>NC_136057.1:291054951-291667173 GCF_964261635.1 Lissotriton helveticus
TTCCTGTCTGTATATCTATTTATTCATTTATTTATGTGCAATATATCATATGTATAATGTATGCTTCATGTTTTTAAATGAATTTAGTTTTCTTGGATAAACAGCTTTTGTACAGTATATATTCAATTTTGGTCATATCATGTTCTTAGAACCCCATCTACTATGTATTCAATGGTTCTCTTCTGATCGTTTTTAATTGTCGTGTCCTTGATGCCTTTTTTAGTAATGTTTGTTACATATGTATGTGTTCTGCTTGTATGGTTTGTGTCACAAATCGAATAAAGCTTTTGAAACAAAGTGCACCTTCTGGCTTAATAAGTATAGACCACTGCCGATTAATATGCATGCAGAAATTTTGTTTGCCAGGAGGGTGAATTGGCTAGGAAGGAGTTGTAAGTCAGCAGCGGGGGATTGTGTCATTATTAATTTCAGAGACCGGAGGTGTGTTAATCATATTGGAGAAGTGTGGCTCACTGGTTAGAGCAGGCAGACCCTGAAGCAGCGGTCAGACCCGGGACCAGGGTTCAATTCCCGACGCGGCAGGGTCTTGAGCTCAAATGTCCATGGACTCGATAATTCTCGCTTCGGTGCCTGACCTAATCATGGGTTCACACTCTGCAACTCTGGACATTAAGCTTGCTTAATCTCCACAACGGCCCCTCTGCGGCGGGATGCCTGGCTTTCACCATGGGGATGCCCTGTAGGGGCTATCTCACAGGGAAAAGCCAGGACGGGTTCCCAAGACAAGCGCGGAGATACCCCTTCGGGGGTCGATTCAGGCGCTATATAAGAAACATAATAATATTTGTAACTGGCCTAAAAATGACCGGTCCCCTGGGATACAAGCACTCCCCCTGTCTTATTTTTATGGTCCCCCCTTTCCCATTGAGAGGGATACATTTTCACTGGGAGAGGCCCATAATTTCTGCCCCTTTGGGAACATAAGATTGTTCAACAGATTTGAGGCTTTGTCGGGGTTGGGGGATTGTGACTGATGGTATGTGTCCCAAAGCACCGATCCGAATAGTGTAGTCTCACGAATTGGGGGAGATGTAGAAATGAGGGCCGGGCAAGTAATCGCCCAGGGAAGTAGGTATGAAGGGAACGGTGGTAGTAGGCAAAACAGCACATGTTTAGGCAATGTAGAGGTGGCCAAAAATGAGTGTATAACAGTAAAGCAGAATACTGCATACCAAGCCCCTAGTTTATCTCCTGTGTCGAAAGAATTTGCTCCTAAATTGGATGGGTCTGTATGTCAGACAACTTTTATTTCTTGGAAAGTGGCGGAACTGGTGTCTTAACTTAATTCACCTGCGTGGATGGAATTTATTGACAAATTTGATATTTGTCTTTTACAGGAGACCTGGGCGGTCGAACCTGTGTTTAAAGTGGGTTATTTGAATTTTTATGTCCCTGCGGTGAAAAAACAACTAGGTCGTCCTATGGGTGGACTAGTGGTCTGGGTTAGGCAGAGCCTTAAGTGTCATACCCAGCTACTCCCTGTGGCAAGTAATGATATTCATGCTGTTAGGTTTAGCTTTCAATCGAACCTAAAAATTGATATTTTTAATGTTTATGCCAGGGGCCTACCAGGTGGCAGGAAATCCGATGTTGTAACAACTCTGGAATTATTGCTTGAGGCTACCCCCTTTTATGTACAGCCATTAATAGCAGGAGATTTTAATTCCACTTTCGAGCCACTTGGTGTAGATGATATGCACCTAACAGAGGATGAGAATTCTAGGTGGGGAGTTCCTCAACTGAATAGTAAACCTATAAGAAAATGGACAGAGTCCGCAATACAGTTGAAGGGTCTCTGTATGGGGAACCAGTTGAGGGCTGCTAATGGACGAACATTATCGGACAGGATGGGTAAGGTAACTTTCGATAATGGTGTTAGGGCAAGTAATATTGATTATTTACTTGTCCCCCTTCAGTTGTGGTACACCCTTCTTGAAATGGAGGTAATGGCACGCATGGAGAGTGACCACAACCCCTTGACCGCAGTGTTCAACCTGGGTTTACATAAAGTGGATGAAATGTCCAGGGGATCTATTCCGCCTGACTTAGTAATAACTAATGATGAGCGCCACCTTAAGTGGTGTCAAGTTGTAGAGCACCAGTACATTATGACTCCTATTGAGTTAGGGTTGGAAGATTTGCTAGCAACTATGAAGGTGGTTATAACGCATGGGTCCTTGTATAAACCATTTATGGATGCCCACGATAAATTCTTCACCAAACTGAAAACTTACTTCTGCAAACCCAGTCAAGATAATAGAGTCTCAACTCGAAAAGTGGATAATTGGTATGATGGCTCATGCCGTCAAGCTAGGAGGGAGTTGGGTCAAGCATTAAAAACTAAAGATTTTAGTGACATAAAGATGGCACGAGCAAACTATAGGCATAAACAGCTCATTGCTAAAAAGCTATGGGAAGAGAGTAGGTGGAGGGACCTTAAAGCGGCATGTGAGGCCAAGAATCTCAACATTTTTTGGAATCTTTTTAAATGGGACAGGGGAGGGCATCGGGAGAGCCCTCAAAATAATATTGCCCAAAGCGATTGGGTAGATTTCTTCAAGCCCCAATATGCTAGTAGTGAAGCTGGTAATAGTGAGGGGACTTATGTCCATATTTTTTATAAAGAGGCCGCCTTCACTGTAAGAGGAGTAGATAGGGCGCTAGACTTAGTGACTGAAGGACGGGCTCCAGGAATGGACTGTGTCCCCGCCGACCTATTCTTAAATGATAAAAAAAGATGGCGGCTTTATATTATGTACCTGGCTAATGCAATAGCTCAAGGGATGGAAATTCCACTTTCATGGAAAGGTGCTGAAATAGTGCCTGTTTACAAAAAAGGGGACAAGTCGTTAGAAGGCAATTACAGACCCATCAGCCTGATCGACTCCATCCAAAAAATTATGGGACGGCTGGTTTGGGGGAAAATCCAGACCTGGATGGATGATGATAACATCCTGAGTCACCTCCAGGCTGGTTTTAGACCCAAGACCAGAACCATAGATCAGGTCTTTCGGTTTATTATTTTATACTGGCGCACTGTAATTTTGGAAAAAGGTACCCTATACGCTGTTTTTGTTGACCTAAGTGCGGCCTTTGACCTGGTTCCCCGTAATAAATTGTGGCGAGTCCTGGAGGAGCTAGGAATGGCCCCTGAGTTGTTGACCTTGATCGTCCGCTTACATGAGGACACATTCACTCAGGTACGGTGGGGGCACCAGGGAGAGGTTACGGAACCCTTCCCAGTTGAGTGGGGAGTTAGGCAAGGTTGCGTTATGGCGCCAACCTTGTTCTCGCTCTTTGTGAATGGGGTGGCGGATTTTCACTCCCTGGTCCCGACCGATGCCCCTGCGATATCTGGCGAGCGAGTCCTGATCCTCATTTTCACGGATGACACCTTGATAATCTCAAAAACGCCAAGTGGGCTTCAGCGTGCACTAAGGCGCTTTGAGGTCTTTTGCTTGGACCGGGGCCTCAAAATAAACACAGCGAAGACAAAGTTTATGGTCCTTACTGACCGTAAGCCCCTTGGGTCTGCTAAACCCTTTAGAGGGAAGATATACGTGAATAATGCCCCGCTAGAACGGGTTGACGCCTTTACTTATCTGGGGGTGACCCTCCAGAGAGACTTGGGATGGACTAGCCAAATAGACCTAGCAGTCCTAAAACATCATCAGCAGGCAGGCATTCTTCTTAAAAAGTTTAACTCCTCAGTATTTAAACCCATAAGCCCATTATTAGAGACATATGGAATGAAGGTGCTAAGTTCTGCCCTTTATGGAGCAGAACTTTAGGGGTTCGAAAATCTAAGCAATTTGTCGCTAGCGGAAAATGAATTTTTGAGAAAAGCCACCAGCGTTCCGCTAAGTACCCCGCTGACACCATTAATGTGGGACCTTGGAAAAAAATCTGTCCAAGATCTTGCTTCCCTACGTCCACTACTTTATTGGCATAGGATATGGACCACAGAAGAATTACAGCACTATGCGGGGGGTCTAAAGGAAATAATTGCCAAAGATTCCTCCCACAAAATTCACTGGCTGAAGGCAATTAGGTCCTTGTTGTCCAGTCTGGGAATGGGGGAACTTTGGGACAACCCTGAAAATGCTGTATTCCCCTCTAAAACAATTCTCAAAGCAAAGTATTGGAAGATGGTTAATTTAAAAGTATGTACAAAGGGTCTCTCTTCACATCTAACAGGTCGTTTTTTGGAATTTAAGGCTCAACTGAGGCTGGAATTATATTGGGATGCCATAGAGAAGCAATATGACTGCAAACTCTATTTCCAACTTAGAGTAGGCACCCTTCCAACAAGGTCATTTACAGCTAAATGGGCAGAAGAAAACGACAATGACAAATGCCCTAGGTGCATGGACGAACAAGAGACTATAAGCCATCTGCTCTTTTTTTGTCCTCTTTATGTTGCACCGAGAATGAAGTGGGTAAAACCTATTTGTAAAATAATTGGCATTCGTAGACATGAAGAGGCATTAAGAATATTATGTACAGACCCCAGCCCCCAAATTGCTATAGCTGTGACCAAGTTTCTAAAATGGGCATGGGTAATTCGGGCAAGATAATTACGGTAGTAAAATAAGAATCTAATATTTGTTTACCAATTTTAGCTGTAAATATTGGGGATGTATTAGTCAATTGAGCTTTTTGTAATAATACCCCGGACCGTATATATGATAAGTTTTATGGATTTTATGAATTTAAGTACATTCGATATTCAACAAAGTCCATTGTAGTTTAATCACTTTTTAATTATTTATTGTATACATTTTTAATGGTATTTTATATATTTGTAAATGTGTATTTCTATGTTTTGCTTTTATGACTTAATTGTCGAATAAAGTTTATGATTCTGATTCGGAAGATTACCCAAGCAGAGACTGCAGAACGAATATGAGAAATTGACCTTGTTAATTTAGAGAAATCTCTCTCTGTAGTAGACAATGGGTTAACGACTCTGTCGTCCAGGATATAATCATTGGACAGCATTGTGTCTTCTGCCATAGACATCATGGAACAAGACTTGGTCATGTTGCAACATGGTCAGTCTCAATTACGTTCTATCATGCTATTAGGCTGGACGCTACAAAACTTGCGTGCAGGCTATGTGCCTTGGCGTTTAATCAACACTATGTCAATGTTTTTAAAATTCAATCTTACTGATAAATAGATCAAACTGGCACAAAGGGGAGCAGACTATACGGTGCTGAGCATTGAAAAATTGGAAAAATGACCATTCATAGTGGCAGAGAAACAAGCTACTGAGTGGATCATATATGGTAAAATTACTCTGCCTGTTACATTTTCAGTATTGCCTAAAACATATACCAGCAGGAAAATATGAAAGGTTGGGTAAAGAATACATCAAGACATCCTGGGATTTACCATACAGACACAGATGTTGGATAGGGGGGCGTGAAGTGTTTCTTCACGGTTCTAACTGTAAAAACGCACTAAGCAGTTCTCTCCTTTGTCAGGGTATTAATTTACACAGGGCCTGAGATGGTTCCACTACAAACTTATCCTGTCACCTACAAGGCTCACAAGCTGCAGTGATTAATTCAATTTTTGGACTAGTCTCTAATGGAAGTTACCTCATGGTGAATGATCACAGCTGCTGTGGCATGTTGCCAGGTATCCCATATCTAGTGACTGTTTCATCCAGGGTCATTTGCTATATGCAAGTATTGTTTCCAAAAACCAAGACAGTCAGGGAGTCACCTTTATGGCCTTTACTGAACATCTCTGCTATACGAATTGATACTTTAAGCGGAATGAAAGCCATTCTTTTGCAACAAACTGTGCCACTGACCTCGGCCAAAGAAACCTATGATCTACAAGTTGCAAGGACTTCTGCCGAGATCCATGCCCTTTTGAATACAAACTGCCCTATACATTTCTCAGAAATGTTGGAATGTATCTTAAACATGTCTGATACGAGCAGTATTGTACGTGTATTTAAGACCGTACGTTCAGGACCGTTAGCACCTTTTCAAGCAGTCCTCGGGATACTTCCCAACTTCTTGCACTCTGTGTTTGGCGGACAGCCACTACTTTTTGGACTTGTTGCAGGGATCCTATTTTTGCTCCTACTGCTATGATATGGCAAGCCGAATCACCAACGTCACTCCAAGCACCATAGAGAGAGCTCTATTGGAAATGAAGTGTCATGAGCGCATCATCCAAATTTTAGGTTAACCTCATCTACGAGAATTAAGTACCACATGGTTTCTGTCATTCAGACTAATCTGGTAATATTGCATCTTAACTGTTCTACGCTGCCTGCTTTGCAGTGAAGAATGCATGCTAGACATCTGTCTGACACTCCCATCAGTCATGCCTATGGATATCGACACTCTTTTGGACCCGGTACTGGCCCATGATCTGTGTTGTCCCCAGCGACTACCAATCCTGATGACGGCATTCATTGAGCTCTCACAGACACAAATTTCTACTGCTGAGGTACGAGAGGAAACAACAGAGACACAGGTAACATTCAATACGAACATTGCTGATGCGACCAATGCTGAAGGTGATGCTTCTCATCTATGTGCGGACGTCTTTTAGTCTATAGACATAGAAGATTTCATGTTTTCTCCAAGCCCTAACACTTAACTTTTGATTATGGCACGCAGTGTTCTGAGAGACTTTGAATTTGACCTTCATTTTTTAAAAACAAGGGACGAACTTTGGAACGTTTTCCTATGATTAATTCTTTTTCTCCAAATTTGTATTTTTCATTTTTTGGCAGAAGTAATCTGCTTATAGTACAACTATTCACAGAGAATAAAAATTCTTTGAAGACTTCCAGAGACAATATATGACCTTCTCCACAACAAAATGATTATGTAAACTGAAATGAAATGGTTTCGGCCCTTTTTCTTCTGTATTTACCAGCGATTTCATCATGTATATATGTTTATGATGCATTCATGTAGCATTCAAACGTCTACATGTGCTTAGAATGAAGCATTGCTTTACTGCGTAGAGCAACACTTTTAAATGCATTTTTTAGAAATATGTTTTTGGACATGTTTTTAGCAAATCATGAGACACTCTATTTTTAGATATATTTAAAACATGTTTAGGATTTAGCAATGTCGTTCATATGAAAGTGGTTTGAGTGTTGTGCGTGGATTTAGATACCATATATAGATTTCCTGATTCATGCCCTTATATAGGTACAATTCACATAACCCTTATTTAAGCATAGGAATCTAGCCCTTATTTAGACATTCTCCAAGCTAACCAAATACAGGCATGGCCACCTACATCCATTCATCTACGTCACAACGAGTTCCTGGAAAACCAGACTCTTAAGCCTTTAGGACTTCCCTTTGCTTGGATATTGATTTCTCCAAGAACTCATTTATTATGCATGAACATCTATTCCTTAGGGGTTCATTCATGACTTTTACGTCAATGCTGGCATTCTTAAACACCTTCAAGGTATAAATATACATTCACTTGCCATGGCAAACCACAGTACGGTCCACGGTTTGGCTGACTACTTGCACGACGTGGTTCGCCACGGCAAGTTCGGAAGGAAGTCGAGTCCCCAACTGACCAGACGCTGTCATCCTCCTCGCAGAGAATCCAGCTGCAGTGTTTCTGACTCCCCTTGCAGGGTGTTAGAGATCGAGACCCGGAATGAGATTCCAACCTCACTCATTCTAAGGTACGGAGCAGACTAGAACCTAGAGACACTTTTGGCAAATCTTGGCTAAACTAGACTATAGCTAAACAGCATATACTTCTTCCCTTGTACTACACTTAGGTTAGGTACACTGGGGTAGGATTATTTTAGAAGCACCAGATGAGTATTTTACCCTGAGTTACTTTTGTATGTATTTTTATGAATATTTGTCATAGCTACAAACCATGTTATTATTATTACAGTATTATTTTATCTTACTGCAAACGCTGTACGTATTATACTTCGCATTCTGTCTTACGATTCTAGCAGTTCATATCTCTTGCATGAGAAATAATACTGTTCAAGAAACCCTTCTTATTTAAACGCCGGTCTCCCTATTTCTGTGCAAACTCTGTAGAAACGCAGCATGCACGATTGACTGAGTAAAACAGTTATCTATTGTTTCCACGATTCTGAGATTGTTCCGATTCTAAGGGAAATAAAGTTGTCATGTTTATGCGGTTGTCTGAAACTAGTCCTTTCTTGCGCATTCGAGAAGTTTCTAGTGACCTCTGAGTTAGCTGGCACACACAAGTAATTAAGTTTAATGTACTCGATAGAGACATACTGACCTCAGTCCTATTTCAAAACTATAGTGTATATTATTCCAATGCGCAGAGCCAATCAGGGATATAGGAACTACACTACAATGTCCTGCTCTAACAGGCAGGTACAGCATGCCCAAGTCAATAAAGTACAAGTAACAAACACAGTAAAAGTCTTCCTTAATAAAAACTCATTTCTCAGGTTTAAAAGTTAAAAAATAATTAAAGTAACGGCCTGTGCAAGTGAGTGTTATTTAGCAGCATTTTATCAGCAGAAACCCTGTGAGAAGACACGGTCGTGCCAGCATCTGAAATATGTTGTCTCCTCCTCAAGGGCAACTATACCGTCACCCAATATGACGGCCGATAATGTCCCACTCTAACAGTCAAGTCCAGTATGCCCCTAAGTCATCAAAGTATAAGTAATACACACAGTAAAAGTCTTTCCCAATAAAAATTCACCCCCCAAGTTTGAAAAAATCAAAGTAGCGACCTTTGCAAATGAGAGTTATTTAGCAGTGTGTTAGCAGCAGAAATCAGATGAGGCAGTGCAGTCATGCCAGCATCCGGAATATGTACTTTCCTCCTCGAGGACGACTAGACTGTCACCTTATATGACAACAGATAATGTCCCACTCTAACAAGTGAGTACAGTATGCCCCCAAATTAATCAAAGAGCTTGGCTTTCACAGTTTCTAGAAAGATAATTTCTGGCAACAGCTGTGTATAAAGGCAGAACTGACAATGAATAAATCAGACAATATGGTCTCGATGAACTAAGCTGGAGTTATGCCTACATAAAATGGAGTCAGACCGTAGGAACTTCACAGCAAGCATGAGACAGTTGAGTGAGAATCCATCAGCTTCTTTGATTCCAAGTCCTTGGTGATGAATAAAAAGAGCCTCCATCTTCTCCCACTTTCTCTTCCATCCCCTTTCCACCAGCTTTTTGGCATCTCCCTCACACTCCCTTATGCCTTTTCTTCCCACCCCTCTCCTCTGCACCAGTCTTGCAATCACCCCCTACTGCTGCCTATATCCACTTCAACTGTTTTGTTCTTTCCTAATTGTATTCCCTTTTCTATAACACGCTGTGTGCCTTGTACCTAGGTGTGTACTCTATATGTCACATACATAAATAGAGGTGAAGGGTACCAGAGCAGTTGCTCTCTGATACCCTTTTCATTAATCAGTCTTCCACTTAGATATCTGCTAATATCAACAGAGATAGTCCTTTTTCTGCAGCATTATTTATTTATTTATTTTTTAGTGGATTTATTGAGCGCATACGAATCATTCCCGAAAGGATCTCTCGGCACTCTGGAATTATGAGATTCTACAAGGGCAACTTTTTCCACATAATTATGGATTTGCTGCATTTGCCACATAATCCATCATCTGCTGAATAATCTGGAGATTTTAACCCAAACATTTTTTCCAGATCAAAAGTTACCTAAAACATGGTGACGTGTTTGAGCGCAGTGGAAGCCCCTTCGCAAAGATTCACTGGTCATCTTTCAGTTATGTATTTGGCTGTTTAACTGGTACTAATAAGGTGAAATCTTTGACCAGACACCAGTATCATGTGTAAAAAGGACAAAATAATTCAGTAACATTATCAAAAAATGTGCCGGATTATCTGTTTTCTTGCTGCATAATTTAGTGCTCCCGTGCCTCATAATTCCAGCTGCCCTGAGCATGATATAGTCAGCTGGGCCTCATTTATGAAAAGTGACGCATCGCTGCGTGAAAACAGCGATGCGTCACTTTTCACTGCGCTCTCCCTGCGACATGATTGATGCGTCATATTTATAATATAACGCATCATGTCGCAAGGAGTTACAGATACGTCAGTATTTCTGACGTACCTGCAGGTGCAAAAGTGACGCATTGCTGTAGTGTGTCACAAAAGTGACGCAACTCCAGCAATGCTTCCTTTCACATGGGGAAAGCCCCATGTGAAAGGGCTTGCGTCAGTCGTACGCCTGCTGTGAGGCAGGCGCAAGATTTTGACGCAACAGCATCCTAAAAGTGACGCAGTGAAATCTCATAGATTTCACTGCGTCACTATTACGAGGCTTTTTGCGGGGGAACGCCCCCCTTGCATACATTATACCTGACGCAGATATAATGTAGCGCAGGGGTTTCCAAAGTGACGCATCTGCTTAGATGCGTCACTTTGTAAATAGTGCGCATCAGGAGGCATGATTTACGCCGCCGATGCGTCACAAAAAGTGACGCATCGGAAGCGCAAAACTCACGCAAGGCCTCATAAATGAGACCCAGCTAATTTTAGCACCCCAAAACTGCCAACACACAATAGCTATTATTTGCATCAAAATTCAAAATGGCTGCAGGTGCCTTAGTAGGTGGCTTGAGCAAACAGAATGCATCCTGGACTTCATCAGTGTCAACAATAATGTTCGGTTTGGATAACAGAAAATAGCATATGTGCTTAGAAGTGTCACGAGGGACGGCTTTTGGCATGTGCGAGCTGGGCCCATGCACAGGGTGCAGTCCTCCGGAGGAGCCGCGTCCCTACTAGTCCGAAGAACTTTTTCCTAAGGCTGCTGCGCCCTTGTCTGTTTTTGGCATGGTTTTCTTTTCATGGCTTTACTTAATCTTGCGCCCTCACTTTCCATCTATTTCTTACAACTTTCAATATGAAGATAATTAAAAAGGATAAAGGGAGCGGTGCCGAATATTGATTCGCCCAGGGCCTCTATGAGCAGCAAAGGCGTGCTCTCGTGTGGAGTCTACAACGTTTGAGAGGAAACTGAAATATACCTGTTGAGGGTGTGAGTTTCTGAAGCTCTCCGAAGTCCCTTTTCCCTGACACACCCAGATATTTGCCTGGGGCAGCAAAAGTATTTCATTCATAGAACCGGTTTCATCTCTGCTTCATTGCCCTGTGGGTCGGGTTTCCTTTTCTGAGTGCACATGTAAACGTGATTAACATACAAAGCCATTAACTTATTTTTTTTTAAAGCAGCAGCATATTTTATTTACTTGATGTGAAGAATACACATTTCAAGTATGCTACTAAGGTAACTTGTATTGGTTTTAATATGTTTTCACTTTGAATGAATTCTAAGCTCAATTATTCCATTAATCGTGAAAGGGATACATGAGAGGTGCAATAGATACAAAATGTCATCTAAAATGTGCTTTAATTTCTCAGTTTTTCATCTATACTCAAACAGCCATGAAGATATTGCTCGAATATGAATTTACCTTAAATAAATGAAAAGACAAGAACCGTTTGGCAAAACAGGGACAAGTTGGTTTAATTAAACACTGCAGTGGAAGTTTTGACTGTCACTACATACAGTTCATGAGGTACAATAAAATGTTCTTTACACTCCTAAATAGCATATTAGTTGTATGTCAATCACATGTGCACATCTGAAGAGGACACAGATGGCTCTCGACCTCAAGGAGAATTAATGTGGACAGGGCCAGACTGGCTACCGGGCGTTTTGGCATGCTGCCGAGCTAGGGTCTGATGTCACTGCGGTGGGGGCTAATTTTGTTGATGGAGACCTGCATGTGCTCCGAAATAAACAAAGCAAAACAAATTTTGTTCAGCACACGCAGGTCCCTATCAATGAAATCAGCCCCCAGCTCGGCAGCATGCCAAAACGCCCGGTAGCCACTTCGGCCCTGAATGTGGACAGTGAGTATGCATCTAGATGTCCGGCATGAGGAGCACGTGATCACCACATGTGGTGTGCATGTGATGGAGCAGGGGAGAAACAACATTTTTGTAACCCTACAAAGTTTATTCCCTCATAACTAATAATATTAATTGTGTGAAGCATTTAAACTAATCAAAAAAATTCACATTATATTCAGACACTACACATGGGAAAACTAACTGCTAATTGCAAAGAAAATGTTTATGTATTATTAAAATAAAACGTGAGTCGAACTAACATAGGACTGTGATAATATAGTAAAGAAAGAGTAAATACATGTATTCGTGCATGTAGTAGAATTGTATTGTGGCAAAAGAGTGCAGATGGTAAGTAAAAATGCTTTACATTTCGCTTTGCTAGGTAACACATGGGTAATTAGAATGGTCGAGATAAACAGAAGGGCTTATTTACTATTTCTAATTTCTGTTGTGTTTGTTTTCATATTAGTTCCCATTTTGGCCTGATCGGCCAGAATGGATGCTCAGTCACGAGTGTATGGCCTATGCCCGGAGTGAGAGATGTCAAGGCCAGCCTGGCCTGCAACTGGAGTTGTGCCAAAATGACTATCTTAAAAAGCCTGGGAATGGATGAGCATTTAAACCTGGATGCGGAAAACTGTTGCAAATATTAGACAAGTACAAATGTGAACATTTGATGAAGTCATGTGAACCTCTGGTATGAATATGCACTTTTGCAAACTGGTTTGAGCAAGGAGAACTTGAGGTGATCATTGCCACCCCTCCAAAGGACCAATGAGAAATGGATGTAGCCCCTACAAGTTTCAGTTTTGGGTGTAGAAAGTTGGTATAGAAAAGTAGAAAGGTTTGTAAAGGTTTCAAAGGTTTTGTGGGAAGATTTGGATGGATTATTTGACATAGTTGTACTAGCAGATTTGTGGACAGAATGTAAAATTACAATTGATTGGCCAAAGGAAGAATATCCAAGGGATGCAAAAACAGGAGCTCCAGGTTCGGAAGTAATGAGGAAATATGAACAGGTCATAACATTTTTGAAAAATAAAATTCCTCCGAAAGAAACAGATTGCGTAAAAATCGATAGAACTACTCAAGAAGCTAAAGAATCTGTACATGCTTCTTATGAAAGATTACTTCTAGTTTTTAAACAGTATAGTGGATATAAGACTTTGAGTGAGAAGGATATGATTCACTTTGTATATCGATTTCTATTTGGGTTGAGACCTGAGATAAGTGAAATGATAAAACAGTATATGTTGTGTTGGCAGTCCAGTACAGTTGATGAGGTATTGAGGTATGCAAAATATTGTAGTGATAATATTGAAGCTAGGCAAAGTAAGCTTAAAGAAGCACAGTTGAATAATCAGGCTAATGAAGTAGGACAGACACAATTTAAACCTATCATTGGTAAAGGAAAAGGTCAGATGAATATAGAAGAAGCTAACAAGTAATGGCCATGTCATAATTGTTTAAAGATAGGACATTGGAAGAACGAGTGTAAGTTACCTACAAAAGTTAATATCGAAAATAAATAATTGAATCCATAGGTGCAGAATGAGGTGAATCACCAATCACCGCCACAACAACAGGTAGTTACTCAGCAGAGTCAGGTACCGCAACCACCTCTCCCACAGAGTGTAAATCCTCAAAGATACAGTGCAGAGACATGATTCTACGGAGGAGAGCAGATAAAGAAATATCCGTGTGCAGCAGCTGTTTTACAGTATTGGCTACGACTGGATGGAAATGAAGCGGATAAGAGTATATGACGTTGCCTAGGAGAGGAAGTGGAGTGCGTGCTTGGCGCAATTCTAGAGAGGTAGATCAGTCTGGTCCCTTAGTGGATGGGGAGATGAATGGTGCAAATTTTACTTTCCTTGTGTATACTGGTGCTACCCGTTCTACAGTTAGATCAGTAGAAATTCCAAACCTCCCTCTTTCGGGAAAATACATCCAAGTTGTAGGTGTGGCGAATAGACAGATTAAAACCCCTTTCACACAACCAGTGGAGGTGGAAATCGGTTCCTTTAAAGAAATGCATTGTTTTGTAGTGTTTGATAGCAGTCCTGTAAATTTGCTTGGACACGATATACTCTGTAAGATAAAATGTGCCATTTACTGAACTCCAGGTGGCATTGCCTTCCAGACATCAGATAATGATGTTTTGTATAAAATGACCATGTCGATAATTGACTCAGAAAAAGGTGAAACGTTCCCTGTGTTTGATAAAGAAGAGATTCCCATCGAATTGAAAAGAGCAGTTAAGAATGAGGTGTGGGAATTTACAGGAGACGATATAGGTCTAATGAAAGGAGTAAGTCCTGTAGAGATTACTGTAAAGGAAGAAGCAGTTTACCCAAATACTCCACAATATAAATTGACACAAGAAATCATTGATGGAATAACACCAGTAATTGACAAAATGATTGAACAAGGGATTCTAAAAGAAATAATGTGTAGTCTGTGCAATTCACCTATAATGGGACTGAAAAAGCCAAATGGAACCTTTAGAATAGTGCAAATTTTGAGAAAGGTTAATAAAATTGTTGTTCCCTGTTGTGCCTTGTGCCAAATCCTGCTGTAATATTATACCAAATTCCGCATAATGCAGAATAGTACATAGTCATTGATTTGTGAAATTCATTTATTACACCCTAATAGCCAACCAATTTTTGCCTTCAGGTTTGGCAAGCGTATTTTAGCATGGTGCCGAATTCTTCAAGGGTACACTGAAAGTCCTTCCATTTTTAATCAGATACAGAAGAAATCCCTAGAAGGTTTGAAAATGCCCAAAAAGTCTGTGTTGGTTCAATATATTGATGACCTATTAGTGGCATCAGGGACCAAAGAAGCTTGCATTTCTGATGCTATTGCATTATTGAACCACTTGGCAGAAGGAGGACTTAAAGTGTCCCCATCAAAATTACAGTTCTGTCAACAAGAAGTACAATATCTAGGTCATAAAATTAAAAAAGGGATGAGAAAAGTGACACCAGAAGGAATCAGAATTATTAAAGGAATGAGGCCCCCTACAACACAAAAACAGGTGAGAATGTTCCTTGGAATGGTTGGTTACTGCCGACAGTGGATAAGTGGATTCTCATTGATTGCAAAACCTTTGCAGTGATTAACAAAATGTGATGTGAAAGACCCCATAGTGCTGAATAAAAAAGAGATGGAAGCCTTTGAACAATTGAGAAACAGTTTATGTGAAGCGCCAGCGCTAGGCATGCCCTATTATTAGAAAGAATTTGAACTGTATTGCAGTGAAAGAGATGGGCGTGCACTTTCAGTCCTAATACAAAGGCCTGGAAGAATGAGACTACCAATATCATATTTTTCAGCTGTTTTGGAACCAGTAGCAAAAGCATTACCTGGATGTCTGAAAGCTGTACCTGCTACGAGTGTGAGTTTGGACCAGGGTGAAGGCATTATGAGGGGATACCCTGTTAAGGTGTATTTTCCACATTCACTTGAGATCCTTTTGACCCGAAACAAAAGACAATTCATGACCCATAGTCGATTGACCAGATATGAGAAAGTGATTTTGGGTGCAGACAATGTAACCATTGCAAGATCTATAAATGTGATTCCTTCCACTTTATTGCCTGATGCATTGGATGCTGAAGTCAAGGATGACGTTGATCACAAATGTTTGGAAGTACTTGAGTACTGTACAAAACCAAGACCTGACATGAAAGATGAACCTCTGGAAGAACCAAATGATGTGATGTTTGTGGATGGATCATGTTTGAGAACAGATGGAGTTTTGAGTGCTACGTATGCTGTATATACAGTGGCAGCTATAATGGAAGCATCTTGGTTGAGAAGAATACATTCAGCCCAAGTTGCTGAGCTGATTGCTCTGATTCGAACTTGCAAACTGGGAAAGAATTTCCGAATTACTGTAATTACCGATAGTCAGTACGGGTTCGGAGTTGTGCATGATTTTGGGCAAATTTGGTCCCAGAGGGGATACATGACCTCCTCGGGATCTCCATTCAGGAATGGTGAGTTTGTAAAAATGTTGCTTGAGGCGATACAGCTGCCTAAAATGATTGCGGTTGTGAAGTGTGCTGCTCACAAAAATGGAGATTATTACATCACTGAAGGAAATAAATTTGCAGATGCGATAGCTCAATATTGTCCTAGACATATGACTTCAATGAATCTGAGAAGGGAAAAATACCATGTTTCTTGTCCTTTAATGCTTACTAACATAGTTGAAACCTGGCAAGAAGTGAGACAATTACAAGAAGCAAGTGATGAGGAAATGATAGATGGAGAAAAGCAGGTTGCAGACACAAAGAGGAAGTTGAAGTTTGGGTTTACAGGGATGAAAGACCAGTTATGCCTGATAGCATGATCTCTAACATGGCACGCATGTTCCATGGACAGGCACACATTGGTAGAGATGCAATGATTAGACTTTTCAAACAAACTTGGTATAACCCTAAGTTTGGGTCCTAGCTGAAAGTTTGTATCAGAGATGTCTAATATGTCAACTGTTGAATCCAGGAAGAAAAATAGTTGTAAGTCTACGACCAATAGGACGAGAGGGAGGTCTTTTTACCAGAATGCAACTTGACTTTATTGAAATGCCACCATGTAACAGATTAAGATATGTTTTGGTGATTGTTTGCTTATTCTCTCGCTGGATGGAGATGTATCCAACCAGGAGAAATGATGGAGTTACAGTAGCCAAACTCGTACTGAGAGAATTCATTCCCAGGTATTGTTTCGCAGTGATGATCGAAAAACAGACAGAAAAAGTTACTCTCGGAATTAAATAATACAACTGATATGTGAGGCATTGGACATTCAACAGATATTGCATTATACCTACAGACCAGAGGCTTCTGGGATGGTTGAGCAAGTGAATGGGACAATCAAAAACAGCTTGGAAAAATGTGTTTGGCCACAGTACTCAAATGGCCTGATGCTTTGCCACTTGTCCTAATGACCTTAAGAAGCATACCTGACAGAAAAACAGGTTTGAGTCCTCACGAAATATTGATGGGACGTGTAATGAGACAAGCATTTCTACCTGTCAACAAACTGATGATCTTATTCTGGACTATTGCAAAGGATTGGCTGATGTGCTACATTCTGTGTTTCACCAGGTTGGAACCAATGCGAGTACTCTTGAAAGACACCCAGCTCATGATCTGAGTCCTGGAGATTGGGTACACATCAAGGTACACAGAAGAAGAAATTGCCTGGTTCCTCGCTGGGACAAACCACGCCAAGTGATCCTGGTTACCACCACACCAGTAAAGTGTTAAGGTGTGAAAAAGTGGGTTCATGACAGTCATACGATCAAAGTTCCAGAACCTGAAGATCGACATGTGAGTCGACATCTGGAAGTAACAGATACTAGTTCATAGTCTGATACAGAGAGTGAGACAAACAGAATTCCAGATTCGGAAGCTCAACCTTAAAGTTGACATCTGGAGATATCAGAAACCAGTTCAGCATCTGAAGCAGAGACTGAAATAATCGAAGTTCCAGATCTAGAAGATCGACCTGTAAGACGACATCTGGAAAGATCGAACACCAGCTCAGTACCTGAGACAGAGCAAATTGAGACTGGTGAAAGACAAATTGAGGACTCTGCGAACCAAACAGAAAGTTCTGAGAGACAAGCTATTGACACTGAAACTGGTGAAACTGAATAATTCACAGTGAGGATGAACAACCAAGTAGCAGCTATACTGAAATTCCTCCAGAAAGAACTGAGTAAACAAAAGAGGGTCAAGATTCAGATGAAGAACCTGAAATAATAAGGTTCAAGATAAAAGATTCAAGATAAAAGGATGTGAAATAAGATCTGAAACACAGTCCGAGGAAAGTGAAGGAGAAATAGAACAAAGAAGAAGTCCAAGATAAAGAGCTTGGAAAGTTGAACGTGAGATAACAGAGACTGAAAATAAAAAGCAGAGAAAAAGAGATAATTGGCCTAAAGAAATGAAAGGACTGAAATTCAAGATAATAAATGTGAATAAAAACAAGGAGGAACAAGTGAATGAAATAACAAGTCACGAAGATTAAATAAAAGAGAATAAAGAACATTTGCAAAGACCAAAAAGAGTAAAAAGACCTAATCTGAAACACAAATCACCTGCATGGACTTATATTCCACTGCCTGATATTGAGGAAGTGGAGAGCAATCAGTAGAACCAAAGTGAAAATTTTGAGTAAAATAAATAAAATGTAAATCCAGTACTTGTATAGTGCACAAATCACCCCCAAAGGGGTCTCAAGGCGCTGGGAGGCGTTGGGAAGATTAATCGAGCTATTGCCCAGAGTGGCATGGTGCTGGGCAGACCCCTGCTGCCGGTGCCGGGGATCGAACCGTTATCCCCAGCGTCAGTCGCCTTGGCCGTGGAGCCACACCTCTCCCCAAAGGGACTATGAAAAAACTGTGTTCATACTGAAAGACTAAAGGATACTAAAATAAAGAAAATGACAAAATTAAAGATGAAGAATTGAAAGAAATAATTTAAAGACACAAATTAAAAAAATTAAAGAGCGGTTAGCTCAACGGACATACTTTCAAGTGTGGAAAGAGACATTATCTTGTATACAAGTATATAGTTCAAAATCCAAATAGTTCATAATGCCTGAAAGTGAAAATAGAGGACATAGGTGTAGATTTGTGCGCAAATGGTGTAAAATGTGATTTTATTGTACAGGTTTATTAATGCTCATGTGGTTCATTTTAGCAATAATTATTCCATTTAGACCGAATTCAGGACATTTATCTGAAAAAAATAATAACACAAATAATGATAAGGCACATAATTTGAAGAATGGATAATACTGAGCTTCATAGAGATAGGTCAATCAATGATTTTCCAAAGTATGTTTTTACAAGGTTGCTTCATGAATATGTTGGAACAATGGACATACGTGACTGTTATGTATGTATGAATGCAATTACCTGCATCTATAACATATCATCACCTTCCTTTAACATATGGAATAACTTGTAGTGTATTAGCTAGTCTATTTTATAGAAAATATAAATTAGAATATTATTATTCAGATGTAGATGATGTTTTTGCTAAACTTTCTATAGTACATGGACTAAACAAAGTGAAACCTGGTAACATTTTTGGAGAATTTTTCCTTGAAACAAGAGTTAACTTTAGAATATGCTTTTAGATACAATTTACATGTAAATTGAGAAGAGAAGAAAAAGTATTTCTAGATATGGTAGAAGACAGGAGAAGTAAATACCAAGGAAAAGCAAATGAAAATAAATTGAAAACAGCACCGTGGAGTTTTAATGAAGGAAATTATGAAAAGAGTGAAACTAATGTAGCAATAGGATTAGATTTGCCTCAGCAAGGGAAATTGTGTATTTGTAGAGATAATACTGTGTATGACAACTATTTCGTGGGTGCTAGTGAATGCGAAGACCCCTTCTGAATTTTAGGGGGATGGGGATTTAAAGGAGGAAAAGATCCAGGGATTTATTTTATATGTGGAAACAAAGCTTATTACAGGTTGACGGACTATTGGTACGGAACATGCTATCTAGGTCTGGTCTTTCCAAAAATATTTCATGTAGATGGTGGAACTAATGGAACTCACGAAATAGGTAAATCACTAACACGTAGAAGAAGAAAAAGTTTTGCAGAGATAATAGGTGATGTTTTTGGAGCACCGATACCAGCAGTGGGTGTATCATTTAATGCAAATAAAGGGGCAGATTTATGTTGGTAATGCGCCACGTTTGTGTCACGCAACTGCGGCGTAAACGTGGCGCATCCCTACGACCAATTTATAACGTGACGCATCTAGGCAGATGCGTCACGTTGTAAAGCCCTGCGCCACATGTGGGCGTTCCGGCGCAGGGTGGGCGTTCCGGGGCAGGTGCGCCTCGCAAAAGTGGCTGAGTGAAATCTATAAGATTTCACTCAGTCACTTTCAGGCCAATGCTGCGTCAAAACCCTGCGCCTGCTTGAAGCAGGCGTAGGTCTTGACGCAGCATTGTAAAGATGGGGCACCCCCGAGCCTTGCTGGAGGTGTGTCGCGCTTGCGACGCAACTCCAGCAATGCGCCACCTTTACGGCACAGATGCGTCACGCATCTGTGCCGTTTTTGCCCCATGGTGTGCCGCATTGTAAATGCGGCGCACCATGGGTGGCGGAGCAGCGGCGCAAAATAACTGGCGCATCCCTGGGGATGCGCCAGTTATCATAAATCTGCCCCAAAATTATTTGGAAATTGTCAATGATAGTAGATCGTTTGTCAACTAATACTGCGGGAGGGTTCTTGATGGTAAATACTGAAATGGTTGCCATGAGAGCTATGGTGATGCAAAATCGACTTGCTCATGACATTCTTTTAGCAAAAGAAGGAGGAGTCTCAGAGTATTTAAAGTGCAACATTGCTGTACCAATATTCCTGACAAAAGTCAAAACATTCAAAATACATTAAGAATATGACTAAATTACATAAAGAAATTGTTCCACTGGTGGTTGATGGTGTTCTGGAGAAACTTGGTAAGAGTTTTTCTGCTGTAAAGAAATGGTTTGAAGAAATAGGTAGTTCATTAGTACGAAAGATAGTAATACCAGTAACAATAGTAATTTTAATTACATTAATGTTAAGATTAGTGTGTATATGTTTTGGAAGGAGAAAAAACGAAAAGCGAACAAAAATGAAGATTGAGAAAAATAAGCAGAGAGAGCGAGAAATGGGAGAAATTGAATTAGAAGGATTTAAAGAGAAGGTGTGCAACAATTCTAAAAGACAAAGTATGGAAAATACTAAGGTTGGGCTAAATAACTAGAAACATGTTCTTGAAAAAATTTAGTAGGGATGGTTTTGTGGTGATGTTTAAATCACCAAAGGGAGGAGTTGATGGAGCATGGGATAAACAACATTTTTGTACCTCCTGCAAAGTTTATTCCCACATAACTTTAATAATAATAATTGTGTGAAGCATATAAACTAATCAACAAAATGCACATCATATTTAGACACTACACGTGGGAAAACTTACTGCTAATTGCAAAAATCTAATTAATTAATAAAATAAAACGTGAGTTGAACTAACATAGGACGGTGATCATGTAGAAAAGAAAGAGTAAATGCATGTATTTATGCATGTAGTAGAATTGTATCGTGGCAAAAGAGTACAGATGGTAAGTAAAAATGCTTTACGTGTTGCTTTGCTAGGTAACATCTAACATCAGTAATTAGAATGGTGGGAGGTAAACAGAAGGGCTTATTTACTATTTCTAATTTCTGTTGTGTTTGTTCTCATATTAGTTCCCATTATGGCCTGATCGGCCTAGTCTGAAAAGTGGCTGCTGCTAAAACACGATGATGCACTTGAATTAAAGATGGCCCCCACACATGCGCAAAGAATGGATGCTCAGTCACAAGTGTATTGCCTATGCCCGGAGTGAGAGATGTCAAGGTAGTCTGGGACTTGTGACAAATTGACTATCTTAAAAAGCCTGGGAATGGATGAGCATTGGAACTTGGGCGTGGGAAACTTTTGCAGATATTAAACAAGTACAAATGTGAACATTTGATGAAGTCATGTGAACCTCTGTTATGAATATGCACTTTTGCAAACTGATTTGAGCAAGGATGACATGAGGTGATCATCGCCACCCCTCCAATAAACCAATAAGAAATGGATGTAGGGCCTAAAAGTTTTAATTTTGGGTGTAGAAAGTTAGTGAAAGGGTATAAAAAAGCTTGTGTTCATGATAAGTGCAGCTGTTATTTTTCGCACCTTTACTCAGCACGACATGCTGTCAGTGGATGCGATTTTTCTTCATGGTGCAAGAGACTTTGAATATTTTGGACTTTGAACTCTGATGGCGAAAAGGAACAAGATCTGTTGCGGAAATTCTATGTTGGGAGGGAGACATCGAGGAGGTTAGAGAGACAGGCAGTCAGCTTGGGAACCTATTCTATGTTCTGCGGTTCTATCATCGCCCTATGGCCAAGGGGTAAAGAGGACTTTCCATTTTCTTCTGCTTAAATTTTTTTTTAAATAATGTTTAGAATGTATTTGTCTAATAAATCTTTAGCAATTTAAATTCTCTTTTAATGAATCTAGATAACATTTTATGAAATATAAACTCGAGTCTGTGGTTATTAGAATAAAAGTCATGACGATTAAATGTTGAAGGTTTTAAGAACTTGTGATTGAGCTGGACTTAATTGCCATCAACTGATTCCTATTAGTTGGTCCATCGACCAAATAGCAGAGTACCTTGATGTTGTTTTTTTATCTGTTAGGCATTACATTTTAATGTATATAATGTTTAAAGTTACTGTATAGGTTAATAAGGTACCCCGTATGTCTTGCAGCTCATCTACTTTTACTTATTCAGGGGCTGTGCGATTGAGGGTGTCTGTGTGTGTGTGTGACTCCCGGTGCTATGGGCCCCCGATGAGTAAATAGAAGAAGTTACTCCTGGATTGGTGATATCGAGAAAGGGTTTTTTGTTAGATCCGCTGCATCACATGTCATGTCCCGATTGGTTGAGTGTACCAATCTGCATGTGGTAGCTAGCTTTGTGGCATTTCTGGGGACCGCGAGCCTTTGGCAAAACGAATTGTATTGGGGCCAAATACCTCAGACTCGGTTTTATTTTTATCGGAGTTTTATATAGCGCGAACTAGACCAGAAGGTATCAGAGCGCTTTACAGGAGCACCAGTTGCTTTACTGATGGACACATTGATTCATTTTTTTATGTTCATGGAGATTGAGTGATTTGCCCAGAATCACAGGATGTTGAGCGTCCCTGCAGAGGCTCAAACCCGGTTCATCAGCTTCGAGGTTGACCGCCCTAGCCCTTAGGCCACACCCTCTCCCCTGTATGTGGTGCAACTATCTATCTGTGGAATAGATTAGTGTTTTCCCGGGGTTCATGTTTGCCTGTAATTTATGGTGGACCCCATCTATGTCCTGTTACTCGATAAACGTGGGCTTGGGTCACAGTACCTGCCTGACAATGTATCTCTGACTTAGGATTGATGGAGGTCACAGTGAGTGAATCTGACAGCAATGATGTAAGTGCATTGGAACTCCTAAGAATAATGTGGCAGCCACTGTTATAATTTGTATCTACATTATCAACATAGTGCATGAAGTTGTCATCTTGCACATTGACAGCCTTCTTACTGGTGTTGTCAAAGGTATGTTTGCTTTGGTTTGTACGTACATTGACATTGTTCTTATTGCCAACAATAATATTATCGTACAAGCATGGATTATAACATACATTGGTATCATTATTGCTGCTGTCAGTGGGCACAAGTTATGGTATACATTGACATTGATGAGCATTGACAAGGTTATGTGGGTACAAGCTGTGGCATGTGTGCACAATACATTTACTGATACTGCCGTTGTCAGGCCTGCACATATCATGACATTCATTAACATCGTATTCACCTACTCCAACAAGGATGCATAGCACATAAATTGCCATATTGGGGATAAATACAAACATAATCCATGAATCCTTCAAGGAATCTCTTTTTTACTAATTTTCCTCATGTATCCCCACAGGCATGGTGATGGCCACAGGGAAGGCTTTACATACAGAGAGCTATGAAGCCTTATGCACCTTGCCAAATGTAAAATGACATAGGGGCATATTTATCATGCAGCTGCATTGTGGGACGACACAACTACTAAATAAGATTAATCAAGTCATGCAGGGCCCCTTTGCATTACCCTGAGTGGCTTGATACGTTTTGAGTAACACAACGCAGCACAAATCACTGCATTGCATTACCCTGACCCAGGGAGGCGTTTTATTGGTGGAGCGTGGGTGTTCCCAAGCATCCACCCATGGATTTTGGTGCATTCCCAGACTTCCCACTACTGGTAGACCTGAGTATGCATCAAAATGTGATGCCTCCTCAGGTGAGGCGTACAGAAGTGAAATATTTGTATTTCTCCTCGATTTTCTTTTTCTGTGTGTGCTGCATTCTGAAAGAAGAAAATTCCTCATACACCTTCCTGCACATAAACAATCTTGATTACAACGCAGGCACCCCTGTGCCATGGCTCAAGGGTGCCTGATTGGCGCTAGGCAGCACACAGTGCGTGAGCATAGGGGAAAACACAGTAACGCACCATATCCTTTTAAATATGATGTATTCCTGCCCTTTCCTTATCACACAGCACAACAAGTTGACTTGCTGTGCTATGTGATTTTTTTTATAAATGTAGCCTCTTCTTGCTCCTGGGGGCGCTCCCCAGCCACTGGGAGCACTCTCCTTCGCCCTCTGGGTCTCTGAGAGGGGGATTCAGCAGGGAGCTGTCTTCACTGGCTCCCTGCGCCAGCTTTTCACCTGCTCTCTTCCTGGGCCTCCCTTCTACCTGCGCAGAGGCCCCTGCTTCTGCGCACTGGTCCTGGACTCTTCTCCTGGTTCTGTTCAGGATCCTTGGGGCAGTCAGGGGGTTCCTCCTTCCAACTGCCCATTGCGCCAGGCTCCAGCACCCTCTGCCTCAGCAGACCACACCCCAGAGAGAGATTCTCTTCCTGTGCAAACACTTTTTAAAGTTTGGGGAGGGGGCTGGCAGGAAGTCTCTGTTGCCCCTATCACACAGCCACACATCACTTCCCTGCCCCTGCTCCCTCCTTCCTGCCCAGGCCTCTGGGTTGGTTCAAGATGGCGTCGTCCAGGGTCTCTGGCCACATGGTCTCTGAAAAAGCCCCTTCCCCCCAAGGCTGCATACTCCCCGGTGCAGCCTGGTGCCTGGCACCCAGTGATAGCTGCTGATGGATGAGCCTGTAGCTTCGCCCATCTTCCACTCCTTGGAGAGAAGGCCTTAACTCATGGAAGAAAGGTTATCAATCCAGCCTGCTGAGGTCAGCCCTCAGCCAGGCCCTGGTTATGGCAGACTCAGAGAAATATAACATTTTTGGATGACCCAAAAGCAGTACAAATATGACTTTGGACTCTGCAGAATACTTCTTCCCACACCCATTACAGTGGACTTTAGTGCGTGTCTGGAATTTGTAGGCCTTAGGAAAGTTAATCTAGCCAATGGGCACCACATCCCCATAGGGTAATAATGAAGTGAAAAACAGTAAACCACAGTGACTTTCCCTGGCATGTTTCTTCCCAGTGTAAAACGCCTATTCCATGTCACCACCCAATTCTGCATAAGTCCTGCCACACCATTCACTTTGTAGCTGCTCCTGGACTGCGCACACCAGGAATCTCCCCTGTGCAGCCCGTACAAGTGTGCACACGCATGCACACATGTGTCTACATGTAACCAGCCCGTTGTCCTTTACTACAGCTGCTGCGCAGCAGCCTGGTCCAGCCAGGGGGACACCAGTAAAATCCCCATACAGTCTCTTTCATTATGCATTCACTGTGAGTGAATCCCAACTTATAAGGCTTCCCCGCAGTAAAAGCTCAACAATTAGGTGCTCAAAAAGCAAACAAATCCAGGCTGCCCACAGTGTCAGAACCACCTCCTAACACATGCCGCGCCCAGCTGATCCCTACAGGGAAGGAGCCACTCTACATGGGTACACTTCCCCTAGTCAGCGATAACTAGTTATAAGGCGTTCTGACCAGACCCCCCTTACTCACCAATTATACTCTCAGACCACCTACTCCTCCCATCCATGAAATCTCCACCCATGACAGGTATCCCAGACTACCCTAAGAACCCTCCGGGCTCTAGGTTAGATACCTCTAGGTCACTTGTGGTCTACATGGACTCAGCCTAACTAGGTCCACCTTTGCCCTTGGTCTTTTTAACTCTTTTCAATAGTGCTTATTATGGGCCTTTTTACGTGAACAATAGTCCATTCCCTCCTGTTTCCTGCACATGTGTAGCACAATTGAGCTGAAAGAAGCGATGTCATCTTGAACTCCGTCCAAGGTTGAGAAAGGATACTTTTCCTGAGAACCAGAACGACAGTCCACAGACATGGATGGGAATCTGTTAACTTTTATAATTTGTGAGAATTATGATGTGAATGCAGGTGGGAATAAAGACTTATGAATAACGTTTGAATAAAGAATTAAGGGGATGGGTTTATTAACAAAAGGCTAACTGAAAAGAGTAATATGTAAGCATGGTGTGATGATCACCTCCCTTTGCCTGTCCAATCACAGTTAGGAGTTTCATGATATTGAAACATGTTTGGGACGTATGTGAATATTGAAGGGTATAATTGAGGTAGTTCTTAGTTAGTTAGAGAAAGACGTCGATGCAGAATGCTGCAGAGACTGTGATGCTGTCAGAGTGACAGCATCACTCTCTGACTCAATAAGCACATTACCTGCTGCAATCTCTGGGTACAAATTGAATACATGCCAATGTGAATGTTGCATTCAGAGCATGGAAAAGATGATCATATACACATACGTTGTTCTGCATCATTAGCAAGGCCAACAACAAAGCTCTTAACAAAAACATAACTTTAATATATAAACTCTGTATTTATAAGTAAAGTGGCAAACAACTAGGTCAATGGCCAGTCTAAAATAGAGTCTGCACGTGAATGCATGAAAACCTGTACTACAACCTTGCACTACAGTCCACTGCCATGGAAATCTCCCCAAATGCATCAAATGGGCAGTTCTGGCACTACTCAGGGAAGATTGGAGTAGGAAGGGGGAGTCTGGTTCACAATTGGGGACAACTGGAACTGGGAGGGGGATGACTGTTTGGGGTAGTGGGAGGACTGGATCTGGGAGGGGTAGAACTGGCTGATGCAGTGGGATTACTGGATGTGGGTGAGGGCTGGCTGGACCAGGAGTTGTGGCACTGAGAGGCAGAGAAATGCTGGGGGTGGGTCAGTGGTTAATGTTGCATTTGGAGGGCTATGTTTGACTTGTTTGTGTATCTAATATCCACTAATCCTCTTCGGCCAAGGGAGAAGTGAGGTGGCCACAACAGCCTCCTGCTTTCTAGAAAGTTCGACAGGTGGTGGTGCTTCTTTCCAGGGAGATTTCCCAGATCTGGTGGTATGCTCTGGGGGGGAGTGGAGGGCTATGTTTGAATTGTTTGTGTATCCAATACCTACTAATTCTCTTCGGCCAAGGGAGAAGTGAGGTGGCCACAACAGCCTCCTTCTTTCTAGAAAGTTTGACAGGTGGTGGTGCTTCTTTCCGGGGAGATTTCCCAGATCTGGTGGTATGCTCTGGGGGAGGAAAGTGTCATTTTCCCCTCCCTCCCCTGTTGTGGACGGACTTTTACTTCTTTTGTCTTGTGGCCATGCTTCTCAGGGGTGTGGGTGGGAGGGGAAGCTTGGGCCAACCCAGCCTTATTAACTAGGGGGCAGTAGTGGCAGACAACAGGTCCAGGGAAGCCAGTGTAATGGTCTTGGAGGCTTTGGGATGAGGTGTGGAGATGGGAGGGCTCTTAGAGGGCGAGGAATCCAAGGTACGCGTTGTGCTTGCATGTTTTTTGGCTTTATGTTTCTGATTGTCCTTTGATGGTGTTGTTGTTGAGGTGTCATGTGTGCTTTTTGTGTATTTTGTGTATTTTGGGGATTGTGTGTTGTGTGCTGCATGTGGATATCTGGGTGGCTGAGTGTTCCGGTGTGTGGGTGCTCTGTTCAGGTTGGGGCACTGGGTGGATGGAGGTGGAAGGGACAGGAGCTGAACTGGGAGGTTGATATTGCTGAATGGCTGCAATAACTGTGGAGGTC
This sequence comes from Lissotriton helveticus, assembly GCF_964261635.1. NCBI lineage: Eukaryota > Metazoa > Chordata > Amphibia > Caudata > Salamandridae > Lissotriton > Lissotriton helveticus. Next base: position 291,082,571 of record NC_136057.1, read on the forward strand.
AAAGACTGGACAGTTTTGTGCAGGGCACCCACATCCGGATAAATGCCCTTCAGGAATGCAAACACCTGTGACAACTTTTTGCCAAGATCATGGAGGGCATTCAGGAGCACAGTGTGACCCACAGACAGCTACAGAAGGATATCAATGGCCACCACAATGAAGGCAGCAGGGGCGACAGGGACAGCTGTGCCTGGGAGGAAGGAGACACTACCCTTCTTAGGCTTGCAGGCCCGTATACCAGTTTGTGAAGCAGCAAGGAGGGTGGACACAGGACAGGTTGTGGCAGACAAAAAAGCAGATGTCGTACTTCCTCTGTCTGCCAACATCGTGGAGTCACCGCTGGAGTGTGAAGATGTTGAGCTTGCTGTTTCTGTGGCACTGGTCCCCTCAGTGTTGCTGTGCTCCCGGGGACCAGTAACGCCAGCTGCTTCCCCAATTGTGTTGGGTCCCTCTCCTTCCCTGCCCTCGGTAGATGCTGTAAGAGACAGAGACATATGTTTGGTAAAATGGCCTGCTCACAAATATGGTATGAGATACAAACAGAAATAAGTTGACTAAAAGACCAAAAATGTCCTTCTACATGTACTGACTGCATAATCCCAATCTTTTACCTGATTACATGATGTATTGATGTATGATTTTTGGACATTCATGCTCCATGATGCGTTGACACAGCCAAATTGTGTCATCATTTCAACATCACATCCTATTGTGTGTAGCTCCACCTACATGCCTTTTGTCATGAGAGCTACACATCCAATTGTGATGTGTTTCTTTCACTTGAAGAATAAGTTCCCTAAACACCACAAATACAAAACTGAAACATGACAATTGTTAGGTGACCTTCCATCATTCCATCCAACTCTATTGGTACCGTAGCAAACCTACTGGTCATCATTGAAGTCAGTTTAGTAGATGCATCACTAACATGGAAGTGCACACCACAAATATCACAATACACCCTATCATGATGCTCACTGCTGTTTGCTGCCAGTTGATGTCTTTGAGACTTACACCTCTGCGTACTTCTCATGGACACATTTTGCTGGGATAAACTGCTACCAAGCACCATGTACAAGTGTTGACATAAAGACAATGCACATTTGCATGACTAGGGCAATGTGACGCAAGGGCCTTATATATTGTGACATGTCACAAACCAACAGTATTTAAATTTCAGGGCAAGGGGCCAATGATCCAAGGCATCAGAGTGCCTTTTTAGATAAAGCTTTGAGTGGCCTCCATAAGGACAGGAAATGTGTGACATAAGCTAGTGTCTGGTATCTGACATCCCTATGTTGTGCTGACTGCTGACACCTAGGAAACATCAATGTCACAAGAGATCACTCACTGATGTAAACCAGTAGACACAACTTGCCCATGCACTAATGCATATGTACACCCCTCCTCAATGCAAACACAGTAAATAGTGCCACTTAGAGTGACATTGGCTTTTTTATCATAATTTACCGTACAACACTTCAGATACATCACAAATTGCCATACACACTGATCACATACAACCATGTAAAGCACTAGGGCAAACACAACCACCCAATAGACAGAATCTGATCCAGACCTTCAAACTTCTACTGGCAAACCATCACAAAGACATGTTGTCATGTGCACAATGAGTAAATGCAGATCATCCAATGCATCACTATACTCATCACTACCAGACAATCAACGCATGTGTGCAGTTGCTGTCATTGTGGCAGGGAATGAAATAATTTGATGCCATGTTGCTGATAATCGTCAAAATGTTTTGCTGTGATGCTGTCCTCTGTATAATTTGTCTCTACACAACACATGGGACAAGTGTTACCTCTGCTAACTTACTGTACCCTGAGTCCTCATTTGTCAATGTCTCAATCCACTTGCACATCATGACATGAGGCACAGTACTCTTGGAGCCACACACAATCAAGGCTGACAAGTGTACAGTGCTAGACAATTCACACAACTTCTTTTCCTGCATAGGAATGACTCAGTTCAGACACCATTTTCCAAATGGAACATGCAAACATGTCAAGATGATTTGCACAGACACTGGTTGTGTACTTCATACATGAAAATCCAACTGTTGTACACATCCAGCACCTCATGCCATTACCACTAAGGCAACTTTGAACCTATTGCATCACACTAGAGACTTCTCTGAGGTTCCTGGGTTGCTCATGGCTGGGATTAAGGCAGTCAGTCATGCACTGAGTCATACTCGTCACAATACTGTAGTGATATTAAGAATGATATATTGATCATTGACTCCATTTTACATAATTGACTCAATTTTCTGTGCGGACCCCATCTTGTGTAACAGACTCCATTTTCTGTGCTCGCACATACCTGCAAAGTGGGGAGGGGATGTTTTCGCTCTTCACTTGTTTTTGCTTCTCATAGATCAGAGTGAACTGGAACATTTTGTGTGGGATGCATGCTTGGTACCTTTCAGGGAATGTGTGGAATGTGCAGCTCTGTCTCGGTGCCAGCTCGGTTTTTCTTTACAGAAGAAAGGGGGTGGGTTTTTTAGAATCTTCGCCTTACGTTGAGTAAAAGTTATTAAAGCCAGAGAATGTTGACAGGCAGATTGGATCTCATTTGTGGAACAGACGTGTCGCCACAAAAGAACTAAACTTGTGTCCCGGTTGAGAGTCCATGTCTGGCTGTCAACAGGCTCCCCGACTTGAGTTGGCAAGGATGTCGAGTGAACGATCGGTGAGGTGTTATTTACTTTGTGTATATAGTTTATACGTTTCTTTGATACATGTATATGTGCTACTTATTATAATTCTGGTTTTGTGCTAAAGTTACTTGATATTTGGGAGTCTGCATCAACCAATATATTTTTCCTTCCTTTCCAAAGTATTAAATCAATGAATATGTGTGTGTCACTTTAAATGCACCTTAATTTGTTTTCTTGCCTCGCCTTAAGAGAGTGCTGGGTCTTGTTTTATCGCCTAGTCTTTATCGAGTGCTGTTTTATGTGTTTTATTTAAAGGTGTAGCAGTGCATTTGCCTAGGTGTGTCCTACTGTGTCAAATTAAAAGCACAACAAATACTCCCCGCCAACTTGATGATGTTGGGCCCTCAAGCATTCATCCAGCTCTGGCTGTGTCACTGCCAGGATGCGGGCCATTTGTGGAGCATGGTCCATCACGCCAACCTGCCACTTTGAGGAACCAGCACCAGTGTCATATTGGCAACATTTTTACAGAGCCAGCAGATGTCATCCCACCATTTGTGGCAGTGGTTCAGGCACCGGTTGGAGACCCCCAGGGTCTGCACCTTGCAGGCGATGCCCCTCATATGACCATACGCTGATGGACCTTGAGCTGTAGGCACAGGAGATAAGAAAAAGATTTGTAAACAATATGTAGTGGACCATTGTGTGCCAGTCCAGAAACCTTTATACACATACCACACACATTGATCAATGGACAGCAGAGTCTATAGACCATGTCACATACTACACTCTGACCAAGCTTGATAAGTACAATTTCAACATCTATCAGGATCAACAAACTATCTGGGCTTCTCATACACATAGAGAGGGTGTGTTCTAACGTGGTGAAACAGAACCTCATCTGTGCTGCATGATGTGAGTGAGCCTGACTGACAATGCCCTGTAATTGATAACTAGTATTCTCACTGTGTCTGACACTACAAACCCCTTAACGTCCAGGACCATTGCATAGCAACACGTGTTATGGAGGTCATGGTAAGATCCCTGACACTACCTTCTCTCACTCATGTGACAAGGTGTAGGCCTGTCTTGGGTACTCTTCATACCTCTATATGCTTCTTTATAAATAGGAGGGTGCACTACTCATATGTCTTGCTAAGTGATTTGTGTGATGTGGCCTTTATACATTGTGCATTCACATTACAGTCCTTTAGGGTATTTTCAGATGCAAAATGTCGTCCATCACAAGATTCACATGCATGTGGAATATGAATAATGACACAGTACAAACACATGTTAGCCTCAACACATTATGAAACCAAAACAAGTATGACATGTCCATTGCACATGTTGCAGATGTGTAAGATGTGAGTTTCAACTAATCTAGACAGATACAGGCCTTGAAATCTTGGACAGACTGGATTCATCTCCATAGTATCACTGTCAACTCATTTCATTCACTTATCTGTACCCTCTGCCCAATCGACAGGCACCATCTCCCTAATGTTTAAAAAGTAAAGTTACTGTTCTTTTTTCGTGCTATCTCACAGGGAACAGGTGCACGAAGTGACAATTGCTCTAGTCATCAGTGTAACTGTACAATTGCTAAACATCGTTATGTACAAATCGTCATCGCATGCAGTCAGAGATCAGGGGGAATAATACTCTGCACACCATTACTGTGAAGTAATTCTGCTAGGCAGAGTCTCACACATTACTATTACCCATGCAGAAAACAATATCTGTGATGGAAGTGTCCAAGGGAGCTGCACCAGTGACTCTGGTGCCATTCTCCCCACATACTCAAGCGCAACAACTTGTACGTCATGTATGGGCCATGCAGAGGTCCAAATCTAAAGGCATATACATTTGCTTGCACTCTGATGCCCATACTAGTGTCCAGTTACAGAGGAAGAACATTCTAATCACTACAAAGAAGTTACACATTCACTTACCAGTACCTTTGGAGCACCATATAGCCGGCCATACTGGCCAAGGACCTCGTGCACCAGGAGCTCCACCTCCTCTGTGGTGAAAGGACGGCTCTGATTTTCTCAGTACGAGCCATGAGTGGTTCCAGAGAGGAAATACAGCAGCAGTTGAAGAGGGGGGGGGGGTGGTATCGCAGGCAGCAGTGTCAGTAGGCACATGACAAGTATGGCCATTTCACACACATATATTGGCCCCTAGGGTGGTTTCAGGGTTATTCTGCTAATGCAATTAGTCCGCCTCGGTTGCATTTTCCAATTGTGTGCTATGGCTGTGACCGCAGTGGCCTAGCATGCCTACGGTGATGTTCAAAAACAGAAAATCTCTACCGCGATGGCAGCTCCCAATGGCTACTATGTTATTCGCTTAGGCGGTGTCACAGCCCAAGGTGTTTTCTATTGGAGCCAATGTCTGTGACCGCAGTGGCTGACACTTACCACAAGGGTAAACACATTGTGCGTTTGCATTCTCGATTTGAAAATTGCATCAGTATTCCTAATACCATTTTTAAAATGAAGTGCACCTTGTTAAGGAATTGGAGAGTGTAACATTTACCATTTGTCTTCCCACACATGTAATGGAATTTCACATGGGATCCAAAACATTGGTTTGTCCGTCCTCACAGGTCATTGTGGGCATGTAGACACATTTCCGGTAGATTTGTGTTTCATTGTTTGGAATATGGCAATGTGTGTAATGCAGAATCCTCACACAGGCTTGATGGTCTGCCCACATAATGTGGATATGTTTTAGTACACAGTGCTGTTGATTAATTAAGTGTTGTCCAGCTTCCACTAACTGGCAGCATTTTGGTATGATTTTGTGCTTTGTGGCACTCAATTGGATTTTGTGAGGTGACATCAGCTATATAGCACTCTGCGTTAATGCTGTTTGCCACCTGTGATGTGTCATCTACCCACAGGGCTGGTTACACATTATTTAGCAATGTACCATATGCCTGATGCATAAGCTAATCTTGAATTCACATTAGTTAATATGTACACACTAGCTACCTAAATGACTACAGGGGATCAAGATGTGTAAGCATTTCACTTGTGCGTTACACTGATTCATCAGTTCTGTCAATGTTGTTCTTGTGTGAGTCATTGTGTATGCTGTTGCCAACATCTCATTTTTGCCTGTTTTCACACGTGTCCCCTGCCAGAGTACAAAGGAGAAGACCACCTGTGTATCGGCCTTTACCAGACCTGTTGACAATGGAGGATAGAGATGTCATAAAGAAATACCATCCCAATCGCCTTACCCTTCAAGAGCTATGTGCTCAGTTAGATCCCCATTTAAGGCCTCATAGAACCTATCCAACAGCTTTGACAACAACTGTGAAGGTGATGGCCGTCATGCATTACTTTGCCAAAGTTTCATTTCATTACACAGTGGCCATCGCATTTGGGAAGTCTCAACCTGTTCAGCATGGTGTTGCGTGATGTCCTTTCTGCATTGTTAACATACAAGGACAGCTACAACCAGTTTCCAAAAAGACATGATTTGCCACATGTGAAGGGGGAATTTTATGACCTTGGTCACATCCCACATGTTGTTGGAGCCATTGACGGCACACACGTTGCCCTTGTTTCAGCACAGGCACAGGAGCACATCTACCAAAACAGGAGGCATTACCATTCTATAAAAATGCAAGTGGTATGCCAAGCCTATCTGATAATATCCCATGTGTGTGCCAAGTTCCCAGGGTCTGCACATGACTCCTACATAATGCAGAACAGCATCATCCCACAGTTGATGGCATATCTTCATCCAAAGAGGGCTTGGCTTGTTGGTGAGTGAGACGTGTCAATATTTGTGGTGTATGTGTGACATTCTGGCCTCCTACTCCTCAAATGCTTCAATTACATTGTACCTCTCAGTTTCTCACAACTAGGTGAATCAGTGTATCAGCACCGGTGTTGGTTGCTGAGCCCCCTGAGGAATCCAAGAACGCCAGCGGAGGTACGCTTCATTGATTCCCATGGGAGAACACATCGGGTAGTAGAGCAAGCTTTTGGACTCCAGAAGGCAACATTCAGGTGTCTGGACAAGAGCTGTGTGCACTCCTCTACTCCCCGTGTCAGATCATTGTCCCATGCTGCATGCTCCACAACCTTGTCTTGCTCAAAGTGTTCCCCCTGATTCAGGATGATGATGAGCAGCAGGAGCCCCCAGCTGTAAATCCGAACATGCCCAGTGGCGATGACAGTAGTGAGGAGGAAGGTCTCGACCTGTGTCAACAGCTCATCAATAACTACTTCCCTTGAGTGTAAGGTTGCATTGGGATACTATGCTTTGCGGCTGCATTGATGATGTGTTGGGATGCTGGCTGTTATTAGCACACTGCTGTAGGGTACTTAGTACATCACTGAATTTGTACTTCCACTTACCTGATGTCTATGTTGATGCTGTTGGTCAGTGTTATATGATATGAATCTTTTACTGTTGAACAGTAGTGTATTGTTGCTCTAGTGCCATTATATGAAAACTCAATCTTATCTTCTTGTTGTGTCGTTCTATGTCCCTCCGCCCTATCAATGGATTTTCGCAATCTCATCTGATGGTACATTTAACTTTGAGTTTACACTGTATTTACTCTGATAAACATACAACTCACACAAAGTCATGGGTGATAATTGTGTTGATTTTCATGCATATGGTGTTTCTTGAAAAGTGTGTGAGATATCCAGTTTGCATACAGAGTGGTTCAGTTGTCAGCGATGAAAATGGAGTAGTCACCACAATAGTAGAATTCCACAGTCCAACAGATTCCTGCAATCAGCAAACAGGATGGTCAACAAAGTCAATGTTCTGTGGTGACATTATGCATGGCTCAGCTTCCTGGCTTGGAGCTTTGCCACTAGATCCTCCCATGGTGTTTCTCGGATGTCCCCGTCCGTGTTTGGAAGGGGGGGGGGGCTCTACTGCAGGCTCAGAGGTGTCTCAGGAGACATCAACTTACAGCTCATCCCTCACTGTGGCCGCTGCAGAGGTGGTAGGAGTATCAGCAGGCAGGCCACTGGAAGGGTGTGGGGGAGGCATTACTTGAGCTGTATGTATGTCCCTCAGAACACCCATGAGCTGGCACATGATATCTACTAATGGTCCCATATGGGTGTCCATGGAACTCTGCAGCAGGCGGAGCTCACGCAGTTCATCTAAAACTTGGCCCATCTGTCCCTGGTTCTGCTGGTACACCCCAAGGACTCTCTTTATGGTGGCCAGGGTTTTAGTCTCAGTGTCCTCCTGTGACTGGCCCCCAGTTGCCCTTCCATCTGCCCTGCACACCCAGACCAGTGGCCTTGGGTGTACACGCACCCGCACACTGTCCCCGGCATCCTCTGTGAGGGTGGTGGTGATGGTCACCTCTGAGACAGGGACAGTGGTGCAGGCAGCGGTGGTGGTGGTGGTTGCTACACAGCTAGTTAGTGCAGGGCTCAGTGCTGTCGTTGCTGCTGCTGTGGTGAGAGTTGTGGTGGTGTTGGGGCCAAGAAGGCCCTCAAACTGAATATGCCCTGGTAGGCCTGAAGTGCTCCTCATCTGAGAATTGGAGAGAATCTGCATCTGAGAATTCCTACTCCAAGGAGGGGGGGAGACTACCTCTGATGGTTGGTGGTGGTCTCAACAGCTGTTAATTGCGATTCGCCTGTTGGACAGAGGTTACCTTGTCAGTATGTTAAGTGCATTCCAAAACATTAATGACACAGTTTTTGATGTTTTAGGGGATACGTCCAAAGTTTTCCATTGAAAAAAACTAGTAATTTGTAACACTTTTTCTGCAGTATGACTAGGGCTGGGCATAGTTTGCGAAGTAGCGCTTCACAAAGCTACGCGAAGTGCACTTCGCACTATGCGAGCTACGTGTAGCACTACGCAAACTGCGTAGTAGCATGTTCGCACTGTGCAAGATGCCGTTTTCAATGATTGCACAGTGCGGACAAGCATCTGGCACTGTGCAATCATTGAAAATGGCATCTTGCACAGTGCGAGCTGTAGTTTTCTGCTGCTGGAGGAGATTTTTACTCGAGCGGCAGCTTTCTCAACGTGGACTGGTAGTTTCTCATCGCGAGCGGTCGCGAACATATACGTGACCACTCGCAATGAGAAACTAGACCTCCCCGCGATGAGAAATTCGCAGGGAGGTTTATTTTCCATGCTTGCGATCGGCAACTTAATGTTGCTGATCGCGAACGAGGAAAAAGTCTCACCAGGATGTAATTTTGTTTGCTCGCCGTCGCCTACTTGACGTTGAGGACCGCGAGCAAGCAAATAATTACCACTGCACTACGCTACACATGTTCGCACTGTGCTACGTGCAGTTTGCGTAGTGCGAAGTTGCGCAAACTTCGCAAACTACGCGAGCGTAGCGTAGTGCTTCGCCCAGGCCTAATTATGACATGATCTTGAGGTACATCCATTACTTGTTTCCGAGGTGACATGGCAATGTCAAGCATTTACCATGTAGAGATGGTGTGTTTCCGTTTCCAAGGGCATGTCTTCATCTACCGACTTGGTGCTCATCAAGTTTAGTTTAGGCATGGATATTTTTGATTTTGCCAAAAATATATTTTACCTATTCAAATTTGAGTGTCCATGCATATATTGTGTGCATATGAGTATTCATGCTTTGCTAAACTAGGAATTACACATAGGAATTTGCACATATCGTGATTAGTATCTGCATTTCTCAACATGGGACTTTGTGATTGGAAGTGTGAGTTATGTGACATATACCTGAGCATAGCTGTGTATGTAGTGGATGTGACATATTGAGCATTGAAGGCTTGGCTCAGAAGTGTGGGATGTGGGGGGCAGATTGCTCCATCCTGTTCAGGGGTGATGCAAGTGGGCATAGGATGGCTACCTACCATGTAAGGTGAAGCAGAGAAGGGAGATGGCTACTGTTGCAGGGATTCTGCTCCTATATAGAACTGTGCATAGAGACTTGGGACCTCAGTGAATTAGGGTGTGCCAAAACTCACCTTAGTACCCAAAATCCCCTAACAGACTAGCATCATTGTCTTATTGGCTCTTCCAAAATACCAATGATTAGACAACCCAGAATATGCGACTTTGGTTACCCCAGGCAATGTGGAAAACATGAACACTCTTTCGTTATACTCTCATACCAGTCGAAAACAGGAAGTAAAAGAAGACACGTGCAAGTTTGAAATATTTATTTCTAACGCCGTGTTCTCAAGAACAGCATCTTAGCTAATACAAGCAGACATATTATTAGAAACAAGATTGTCAGCATAGTTACTATTACATAAAATACAAAGGGAGAAAGCATGTTATAATACTAAATGGAAACAGGTTTAAAAAATACCTATATTTTACCCTCGCTTGCTAGTAGGTTATTTTATATCTACAGAAGGTCTCTTGGGATTACATAGGTGGCTCCATACCTCTGGTATTGGCAAAAATGGATCACATAACATTTTTCACAGGCTCTCAGCACACAAATGTTCTCCTAGTGTGTGTAATCATGCCTACGCAGTGCATTATTAAAACTCGCCAATCTCAGAGGTGGCCACAGCTGCATATGTGTTATGTCTAGAATGTGCGCTGATCAGTCTGAACAACAACCGCTGTGTTGAAATAACCTTGAAGGTCTCGGCACTCACTGTTCAGACTAAGCTTACCAAGCAAGGCTACTAATATAGAAAAACATGTTATTCTCATGTGAACCAAAACACTCCGCTAAACTCTAAACATTTAATAAAGTGTGTGCCGTGTGCAAAAGGCAGCAGAAAGGAAAAATGGCGTTTAAACTTCTAATAAGCTCATGTCAACTTAACACTGTGTGAATGCAAGGCTCATCCCCACGACACTACCAGATGGCTCTAGGGTGGGGGAGTGTTCCATCCTGTTCATCTGTGAGGCAAGAGGGCCCGGTGGGAGCTGGAGTGTTGGCTGCCTGTCCCCATACCTTAATGGAAAGATTACCTTCTACTTGTATGGAGAGGTTGAGGAGTGAAATGGCTACCACATTGCTCTGGGATGGAGGGAGTGTCCCATCCTGTTTGGGAGTGAGTCCAGAGGGCCTTGTGGGAGTTGTAGTGTTGTTCTCATGTCCCAACAACCCCCCAGTAGTAAGATGGCTACCTACCTGTAAGGAGGTACTGAGGAGGGAAATGGCTGCCACATGGCTCTGGAGTGGGGAGGCTGTTCCATGCAGTTCTGGGTTGAGGTAAGAGAGCATAAGATGGTTACATACCTGTAAGGTGAACCAGAGGAGGAAGATGGCTACCTCATGGCTCTGGTATGGGGAGAGTGTTCCATCCTGTTAATCTGTGAGACAAGAGGGCCTGGTGAAAGTTGGAGTGCTGGATGCCTGTGTCCCTACCCCAATGGAAAGATGGCTAACTACTTGTATGGAGAGGTGGGTGAGTGAAATGGCTGCCACATGGCTCTGGGGTGGGGAGGGTGTTCCATGCTGTTCAGGGTTGAGGCAAGAGAGCATAAGATGGCTATCTACCTGTAAGGTGAAGTAGAGGAGTGAAATGGCTAGCACATGGCTCTGGGGTGGGGGGAGTGTTCCATGTTGTTCTGGGTTGAGGCAAGAGAGCATAACATGGCTACCTACTTTTAAGGTGAAGTAGAAGAGGGAGATGGCTACAAATTGGCTCTGGGGTGGGGGGATTGTTCCATCCTGTTCATATGTGAGTCAAGAGGGCCTGGTGGAGTTGGAGTGCTGGCTGCCTGTCCCCATACTCCATGGAAAGATGGCCTACTACTTGTATGGAGAGGTGGAGGAGTGAAATGGCTACCACATGGCTTTGGGGTGGGGATGGTTTTCCATGCTCTTCAGGGTTAAAGCAAGAGAGCATAAGATGGCTACCTACCTGTAAGGTGAAGAAGAGGAGTGGCATGGATAGCACTTGGCTCTGGGTGGGGGGGATTGTTCCATACTGTTTAAGGTTGAGGCAAGAGAGCATAAGATGGCTACCTACTTGTAAGGTGAAACAGAGGAGGGAGATGGGTACTACATGGCTTGGTGTGGTGGGGGGTGGGGGGGTCATCCTGTTCAACTGTGAGGCAAGAGGGCCTGGTGGGAAGTAGAGTGCTGGCTGCCTGTCCCATACCCCCATGGAAAGATGGCTAACTACTTATATAGAGAGGTGGAGGAGTGAAATGGCTGCCACATGGCACTGGGGTAGGGAGAGTGTTCCATGCTGTTCAGGGTCGAGGGAAGAGAGCATAAGATGGCTACCTACCTGTAAGGTGAAGCAGAGGAGTGAAATAGCTGGTACATGGTTCTGGGGTGGGGGAGTGTTCCAATATATTCATATACATTCAAAACTGGGCACTAGAAACAAATGTGTGTATCTATTCCAGATAGAATACAAAATGTATTACAAATAGATTTCCAAATGCAGCGTAACATGTATCAGATGGCACAGAATGAGTTGCCTTAATCAATAGTCCCAGCCCCACTGGCCTCTATACAGAACATGCAGAATCAAAGGCAGTTCAAAAGAAACTTACCTTAACCCCCAATGATTAATTATAATATGCAGAAATTTCAACATAATCCTGGTTTTCAGCAAAATCCTTCAGTAGTGAGCAATTATTTTCCTCAGTTTGCATCAACACTCAGAGGGCCTGATTCACAGAATGAACTTAAGACTCAATCCTAAACTTAGTAATATTTTGGTATTCACAGAATGCACTTACTACTTTTGGCATTCACAGAATGAACTTACTACTTTTGGTATTCACAGAAGTTAGGATTTTCTCTTAAGTTTGTCTTAAGACAAACTTAAGACAGACTTAAGACAGACTTAAGACAGACTTAAGACAACATCCTAACTTCTGTGAATACCAAAAGAAGTAAGTTCATTCTGTGAATGCCAAAGGTAGTAAGTGCATTCTGTGAATACCAAAATAGTAGTAAGTTTAGGATTGAGTCTTATGTTCATTCTGTGAATCGGGCCCAGAGTTCCTACAGGAGTAAGTCGAACACAGGCACAATGACAGTGTCTGAGGGAGGAGGATTGCTTACTTGCTGCAATCCTAGCGGTAGCCCAGAGTGACCCATATGCAGATGGTGAGGAGAATGGGCACACAGTATTATTCTTGATTGCTACACTTGCCACCAGCTTCATGGTTCAACCAATGGTGGTTCTAAGCATACTCCTTTCCAGGAGAAAAGTCCAAGTTGTAGGTATTAGTAGTGAACAGATCACTAATAGGTTGTCATCAAACATCCCTCTAAAAATTGGATCAATCGAGAATGACAACCGGCTCATAAAATGTGATATGGGCCAGGTTAATTTGTTGCATCATGATGCCCTTCTGTGAAAGATGAACTGCAACATTTATTGTGCACCGGAGGGTGCAACAATTCAAACACAGGGCTAGGCTTTAACATTTAAAATTATTCCAGAGTCAAGTCCATAGTGAGACAGTTCACAGTTCTGACAAAAAAGACCTTGCCTCCTGATTTAAGACACACAGGGAAAAAGGAAGTCGGGGATTTTACAGGTAAATTGGTCCAATAAAACATACAGAGCTAGTGCAAATCAAAGTGAAACCCAATGCAGTTTTCCCTTGTACTCCTCAGTGCAAACTGACCCATTAAGCAGAGGAGGGAATACCGCCTGTTATCGGAAAAATGATCAAGCAAAGCATCTAAATTGAAGTGTTTGGAAGTCCTTACAACTCACTGATCCTGTGAATTTAATGAATGAGTGAAAAGTGGAGACTAGTGCAGGACTTTCACAAAATTAATAATATTGCTCTCCTGTGGTACTGAATCATGCAGTCATTTTGCTCCAAATCCCCGCTGGTGAGGTCTTGTTTACCATATCTGATTTGGCCAAGCATTCTTCTCCATTCCCCTTCATGAGGATAACCAATATCTCTTTACGTTCAGATTTTTTAATGTAATAATTGTTTGGCATTTGAATTTCACATCGGTATTCAGAAAGTCCAGCAATCTTTTCATAAAATATCTAGACACCTAGTAAAGATCTATAACCCTGTACTGATGCAATATACTGATGACCGGTGGTCACATCCAAAACAAAAGTAGATTCCAAGCTTCGCAGTTCACACAATAGCACTGTTGAACTATCCTGCAGAGCATGGCTATAAAGTGTTCTCAGCAATTTGGAATTCTGTTAGAAAGGAGTCAGAAAGTTGTCAGTAGAACGCATCTCTGCAATTCTGAAAATTAACCCACCAACGAGCCAGAATGAAGGCAGGGTTTTTTTCAGAATGGTTGACTAATGTTGTCAGTGGATCCCAAACTCTTCCCTAATTGCAAAGCCTTTACAGAGGCTTACTCACAGTGATACAAGTGATCCTGTGTCCTGGAGCAATGAATGTATGAATACCTGTCTCATACAGTATCCCTCTTTGAATGCCCAATTACGAGAAAGATTTTTATTTAATTTGTTATGAGAGAGAAAGGAGCTCATTTTCAGTTCTTAGTCAGTAACAGGAGCAGAGCAGCCTGTAGCTTACTTTCAGCCCTATTAGACCATGTAGTTACTGCATCCCTGGTTGCATAAAGAGTATTGCAGCAATCTGTCTTACCATACAGCAGAGTCAATGGATTATGAAGGGTAACACATTTAGGGGTCAATTCCGATTCAGGAAAAACTGCTCCGAATAGCCGCACAGAGCGTTTTTCCCGTACGCATCGTACCCTGCAACGTCCCCCGTACGTACGACGAAGTATGATTCGTACCAGGAGCTGGACTCCGTACAAATCGTACAGAGACCGTACGAATCAAATCCCCATACGAATCTCCCTCTTAACCCGCTGTACGCGACATCCGTACGGTTCGTGGCTGGTTTTTCCGACCCAGCAAGTACGATTCGTGTCGGGTACGCACCGTACGACACTTATTCTACGGGAGCCAAAAACATCCGGAGGAGCAGAGTTCGCCTCGAAACAGGTACGGAACGGCCCCCCGGGTACGGTGCGTATACCCCATGATCGCAGGGTATACAAACCCCATATAACATAACATAACATAACATCCTGCATAAAGATTGCGTCACAGAAATGATCATAAGGACTGCAAGACAACCATTTCCCTTTGTGTAATAAAGTGTTTTTTTCAATGGTGCACTAATAATTGGCAAAGTAAGATGTATAACCCTTACTGTTATACCTGGCATCTTTGGCGTGATTACCCCTATCTTTTTCCTTCAGACATCTTGATTTTGACTGTGTGCTGCATTTAGTTTTTGCTGGCTTAAGGACTTTGGACACCTTACTACTGCTAACCTGTGCTAAAGTGCATATGATCTCTGTGTAAATTGTATTGGTGATTGGTTTATCGCTATCAGTACTAATGATCCCTTTCATAAGATAGGTATTATTTGGAGGTCTTCCATCTGAGAAAATATCAGCAATACTTTGCCTCTATTGCTAAAGCAGAAGCTAGGTCGCTAATACTCCAGAATTGGAAATCAAAGAGGATACCTATGATTTGCCATTGGTACGAAAAAATGGCGAGGTCCCTATATTTGGGAAGAGGGTCATACATGGATTCAAAGCGATCAGGTCAGGGTTTTTTGTGATTGGTCAGGGTTTTTTGTAATTTTGACGTCAAATGTTTAGTAAACAATTTTTTCCTATTTATCTCTCTGTGGGATTTCACGTGGGGAATCGAACAGATTTACTGACAACGGGGTCTTTGGTAAAGCCGGTTTTATTATTTTATACAGCCGCCTCTTCTGCACCGGCACTCGATAATAAGAGAGGGGGTTTTCTGCGTCCTCCGTTAAGTCTCTTGCCGCTCCGAGCCGCCGATGCTCCCGATGATGTCTGGGAGGTGTAGTCCGGTCTTCTGCCGTTTTCGAACGTGGGCCGGAGTACAGCAGCAGAATAGAAAGAAACCAGTGTTAGCCTGGTGAACTATAGCTTTAGACTGGGGAAGGGAGTGAGGAGTCACACGTGCAGACTAACTACCCCGGTACAAGTGAGGTGAAAGGGGGGGTTTGTGCACGGGATGTCGAGTACTTCTTTAGGGTGGTTTGACCCCCTTACGTCCCACCCAACCCGTGAAGCGTGACCGTACCTGCTGTAGCCACACTTCCCGGGAAGTGTGGCTGGGCGATGCACCTTCCCGTTGGCCTCCTGGCTTGTCGCTGAAGTCTCGGATCCCTCTCGGTTCTCCTCCGTTGTTCTGGACTTCTCGGTCGTCTCCTTCTGCCTCTTTTGATTTTTGTCCCTCCTCTCTCGCCTCCTCCGTCCTCCGCTCGTCCTCTCCCGCCTCGTCCGTCCTCCGCTCGTCCTCCCCCGCCTCGTCCGTCCTCCGCTCTTCCTCCCTCGATCGCCACTCCGCTCCGTCCTCCTGTCGCCACTCTCCTTCTCCTCCTCCGGGTGTAACACACACCTGTGGGATCCCGGGGCTGGGTTTTCCTTGCGATAGGTGGGCGGGTGCAGGGTCCGGCTCCGCCCAATTAAAGAAACACGGGTCCTCGGTGACCTGTAAGGGGTTGAACAGGAAGTCCGAGGTTTTCCAGGAGCCGGCGTGCTGTGTGGAAAGAGGGGACATGGTAACAGGTAAGCCCGGAGGATCAGAGTCCGGGTCCCCCTCGTCACACCCCTCTCCCCTAGGATTCTCCAGTTCGGGGAGAGGATAACGGGACAGGTAGTCTGCATTGGCATTGTCTTTCCCCTTTCTGTGGCGGACCTGAAACCTGAAGGGCTGTAGGGCCAGGAACCATCTCATGACCCTGGGATTGTTTGAGATGTTGCGGCTCATCCATAGAAGAGGGGCGTGGTCTGTATACAGGATAAACTGATGCCCCTCCAGGTAATATCGCAGCTTATCTATAGCCCATCGTATGGCGAGACATTCTTTTTCAATAGTGGGATATCTCACTTCCCTGGGGAATAACTTGCGACTGATGTACAGGATGGGTTGTTCCCCGCCTGCCCCTGTATCCTGGGACAACACGGCTCCTATTCCGAAGTCGGAGGCGTCCGTGTGCAGTATAAAGGGTTTCGAGAAGTCAGGGGATGTAAGGACTGGGCTTGTCGTGATAGCTCTCTTTAAGGTCTGGAAAGCTTTCCACATTGCGGGGGAGGGTCTCTGGAAGTCATGGTTCTTCGGATGGTTTTTTAGGGTGTCAGTCAATGGCGCTGCTACGTCCGAAAATATGGGGATGAATCTCCGGTAGTAGCCTACTAGCCCCAAGAAGGCTCTCATTTCTCTATGGTTTTTGGGAAACGGGGTGTCGGCAATAGCCCTCACTTTTTCAAGTTGGGGTTCTATGGCTCCGTGCCCTAAGACGTATCCTAAGTACTTGACTTTCTGGAACCCGATTCTTGATTTCTTTGAGTTGATATGTAAGCCGGCTCTGCGTAGTTGTTGTAGGATGATCTGTAGGTGTTGTAGGTGTTCCTCCCATGACGGGCTAAATATGATGATATCATCAAGGTATACTGAACTATATCCCTGATAATGTTATGTCATGTTATGTTATATTTCTTTTTGTATAGCGCGCGGCGACTCAAAAAGAGTATCCCGGCGCTTTAACAGCGAGACCTACAGCAGAATAACATAACACGGCAATAAAAACAGAGAGAGAAATGCAATAAAAAAAGGAAAAGAAAGGCCTATAGAGTAAACAACCAAGTCTTTAGACCCTTCCTAAAAGCCAACAGGCTGGTAGCGCCCCGGAGTGTCAGTGGCAAAGAATTCCACAGCTGAGGAGCCCGCAGTCCAAAGGTGCGACCTCCGATACGAGATCTTTCCACGCGAGGCACCACAGCCAGGAACTGTGACTCCGATCTGAGCGCCCGGGCCGGATGGTAAAAGGACAGTCTCCTTTGGAGGTACTTTGCGCCTCCATAGTTGAGGGCCTTATAGGCCAAAGTCAACGTCTTGAAAATAATACGCTTGCGGATAGGCAGCCAGTGTAGGGCCTGCAAGAGGCCCGCCACACTTGCTCGCCTATTTAAGCCATAGATGGCTCTTGCCGCAGCGTTCTGCGTCACCTGGAGGCGCTGTAGCAGATACTCTGGCAGGCCCAGGTAGAGGACGTTGGCATAGTCCAGCCTGGACCCGATCAGAGCCTGCACAGTCAGTTTCCGGTGTTCTTCCGACAAAAGGGGCAGAAACTTCCTTAGTACCTTAAGGAGACCGAAACAGGTGCCCGTCACTCCCAGAATCTGAGCTCTCATCGTCAAGCCCTTGTCCATCTTGACCCCCAGATTCTTGGCAACTAAAGATGGGGAGGAAGGTGGAAACATGTTGATAGGCCACCAGCCATGCCAGTCAGGGTCCGACGCACACCCAAAGAAGAGCACCTCCGACTTCTCAGAATTGCACTTGAGGCCATTCAAATGAAACCATCTGAAAACAGCCCCAAGGCAATCCCGGATGCTCTCCCCGTTAAAATCTCCTCCCCTCTCGCAGGAGAAGAGGAGCTGTGTGTCGTCGGCATAGGACACGATCCGGGCCCCAAAAGACTCCGCCAGCGCCGCCAAAGGGGTCATAAAGATGTTAAAAAGGGTAGGGCTCAAAATAGAGCCCTGAGGGACCCCAACACCCAGTGGCGGCATCACAGCAGAGTCCGGGGGGGCCCAGACCGTTTGTCGGCGGTCGGCTAGAAATGATGAAAACCAGCTGAGCACCGTCCCCCTGAGGCCTATCTCGTGAAGTCTAGAGAGAAGGCGATCATGGGGGACGGTGTCAAAAGCCGCCGACAAGTCCAACATGACCAGCATGGCCTTGCCTCCCGAGTCCAGAACTCCTTTGATGTCTTCCGACACCTCCAGGAGTGCTGTCTCAGTGCTGAGATTAGGGCGGAAGCCCGATTGGGAGGCATGCAAAAGCTCATGCGATTCCAAGAAATTGGAGAGCACCGTATGAATGTGCTTCTCCAAAATTTTCATCAGGGCAGGCAAGAGAGAAATTGGTCTATAATTGACCAACGCCTCGGGATCGAGACCAGGCTTCTTCAGCAGGGGAATCACCATAGCCTGTTTCCACGCTGGTGGGACCAGACCCTGGCTCAGTGATAAATTTAAAAGAGGGTTGGCCAGAGGGTTTAAAACTTTCGCCATTCTAGATAAAAACTTCGCCGGGCAGGGGTCCAGGGGTGAACCAGATTTAAGCGCGCCCATGAGTCCTAACGACGCAGCGGCTGAAAGAAGGGGGAAGACTGCCAGCGATGGGCCTGGTGAGACTGCCAGGTGCGGGTTCTCCTCTATGCAGGTTACACCAGCAGGCACCGCCAGATGGAAAGAGTCCTGGATGAGCTTTATCTTGCCAGTAAAAAACTTAGCAAGATCCGCGGCCCAGGACTTTAGGGGCATATCATGGGAAACATTCGAGCGAGGGGCTGTAAATTCTCTCACAATGGAAAAGATTTCCTTGCAGGAGTTAGAGGCAGCCTCTATTCTCCCAGCAAGGTAAACCCTTTTCCCAAGACGAATGTCCCGCTGATATGCCTTAACCGCAGTCTTATAAAGCAGTTTTGCCTCAGGATCATATTGGGCACGCCAAACTCTTTCCGCCACCCTGCAAGACTGTCGGGCGATCGCCAGTGCCGCCGTGAACCACGGGGCCGAGACCCGTTTCGATGTTGAACGGGGGGCCATCACTGGGGCAAGATCGTTAAGTCTGTCCAGTAACCAGCCCTGCAGCGCTTCCAAGTCCTTCTCAAGGTCCCCTGTAAAGGGGCACGGATGATCTAGCGCCGCCTGCGCAAGCATTGCCGGAGTTACAGAATGATAAGCCCGGTGGGCGCGACGCTGTTGCAGAGAGCCAGTGTTGACAAGTCTCATAGTGCCTTTGACCAGAAATTTGGCCAGCCTATGGTCCGACCAGAGCACCGGAATTATCTCCTTAACCTCAAGAGGGGAGGTCGAAAAAACCTGATCATGGGTATGCCCCTTCACATGGGTGGGTCCCACAAGAAACGGAGTCAGGCCCAAGGGGGCGGTGGCCTCCAAGAATTTGATGGTATCCGAATCTGATGGGTCATCCATGTGGAAGTTAAAGTCTCCAGCGACAATACACTGATCCGCTTTCAGAACCAGCCCTGATAGGACAGACTCAAAATCTTCAAAGAAGGTACCCGAAGGGCCAGGTGGTCTGTAAACCAACAGACCCTTGAAGGATTGGTGAGGTGCCAAGGTGATGGAAAATGATAATCTCTCCGTACCTCATTCATTAACCTCTGGAAGGTCGCAGGGGCACCATGTAGGCCGAAGGGGAGTACGTTGAACTCGTAGAGTCCGTCTGGCGTAGCGAAGGCTGTTTTCTTTCGATCCTCTTCCCTTAATGGGACCTGCCAGTATCCCTTTGTCAGGACCAGGGTGCTGATATATTTAGAGTCCCCTAGTTTCTCTATCAGCTCGTCTATCCTGGGTATGGGGTACGCGTCAAATGAGGATACTGCATTCAGCGCCCTGAAATCCATGCAGAACCGGCTGCTTTAACATTTCCTTCACTTCTTTGTTTATGGCTTCCCTCTTGGCGGCTGGGATCCTGTATGGTCGTTGCTTGACCGTGACACCCGCAGGGGTCTCAATCCGGTGTTCGGTCAATCGGGTGGTCCCCGGAAGGTTGGAGAATATACGCTGAAAGGGTCGTAGGATCTTCTGCAGCCCCTCTTGCTCGCTCTGGTACAACTCATCGTTGATCACCAGTTCTCTCAACGTTGTCTCTGGGTCGTCTCCTGTGAGGGAAGCGTGGTTGGAAGACGCTGGTGGTGAGCCCAACCACTTCTTCAGTAGATTTATATGGAATATCTGGGTTTTCCTCCCGTTCAATCGTAACCGATAGGTCGTCCTCCCTATCGTCTCGATAACTTTGTATGGGCCTTGCCATTCATTTTGGAATTTTTTTGTGGGAGAGGGTAGTAACACCAGAGCCCAGTCGCCAATGATGAGTTGTCGCCACTTCTTCCCCTTGTCATAGTGGGTCTGCTGTTTTTTTTGGCTTGTTTCTAGCTGGGTAAAGGCCAATTCACGTATCTTCCCCAGCTTGTTCTTCAAGTTTTGGCTGTATTCCAGTAGGGATCGTGTTTCTCCTGATGACTCTTCTTCCCATACCTCTTTGGTCATTTCCAGTAGGCTCCGGGGCTGTCTTCCGTACAGCATCTCAAATGATGAGCAGCCTAAACTGCTCTGCTTCTGGCCTCGGATCACGTATAAAGCCAGAGGTAGTAGCAGGTCCCAGTCGCTTCCGTTCACGGTTAGCATTTTCTTCAGAACAGATTTCAGGGTCCCGTTATAGCGCTCCACCAGTCCGTCCGTCTGGGGATGGTATACAGACGTTCGTATCTGGTGGAGGCCTAGAAGATGGCATACTTCCTTCATGACTCTTGACATGAACGGGGTCCCCTGGTCCGTAAGGACTTCTTTGGGAAACCCCACCCGTGAGAATAGTTTCAGGAACTTCTCCGCAATGTTCTTTGAGGTGGGGGCTTTCAGAGGGAACGCTTCTGGGAAGCGAGTGGCATAATCAACGATCACTAGGGCGTATTGATGCCTCCTCCGTGTTTGTGGTAAGGGCCCAATGAGATCCATGCCGACTCTCTCGAAGGGTGTTCCTATTATGGGGAGGGGTTGTAGGGGTACAGCCGGGGGTCTCTGTGTGTTTTTTCGCTGACAAATATCGCACGTCTGACAATGGGTCTTGATGTTGTTGGTCTTCCTCGATTCTGCCCTGTTTCCAGTACTTTGAAAGCGTTGCACTGGTTGCCAGTCAGGGCTAGAATCCAATTCAAGGTACTGTGTTTAGCCTTCAAGATTCTAAATGGCACGGCTCCTCAAATTCTGTTGGACCTCCTGTCCTGGTATGTCCCCACTCGGCATTTGAGATCTCTGGGCCAAGCTCTCACCATCACTCCCAGATACAAGCTGTGCCGGGTTGGTGGCCGTTCCTTCCGGGTTAAAGCAGCTGAACTGTGGAACTCCCTTCCGGTGGGGATTCGGTTGTCGGAGGATCTCTTTTCTTTTCGTAAGGCTATCAAAACTTTCTCATTTTAACCTGGTTCCTTCTTTTAGCTGTTGTGTTTCCTGTGGCTGTTGCGTGTTACCTTGCAATGCGCCAGGACGCCCCTTAGCTGGGGCAGCTGTGCGCAGTACAAATCCACGTAACATAACATAACATAACATAACATGTCTTGATACACTCCCGGCCAATAGAAGCTTCTCAGTACGTTCTGGGTGGTCTTCTCGCTCCCGGTATGCCCTGCCAACAAGTGCGTGTGAGCGTAAAACATGATTTTTTCCCTGAAACAGGTCGGGACCAACAACTGTAGAGGGTCTTCCTGTTTCGCCTGTCTATAGAGGAGGTCGTCTTTTATCAGAAAGCGGAGATAACGGGGCTGAGGATTGTTCTGATCTGTGTGGGCTTGTTCCCAGGCATTAAACAGGTTGGAGTCGTTGGCCTGGGCAAACCGAAAGCTCCTGTCTCCCTCCCAGGGGTCTGGGGATGTCAGGGCAGGAAGTGATGAGGTGTCGAGTGACCTGCCGTTTAGTATCTGTCCCTCAAAGACGTCTAGGAAGTGGGGGTTATCGGTCCCTAATATAAGCTTCTCGGGAAGGGCATCCAACACACCTACCTTCACCACCAGTGTACTCCTACCCTCCAGTTCTATGGGGATATAAGCCACCGGATAACCCTTGACATCACCGTGCACACACTTAATATAAACTAGGGCGTCTGGCATTACCTGAAGGGGCCTCACATAACATCCCTGTATTACAGACTGTTTACATCCCGAGTCCAAGAGAGCCCGGACCTCGGTTCCGTTGACCTTGACACTCATGTGATAGGCACCTCCGAGCTCCGCAGTATACATAACAGCCTTGGGTATATAGCCGACGTCCATGGGTTCTTCCTGGTTGCGTTTTTGAGGGCACAGGCGAGCGATATGTCCCCAAGCCCCACAGTCGAAGCACTGTGGACACCGGTATTGGGGAACCTCTGGTGTCATCATTTGGGGAACAGGGAGTCCAGGCGGGGCTCGAGGCCGGCGGTCCGGCCTGAGAGGTGGTCTAGTCATTTTCTCCGGTTCACTAGTGTGCAAGCGGGGTTGTGCCCGGACAATCGTGGCTGCCATCTCCATGGCTTCTTTGGTGGTCAGGTTGGAGTGCTGTCTCAGCCACCGCTGTGTCCCGTAAGGGAGAGCCTTGAGGAACTGCTCCAGATATATTTGATCCATGATCTCCTCTTTCGTGCTGGATGTAGGGGTGAGCCATTTATCGGCAGCGGCTTTCAACCGAAAGAACAGGGTTTTTGCATTGTCCCCTACTAGTCCTCTTTCTTTTCGGAAGCGTACCCTGTAGGCCTCCGCGTCCAATCCTAGGTGGTCTAGGATGATTTCCTTAATTTGTCCGTATGGGGTCTGTCCATTGCTGTTGGCGACCTGGTAGGCCGCCTGTGCCTCTCCGGTCAACAGGGGTGCGAGGAAGAACGGCCATTTCTCCAAGGGCCACCCACATGCCAAAGCCACCCTCTCGAAGTTTGTCAGGAAGGCGTCTGGATCTTCGCCAGTAATGTATTTTTGCAGGGATATACCAGAGGAGGTGGGAGGTGGACGGCTCTCTCTCACTGGGTTGCTGGCTGGGTCGACTGTCTGTTGCATCCCTTCGAGTCGTGCCACAACGGTGCTCCTGAAGGTATCCCTGTCTTGCTGAGCGGAGGCGAGCTGCTGCTCCACTGCCCATCCCAATTGTTCCTGGCCTTTAATGAGAGCCTGTAGCATTTCTTCCATCGTTGTGTCCTGGATGGCTAGTTCTGTGGCTGCATTCTCCACCACTTGTGGGATTTCACGTGGGGAATCGAACAGATTTACTGACAACGGGGTCTTTGGTAAAGCCAGTTTTATTATTTTATACAGCCGCCTCTTCTGCACCGGCAATCGATAATAAGGGAGGGGGTTTTCTGCGTCCTCCGTTAAGTCTCTTGCCGCTCCGAGCCGCCGATGCTCCCGATGACGTCTGGGAGGTGTAGTCCGGTCTTCCGCCGTTTTCAAACGTGGCCGGAGTAGAGCAGCAGAATAGAAAGAAACCAGTGTTAGCCTGGTGAACTATAGCTTTAGATTGGGGAAGGGAGTGAGGATTCACACGTGCAGACTAACTACCCCGGCACAAGTGAGGTGAAAGGGGGGGTTTGTGCACGGGATGTCGAGTACTTCTTTAGGGTGGTTTGACCCCCTTACGTCCCACCCAACCTGTGAAGCGTGACCGTACCTGCTCTAGCCACACTTCCCGGGAAGTGTGGCTGGGCGATGCACCTTCCCGTTGGCCTCCTGGCTTGTCGCTGAAGTCTCGGATCCCACTCGGTTCTCCTCCGTTGTTCTGGACTTCTCGGTCGTCTCCTTCTGCCTCTTTCGATTTTCGTCCCTCCTCTCTCGCCTCCTCCGTCCTCCGCTCGTCCTCTCCCGCCTCGTCCGTCCTCCGCTCGTCCTCTCCCGCCTCGTCCGTCCTCCGCTCTTCCTCCCTCGATCGCCTCTCCGCTCCGTCCTCCTGTCGGCACTCTCCTTCTCCTCCTCCGGGTGTAACACACACCTGTGGGATCCCGGGGCTGGGTTTTCCTTGCGATAGGTGGGCGGGTGCAGGGTCCGGCTCCGCCCAATTGAAGAAACACGGGTCCTCGGTGACCTGTAAGGGGTTGAACAGGAAGTCCGACGTTTTCCAGGAGTCGGCGTGCTGTGTGGAAAGAGGGGACATGGTAACAGGTAAGCCCGGAGGATCCGAGTCCGGGTCCCCCTCGTCACACTCTCCTTTTCAAAAGCCAAAAGTTTCAGATAATAATGTCTGGGTCTGTTTTATTAGGGGTTTGCTGCACTCTCTGCAATAATGTTTACAATTTTTTTAAACAATGCACTTTATATCTCTTCTTCTTTGGGAACCTATTTATAGAACTTATTATGAATTTCAATGATTATTTGAGTGAACGTGGAGAGGGTGGTGTAGGTTTAAGGCGCTGCTATCTATGGAAATTATAATTTTTTTATGCTCTTGTTAATAAAATAATTTTGTACTTCCGAAGAAATCTTAGCACTTTATTCAGCTAATCAAATATTTCAATGTAGGAGATGGTGATGTACGTTTAAGAAGCTGCTTTCTATGGAAATTACGATTGTTTTGTGCTCTTCTTGATGTAATATTTTGTACCTCTATTGAAACCTTGGCACCTTATTCTGCTATGCTCTTTTTTTTTAGATATATTGACTGTTATTATGGATACCTAGCCAAAAGTCTTTGATAATAATGTTTAGATCGGTTTTAGTATGTTTTTTCCAGCACTCCTGTCAATAATGTCTACACTGTTTTTGCACAATCCACATTTTAGCTCTTCTTCATTTGGAAATTACCTATAGAATTTATTATAAATCCTGAATATTATTTGAGTTAACGTTGGAGAGGGTAATGTACGTTTAAGAAGCTGCTATCTACGGAAATTATTATTGATTTATTCTCTTCTTGGTTAAATATTTTTTTACTTCAGATAAAATCGTAGCACTTTATTTGGCTAATCTGTTTTTGCACACATTGGATATATATAGACTGTTATTAAGGATATTCTTGTCTGAAGAAGAGCTGATTTTGTTTTTGGTACCATTTTTTTTATTTGTTATTTTGTTTTCATCTACTCAAATAAAAAACTTCTATGGACTACATTTGCTTAGCCTTTGAAAAGTGATATCTTGGTATGTTTTACTTTGCCTCAGAGATATGCCTGACTGCTCGTGGCAAGCTACCAAGGGGGTGAGCAGGGGTTATCTTGGCTGCTTGACTCCCTTATACTGAATAGAGTGAGGGTCCCTACTTCCACAGGGTGTAAACCACTGCTAACTGCATTTCTAATACTTACTTTTGTACTTTTTTCTCTACTACGTAAATGCGGTAAACACTTTTGCGACTGATGGTTAAAGTATGACAAAGAATCCTTATTGTTGCATGATTAAGAATGTGGCATGTTTAGGCTAACCATTTTTGAGTTGTTGTAACATGTACATAGGCGTGGTAGGAGGGAGTGCTGTTGGATGAGCAGCATGCTGCCAACTAAATGGCTTTGCCGGTGTGTTGTTTGCTTGAGGGCATCATGTTCAGGAGGCATGTCTTGCTTGTTTGGTTTGAATAAACAAATTCCAAGCATAAGTATACAGCAATGACTACTGTTTAGTGGAGACAGCTAGTATTGTTGCATACTGTGCCAGTTAAACTAAATGTACTTTTTAATTTTATTTTTATGTTTTGGGGTTTAAGCACCCAATGTGGCTTCAGAGCACATTGGGGTATAAGTAAGTGAGAGGGGAGCAATCAGTTATAATATATTGTATTTGCAAGTACCTGGGAATAGTGAACCGGTCAGTCATAAGGCAATTATGGAGCATGGTATTGTATACCCTCAGTCAAACGTGCAAATGATGGAATTGCCTTGAGGAAGGGAAAAAGGTTCTGAGGATCCTGGATGAGGAAGGCAGACATGTTATGTCTCATTTTTATGTTAACAGGATTTACACAGTGCACAGTTACTCAGAGATGTCTGGCGCTAGATTAGTCAGTCTACACCCACAATGATTGTTTTATACGAATTGTTGAAAGAGCAAAGTCTTAAACTTTTTCTTCAAGATGGGAAGACCGATTATGGAATGCAGTTCCAGAGGAAGTTTATTCCATGTGACAGGCCAAAGGTAGGAAAAGGATCTAGCTGCTGTTCTGGCACGATGACACTTGGGAACTCTTGCTAGATGCTCATAGAAGGAGAGTAAATTTCTGGAGGGGACATATTCATGAATCCTCTCTCTTGAGTATCTTGCTGAGTATCTTGCTCCTGAAGCATGCAAAGCTTTGTGATCAAGGACTATAGACTTAAAAAGCCAGTGAGTAGCTCTCAGATGCAAGGATATATGCTTTCTCAGGGGGAGATTAAGAAGAATCCATGCAGCTGAATTCTGCACCACCTGCAGTCTACCCAGGAGGTAATCAGGGAGAACAAGGAAAAAGCATTTCCATAATCCAATTTGTGGAATAAATGTGAGTATTGGTTTTCGAAACAGAGAACAACAGCAACCACCTAAATCCATGTGGAGAATAAAGCGTAGTCAGTTTCCAAACACAGCGTGTACTTTAGCACACGCTGTGTTTGGAAACTGAGTACGCTTTTGTTAGTAAACGCGGGGTAGACTGCGGCCTTTTGTTTAAGTATTGCTGTTAATCGGAACCCGTGAAGGGGCTCTGATTAACAGCAATACTTAAACAAAAGGCCACCGCGGCTGGGGAAACGAGCGGAACAGAAGGCAAAAGGGGCACAAAACCAGGGAAAAACGAAGTGGGACAGAGGGCAGAAAGACACCAAAAATGAGTGGCACAGAAGACAGAAGGGCATCAAAAACAAGGGAAAAACGAGCGGAACACAGGACAGAGAGGCACAAAGCGAGTGGGATAGAGGGCAGAAAGGCACGAAAAACGAGTGGGACAGAGGGCAGAAAGGCACAAAAAACGAGTGGGACAGAGGGCAGAAGGGCACCAAAAACAAGGGAAAAACGAGTGGAATACAGGACAGAAAGGCACAAAACGAGTGGGACAGAGGGCAGAAGTGCACCAAAAACAAGTGGGACAGAGGGCAGAAGGGTACCAAAAATGAGTGGGACAGAGGGCAGAAGGGTGGGACAGAGGGCAGAGGGGCACCAAAAACGAGTGGGACAGAGGGCAGAAGGGCACCAAAAACGAGTGGGACAGAGGGCAGAAGGGCACCAAAAACGAGTGGGACAGAGGGCAGAAGTGCACCAAAAACAAGGGAAAAACGAGTGGAACACAGGACAGAAAGGCACAAAACGAGTGGGACAGAGGACAGAAGGGCACCAAAAATGAGTGGGACAGAGGGCAGAAGGGCACCGAAAACAAGGGAAAAACGAGTGGAACACAGGACAGAAAGGCACAAAACGAGTGGGACAGAGGGCAGAAGGCCACCAAAAACAAGGGAAAATGAGTGGAACACAGGACAGAAAGGCACAAAACGAGTGGGACAGAGGGCAGAAATGCACCAAAAACGAGTGGGACAGAGGGTAGAAGGGCACCAAAAACGAGTGGGACAAAGGGCAGAAGGGCACCAAACACAAGGGAAAAACGAGTGGAACACAGGACAGAATGGCACAAAACGAGTGGGAGAGAGGGCAGTAAGGCACAAAAAACGAGTGGGACAGAGGGGAGAAAGGCACAAAAATTGAGTGGGACAGAGGGCAGAAGGGCACCAAAAACGAGTGGGACAGAGGGCAGAAGGGCACCAAAAATGAGTGGGACAGAGGGCAGAAGGGTGGGACAGAGGGCAGAAGGGCACCAAAAACGAGTGGGACAGAGGGCAGAAGGGCACCAAAAACAAGGGAAAAACGAGTGGAACACAGGACAGAAAGGCATAAAACGAGTGGGACAGAGGGCAGAAGTGCACCAAAAATGAGTGGGACAGAGGGCAGAAGGGCACCAAAAACGAGTGGGACAGAGGGCAGAAGGGCACCAAAAACGAGGGGGACAGAGGGCAGAAGTGCACCAAAAACAAGGGAAAAACGAGTGGAACACAGGACAGAAAGGCACAAAACGAGTGGGACAGAGGGCAAAAGTGCGCCAAAAATGAGGGGGACAGAGGGCAGAAGGGCACCGAAAACAAGGGAAAAACGAGTGGAACACAGGACAGAAAGGCACAAAACGAGTGGGACAGAAGGCAGAAGGGCACCACAAACGAGTGGGACAGAGGGCAGAAGGGCACCAAAAACAAGGGAAAAACGAGTGGAACACAGGACAGAAAGGCACAAAACGAGTGGGACAGAGGGCAGAAATGCACCAAAAACGAGTGGGACAGAGGGTAGAAGGGCACCAAAAACGAGTGGGACAGAGGGCAGAAGGGCACCAAACACAAGGGAAAAACGAGTGGAACACAGGACAGAAAGGCACAAAATGAGTGGGAGAGAGGGCAGAAAGGCACAAAAAACGAGTGGGACAGAGGGCAGAAAGGCACAAAAATTGAGTGGGACAGAGGGCAGAAGGGCACCAAAAACGAGTGGGACAGAGGGCAGAAGGGCACCAAAAACCAGGGGAAAACGAGTGGAACACAGGACAGAAAGGCACAAAACGAGTGGGACAGAGGGCAGAAGGGCACCAAAAACGAGTGGGACAGAGGGCAGAAGGTCACCAAAAACGAGTGGGACAGAGGGCAGAAGGGCACAAAAAACTAATGGAACAGAGGCAAAATACAGAAATATAAGGGCAGCTAAGAACAGAAGGCAGAACGGGCAGAGAGGCACAGGGCAGCGAGGGGAAGATTAAAATAAAGCAACCTACTTTGCTTTAACTTTGTACTTTTTTCTGGAATGGCTTCCTGCACAACTTGATTTGACACGTTATTAGTGTATTTATTTAATGTACAGTACTAATGAAGCCCATCAAATAGTTAAATATAAAGCATACTCTTTGATGTAAAACAGACTGCCGGCTTCCCCACTTGACCAAACTGTGTGATCTTAGGCAGTTATTTTATTTCACAGTGCTTCCTTTTTCCTTCATTTGACAGCTGCTTTGAATCCACAATTTTAGTATGTGTACAGAACAAAAGCATTTCACTCCTTAGGGTATCCATTTTTGGAACTGTGGGTCTGCCATTTTTTTACATGACATATGTTGCATAAATTACATGCCAATATCATGCGCCTCAGGCTGGACCAAGGTTTCAGATTGCTTATGTGACATTCGATGGCTAAGGGTGACATTTTCTTGTGAACAAATTCAAAGCAATGAAGATGTTGGGAAATATGTAAAAATCTCTGCAAGTAAAACAAGATTGAAGGTTATTCCTCTTGATGCAGGTTTTTAAATTTAAGGCTGCGTTTAAAAAAATGTTTTTTTTTACTGTTCAAAAACACCCTTAAGTTAATACAATCAAAAGCTGTTTCTCTTCCGCACGGGTGGTCTGTCGCAGGTTTTCTGACATTGCAATGAATTGAAATGCTGCTGTTTGGTAGTTAATAGGTTACTGTTCTATATTAGGATTTAAAGTTATAAACTGCAAGTAACAAAATGAGATTTCTGACAGAAGCAGTAATGTACTGACCTAGTTACATTGCATGTGATTTTTGATCTGCATGGTTCACCAGCTTTTCATCAGGCATGTTAACCTCCTCGGCTACTTAATGAGTCAACTTCCAGTAGGCAAAACTTAGATCTCTCTGCAGCAGGTCCATCATTCTTCAGTTATCTTGACACATTTATGGTTGCCTGAAAATTGCTTGAACGTAGTTATCATATCTTTTGCGCGCCACTGCAGCATCTTCAGGTGGGATCTTTTGATGGATTGTGTGCTTCTCAGCCATCCTGTCGGTTACCTTGTTCACCCACCTCAACCATTTGGGCAGTTTGTATTTTGTGCTACACCTTCTGTGATGCCGCTTTCCCCTGGGATTTAGATTTATAGACCAGTTTAAGATAATGGATGCTAATACTGGAACACATGGGTACACCCCCGTTTGTCCTAGGCTGGAATCCCAGGTAAATATTTGATAATTTTTCCTATTGGGCCTCTAGGCCGGTCCCATGCATAGTTTGTAATTTTTCGGGCGTTTGCTGACGTACTTGTCTTCACTTGTAGGTTTCCAGTCTGTAAAGTATTTGGATTTGAGTGGTCAGGTGCGAGTACCACAAAGACAAGGTAATTCTGTTTACGTTCCTCGTTGGGTTGGGGGTTGCTGGGTAAAAAGATTCACAATCTGCACCCCTTTTTCTTTTGCAGGTTCGTGAGACCGTACTAAAAAGACAATTGCACAGGCAGACGTGAGTACAGGCAGAACAAACAGGTAATTGTTTGGTACAGTTAAAATAGTACATTTTCAGTAGCAGGTTTCGCAGACAGTACCCCACACATTTAAGCAGCCGTACGCGAGTACACGCAGAAGAGGTAATTGTTGGTTGCGTTAAACTGTGGTGCATCTTGAACATTGTAGTACCATATATACTTACCCATGTTTTCTTCTGTTGCAGGTTTCGCAGCCAGAACCCCATACATTTAAACAGGCGCACGTGAGTGCAAGCAGAAGAGGTAATTGTTGGGTTGAGTTAAACTGTGGTGCATCTTGAACATTGTAGTACCATATATACTTACCCATGTTTTCTTCTGTTGCAGGTTTCGCAGCCAGAACCCCATACATTTAAACAGGCGCACATGAGTGCAAGCAGAAGAGGTAATTGTTTGGTTGAGTTAAACTGTGGTGCATCTTGAACATTGTAGTATAACAGATTGCATTCATGAGCTAGGCGTCAACGTAAGCTTAGTTTCCTTACTTTGCAGGCTTTGTGGCACAGCAGGTTCAAACCGGCGGGTACGGAAATGTTCAAGCGCAAAGCTGTAACTTCGGGAGAGTGCAGTGCTTCACCACAAAGAAAGAAATGTTGCCTTGTATTCAAGGAAGAGTGGATGAAGGAAATTGTAGAGGCTGAGACACAGAAGTCACGAAGCAAGGTTTGCATGCAACTCGGGGAACTATTTCAATACAGTCCAGACGTGGGCTTGATTTGCAAAGCATGTGCCGAAGCCAAGATTGTTCGGGACGTTTCCACAGGGAAGAAATGGAGTGATGGCTGGAAACTGGACTACATGAAACGCCATCTACTTAGCAAAGTACACGAGTCTGCCATGGTGATATTGAGAAACAGAAGTGGTGCTGCCAGGTTTGGTTTTGGAGTGTGGGCAATGCTGACAGAAACTGCCACTGACAAAGCAAATAGAATGGAAGTAGTTGAACGCCAAAGATCTATGGCTGAGGAGATAAAGATTCTCATCAACAACGTGTTTGATGGCAGTCAAGATGAATACTTTAATGTTATCTGTACAAGACATCCATGACCACCTAGCTTTGTATGTCAAGATACCAGACAGCTGGAGGAGCAAGAACTATGCCTTTGAGTTCCTTGAGGCCATCAATAGCGTGATACACTCTGAAGCTATGACAGAACTTCGGCAAGCTTTGTATCACACCTTGATAATTGATGAGAGCACAGATAATTCTGTTACAAAAATTCTCATCCTGTACTTTAAGTTCCGACCTGTAACATCAACTGAGCACAAAACATAGTTTGGGGGCATAGTGAAGCTGACTAGCTGTAATGCTGAGGCTATCACTACTGCCGTGAAACTGGACCTCATGAAAATGGTCATGTTCACATCCGATGGTGCGTCTGTGATGCTTGATAAGAATAATGGTGTTTGTACTCGCCTTAAACAATCCATTCCTCATCTAGTTGAGCAGCACTGTGTCACCCATCGAGGAGATTTGGGAGTTGATGATGCCTGGAAGAGGGTTCCAATGATTAAAGAGATGGAGACATTATTGAGGACTGTCTACACTGTGTTCTCCAGATCTCCTGCAAGGAAGTCCAAGCTGGATGCAATTGCATCGGTCACTGAATGTGAAGTTGTCTCTTTACGACCACTGAATGAAGTCCGGTTGCTTTCAACACATTTTGTTGTTGGTGTACTAATTCATAATTACGAGACTGTTCTTAAGTACTTTGAGCATGAGAAAGTTGAGGAGAATGATCCAATTGCTAAATATTGTTATAAAAAGCTATCGGACTCCAACTACCATATTTCCCTTGCAGTACTTAATGACATTCTGGGTGAATTTGCATCTTTGTGCAAACTATTCCAAAAAAGTTCTTTGACTACTGTTGAAGCTGTACATTATGCAAGAGCAAAGATTGGCCAAATTAGGCAACCGTATTTGGGGGACACTGTCTTTTGGAGCAGCAATGTAAGAGATCTGATGGTGTTGTGCAAGGAAAGGCAAGAGTTTGACAGTGGGCCAATTTTGTCTTTTGTTTCCCTTCTTTGTGAGCACATGCAAAAAAGGTTCCCTGAAGATGAGCTGAAAGAATGGGCAAGTTTTGAGATCCAGGCAATAGACACACAATCACATTTTGATTTTGGGACTGAGAATATTCAAAGACTTGTTGAAAAGTATAAAAATGTCTTGGCCCTGGGTGATTGTGAAACACCGGAAGATGTTGTTTGACAGTACAGAGACTATAAATATGTGGTGGCAGAACATGTAAAGGGTGGGTTATTTACCACCTTTCAAGACATGGTGAATTTCACTGTACGCAATGCTGCTCAGTATAGTTTGGTGTCTCAGCTTGTTGATGTATGCGCAACATTTCAAGCATCTAGTGTAGACTGTGAACGAGGATTCAGCCTCATGAATACTATCAAAAGTAAATTAAGGAATAGACTAGAGCAGAAGCATTTGGATATGCTGATGAGGACAAAGGCCTACCTCCTGAATGGGAAAGTTGACCTAGACCGAGTTTATCAGCACTTGAAAAATGGCAAGGATCGCCGTGAGAAGCAACCCTGTCACCCATCTAGTGACGCCACTTGACGTGTCTGAGCAGCCTTCTCCCTTCTTGTGTATATGTGATATTGTTTTTTATTTTTAGATATATTGACTGTTATTATGGATACCTAGCCAAAAGTCTTTGATAATAATGTTTAGATCGGTTTTAGTATGTTTTTTCCTGCACTCTTGTCAATAAGGTCTACACTGTTTTTGCACAATGCACATTTTAGCTCCTCTTCATTTGGAAATAACCTATAGAATTTATCATAAATCCTGAATATTATTTGAGTTAACGTTGGAGAGGGTAATGTACGTTTAAGAAGCTGCTATCTACGGAAATTATGATTGATTTATTCTCTTCTTGGTTAAATATTTTTTTACTTCAGATGAAATCGTAGCACTTTATTTGACTAATCTGTTTTTGCACACATTGGATATATATAGACTGTTATTAAGGATATTCTTGTCTGAAGAAGGGTTGATTTTGTTTTTGGTACCATCTTTTTTTATTTGTTATTTTGTTTTCATCTACTCAAATAAAAAACTTCTATGGACTACATTTGCTTAGCCTTTGAAAAGTGATATCTTGGTATGTTTTACTTTGCCTCAGAGATATGCCTGACTGCTCGTGGCAAGCTACCAAGGGGGTGAGCAGGGGTTATCTTGGCTGCTTGACTCCCTTATACTGAATAGAGTGAGGGTCCCTACTTCCACAGGGTGTAAACCACTGCCAACTACATTTCTAATACTTACTTTTGTACTTTTTTCTCTAGTGCGTAAATGCAGTAAACACTTTTGCGACTGATGGTTAAAGTATGACAAAGAATCCTTATTGTTACATGATTAAGAATGTGGCATGTTTAGGCTAACCATTTTTGAGCTGTTGTAACATGTACATAGGCGTGGTAGGAGGGAGTGCTGTTGGATGAGCTTTTTAGAACAACTGCGGTCCCATGCATACAAATATATATGAGACAATAAATATAGACAGAATCAGATCTATATTTGGAGCGACATGTCCAGCCGGACAGAGGTCTTCAAATTTACTCAATGAACAAATGATCCATACAGAAAGAATACCTTCAACAATTCACCAGTGTGGTGCACAAGCCTGTGCCCAACCACTAACAGATCAAATACAGAAGGTAGATAAAGAACATAGAAGGGCTTTTTAAGGCAAAAGTAACGTTTTCTGTTTAAAATTCAATTGTACAGAACTATCCATAAAGCACCATTGCATCACATATAAATCAAGTTTTGTATAGGGTGCTAGACAAGTCGACGGCGTTTCGGTCCCCCTACTTAATCATGGGGACCATCATCAGGACATTCAATTAATGCCTTAACGTTATTAAGCCTCTAATTGCCTAAGGGAGAGATAGAGAGAGAAATATACACATTTTAGAATTATATATACATTTTAGAAACATTTTAGAAACAGAAACATAGAGTCATCTACATACTTAATCAGGTGACTTAAGGTAAATAGTGAATCTATTTACATTATTTACACGTGAAACAAGGCGCTATTTATTTACATGACCAAGTGGGAATTTTCGGTTGTGTCGGTATAGTGGATGGCTTTGTAATACAGGCAAAGCGAGGAAGTGAATCCTTAATTGTGCCGATGTTGTGGCAGAGCGAAGAAGTGATTCATTAATTGTGCCGATATTGTGGCAGAGCGAAGACGATATTCCTCAATTGTGCCGATATTGTGGTAGGCGCAGTGGTACCGGCTGATCGGGTGAAGCCGAGAATGCTATGGACAGCTAAAAACATGTGCATATCGGAAAACGGAGCGGCGAGTACGGGCAGACAAGGAAGTGATTTACGTAATTGAGAGGGGTGATTTGTGCTATAGGAGTGCGTGAATTTAATAACAAGCTTACCAGGGCAATATAATGGGCCGTTACAGGCAAGGGGGTGATAGCCTGAAACAGGCAAGGCAGCCCTGTAAAATTGAGGTAGTTGTTAGATATAGGAAACAACGTAAACTGGGAGGATCGAGTGCCCGCGGGTAAATTCTTACCAGAATCGGGCAAGTTTTGACGTCGCGTTACAATAGCATAATCCGACGGTGCCAGGATACTACCTGTCGGAAAACACAAGCCATCAAAATTGTGCGGCTTTGAAAAACGATGTAGGAGAGCTACGGGCTGCTTAAAACTTACCGGGTTAGTCGGTAGTTCGGTCTGTTCCCTGGCGTGCTCGGGTGGAGGAGGAAGTGGGATAAAAAATAAGTGAGACGAACTTGATTGGTCTACGGTCGTAGGTCGTGCTAGGGCATAAAAATAAACGACGGACACGTAGCTGAGCGGACATATTAGGTGAGACAAAGTGCGCTTAACCTAAGTGAGTGGTGCACAGTTCAGTGAGAGTGACTTAAACATTGATTTAACAATCAACACCATAACAATTTATTCTAAAGCGGGAAAGTTACACAAGGGTGACACTGTAAGCGACTATTTAAGCCAGGTCAGAATTTTCAGTTCAAAATGTGAGTCAGACTTCAAATAAGGGCAGTCCATTCCTCCTGAAGGTTTAATCCAGAATTCAGACTGTCCGTTTTCAATATCCATTTAAGCTCTTCTCTGTTGAGCATTCGGGTCAAGTCACCACCTCTGGGTGGGATGATAACTTGGGTGATCACAGTCCAGCGAATCTCATTCTCTGTGTGCCCTATGTTGGCAAAATGTTCGACCAAGGGAGCATTAGGAGTATTACACCGGATCCGGCTCCGAAGCTGGGATATTCGCAGCTTGATTTTCTGCTTGGTCTGACCCACATAAATTAAATCACAGGGACAAAAGATAGCATAAATGATGTTACAACTATTACAGTTAGTAAAAGTCCTTAATTCATTCTTTACTTCTTTGTATACAAACTCTTTGCAGTCTATTGAGAAATCACACACAACACATGATCCGCACTTGGAGTAGCCTCGAAAGGGTGGTAATGACCAATGATCGTGGAGTGTGGTATTTACTGAGTTTGCAGGAGGCAGGGCTGCCCTAACCAACTGATCTTTAAGATTTTTGCCTTTTCTGAATGCAAAGAGGGGAATTTCCCAGTTCAGTGGTCCTGAGTTCAGTATGTGCCAACTCCTTTTTATACTCTGTTTGACACGATTGGAAATGGTGGAAAAGGTAGTGACACATACCATTTTTTCAGAGATTTGTTTAGGTTTTGGCTCCAGAAGGGTCTCCCGAGGGCAGTACCAGGCCCTTTTCATTGAGTTTTTAATTAGGCGTCTTGGATAGCCTCTAGTTCTAAGTTTGTCTGAAAGGGTGTTTGCCTCAACAACTACCTCAATTTTACAGGGCTGCCTTGCCTGTTTCAGGCTATCACCCCCTTGCCTGTAACGGCTCATTATATTGCCCTGGTAAGCTTGTTATTAAATTCACGCACTCCTATGGCACAAATCACTCCTCGCAACTACGTAAATCACTTACTTGTCTGCCCGCACTCGCTGCTCCTTTCTCCGATATGCACATGTTTTTAGCTGTATATAGCATTCTCGGCTTCACCCGATCAGCCGGTACCACTGCGCCTACCACAATATCGGCACAATTGAGGAATATCGTCTTCGCTCTGCCACAATATCGGCACAATTAATGAATCACTTCTTCGCTCTGCCACAACATCGGCACAATTAAGGATTCACTTCCTCGCTTTGCCTGTATTACAAAGCCATCCACTATACCAACACAACCGAAAATTCCCACTTGGTCATGTAAACGAATAGCGCCTTGTTTCATGTGTAAATAATGTAAATAG
Source organism: Lissotriton helveticus (assembly GCF_964261635.1). Lineage (NCBI taxonomy): Eukaryota > Metazoa > Chordata > Amphibia > Caudata > Salamandridae > Lissotriton > Lissotriton helveticus. The sequence continues at coordinate 291,119,343 of NC_136057.1, forward strand.
GTTCACTATTCACCTTAAGTCACCTGATTAAGTATGTAGATGACTCTATGTTTCTGTTTCTAAAATGGTTCTATAATGTATATATAATTCTAAAATGTATATATTTCTCTCTCTATCTCTCCCTTAGGCAATTAGAGGTTTAATAATGTTAAGGCATTAATTGAATGTCCTGATGATGGTCCCCATGATTAAGTAGGGGGACCGAAACGCCGTCGACTTGTCTAGCACCCTATACAAAACTTGATTTATATGTGATGTAATGGTGCTTTATGGATATTTCTGTACAATTGAATTTTAAACAGAAAACGTTACTTTTGACTTAAAAAGCCCTTCTATGTTCTTTATCTACCTTCTGTATTTGATCTGTTAGTGGTTGGGCACAGGCTTGTGCACCACACTGGTGAATTGTTGAAGGTATTCTTTCTGTATGGATCATTTGTTCATTGAGTAAATTTGAAGACCTCTGTCCGGCTGGACATGTCGCTCCAAATATAGATCTGATTCTGTCTATATTTATTGTCTCATATATATTTGTATGCATGGGACCGCAGTTGTTCCCCAAGGTCCCCTGCTGACTAAATTGGGGTCCCTTGTTGTTGTTAATATAACTTTGCGCAATCGACTGATTGCAAGGGCCTTCCCTTCCTTCCACTTCTCCTAAGTGGTTACTCGCCTCCCTACCTTGGCACTACCGGGTTTTACATTATTTCACCCCCCTTTTTTCTTCACGCTTGGCTATACATTGTAATGTCTGACTCAGCCCCCTTATATTCAGTTGAATATATTAAAAAGATTTGCGCAGGACCTTCCTTGTTCACAGACGAAGAGGAACCCAATACCACTGGGAGTTCTAGTCGGTCTGAGGACCTAGAAAAACAAAAGAAAAAACATGCACGACTTGAATTGATGACTCTTATGCTCACCCAATATTTAAAATCCAACACTATCCCCTTGGGCTTGCAAGTCAGAAATATCCCTGGGGTGTTTACCGATAATCCCAAGTACATCACAGGTTTTAGTAGGATTGGAACCACTTGCTCTAGGCATTGGCTAGTTTTAGGAATAGAAACTGCAGGTGAAGAACTTAAAAAACTGGATGATATTATTAAAGACCTTGAGAAACAAATAATTGATGACAAAACGGTTACTGACGCTAAGGCCTTGCTTGAAAAGATTGAAAAAACAGTCTTAGAATTCCATCGTATTGAACAAAACAAAAAGTCGAATAAGGTAAAGAAAGATATTAAAGCCTTCACTCTTGAACGAACTTACCCCTATCTACAGAAAGACTTTTACACGAATCGCAATTTCAACCCTCATCAACAAACCCCAAGGCCTTGGGGACGTTTCAATAGAAGAAACACCGCGGTGGGTTTCACTGATTCATCTGCTGAATCATCCGATAGCTCAGACCCTGGTGAGGGACCAAGCGGCCCTATTAGTAACCAGAGCCATTTTTTAGCCAGAGGCAACTCCAAACCCCCAAAGAGAGGAAGAGTAAAACAGCAAGAGAGATGGCACAATCCTCCAGGAGAACGTCAGACCAGATATTAGTTTTACCAATGGTAACAGATAGGACCAACATAGACACTATCGTTGTCTTTAATATATCCAACCACACCTTATCCAGTCAGGAGACATCCATCCTAAGTAAAGGCTTATCCTTTGTCCCTACGACCTATCCAAACTTCTTGGATCTTCAGTCCGAACTAATGGCCTTCTTCCGTAAGTTAAGACTTCGGGCCTTTTTTTAACTCAATCCCTCTGAGCCTAAAACAGTGGTCACACCATTTAGACCCCCATCTACTTACTCACCCACCTCTAATATGATCCCTAAAGAGATCGTCACTTTTGAAAAGGTCATTCTAAAGGAAACTTCAGACTTGGCAAAATCACACCTTTTCATACCATACAATATCTCACTGGAAGAAAAATCTGCCATAACCACCTTAAAAAACAATACCAACCTGATTATTAAACCAGCGAACAAGGGTGGTGGAATAGTGTTACAAAATATTGGAAACTATAAAGATGAACTCCAACGTCAAGTCTCCAATACGGACCATTATTGTAAATTACCATGCAATCCTACTAAAGGTATACAAACCTTAATTAAACAACTGACCACGGAAGCCCTTGAGAATGGTTATCTAAGCAAACATGAGTACAACTTTCTCAATATCACTAACCCAAGAACCCCGGTCATTTACACGCTGCCCAAGATCCACAAAAGACTGGATAATCCCCCGGGTAGACCGATCGTGTCTGGGTGCGGTTCTGTTTTAGAACCGTTGGGCCATTATGTCAATTTTTTCTTGAAAGACTTTGTGTCAGTAACCAAATGCTACATCCGAGACAGCATGCATATGATTAATCTCATCGAAAATCATCCCTTCAATCATGAAAACGAGACTCTACGTACCCTAGAAGTGGAGTCTCTCTATACAAACATACCTCAGAGAGACTCGCTCTTTGTCATGGAAAGCATACTAAACACCAGATCACGCCCTCACAGGGTACCTACTCTGTTTATAGTGCAACTTCTTGAGATCTGTCTCACCCAGAACTTCTTTATGTTTGACTCACAATACTACCAGCAGGTTCGAGGCACTTCTATGGGTGCTATTTTTGCCCCAACCCTGGCGATCCTGTACATGGACTGGCTAGAGTGTAATACTATTCTCTCCAACAGCAACCCATTCCGTCAGGGACTGCGTACCTGGAAACGTTATATTGACGATATTTTCCTCATTTGGGGTGATGATTTCCCGGGACTCCTACACTGGCTCAATAACAACTGTAATGGCCTCACATTCACCCTAACCCATAGCAAGACTAGCATTTCCTTCCTAGATCTGATTGTCCAACTTCAAGATGGGGTACTCTATACGTCTCTCTTCTGTAAACTGATGGAAAGAAACACCTTGCTCAGTTATGGTAGCTGTCACCCCAGGGCTCTGAGGGACAGCCTGCCATACTCCCAATTCCTCAGATTAAGGAGGAATTGCTTCAAGAAGGAAGATTATTTTATTGAGGCAAACACCCTTTCAGACAAACTTAGAACTAGAGGCTATCCAAGACGCCTAATTAAAAACTCAATGAAAAGGGCCTGGTACTGCCCTCGGGAGACCCTTCTGGAGCCAAAACCTAAACAAACCTCTGAAAAAATGGTATGTGTCACTACCTTTTCCACCATTTCCAATCGTGTCAAACGGAGTATAAAAAGGAATTGGGACATACTGAACTCAGGACCACTGACCTGGGAAATTCCCCTCTTTGCATTCAGAAAAAGCAAAAATCTTAAAGATCAGTTGGTTAGGGCAGCCCTGCCTCCTGCAAACTCAGTAAATACCACACTCCACGATCATTGGTCATTACCACCCCTTTGAGGCCACTCCAAGTGCGGATCATGTGTTGTGTGTGATTTCTCAATAGACTGCAAAGAGTTTGTATACAAAGAAGTAAAGAATGAATTAAGGACTTTTACTAACTGTAATAGTTGTAACATCATTTATGCTATCTTTTGTCCCTGTGATTTAATTTATGTGGGTCAGACCAAGCAGAAAATCAAGCTGCGAATATCCCAGCATCGGAGCCGGATCCGGTGTAATACTCCTAATGCTCCCTTGGTCGAACATTTTGCCAACAAAGGGCACACAGAGAATGAGATTCGCTGGACTGTGATCACCCAAGTTATCATCCCACCCAGAGGTGGTGACTTGACCCGAATGCTCAACAGAGAAGAGCTTAAATGGATATTGAAAACGGACAGTCTGAATTCTGGATTAAACCTTCAGGAGGAATGGACTGCCCTTATTTGAAGTCTGACTCACATTTTAAACCGAAAATTCTGACCTGGCTTCAATAGTCGCTTACAGTGTCACCCTTGTGTAACTTTCCCTCTTTAGAATCAATTGTTATGGTGTTGATTGTTAAATCAATGTTTAAGTCACTCTCACTGAACTGTGCACCACTCACTTAGGTTAAGTGCACTTTGTCTCACCTAATATGGCCGCTCAGCTACGTGTCCGTCATTTATTTTTATGCCCTAGCACGACCTACGACCGTAGACCAATCAGGTTCCTCTCACTTATTTTTTATCCCACTTCCTCCTCCACCCGAGCACGCCAGGGAACAGACCGAACTACCGACTAACCCGGTAAGTTTTTAGCAGCCCGTAGCTCTCCTACATCATTTTTTCAAAGCCGCACAATTTTGATGGCTCGTGTTTTCCGACATGCAGTATCCTGGCACCGTCGGATTATGCTATTGTAACGCGGTCAAAACTTGCCCGATTCTGGTAAGAACTTACCCGCGGCCACTCGATCCTCCCAGTTTACGTTGTTTCCTATATCTAACAACTACCTTAATTTTACAAGGCTGCCTTGCCTGTTCCAGGCTATCACCCCCTTGCCTGTAACGGCCCATTATATTGCCCTGGTAAGCATGTTATTAAATTCACGCACCCCTATGGCACAAATCACCCCTCGCAACTACGTAAATCACTTCCTTGTCTGCCCGCACTCGCCGCTCCGTTTTCCGATATGCACATGATTTTAGCTGTCCATAGCATTCTCGGCTTCACCCGATCAGCCGGTTCCACTGCGCCTACCACAATATCGGCACAATTGAGGAATATCGTCTTCGCTCTGCCACAATATCGGCACAATTAATGAATCACTTCTTCGCTCTGCCACAACATCGGCACAATTAAGGATTCACTTCCTCGCTTTGCCTGTATTACAAAGCCATCCACTATACCGACACAACCGAAAATTCCCACTTGGTCATGTAAATAAATAGCGCCTTGTTTCACGTGTAAATAATGTAAATAGGTTCACTATTCACCTTAAGTGACCTGATTAAGTATGTAGATGACTCTATGTTTCTGTTTCTAAAATGTTTCTAAAATGTATATATAATTCTAAAATGTATATATTTCTCTCTCTATCTCTCCCTTAGGCAATTAGAGGTTTAATAACGTTAAGGCATTAATTAAATGTCCTGATGATGGTCCCCATGATTAAGTAGGGGGACCGAAACGCTGTCGACTTGTCTAGCACCCTATACAAAACTTGATTTATATGTGATGTAATGGTGCTTTATGGATATTTCTGTACAATTGAATTTTAAACAGAAAACGTTACTTTTGCCTTAAAAAGCCCGTCTATGTTCTTTATCTACCTTCTGTATTTGATCTGTCAGTGGTTGGGCACAGGCTTGTGCACCACACTGGTGAATTGTTGAAGGTATTCTTTCTGAATGGATCATTTGTTCATTGAGTAAATTTGAAGACCTTTGTCCGGCTGGACATGTCGCTCCAAATATAGATCTGATTCTGTCTATATTTATTGTCTCATATATATTTGTATGCATGGGACCGCTGTTGTTCTAAAAAGTATGTTCCCCAAGGTCCCCTGCTGACTAAATTGGGGTCCCTTGTTGTTGTTAATATAACGTTGGATGAGCAGCATGCTGCCAACTAAATGGCTTTGCCGGCGTGTTGTTTGCTTGAGGGCATCATGTTCAGGAAGCATGTCTTGCTTGTTTGGTTTGAATAAACAAATTCCAAGCATAAGTATACAGCAATGACTACTGTTGAGTGGAGACAGCTAGTATTGTTGCATACTGTGCCAGTTAAACTAAATGTACTTTTTAATTTTATTTTTATGTTTTGGGGTTTAAGCACCCAATGTGGCTTCAGAGCACATTGGGGTATAAGTAAGTGAGAGGGGAGCAATCAGTTATAATATATTGCATTTGCAAGTACCTGGTAATAGTGAACCGGTCAGTCATAAGGCAATTATGGAGCATGGCATTGTATTCCCTCAGTCAAACATGTGCAAATGATGGAATTGCCTTGAGGAAGGGAAAAAGGTTCTGAGGATCCTGGATGAGGAAGGCAGACATGTTATGTCTCATTTTTATGTTAACAGGATTTACACAGTGCACAGTTACTCAGAGATGTCTGGCGCTAGATTAGTCAGTCTACACCCACAATGATTGTTTTATACGAATTGTTGAAAGAGCAAAGTCTTAAACTTTTTCTTCAAGATGGGAAGACCGATTATGGAATGCAGTTCCAGAGGAAGTTTATTCCATGTGACAGGCCAAAGGTAGGAAAAGGATCTAGCTGCTGTTCTGGCACGATGACACTTGGGAACTCTTGCTAGATGCTCATAGAAGGAGAGTAAATTTCTGGAGGGGACAAATTCATGAATCCTCTCTCTTGAGTATCTTGCTCCTGAAGCATGCAAAGCTTTGTGATCAAGGACCATAGACTTAAAAAGCCAGTGAGTAGCTCTCAGATGCAAGGATATATGCTTTCTCAGGGGGAGATTAAGAAGAATCCATGCAGCTGAATTCTGCACCACCTGCAGTCTACCCAGGAGGTAATCAGGGAGAACAAGGAAAAAGCATTTCCATAATCCAATTTGTGGAATAAATTTGTGTATTGGTTTTCGAAACAGAGAACAACAGCAACCACCTAAATCCATGTGGAGAATAAAGCGTAGTCAGTTTCCAAACACAGCGCGTACTTTAGCACACGCTGTGTTTGGAAACTGAGTACGCTTTTGTTAGTAAACGCGGGGTAGACTTTGGCCTTTTGTTTAAGTATTGCTGTTAATCGGAACCCGTGAAGGGGCTCTGATTAACAGCAATACTTAAACAAAAGGCCACCGCGGCTGGGGAAACGAGCGGAACAGAAGGCAAAAGGGGCACAAAACCAGGGAAAAACAAAGTGGGACAGAGGGCAGAAAGACACCAAAAATGAGTGGCACAGAAGACAGAAGGGCATCAAAAACAAGGGAAAAACGAGCGGAACACAGGACAGAAAGGCACAAAACGAGTGGGATAGAGGGCAGAAAGGCACAAAAAACGAGTGGGACAGAGGGCAGAAAGGCACAAAAAGCGAGTGGGACAGAGGGCAGAAGGGCACCAATAACGAGTGGGACAGAGGGCAGAAGGGCACCAAAAACAAGGGGAAAACGAGTGTAACACAGGACAGAAAGGCACAAAACGAGTGGGACAGAGGGGAGAAGTACACCAAAAACGGGTGGGACAGAGGGAAGAAGGCACCAAAAATGAGTTGGACAGAGGGCAGAAGGGCACCAAAAACGAGTGGGACAGAGGGCTGAAGGGCACCAAAAACAAGGGAAAAACGAGTGGAACACCGGACAGAAAGGCACAAAACGAGTGGGACAGAGGGCAGAAGTGCACAAAAAATGGGTGGGACAGAGGGCAGAAGGGCACCAAAAACAAGGTAAAAACGAGTGGAACACAGGACAGAAAGGCACAAAACGAGAGGGACAGAGGGCAGAAGGGCACCAAAAACGAGTGGGACAGAGGGCAGAAGGGCACCAAAAACAAGGGAAAAACGAGTGGAACACAGGACAGAAAGGCACAAAACGAGTGGGACAGAGGGCAGAAGGACACCAAAAACGAGTGGGACAGAGGGCAGAAGGGCACCAAAAACAAGGGAAAAACGAGTGGAACACAGGACAGAAAGGCACAAAATGAGTGGGACAGAGGGCAGAAGGGCACCAAAAACGAGCGGAACAGAAGGCAAAAGGGGCACAAAACCAGGGAAAAACGAGTGGGACAGAGGGCAGAAAGGCACCAAAAATGAGTGGGACAGAGGACAGAAGGGCATCAAAAACAAGGGAATAACGAGCGGAACACATGACAGAAAGGCACAAAACGAGTGGGATAGAGGGCAGAAAGGCACAAAAAACGAGTGGGACAGACGGCAGAAGGGCACCAAAAACAAGTGGGACAGAGGGCAGAAGGGCACCAAAAACAAGGGAAAAACGAGTGGAACACAGGACAGAAAGGCACAAAATGAGTGGGACAGAGGGCAGAAGTGCACCAAAAATGAGCGGGACAGAGGGCAGAAGGGCACCAAAAATGAGTGGGACAGAGGGCAGAAGGGCACCAAAAACGAGTGGGACAGAGGGACGAAGGGCACCAAAAACAAGGGAAAAACGAGTGGATCACAGGACAGAAAGGCACAAAACGAGTGGGACAGAGGGCAGAAGTGCACAAAAAATGAGTGGGGCAGAGGGCAGAAGGGCACCAAAAACAAGGGAAAAACGAGTGGAACACAGGACAGAAAGGCACAAAACGAGTGGGGCAGAGGGCAGAAGGGCACCAAAAACAAGTGGGACAGAGGGCAGAAGGGCACCAAAAACAAGGGAAAAACGAGTGGAACACAGGACAGAAAGGCACAAAACGAGTGGGACAGAGGGCAGAAGGGCACCAAAAATGAGTGGGACAGAGGGCAGAAGGGCACCAAAAACAAGGGAAAAACGAGTGGAACACAGGACAGAAAGGCACAAAACGAGTGGGACAGAGGGCAGAAATGCACCAAAAACGAGTGGAACAGAGGGCAGGAGGGCACCAAAAACGAGTGGGACAGAGGGCAGAAGGGCACCAAAAACGAGTGGGACAGAGGGCAGAAGGGTACCAAACACAAGGGAAAAACGAGTGGAACACAGGACAGAAAGGCACAAAATGAGTGGGACAGAGGGCAGAAAGGCACAACAAACGAGTGGGACAGAGGGCAGAAAGATCAATAAATTGAGTGGGACAGAGGGCAGAAGGGCACCAAAAACGAGTGGGACTGAGGGCAGAAGGGCACCAAAAACAAGGGAAAAACGAGTGGAACACAGGACAGAAAGGCACAAAACAAGTGGGACAGAGGGCAGAAGGGCACCAAAAACGAGTGGGACAGAGGGCAGAAGGGTACCAAAAACGAGTGGGACAGAGGGCAGAAGGGCACCAAAAACAAGGGAAAAACGAGTGGAACCGAGGACAGAAAGGCACAAAACAAGTGGGACAGAGGGCAGAAGGGCACCTAAAACAAGTGGGACAGAGGGCAGAAGGTCACCAAAAACGAGTGGGACAGAGGGCAGAAGGGCACAAAAAACTAATGGCACAGGGGCAAAATACAGAAATATAGGAGCAGCTAAGAACAGAATGCAGAACAGGCAGAGAGGCACGGGGCAGCGAGGGGAACATTAAAATAAAGCAACCTACTTTGCTTTAACTTTGTACTTTTTTCTGGAATGGCTTCCTGCACAACTGAATTTCACACGTTATCAGTGTATTTATTTAATGTACAGTACTGATGAAACCCATCAAATAGTTAAATATAAAGCATACTCTTTGATGTAAAACAGACTGCCGGCTTCCCCACCAGACCAAACTGTGTGATCTTAGGCAGTTATTTTATTTTACAGTGCTTCCTTTTTCCTTCATTTGACAGCAGCTTTGAATCCACAATTTCAGTATATGTACAGAACAAAAGCATTTCACTCCTTAGGGTATCCATTTTTGGAACTGTGGGTCTGCCATTTTTTTACATGACGTTTGTTGCATGAATTACATGCCAATATCATGCGCCTCAGGCTGGACCAAGGTTTCAGATTGCTTATGTGACATTTTCTTAATGTCAATGTACTTATGATTAGCATTCGATGGCTAAGGGTGACATTTTCTTGTGAACAAAATCAAAGCAATGAAGATGTGGGAAATATGTAAAAATCTCTGCAAGTAAAACAAGATTGAAGGTTATTCCTCTTGATGCAGGTTTTTAAATTTAAGGCTGCGTTTAAAAAAATGTTTTTTTTACTGTTCAAAAACACCCTTAAGTTAATACAATCAAAAGCTGTTACTCTTCCGCACGGGTGGTCTGTTGCAGGTTTTCTGACATTGCAATGAATGGAAATGCAGCTGTTTGGTAGTTAATAGGTTACTGTTCTATATTAGGATTTAAAGTTATAAACTGCAAGTAACAAAATGAGCTTTCTGACAGAAGCAGTAATGTACTGACCTAGTTACATTGCATGTGATTTTTGATCTGCATGGTTCACCAGCTTTTCATCAGGCATGTTAACCTCCTCGGCCACTTAATGAGTCCACTTCCAGTAGGCAAAACTTAGATCTCTCTGCAGCAGGTCCATCATTCTTCAGTTATCTTGACACATTTATGGTTGCCTGAAAATTGCTTGAACGTAGTTATCATATCTTTTGCGCGCCACTGCAGCATCTTCAGGTGGGATCTTTTGATGGATTGTGTGCTTCTCAGCCATCCTGTCGGTTACCTTGTTCACCCACCTCAACCATTTGGGCAGTTTGTATTTTGTGCTACACCTTCTGTGATGCCGCTTTCCCCTGGGATTTAGATTTATAGACCAGTTTAAGATAATGGATGCTAATACTGGAACACATGGGTACACCCCCGTTTGTCCTAGGCTGGAATCCCAGGTAATTATTTGATAATTTTTCCTATTGGGCCTCTAGACCGGTCCCATGCATAGTTTGTAATTTTCGGGCGTTTGCTGACGTACTTGTCTTCACTTGTAGGTTTCCAGTCTGTAAGGTATTTGGATTTGAGTGGTCAGGTGCGAGTACCACAAAGACAAGGTAATTCTGTTTACGTTCCTCATTGGGTTGGGGGTTGCTGGGTAAAAAGATTCACAATCTGCACCCCTTTTTCTTTTGCAGGTTCGTGAGACCGTACTAAAAAGACAAGCACATTGCACAGGCAGACGTGAGTACAGGCAGAACAAACAGGTAATTGTTTGGTAGAGTTAAAATAGTACATTTTCAGTTGTAGGTTTCGCAGACAGTACCCCACACATTTAAGCAGGCGTACGCGAGTACATGTAGAAGAGGTAATTGTTGGTTGCGTTAAACTGTGGTGCATCTTGAACAGTGTAGTACCATATATACTTACCCATGTTTTCTTCTGTTGCAGGTTTCGCAGCCAGAACCCCATACATTTAAACAGGCGCACGTGAGTGCAAGCAGAAGAGGTAATTGTTGGGTTGAGTTAAACTGTGGTGCATCTTGAACATTGCAGTACCATATATACTTACCCATGTTTTCTTCTGTTGCAGGTTTCGCAGCCAGAACCCCATACATTTAAACAGGCGCACATGAGTGCAAGCAGAAGAGGTAATTGTTTGGTTGAGTTAAACTGTGGTGCATCTTGAACATTGTAGTATAACAAATTGCATTCATGAGCTAGGCGTCAACTTAAGCTTAGTTTACTTATTTTGCAGGCTTTGTGGCACAGTAGGTTCAAACCGGCGGGTACGGAAATGTTCAAGCGCAAAGCTGTAACTTCGGGAGAGTGCAGTGCTTCACCACAAAGAAAGAAATGTTGCCTTGTATTCAAGGAAGAGTGGATGAAGGAAATTGTGAAGGCTGAGACACAGAAGTCACGAAGCAAGGTTTGCATGCAACTCGGGGAACTATTTCAATACAGTCCAGACGTGGGCTTGATTTGCAAAGCATGTGCCGAAGCCAAGATTGTTGGGGACTTTTCCACAGGGAAGAAATGGAGTGATGGCTGGAAACTGGACTACATGAAACGCCATCTACTTAGCAAAGTACACGAGTCTGCCATGGTGATATTGAGAAACAGAAGTGGTGCTGCCAGGTTTAGTTTTGGAGTGTGGGCAATGCTGACAGAAACTGCCACTGACAAAGCAAATAGAATGGAAGTAGTTGAACCCCAAAGATCTATGCCTGAGGAGATAAAGATTCTCATCAACAACGTGTTTGATGGCAGTCAAGATGAATACTTCAATGTTATCTGTACAAGACATCCATGACCACCTAGCTTTGTATGTCAAGATACCAGACAGCTGGAGGAGCAAGAACTATGCCTTTGAGTTCCTTGAGGCCATCAATAGCGTGATACACTCTGAAGCTATGACAGACTTCGGCAAGCTTTGTATCACACCTTGATAATTGATGAGAGCACAGATATTTCAGTTACAAAAATGCTCATCCTGTACTTTAAGTTCCGACCTGTAACATCACTGAGCACAAAACATAGTTTGGGGGCATAGTGAAGCTGACTAGCTGTAATACTGAGGCTATCACTACTGCCGTGAAACTGGACCTCATGAAAATGGTCATGTTCACATCCGATGGTGTGTCTGTGATGCTGGATAAGAATAATGGTGTTGCTACTCGCCTTAAACAATCCATTCCTCATCTAGTTGAGCAGCACTGTGTCACCCATCGAGAAGATTTGGGAGTTGATGATGCCTGGAAGAGGGTTCCAATGATTAAAGAGATGGAGACATTATTGAGGACTGTCTACACTGTGTTCTCCAGATCTCCTGCAAGGAAGTCCAAGCTGGATGCAATTGCATCGGTCACTCAATGTGAAGTTGTCTCTTTACGACCACTGAATGAAGTCCGGTGGCTTTCAAGGCATTTTGCTGTTGGTGCACTAATTCATAATTACGAGACTGTTCTTAAATACTTTGAGCATGAGAAAGTTGAGGAGAAGGATCCAATTGCTAAATATTGTTATAAAAAGCTATCGGACTCCAACTACCATATTTCCTTTAATTTAAAATTTAATTGTGGGTATCTCTGCGATGTAGACCGCTGGGGAACTCGTCCTGGCTTTCCCTGTGAGATGGTCCCTACTGGGTATCTCCAAGGTGAAACCAGGCATCCCCGGCGTATGTGGGGGACCGTTGTGGAGATGAGGCAAGCTAATGCCCAGAGTTGCCGAGTGTGATCCCTGGTTAGAGTAGGCACCGAGGCGAGAATTATCGAGTCCGCTGACCCTGGTCCACGACCCTGCCGCGTCGGGGGATAGAACCCTGGTCCCGGGCCGTCCTCTGCTTCCGGGTCTGCTGCCTCTAACCACACCACAGTACTTGCAGTACTTAATGACATTCTGGGTGAATTTGCATCTTTGTGCAAACTATTCCAAAAAAGTTCTTTGACTACTGTTGAAGCTGTACAGTATGCAAGAGCAAAGATTGGCCAAATTAGGCAACAGTATTTGGGGGACACTGTCTTTTAGAGCAGCAATGTAAGAGATCTGATGGTGTTGTACAAGGAAAGGCAAGAGTTTGACAGTGGGCCTATTTTGTCTTTTGTTTCCCTTCTTTATGAGCACATGCAAAAAAGGTTACCTGAAGATGAGCTGAAAGAATGGGCAAGTTTTGAGATCCAGGCAATAGCCACACAATCACATTTTGATTTTGGGACTGAGAATATTCAAAGACTTGTTGCAAAGTATAAAAATGTCTTGGCCCTGGGTGATTGTGAAACACCGGAAGATGTTGTTCGACAGTACAGAGACTATAAATATGTGGTGGCAGAACATGTAAAGGGTGGGTTATTTACCACCTTTCAAGACATGGTGAATTTCACTGTACGCAATGCTGCTCAGTATAGTGTGGTGTCTCAGCTTGTTGATGTCTGCGCAACATTTCAAGCATCTAGTGTAGACTGTGATCGAGGATTCAGCCTCATGAATACTATCAAAGTAAATTAAGGAATAGACTAGAGCAGAAGCATTTGGATATGCTGATGAGGACAAAGGCCTACCTCCTGAATGGGAAAGTTGACCTAGACCGAGTTTATCAGCACTGGAAAAATGGCAAGGATCGCCGTGAGAAGCAACCCTGTCACCCATCTAGTTACGCCACTTGACGTGTCTGAGCAGCCCTCTCCCTTCTTGTGTATATGTGATATTGTATAGGCTCGCAACATTTCCCCACCCAATGAACTGTGCTCTAGTTAAGAATATTTATTAAAATCTTATGATGGTACCACCATTAAAATCTTGTGCTTTTATAAACTTGAAGTGTACTTGCCAGTGTAACCAATTCATGTCATGGCGTGCTTATCCAATTTGCAAACTGCCCTTAAGCCCCTTATTGTGGCGCTGTATGTGTAAAAATGCACCATCTTTTCACTTTTTAAAGTAAACGTTTTGAGTGCCATTTGGTGCCACAGACACACGTGGTTTGGTTCCTTGCGCACAAACCCATGGTTGCAGCGCACAGAAACCCTCCACTGCCGCACACAGAGTAAAAAAATTAGAGGGAACATTGGTCAGAACTGCATCCGTACCCCATCGGGATAGAAGAAGCTGCTTGGCTGCCCCAAATGCCAAAGTAATATCTTGTCTGTGACAAGACCTAAGATGGTAAAAGCACTTCTTCCGCATAAAGCTATATTTTATGGGCTCGATTCACAGAATGAACTTAAGACTCAATCCTAAACTTACTACTATTTTGGTATTCACAGAATGCACTTACTACTTTTGGCATTCACAGAATGAACTTACTACTTTTGGTATTCACAGAAGTTAGGATTTTGTCTTAAGTCTGTCTTAAGACAAACTTAAGACAGACTTAAGACAGACTGGTGGTGATGGACGGAGCATCTGAACCAATCAAACACTCACACCCAGTCGAAAGATCTGGGTTTGATCCATCACCGTTCTTTAGCCCACTCTGCCACCCCAGTTCAGACATGGCTATATGCAAATCAGTCTGACCCTGTGCCTCATGGGAACAGTCCAGCCCGAACTGCCAAGCCATGCCTTCCCTGGACCGGAAACAAGCTTCAAGGGACTGGTTTCTGGCATTACTGCCGTCTTCAGCCCGGCTTGCTTGAATCCAGTGGCAAAGTGAGCAAGGGACTCACGTCTGAGCATACCCTGCCACACTTATGGCGGCCAAAAGCGGTACAAAAGGGGGTGGTGATGGACGGAGCATCTGAACCAATCAAACACTCACACCCAGTCAAAAGATCTGGGTTTGATCCATCACCGTTCTTTAGCCCACTCTGCCACCCCAGTTCAGACATGGCTATATGCAAATCAGTCTGACCCTGTGCCTCATGGGAACAGTCCAGCCCGAACTGCCAAGCCATGCCTTCCCTGGACCGGAAACAAGCTTCCGAGGACCGGTTTCTGGCATTACAGCCGTCTTCAGCCCGGCTTGCTTGAATCCAGTGGCAAAGTGAGCAAGGGACTCACGTCTGAGCATACCCTGCCACACTTATGGCGGCCAAAAGCGGTACAAAAGGGGGTGGTGATGGACGGAGCATCTGAACCAATCAAACACTCACACCCAGTCAAAAGATCTGGGTTTGATCCATCACCGTTCTTTAGCCCACTCTGCCACCCCAGTTCAGACATGGCTATATGCAAATCAGTCTGACCCTGTACCTCATGGGAACAGTCCAGCCCAAACTGCCAAGCCATGCCTTCCCTGGACCGGAAACAAGCTTCCGAGGACCGGTTTCTGGCATTCCAGCCGTCTTCAGCCCAGCTTGCTTGAATCCAGTGGCAAAGTGAGCAAGGGACTCACGTCTGAGCATACCCTGCCACACTTATGGCGGCCAAAGCGGTACAAAAGGGGATGGTGATGGACGGAGCATCAGAACCAATCAAACACTCACACCCAGTCAAAAGATCTGGGTTTGATCCATCACCGTTCTTTAGCCCACTCAGCCACCCCAGTTCAGACATGGCTATATGCAAATCAGTCTGACCCTGTGCCTCATGGGAACAGTCCAGCCCGAACTGCCAAGCCATGCCTTCCCTGGACCGGAAACAAGCTTCCGAGGACCGGTTTCTGGCATTCCAGCCGTCTTCAGCCCGGCTTGCTTGAATCCAGTGGCAAAGTGAGCAAGGGACTCACGTCTGAGCATACCCTGCCACACTTATGGCGGCCAAAGCGGTACAAAAGGGGGTGGTGATGGACGGAGCATCAGAACCAATCAAACACTCACACCCAGTCAAAAGATCTGGGTTGATCCATCACCGTTCTTTAGCCCACTCTGAACTGGGGTGGCTGAGTGGGCTAAAGAATGGTGATGGATTAAACCCAGATCAGTTGACTGGGGGTGAGTGTTTGATTTGCTCAAACGCTCCGTCCATCATCCCCTTTTGTATTGCTTTTTCCATATAGGCCTGCATGTTTTTCCTTTGTTCCCCTTGGCTTATGCTTCTTGTTGTTGTGGCGATATGGCCATGTGAGTGGCGGCCATTTTGTGACGGCAGGCAGTGTGCTTTTGCTATAGGCTTGCATTGTCTGTCTTCCATTTTTTTTGTTGTGGGTGGCTAGCGGCCATTTTGTGGAGCCATCCAGGCAGTGTGCATTTGCCATAGGCCTGCATTGTCTGTCTTTAGTTTCTTGTTATCGTGGGTGTCCTGGCCATGTGGTGGTGGCCAATTTGTGGGACCAGCCACTGTGCTTTTGCCATAGGCCTCCAAGCTTGTGGCCTAGTCTGCCAGTGAGCCCAGAGGTACTCATCATGGGTGCATGAAACAACTGTTTTATGTTTAGGGCATGGATGGAATTGGATTGAATTGCAAAATGTGTTTTTTGGGGTGGTATTTCAGTTTTTTGGTGTGTTAAATAAAGAGGCCTTTTCAGGCAGTAGGTAACCCTGGGCTTTCAGCTCGCGGACTTCTGGTAACTCCACACTGCACGACAACGCGGACTTACATATTTTATCTTCTTTGCGCGAACAATATGCGTTGTCGTGCGCGCGGTAATGACTTTTCGTGAAGATCGCGATGCCGAACACGCAGAATTTGCAATCTGGCGAAGAATATCTCTCGAGCAGCATAAAACCTTCTAAAAAATGATGATTTTGGTAATTTTGCTCACAAATCTCCACAGGTTGTCATTTGGCTGTAGTTTTTTGGACAAGAAGTCATTTTTCTTTTTTTACAATTGCTTTGAAAGAGGAAGGAAGTTCCTCAGTGTCTCCAACTTCCTGTTCCTGTCCTTTGTCTTCCATTTCTTGTTATTGTGGTTAGCCTGGGCATGTGGGTGGTGGCCATTTTGTTAAGTACGAAAGATCAACAGGCAGCTACGGAATGACGATACGATAGTGATAAAACCCGCAGATAATGGGGGTGCACTGGTGGTATGGTCTAAAGAAAAGTACATATTTGAAGCAAACAGCCAAATAACAAATGAAGAATGGTATAGGTTATTGAACGAAGATCCCAGTAACCAAATACAAAACGAGATAAAAAACAAACTCACTGAGGGATTTGACCAAGGGATTCTAGGTCCTAAAGAATTTGAATATTTAAATAAAAAGAATCCACGCACTCCGGTAATTTATTTTTTACCGAAAATTCATAAAAACCTTATGGAGCCACCCGGGAGACCTATCGACTCGGGGTGTGACTCGGTCCTAGATCCCATTGCTAAATATGTGGATGTTTTTTTAAAACCGTTCATGAGCCAGGTGACATCCTACTTGAAAGACACAACCAAATTCATAAACAAAATTGAAGGCTTTCCCTTCAATGTCGGTCAAGATTTAATGGTGTCCTTCGACGTCACTTCCCTCTATACTCAGATCCCCCAAGAAGAAGGCCTATAAGCTATGCTAAGCTCTTAGAAACTAGACCAAAGCCACAAAGAGTTCCGACAGGATTCATAATTGACCTGGCCCGAATAGTACTAAAGAAGAACTATTTCCGCTTTATCGATGCGTTCTACATGCAGGTGAAGGGGACCGCCATGGGGTGTCCTTATGCTCCCGAAATGGCGGTCCTCTTCATGGCCCTGTATGAGGAGCGCTTCGTATACCGGACCAACCCTTATCGAATACACATAACAACATGGTATCGTTGCATCGGCGATATCTGGTGTCAGTAGAACGGCTCAGAAGAACTACTTGGCCAGTTCCATGAACGGCTAAACATGAGGCACCCTGATATAAAATTCAGTATCACTTACAGTCGCACATGCCAAACTTTCTTGGATGTTGAGGTCTTTCCACAAGAACACAAGTTAACAACTACCCTATACAGAAAAACGACTGACAAAAATACAATACTTCATCACCGGAGCTTTCAACCTCAAAGCCTGAAAGCTAATCTACCCTACAGTCAACTATTACGAATAAGACGCAACTGTTCTAGAAAAGAAGATTTTATGGCACATGCTGAAATTCTATGTAACCAGTTGAAAACTAGGGGTTACCCAAAAAAAATTTAAAACATGCCACCAAACGTGCAGGGTACACACCCAGGGAGGAACTATTAACTAAAAAGATAAAAAACCTTTAGAGAAACTTGTATGTGTTTCAACATATGGTCCACACACAAACAAATTCAAAGCTATCATTTTAAGAAATTGGCATCTAATCTATAATTTAGAGATGCCAATGGGAAAACCATTGTTTGCTCTAAAAAAGAACAAGAGCATTGGCCAACAAATTATCAGAGCAGACTTGGGGATACCTACAGTCAAAAGGGACCTACATTCTCTATGGAACCTCAAATCTGTGGAAGGACACCATAAGTGTGGCACCTGCACATCGTGTGCCAGTACAATTGAAGGATCAGTGTTCGAATTCAATTCCATAAAATGGACTCATAAAGAGTTCACAAATTGTAAAACTCGACACGTAGTGTATGCCATAATATGTCCGTGCTTTAAACTGTATATTGGAAAGACTAGCCATCAAGTGAATCAAAGATTGTCACAACATTGATCGAGAATCAAGCAAAAGGTGCTCACTACCCCAATGGTTCAACATTTCTTAGAGAAAAACCATTACAGAAAAAGACTTGAAATGGACAGTATTTCCAGGCATAAAAATTCCTCCGCGGGGAGGAAATGTAGAGAATATCTTGTTGAAAAGAGAGGCATATTTGATTTTTAAAATTCAATTGTGTGACAGATGGATTGAATGACATGTGTGAGTTACAACAAATAATCCGATGAGTCCTCTGTACGGATGACCCATTAGATCAACAAACGACTCCTAATAGCTAAATTAGCAATACGGCAATAATCTACCCAGTTGAACAGAGTCCGTCTCATTTCACTCAGAAAACTGATTCTAAAGATTCATCCCGAAGCTTTATTTATTCAGTATTCAACCATTGCCTCAAGCGACATTAGGCTTAAAGTAACTACAAGTCCCACAATTCACATGTATACACGCTTTGTATCACGCAACACGTGATCATATGCATCACTTCCTTATTACGTTCGAAAATATATGGACCCGTGTAGAGTCGCCGAACGCTTACAGAGTCCACAGGAGACCAGCGTCGGATAGCTTTGGTTAGGAACACAAGACGAAATAAGAAGGTGAGACCTCTAACAAGCAGCCATGATAACATATGACCGGGGAGATGCCGTTAAAAATTAGAAATATACCGTTTATTAATTTCTTTCACACAGAATAAACAAGCATGCAAAGCCATAACGCGGAAGCGTATTAAAAATTAACATGAAAGTGTGAAGAACGATAAAAATGTTCCTAACCGGCATTTTCAAGTAAGTCTTAAACAAAACAGGGAAGTGAAATGCACATACGCAACATCCAAATAATTGACAAGTTAGCACTTTATTTATCATTTGTAATAGATAATGCCATCCCTGCTCGACCATGACCTACTGACTAGTGTGACACGTACTATTCGGAAACAAGCGTAACCGCTACGCTCCAGAACTGAATCACAAAGCAGTAAGTCCCTCAATGCCGTATAATATAAATGTACTATAGTGATGAAGCAAAGAAGTGGCCGAATCACATAACCGGAGACAATTGCCTTGTCCCTCTTCATTATTCAGGACTACAAGTTGTTACAGGACAATGCCGATAAATACTCCAAGAGTCCCCGAAACATAGAGGTAATCACCCTTAATGTCACAGATATAGTGAGGCATAATGCAAGAGAAGGCCCCTTCATTTATTTGTTTCCTTTTTTACTTCAACAGGTACACAGTCCAGCCCTGATGAAAATCCCGTTATATTAGTTTCGGGTTTGGAAACGCGTCGGCTCTTTCCACTAACTAGTATATGGTGTATAGCATTCACAAAGGTTCATTAAACTAACAGTGTGCATCCTAGTGGTGTACACTTAGAATAAACTGATATTCTTTGGAAGGTATCCCTTGTGAGCATAATCCTAGCACATTGTGATATAATATATCAGACAGGACTTCTTTTGTGAAGAAGAACTGGTGTACTGTTGTTATGAAATGTTATATTTATTTTTTTGTATCAAATTGTTTGCAATTGTTTCTACACCTTCGGGTGCATATATATTGTTTTTCTTAAAAATGTTTACTAATTTAAATATGTTGTAGTGTGTCAAACTTGGACATATTGAAAATTGGGACTGTGTTAAACTATATGTTGTAAATGAAAAAATGAAATAAGTGCCTAAGAAATAATTAGTTTAGGTACTGAGCCTGCTTGAATAAATAGCAGCAATATAAAACCGAGACCAGGTGATTTGTTTATTGATTTGATTGATGTTGTCCTACCTGGTCCCATAAGGACAAGATCCCCCTTTGGTTCAACATTTTGTTAAGCAAGGCATTGTGTTTTTGCCATAGGCCTGCATTGTCTGTCTTCTCTTCCTTTTCTTGTTGTTGTGGGTGGCCTGGCCATGTTGTGGTGGCCTATTTTGTGGGACCAGCCACTGTGCTTTGCCATAGGCCACCAAGCGTGTGGCCTAGTCTGCTAGTAGGCCCAGAGGTACTCATCATGCGTGCATGAAGAAACTGTTTCTATGTTGTCTATTGAATTTAAACATCATTTAATGCATGGATGCAATTGGATTAAATTGCAAAATGTGTTTTTTGGGGGGGTTCGCTTTTTTGGTGTGTTAGGTCTTTTCAGCCAGTAGACCCAGAGGTACTCATGGGTGCATGAAACAACTGTTTCTGTGATGTCTGTTATTTAAACATCATTTATGGCATGGATGGCATTGGATTGAATTGCAAAATGTGGTTTTTGGGGTGTACTTAACTTTTGGGGTGTGTGTTAAATGAATGCCTTTGTTGCATGCGTATGTATTGCTGTTGTGGTTGTTGTGTAACTTTCCAACCTTTTTAGCCATGTGGATTTTCTTTTTTTGCATTAAAGCTGTGTTGTTTAACAGGCATCCTTTGTCTGGCCATAGAGTTATATAGGCCTGCTTGAGTTCATTGTTTTCCGGGCCTTGTGCCTGTGATGAGCGACCATGTGGCTGGGGGCCATTTTGTGGTGATAGTTAGTAGTGTGCGGTTTTTGCCACATAGGCCTGCATGTCTTTCGATTGTTCCTCTTGGCTTACTTCTTCCATCCCCATTGCAGGCTGCAGGTCCCTGATGCTGCATCCATCCCAAATGATGCACAAATTAAGGCCAAACAGGTTCCACTACATTGGTAGTTTTGTTTTTGTTCTTTGCTATTCCTATTCTTCCTGAGTGTACACAGTACACTAGAAGTAATTTAAGCACAACAAATTCCATGTTTGACTGATGTTTTTCTGGCTTTTTTGCTTTTAGGTGCACAAAAGACTGAGGTGGAGGTGTCTGTCATTATCGCCCATTGTACTGCCAGACAGACGTCCTGCTGTTGTACACGATGTGACATGTGAACTGACCAGACATCTCTGCAACTTGTGCAACTGAGTGCTGCTGACATCTGAAGTAGATGGCCCAAAAAAAAGTAGGTACCAGGTCCTTCAAGACCAAGAAAGTTACTGATGAGGAGAAGAAACAGAAGAAGGAAGTGACACTTAATTCTGGTATTCGCCCCAACAGCTTTTTTGGGTAAACAAAAATTACGCCTGCAGCAGCGGTGTCTGGGGGCAAGCTGGGGGCACTACTTCTGCATCAGTGGGCCCAACCCACTAACTCAGGCCCAGGCACATGAGTGTGGAAGAGGTAGCCAGCCTAATGGTGCAAACCAGTGATACTGAGCCTGAGATAAACTTATCGCTATCTCAAAGTAGTACCCAATCAACGCAGGAGGAAACAGAGCAGATAAGTGGTCAACAACGCCCGCAACCACCACCCAGAATACTAGTAGTTGATCCTCCCAAAGAAGGGGCAGTTCAGGAAATCGCGCCTCATGCAGAGGAAGTCACTCATTCCGAAGATCCATTGTCTTCAACATCCCCAGCAAGGAAAAGGAGGGTTAGTCCATCGAGTAATTCGCCAAGCATCCCTTCTGATGATCTAGATACCACTTGGGAGCTACAACCTGAGCCTGAGAGGGAGACATGTCCCAAGACCAGGCTAGGGCCAGAAAGTCTTACACTTATGGAGGTTGATGTACAACAGCAGGTTGATGATGAGCCAGTCATCATGGACATTACGCCCGTCCCATTGCAGACCTACATTACCACATCCCAAATTGCTGTGAGGGATGTGGCATGGATAACACCAGCACAGGTAACACCAACACCACCTACAGCTTCCATATTTGCATTAGCAAAGGCCCAGCAGCAACCTACATCCTGCACAACCACCCTCTCAGTTGAAGTAGATAGTGGTACTCATTCTGCACAGAGTCAAATTCAACGCAAACCTTTCAGTTCATCCGGCATTGGAAGTAGCACCTCCAGCAGGAGACAAAAGGTAATCTCTCCAGTTTGGGACTTTTTTATGGTTAGCGGAAAGGAGGAGAACATTGCTATAAGCTCAATTTGTAATACCTCTGTTAGTCGGGGTAAGCTTGGTACAAACTATGGTACCGGAGGCCAAATAACCCATCTGAGAAAATACCACTTGATCAACTGGAAGGAGCATTACGAGCTCAGCTCAGCTCATCATGCAGTACACTGCTCGTGTGCTCATGACGAGCTGCGCTCGTCATGAACAAAGGGATTCAATGAAGCTCAGCACTGAGGGAGGATTGCTGTAGCATTGAAGGTGTTAAATGTTAGCACTGGACCTTCTCTATTTTTCTTTTGTTGAAGGGGTGAGTTTTCTGGAATTTGTGACAGCCATCTGCCCAAAATGGCAGGTTCCTAGCCGCTACTATTTCGCCAGAGATACTGTTCCAGCACTACATCACAACGTGCTGGAATTACTTGGAAAAGCCTTGAAGCAGAGTGCTGTTCAGAGTATCCATCTGACAACAGACATGTGGACCAGTTGCCAAGCCACTGATTGCATGTGCATCACTGCACACTGGATCTCTTTTGTGGGGGTTAGAGAACAGATATCTGCTGGTGTCGACGCTGCTGAGATTTTTCATGCCACTCGCAAACATGCAACTGTAGCCATGGAGAAATCTCATACTGCTGAAAACATTTTGGGTGAGTTTAACAGCAAGGTCTTTGAGTGGCTGCACCAAAGAGGGCTTAACATTAGTTTTGTTGCCACGGACAATGGCAGTAATGTAGTTAGGGCCATGAAAGATGGTGGCTATTTCAGGGTCCTGTGTTTGGCACACTGCATTAACATTGTTGTTCAAGACTTTCTGAAAAATTAATACAAAGTCAGCAACTTACTGGCCACCTGCAGAAGAATATGCACACATTTCAGCCATTCTTTAAAAGCCCGGAAGCAGCTGAGGGTCATTCAACATGAGCATAAAATGCCAGTGAAAGCACTCAGCCAGGAGGTGCCAACATGTTGGAACTCAACTCATTACATGCTCATTACATTACTGCCACAATTTTGGATCCACGGTTCAAAGTATTTTCTGAACAGTAAGGCAGTAATCCCTTTTTCAGAAGTAGATGTTGCCAAGTACAAAACTTTGATAGCTGAGCAAGCCATTGACTTTGAAAACGAATGGCTGGTAATTGGAGGCCCCCGCCCCAGGCCAGAACAAGTACCACAGGGAATCTAGAGTCAAGTTCTGCTTCAGAGCCTGAGGGCTGTGCGTTTGCCTCCCAGCAGACACCAACACTATCAATAACATTTACAACAGCAAGAACAGGACCATCAGCCACAGTACAATCGGCAACTGATTGGTTTCTACGGCAGGGGTATGGTAAGTGCAGTGCTGATGCAAAGGCAAAAGAGTCCAAGCACATCGGAGCACCCCTGAGCATTGAGCGGACGGTCCAGGCCTATCTGGATGACCCAATAGAGGTCTTTATAGAATGAATCCCATTGGAGTATTGGTAAGAGAAAAGAAGCCAATGGACAGTGCTCAGCAGGCTAGCGATAAAGTATTTGGCTTCCCCAGTCGCAAGTGTCTTCATTAGTGTGTTTTCAGTGCTGCTGGTGCCATTGTAACTTTGAAAAGGACCAGTCTCTTGCCAAAAAGTGTGGAGAGGTTAACCATGATCAAAATTAATCAGCTCTTTATACCACCGGAGTACAAAATACCTGAATCAGCAGGAAGAGGAGAGCTACTAAGATGACGGAAGGAGTGTGTTAGATGACCTACTTCTGGCCGAACCACCAGAGTTTGAGGATGAGTTCCTCTTCCCTGACAACTAGGGTTTCAAATTGTTACTTTCTTCCTTACTTTATTTGTGTGTGTATCTGTCTTTCTGGTTCAGATCAAATCACAACAAATCCATCACCACCGTCTATCTTTTTATTTCCATATTGGAGTTGCACCTCTGTGCATTTAACTGTCCGCTCCTCAGAGCCGTGTTCCATCTTCCTGACTCGCCCTAAATACATTTCATTCAAGCCAGACATTGGATGTAGAATAATACAACAAGTGTTGCCTCTAACAGTCCTTTCAGAAGAAGTGAAACATGACTATAGCTATCCTCTTTTTTGTTCTGAGCCCGAAACTCATAAATGTCTGAAGGCTACCGCCTCTGTAGGCATCCACAACTTTTCACTGTCAGAACTTGGCTTTCGCCAGTCGGCAGGCATCCAAAAGTAAACTCATCATCACTGTCAGAAGGCTACAGCCTCGGCAGGCATCCAAAGCTCATCACGGTCAGAACAGAAGGTACTTGGTAGAGAAAGACAAGACTCTTCAACTAAACTTGCTAACATTTCTGCAAACTCAATTGACCAATGATTGCTACCCAGGCCGCGGCCCATCACAACGCTGAGCATGTGAACCCACTTCAACTGCGACAAAGTGTTACAGACGAATAAGAAGAAAACTGAAACATCGACTAACACTCAAAATGAATGTGGAGTAATAATGAGACCACCGCCTCGGTAAAAAAACACACACCTGTCAGAACTGGGCATCTGACAGCCAAAGAGACAAGCAAGAAAGGTAATGATTGCATACGTTAGATCCTGACTCTGAGCGATTGCTGTTGTTTGTGTTGATGTTGTGCATGAAGTTAAACTCTACTAGCAATTAATCTACCAACTAAAAGTGACTCAAGTGATAATCAATGTTTCCCTTCTTGTTGTTTAATAACCAAATTGTACTCCTACTATGGCAGATGTAGGCCAATATCTGTTGCAATTTTTTTATATGGAATATGGACTTAATCGGAGTCACTACAGACTGAGTTGGAGTTTGACAACACGTACCACACCATGATGAAGACCATACTATCTTCGCACGAAGTCAGTCAGTTGGATCGGAGATGATTGATGAAATAACACGAGGCGTTTACTTTCAAATCAAGTGGCATAAAAGTTAAATGAGTCAACAACCACAGCAGACCTACATGTTTGTGTAGTGGTGGAGTTGAGTAGTCACGAGTGTAGTAGTGGAGGTATGACTGACAGCCGTGTGTTGATTTAGTTACTTAATTTGGAAAATGCTATGTTGCTGTACATGTGTCATGTTTCAAGTTAATGCTGGAAACAGACTTGTTGTTTAGTAACAAAATTGTACTTGTACTGCAGGGCGATCCATTGGATATTTGAATATGGACTCTGGACTCACTCGGTACACTACATACTGAGTTGGACACCATGATCATGATGACCACATACTATACTCTTCGCAGTCAGTCAGTACTTTGGATCAGAGATGATTGATGGAATAACTGTGTTTCATGAAGTGGCATAAAGGTAAACACAAGTCAACAAGAACGACAGCAGACCTACATGTTTGTGTCGTGGTGGAGTCTAGTGCAGTGGTATGACGGACAGTGGTGCATTGATTTAGTCAATTAATTTTGAAAAATGCTAGGTTGCTGTACATGTGCTTTATCTGGTTCTGTCAAAATTTAAGCTAAATGGAAGTTTTGTCACGGCCCGGCGCCGTGGGCCTGCTCTATCCTGTTGTTGTTTTAGCTTAAAATGCTGTAAACAGAGTAGACATGATTATCCAATCCATGCCGCATCAGTCTGAAAGTGTTCTCTTATCTTGTTGCACTCCACCGTAATTGATGCTTTTTTTTATTCATTGATTTTCCAATATCCCATTTGTTTTTCCATTTACACTTACAGGCCGGCCTTTACCCTGTGCTATACGCAAAACAACGCACATTTCCCCTACCAATGAATCTACATCTGTCCGGAAGGCAGTGGCGTCATCCAAGATTGACGGACGGAGCATCCATGGAAGGGACTGAGGACCAAGCGGAATGCGAACAGTATCAACTTTCATCGTCTTTTAAATAATTTGATTCATTTTTTTGTCTTTAATCATTACTACTGTGTGTTTTGTTGTAATTATTAATTATGTTTGCTCTCTGCTCATAATTCATCCCTATTTTTCAATTTTCTTTGCTATCTTTAAAAGTAAACCTGGTACAACAGACCAGAACACAAACTGTATGTAATCTATGTTTCTATGAGGGCAGACAGGCAAAGCAAATTGCATAATATTAATATACTGATGCCCAGTACTGTCTAATTGTCTAGTAGTAGTTAGTAAGTTTTACTTATCATTAACCATCAAGTTATCATCAACATGCAAGCATTTCCTTTTTCACCCTTAACAGATTTATGGATATGGTAGTCTACAAAGATTGTGTTTTCTGTTGTTGTTTGTCCATGCGTACTGTTTTTCTTTGTCAAACTTTTCCCAAACTCCCCTTCCCAACCATTCATCAAACCCTAACTCTCTTTCCCGGGGCTGTGTGATTTATTGAGGTGTGACTAAATTAAATGTACACCAATAATTGATCACTTGCTTGCTGGGGTGGATGTGGCTCAAGCAACACTAATTCAATTTCATGGCAGGGGGAGGATCTTCTTCTGCTTACCCACACATGATCAGTATATTTGCAAGGTAACTTTTTTAACAAAGGAACCTAATCTATCATCATTAATTGCTGGCATCAATTGTCATCCTATTACACACAGCACTAAAGGTTACGCTTCGACTGTAGGCCTAGTTGAGTGACTTGACTCAACTACAGTTTGTAACTTGTTGTACTAGGCCCTCCCCTCCACCATTATGTTTTATTTACTTTGCTCTACTACTCCTCCCAGAGTCTCTCTCAGGCAACTGACTGTCTAATTTTCTATTTTTGTAAATGCTACTGCCAGTGTCTACTACTACCACTACAACCATGGCATCTCCATCCTCTTCGGAAACCCAACCTGCATCGGATTTGTCATGCAGCCATCGCTGTGGCTAACTTAAACATCAATCATAGGTAAGAAAAGATGTTTGGGGGCGGTATAATAATGGACTAGGAGGAAGAGACTGACAGTACTAGTAGGACAAGTCAATCACTGAGGGGTACCACATCTATCTGTTTGTGTCTTACAAAGTCAGCCAATTATTTAAATCAAACACTGGCTGTGGCCCTGCAGCAGCAAGGAAACAGTGTGATGTGAAACAGTAACCCCAGCCACAAAACATTAACCACATTGTATGTAAAGTATAAATATATATAATGTAATCCCCTAACAATAATAAACTATGTAAAAAATCCCACTACACCTGACTCACCCCTCTCCCTAACCCCAACCAATGCCCAAAACGAAAAAGTCACAAATATCAAATGTCCAATTGTCCATGTTGTCCATAAAAAAAACCAACGCCCGATTCCCACCCACCAAAAGAACCTATAAAAAAGGGGCAATTAAACAGGGTATTTAGCGGTGGGCTCTTCGGATGTCGATCTCCAGGACCTTGACCCTCTTCTTGAGCTCCTCTATGTGGTAAATAAAATATTACCCTGTAATAATTTCTATACATAAACAAAGTGTCATGCATTAAATGAGAGGCAGAGTCCGTGGTATCCGAGTCAAAGGACTTTATTCCAATAACTCGAGTTAAGGGAGAATCTGTTCCATCACCTCTAAGGTTCAGGAAGGGTCTTCTAAACATTATTTTCTGATTACATATTTATACGTGCAATTTTGTACATAGGAGGAGCGCTCGAGGCAGAGCAAGAGAGAAAAGAAGATAAGAGCATGTGGGCGTGCATGAGGGTGTACACTTGATGAGTCATAGGTGGGTGGATACATGGAGGGGGGTTGCATGGCAGGCTGGAACTTTGCCCTACTTGTGCGTGCAACTTGATCATGACGTGCAACTGACGTGTGACTGGGGGGAAAGCTGGGGGGAAAGCTGACATTCAGTCTAGTAGAGAGGCCTTTAGTGTCAGGGCGACCAGCACGTCTGGTATTATCTGATATCTTGAGTCCGGGGATGTTTTATCTGAAGCAAAGGTCGCTCATCACTAAGAGCCAGAGAGGGCATATATTTCTTCGTTCATTGCATGGGGGCCGTGGGCTTTCTACGGATGCAAGCTCTGTAATTTACTTAAACGGAGACAGAAAGGCTAGGCCCTTTCTCTGCAGACGGGTTCTGTTTACCTTCTTCACCAGGCAGGAATGTGATTCTGTAGAGCAAGCAGATAACTGTTTTGCAAAACACTGTCTTGGCACCCCGTGCTGGGCCTCTTTCGGCTGAGCCAGAAGTATGCGAGGTCAGGGATACGTAACTGTAGCTCTCAGAGTGTCTGGAGTCATGAAAAACCCTTAATTCAGAGACGGGCTCAGGCTGAGCCACAAAACGGGTTCATCGTGATTTATTTAAAAGTGCACAATGCAAATACATGGGCCTTAAATGCTAACTTAATATTTCTTACATGGGAGACTTGAAGACTGGCATCCTAATGCAGGACGTAAATGCAGAGGCCTTTCTATTCAGGCCACTTAAGGGAAAATGCATGGATGACATGCACATACATTAAACATAGGGTACACGCAGGGGACATATTGGTCATGTAAAATTTCATTTTCCTCATTCCCTCCTTGTCCCCTACTTTACCCTTCAGGACACCTCTATATTCATGAGACCGTATAGTTGATCATACAGCATCATTTGTTCATCTTTGATCCTTTGTACACGTGGATGTGGAACACAGGCAGTCGCACACAGGCCGCAAATGGCCGGGCCACACTGCAGACAGAGACAGCAGCCGAATATCATAAGCAGTATCATTCCTAGGAACGACAACACTTTCCATCCCCAAGCCGATATTACACCCCAGAGCCAACTGGACCAAGTCCATGTGCCTGGGTCTTGATGTATATCATGAGCAATCTTGTGGAGTCTTGTTATTGCTGCGTACACAGATGGCGCGTTATTAGGGATGAAAATGCAGCAACTGGAGCCGATCACTCTACAAGCCCCGCCCCTATCCGCCAGGATGACGTCAAGAACAAGACAGTTCTGAAGAACAACAAGTCTCATGGCAGACTGCTCCTGGGTCAAATTCGCCAGAGCAGAAGCAGTCACATTCACTACTGCTTCCAGAGTTCTTGTTAATCTGCGTATCAGTTTACTGTTTTGGACGGGACCTATGAAGAAAAAGAATACTTTGTTGAAATCTGTATATTGCTCCCAAGCTGTTTCAGTCTGATCGATCTCTGAGACATCGGTCTCTCTCCTTTGTCTAACATGCTCTAGTCGTGAATCTCGATGGTAATGGGATGGGGCCAGAAAGACGGGTGGCAGCAGGAACGCTATATAACATGTCCCACCCCAGTCTGGGGGCAGATGTACATAGGCTGTCTGACCGCAAATGAAATAGGTATGGCGTGATGTTTTGAAAGAAGACTGTCCTTTATCGTTAAACTCTACTACAGCTTTACACTCGCTGTGTCCCATATGTACTGAGCCTTTCTTTCTAACGCACAAAGCACCTTTTACTGGTAGGACAGATATAAACGGTGGACCTATATTTTGCATGGGCTGAACGTTCAGCATTACAAAACTAATGGATGCATTTCCTTGCTCGTACTCTTCATTTTCTAGATCGGTTCCCTTCCTTTGGGGAAATCCGTCTTTGTCTGGAAAACATGCCTCATTCATTACTTTATTCAAGTTTCCATATATCCAGCCACCCTGGTAAACTATGGTCTTTCTATCTAGTGAGGTCATTAAGGCAAACCATGCTCCACACGAACCATTGTGGGAGAACAGTAAAGGGAAGAAGGGCAGAACTCCCTTCGTCTTTTGATAAGGTGGCAGTTGGCCACATACCCAGCAATCAGTCGCATTGCTGGTCTGATGAGAACGGTGTAACATTCGAATGAAAGTATTGTTACGCAGGGCAAGTCGATATGACAGTTCATGGGGTGGCAGTTCACTGAATGTATGCTCTAGGGTATTGTTAAGGGAAGAGTGCATATGTGAGGCAATAGGAGGAAAGAAAACATGTAGTATTAAACTAACACAGATTATAACGATGCACAGAAAAAAAAGAATAATCAAAGAAACTATACATCTACTAAGTAATATCTTGCAGTATTTCTCTTTCATTTTGCTCTTCTTACTATTGTCGTATGCGATCTTATACATGTCAGAAATCTAGGCTAACCGATTCACCACCTAGTGGACTTAAACAATTAAACCTCGTCTGACTTACTAGATCTTAACTTAGACTTATACTCTTGCTGTGGAGTCTTTTCTAGCAAAGGCGGCGCAAGCGGCGCAAAGTCTTTAATGTCTTTAATGTTATTCTTTTCCAAAGTTCCAGATTGTCCAAAGTATCTCTTACAATGATGAGCGTGGAGCCATCCCTTTCATCCCTCCACTTTTATGGCGGTCCTCGTGGTCAGTAACACCAACTTCGGCGTCTTCCAACGTGGCTCAAGGGGGCTTGATCGATCAAAATTCCGCACAAAAACGAAGTCTCCAGGGACTATGGCGTGTTCCTTGACCTGGGTGTTGTCAGGGAAGGCGGCAGCAACCTGTGAACGACAAGAAAGTAGTGCAGACATCAAGGAAGCCAGGTAATCTGTCAGCATGTTACTGTCAACATCAGTTATTTTCTTAGGCATAGGCGTACCCCACATATTTGGCGCTCTACCGAAGACTACTTCATACGGAGATAGGCCTGTTCTGGAATGAGCTACCATACGCATGTAAAAGAGGGCAACCGGCAAGGCTACCATCCAATCCACGCCCTTTTCTGCACAGATCTTTGCAAGTTTCGTCTTTATTGTCTGATTATGTCTTTCTACAAGGCCTGCTGCTTCAGGGTGTCGTACACAATGGAACTTCCAATTATATCCTAACAGAAGAGACACTTGTTTCATTAATTCAGAGGAAAATGGCTGACCATTGTCTGAATAGATGACACGGGGCAATCCATATCTGGGGAAGAATTCGCGCACCAACTGCCTGGCAGTTGTCACAGCAGTATAATCTGGAACAGGATACGCTTCTGTCCATCTAGATAGTGCACACACAACTACCAAGACATACTTGTAACCTCTACATCTGTCCATTTGGATGTAATCCATCTGGAGGACCTCAAAAGGGTGGTCAGGAGGATGAAATCCGCCTTGTTCCACCGGGATGCCTTTACCTGGATTGAACTGGCAACAGATCATACATGTTCGTACTTTCTGTTTCGCTGCTGCGCGCAGGTGCTTGTTAAACCAGATATTCTGTAAGCTGTCTATCATTGCCTTCTCTCCCAAGTGTGCTGGACTATGTGTTGTGTTTATGATTACTTGTACCATGGAATCTGGAAGAAACCATGTGCCTTTTCCCTTAGTCATCCAACCTTGGTCAGTCTGGACCCCTCCTTGTTCAGTCCATTTCTTTATTTCATCTGTGGTGGCATGTGTCTGTATGTCGAGTACATCTTGAGAAGGATCCCTGACTGTCATACTTTTTGTCATTAATGGTAGCTCTGTCTTTGTCGTGTCTGTTGGTGTCTGGGCTGTAAGTTTAGCAGTTCGGTCTGCCAGGTCATTACCCTGGGAAATGGTGTCTGTAACTTTGGTGTGAGCTTTGCATTTCAGGATAGCTATGGCTGTAGGTAAATGTATTGCTTCCAACAGGGCTTGAATAAGCGGGCCGTGCTGAATCTTGGCTCCATGAGAGGTCAAGAAACCTCTCTCCCTCCATAGTACCCCGAAATCATGAACTACGCCAAAAGCATATTGTGAGTCTGTATAAATGTTCACTCTTAAGTGCTTAGCTCTTATGCAGGCTTGTGTCAGAGCGATGAGCTCTGCTGCTTGTGCTGACAGTGTGTCTATCCTTTGTGTCTCTATGACTTCAGTAGCAGTAGTCACGGCATATGCTGCTACTAACTCTCCTGCACTTGTTCTCATGCATGATCCGTCTACATAGAGTGTTAGGTCAGGGTCTGGAAGTGCAATATCTGTCAGGTTTTGTCTTGGTTTCGTCACTATATTCATTATTTCCACACAGTCATGTGGTGGTGCATTTACTGTACTTGAGGGCAAAAGTGTAGCAGGGTTTAGAATATTACATCTTCTGATCTCTATGTGTGGTTGAAATAATGTCAGTTCATATCCTGTCAGTCTTGCTATAGTCAAATGTTGTGTCTGTGTCCTGTTTAAGAGAACCTCCACTGCATGTGGTACCTGTACTGTCAGGGGGTGTCCCAGCACTATCGAGTCACTTTGTCTTATAGCTAGAGCTGTTGCTGCAACCGATTTCAGGCACGCAGGCAGAGCCTGGGCCACTGGGTCCAGTGTACTAGAAAAATAAGCACAAGGTTTGTGTTTTCCTGCTTGATCTTGTGTGAGGACAGATAACGCTGTTCCATCCCGTTCAGTTACGAAAAGCATAAAAGGTTTACTGTAACTAGGAGTCGCTAGAACTGGCGCTTGACATAATGCTCTTTTTAATTCCTCAAATGCTAAGGTATGTTCTTGTGTCCAAGGGAGGACAGTCGAAGACGCTGCCTCCTGTGTTGTCAATTGTATGAGTGGTTTGGCTAGATAGGCATACTGGGGAATCCATTGCCTACAGTATGAAGTGAGGCCAATAAAGGCCCGAACTTCCTTTTGTGTCTTGGGCTGTGAAAGGGTAGAAATTAGCTGTATACGTTCTGGTGTTAGCTGTCTACCCTCCTTGGACAGCAAGTGTACACCACTTGCTGTTCACAGAATTGTAACTTTGAAGGGGACACTTTGTGCCCCTTGTCTGCCAGAAAGTGTAAAACTGTCAGTGATGCATTTTCGCAGTCTGGTTCTGATCGCGCTGTAATTAGGATGTCGTCTACGTACTGGAGTAGAGCAGTGTTGGGAGACATATAAATACTGTCCAGCTGTCTCTTTAATGCCTGACTGTAAATGCTAGGACTCATTGCAAGAGCGAAACTCCTGCCAATTATTCTGTTTATACTACGAGGGAAAAACTATTCATTTGCAAGCATGCCTTATCTGAAGTCAATGAAGCTTTCAGTGCTGACTGTAAGGAAGAGCAACTTGACCCCCTCCTTATATAAACATTTCTCCGCGGCTCATCAAGTTTTTTTTCTCTACACTGCCTTCCCCTTCATCGTGATGTCACCCACAGGGCGGTTCCTCCACCCTTTCAAAACTCTGAGAGCTAAGAACAGCTGCCAAGTTACTGAAGAGAGAGCTTGGTCAAATTGCAAGCATTCTTTATCTGCATGCGAAGGAAGCCTGAGTCAGTTGGAGGACTGTCAACAACTGTCCGCGGAAAAGAATTGGAGTATGGCCAATAATAACAAGACAGGCACTGCTCGGCGCTCCAAGAGGGAAAAGCCCTCCCTTCACAAAATATCTTTCCCTCGGAGCCAGGCCACCTCAAGGCCGAAAAACACATTCTTTGTAATTCAAAACATATCTGTACCCAGACCAGAGAGCTAACCAACATTCTCTAACTTAACTGAAGCAAATTCAAAACGTGATAAAAAGCATCCTAAAATCAGTAATTAATAAGGACATATTTTTTTTCGTAACCTAGACACATGCTAGCATTTTAAAATAATTACATCATAAAATATTGTTACTAGCTGCAAAGGAAAAAAAGAAACAGAACAACATGACATGGAAACACATCACATTTTACTTTTTGAAAATAACACGTGAAACACCATAATTTTGCATTGCAGAACCAAGATTTTCATAATTAAGTGTGCAAGCTCTTCTATTCTACCTATCAAAAGGGCCAGATTCATCATTTTTCAAAAAGACATGTTTTCTAATTGAGTGGATTAACTGTCACACGCTATTCTAAAGGGCAGCTTGCATTGGAAAAAATAATAATGTATATTTTGTAGAACAAATTTTTATTAAAAAAAAAAAACACACGCTTGCATTACACTAATTAAAAGCACATTCTATGATGGGTCTGTTTAATATTTCCTCTCAACCGTGAAAACATTAAAGCACCCTCCGTGCAAACTCTTATCTCAATCCGACTGGTTTATTTACAACTTACCGACCTCTGAGTCAAACACATTAAATCAAGTGTTCCAAGGCAAACCCACACAAATACGCGGACGCATTGAAAATAGAATGTTAAATTACCATTCAGTCAGCAAGCTGACAAAGCACATAGGCAGACCCAGCAGCCAATGAAAAAGTTAAATCAAGCCATCATTCATTCTAAACACTCACTGACTTTTAGTGTCAGCTCACATAACCATGCATGTTAAACAGCATGTTAAAACAAATACTGCCTTCTCAATACAAGATATTAACTCTTTGGCAGCCGAAGCACAATCTTTCCCCAATGACTGCAGTACATGGGAAAGTCATGAACTCATCTCTCCACGTTATCACATAACACGTACGCACATCTTCAAACGTTTTCTCCAAGCACTTGAAAGAGGTCCAGCTCTCTCCTGCCTAACGTAATGATAACATGCTCTGCACAAACCATAACCACATGGCGCTATTCACAAGCCATATTCACAAGAAACTCAACAAGTTATAATAATGACATGCTCTTCATAAACCATATTTACAAGGAGCTATTTACAAGGAACTCCACAGTAAACTTATATAGCCGATGGGGGCGGAGGGAAATCTGCGTTTGCATAGTCCGGTGGGGACTCTTCTAGATAGGGGGAAATAAAAGCCTCTGATGCTGTCGGCTTCTTTCTACATACTCTAAAGGGTACAGGTGGTGGCGTTCGCGACCTACTGGGTGTTTCTGGGGGGGTCACCCTAGCTAGTTCTTCTGAGAGGATGGGATAAATACCAGTAACAACGGCATTTCTTTCTCTATCAGCCTGTTCTGTCTTGACCCGCTCCCCCTCCTCCTGCAGTTCTTTTTCTGTTTAGTTCTCTCTGCTTTGTTCAATTCTTTCTCTGTTCTCCTATGTGACTCTTTGCGCCATAACTCAATGGCATCTTTCTGAGAGGGTCTTGATTTCTTTTTCCATAGCGCTTCCTCTACTCTCATAATGCATTCAGAATCCCATGTTCCCGAGACAGGCCATCTATATTTCTCCTCCAAATCCTTTGTGTAGTCTACCCATAAGTCTAAAAACAAAATGGCGTCTAGCCCGTGCTTATTATACATAAAATGACCAGGTATGTCTCTAGGCGGGATGTTAACTGACTCTTCTAGTATACCTTTCCTGGTCCCTATCTGACGTAATTTCGAAAACAGTGGCATGTTGAAACCAACACAATGGAAATACAATACACACAGAATAGACTGAAACAATCAACAATCATTCACACTACAAGACTAAAACACTAAAACAGATACAGTCTAACCTGATACATGGAATAAAACATGTACTTGAAAACAGTTAACTTTATGCACTGGAATACAGTGCAACCATACCGGTCCCAAAAATGAGACACGTCTTTACCGTGCCCACGTTTACCGTGGACCCGTCTTTACCGTGCCCACGTTTACCGTGGACCCGTCTTTACCGTGCCCACGTTTACCGTGGACCCGTCTTTACCGTGCCCACGTTTACCGTGGACCCGTCTTTACCGTGCCCACGTTTACCGTGGACCCGTCTTTACCGTGTTCGTGTGAACGGACACGTCTTTACCGTGTTCAAATAAATGAACCCGTCTTGAACTTTATGCGTTCCCCATAGTGGTACTCACCGGGAAGCAGAACTTGAAGGCCTCGGAAACTTGATACTTGAAACTCGATACTACGCATGCGCCTCGGAACAGGTGGGCCTTCGGAACCTCGGACCTTGCTCTCTCACGGGTTGGGCTCTGGTTGGGATGATCCGCGATCCTCACCGCCTCGTGTGGACGCCTGGTCGCAGTCCGTCTCCTCCGTGGGCCTGAGGGAGTAAGCAGGAAGTCCCGCTGACGTGTGCACTTTGAAGTCCGTCACGGCTGTAGAAGGGGGCAAAGGCTGGACCTACGTCTCTGGCACGTGGGGAAAGGGATATGTCCCTATTCGGGCGCCAAATTAATGTGGTAAATAAAATATTACCCTGTCATAATTTCTATAAATAAACAAAGTGTCATGCATTAAATGAGAGGCAGAGTCCGTGGTATCCGAGTCAAAGGGCTTTATTCCAATAACTCGAGTTAAGGGAGAATCTGTTCCATCACCTCTAAGGTTCAGGAAGGGTCTTCTAAACATTATTTTCTGATTACATATTTATACGTGCAATTTTGTACATAGGAGGAGCGCTCGAGGCAGAGCAAGAGAGAAAAGAAGATAAGAGCATGTGGGCGTGCATGAGGGTGTACACTTGATGAGTCATAGGTGAGTCATAGGTGGGTGGATACATGGAGGGGGGTTGCATGGCAGGCTGGAACTTTGCCCTACTTGTGCGTGCAACTTGATCATGACGTGCAACTGACGTGTGACTGGGGGCAAAGCTGACATTCAGTCTAGTAGAGAGGCCTTTAGTGTCAGGGCGACCAGCACGTCTGGTATTATCTGATATCTTGAGTCCGGGGATGTTTTATCTGAAGCAAAGGTCGCTCATCACTAAGAGCCAGAGAGGGCATATATTTCTTTGTTCATTGCATGGGGGCCGTGGGCTTTCTACGGATGCAAGCTCTGTAATTTACTTAAACGGAGACAGAAAGGCTAGGCCCTTTCTCTGCAGACGGGTTCTGTTTACCTTCTTCACCAGGCAGGAATGTGATTCTGTAGAGCAAGCAGATAACTGTTTTGCAAAACACTGTCTTGGCACCCCGTGCTGGGCCTCTTTCGGCTGAGCCAGAAGTATGCGAGGTCAGGGATACGTAACTGTAGCTCTCAGAGTGTCTGGAGTCATGAAAAACCCTTAATTCAGAGACGGGCTCAGGCTGAGCCACAAAACGGGTTCATCGTGATTTATTTAAAAGTGCACAATGCAAATACATGGGCCTTAAATGCTAACTTAATATTTCTTACATGGGAGACTTGAAGACTGGCATCCTAATGCAGGACGTAAATGCAGAGGCCTTTCTATTCAGGCCACTTAAGGGAAAATGCATGGATGACATGCACATACATTAAACATAGGGTACACGCAGGGGACATATTGGTCATGTAAAATTTCATTTTCCTCATCTACCTCCTCCTCCAGTCGCGCATTCTGGAGGACCATGCGGCGTGCATATGCCCTGCAGTTGCATCCACGTGGGGCAGCAGTAGTGCTGGATATTGTTGGTGTGCGGCGGCGGGCGGCTGCCTGACCGCGGTGGAGTACTACTGGAGGGGCCTGGCTGGGGCTAGGGGCATTGGAGGAGGCTGCAGCTGCTGCCGCCTCCTCCTCCACCAGACACCGATACTCTGTGCAGATGGCCTTCAGCTGCCAGCGCCCGGCCATGGCTGCCAACTTCTTCCTGGTTGGTTTTGGAGGAACTATATCAATATAGAAATAAAGACTATTACCAATACTCTTAGCAAAACAGTAACACAACATTAATTCAACACATAGTGGCATAGCAGTAGTAGCATTAGCAAGCACAGTACATAACATTTGTGGTATGTATCTGTTCTCCTACTTCCTTGGCCTCTAACATTTGTGGTCGTTTCAGGCATTATACTAGCACTATGGACTCCAGTACACAGTACACCAGTCTTCTTTTTCTCTCTAGTTTAGCAAAATTACATAACCTTGTTGTAGCCGGCATGCCAGCTCAGTCAGCTTGTGCCCAAGACAAACATACTCGAGTCATGACGCAGACTCACGTCATGACCTGACCTCGGGTCACTCCCCACGCCGCACGGCTCCTCCTGGGTGCCCGTGTCTGGTGTCCCACTCCCGCAGCTGCAGAGGGTTCGCCGCCCCTGGTGACTGCTTGGCTGTACTGCTATTCTTGTTTGTATTCTCTCCCAACTTGTCTTGTGAACCTGCCTTTTGGTTTTCGTTTTTTGTATTTTGCCTGTTGTTTTTTGCTGCTCTTAGTCTCTCTGCGTAGACGCTCCTTTTGCACCACTGCCCTCTGACCCCCCCGCCCCCGCTTCCCGCCACTGCTCCCCTGCGGCCCACCCCCTTCTGCCTTTTTTCTCTCTACCCTCGCCCATTTGCCGCCCCGCTCCCGCCTCCCAGCTGCTCCTCCCTCCCACTTGGCCTCTTATGGAGGGCGCCGTGCTGCAGTGAGTGTGACCTGACCTCGGGTCACTCCCCACGCAACACGGCTCCTCCTGGGTGCCCGTGTCTCGTGTCCCTCTCCCACTGCTGCCGAGGGTTCGTCGCCCCTGGTGACTGCTTGGCTGTACTTGTATTCTTGTTTGTATTCTCTCCCAACTTGTCTTGTTAACCTGTCTTTTGGTTTTCGTTTTTTGTATTTTGCCTGTTGTTTTTTGCTGCTCTTAGTCTCTCTGCATAGACGCTCCTTTTGCGCCACTGCCCTCTGACCCTCCCCGCCCCCGCTTTCCGCCGCTGCTCCCCTGCGGCCCGCCCCTTTCTGCCTCTTGTCTCCCTACCCTCGCCCATTGGCCGCCCCGCTCTCGCCTCCCAGCTGCTCCTCCCTCCCACTTGGCCTCTTATGGAGGGCGCCGCACGGAAGCGCAGCGGGCGCGCCGCTGGCCCGCTGAAGACACGCCAAAGGCAAGCCCGTCTGCGCCCGTCCGTGCCTGGACCGCGCCCAGCACCAGGACCCCTGGACCCCACGCCCCCCACAACGCCAGACTGCACTACGACTCCAGCACCCTCCATGCACTCAACACCAGACGAGACCACCCCTGCTACCGGGCCACGCCGAAGCGCACCCAAGGGCCCTTCGCCTGCCGGAACTGCAGATTTACCAGCATCCAGCCCACCAAACCACCAGCCAGAGAACCCAACCACCTCCGCTGCATCCTCCTCAACACCCGCTCCGCTCGCAAGCACACCGTCAAACTCTGGGACCTCCTAGACTCCACCGCCCCCTGACGGAGACCTGGCTGAACGCCACCTCAGCGCCGGACATCGCCATAGCCATCCCACAGGGCTCCCGCAGAGACCGCATCAACGGAATGGGAGGAGGAGTCTCCATCATCCACAAGGAAACCCTCAGAGTCTCGACCAACACCGACGACACCCTCACCACTGCCGAGCACATGCACTTCCAGATCCACACCGACCCCAACACCACCCTCAGAGGAACACTCATCTACAGACCACCCGGACCTCAACCACAGTTCAGCGATGCCATCGCCGACCTCGTCAGCACCCACGCCCTCGCCTCCACGGACTACATCCTCCTCGGGGACCTGAACTTCCATCTCGAGAACAACAACAACGCCAACTCCACTGCCCTGATCGACAACCTCGACAACCTCGGACTCAAACAGCTCGTAACGACACCCACCCATGCCGCTGGACACACGCTGGACCCCATCTTCTCCAAAAGCCCCCACGTCTCCTTCAACCACACCACCGAACCCCACTGGACCGACCACAGATGCGTCCACTTCACCTTCAAGAAACCCACAACACACCACCGCACCCAACAGCTGCCATGCCGCTGCTGGGGCAAGGTCAACAAAGACCAACTGACAACCACCCTTGCCCTGAGAGCACCCGCCGACCCTCCGACCCAGACACCGCCGCAACCAATCTCAAACAATGGATCAACGACTGCGCCAACACCCTCGCCCCTCTCAAAACCACCACAACCAACCACACCAACAAGAAAGCCGCCTGGTTTACCAAAGACCTCCGGATCTCCAAGCACACCTGTCGGAAATTGGAGAAGAAATGGCTCCACGACTGAACACCAGACAGCCATACAGCCCACAAGAGCGCCACCCGCAGACACCAGCAACTCATCAGAACCGCCAAGAGGACCGCCTTCAAGGACCACTTAGACAACAACGCACACAACACCAAAGAGCTCTTCAGCATCGTGAAAGAACTCTCCAACCCCAGCTCCAACACCAACAACATCCCACCATCACAAGACCTGTGCGACTCCCTGGCCGCCTTCTTTCACCGCAAGATCACCGACATCCATGACAGCTTCAACTCCGACACCCCCGCACCGACCATCGAGTCCACCAGCCCTGCAACCATCACCCGCACCAACCGCCTGACCGCCTGGTCCTACGTCAGCGACGAAGACACCATCAAAACCATGAACTCCATCCACTCCGGATCCCCATCTGACCCCTGCCCTCACCATCTCTTCAACATAGCCAGCACAACCATTGCATCCCACCTCCGGAAAACAATCAACAGCTCCTTCGAGACAGCAACCTTCCCGGATAGCTGGAAGCACGCCGAGATCAACGCCCTTCTAAAGAAGCCCAAGGTGGACCCCCAAGGACCTCAAGAACGTCCGGCCCATCTCCCTGCTCCCGTTCCCAGCAAAAGTGACAGAGAAGATCGTCAACAAACAGCTAACCCGCTAACTCGAAGATAACAACATCCTGGACCCCTCCCAAATCCGGCTTTCGCAGCAACCACAGCACCGAGACCGCCCTCATCACCGCCACTGACGACATCAGGATCCTGATGGACAAAGGAGAAACAGCCGCCCTCATCCTCCTGGACCTATCAGCAGCCTTCGACACAGTCTGCCACCGCAACCTATCAGCACGCCTACATGAAGCCGGAATCCAAGAGAAGGCCCTGACCTGGACCACATCCTTCCTCTCCGGCAGAACCCAGAGCACCCGCCTCCCACCCTTCCGCTCGAAAACCACAAAGATCATCTGCGGCGTCCCACCCGGATCCTCCCTCAGCCCGGCGCTGTTCAATATCTACATGGCACCGCTCACCCACGTCGCACGACAACACAACCTCAACATCATCTCCTACGCCGACGACACCCAGCTGATCATATCCCTCACCGAAGACCCCACACCGCTAAAGCCAACCTCCACAGAGGAATGAAGGCCGTAGCCGACTGGATGAAGGACAGCAGACTGAAGCTGAACTCAGACAAGACGGAGGTCCTCATCCTCAGACCTACCCCATCTGCCTGGGACGACTCCTTGTGGCCCACATCGCTAGGCACAGCCCCGGAACCAACGGACCACACACGCAACCTGGGGGTCATCCTCGACTCCACCCTCTGCATGACCAGGCAAGTCAACGCCGTCTCCGCGTCCTGCTTCAACACCCTGCGAATGCTCCGCAGGATCTTCAAATGATCCCCCCGACACAAGGAAAACCGTCACCCAGGCCCTCGTCACCAGCAGACTCGACTACGGGAACGCCCTCTACTCAAGAACAACAATCAAGCTCCTGAGACGACTACAACAAATCCAGAACCCCTCGGCACGACCGATCCTCGATGTCCCTCGACGCAGCCACATCACACCCCACCTGAGAGACCTGCACTGGCTCCCCGTCAACAAGAGGATCACCTTCAAACTCCTCATCCACGCACACAAGGCACTACACAACACCGGACCCACATACCTCAACAACCGACTCAGCTTCCACACCCCCACCCGAAGCCTCCGCTCAGCCAACCTCGCCCTCGCCACAGTTCCTCGCATCTGGAAATCCACCGCCAGCGGTAGATCCTACTCTTACCTCGCCACCAAGACCTGGAACACTCTCCCTACTAGCCTACGACAGACTCAGGAGCTGCTGGCCTTCAGAAGACTTCTTAAGACCTGGCTCTTCGATCAGTAGCGCCCCCCCCCCAACCCCCCCCCTTACCAGCGCCTTGAGACCCTCACGGGTATGTAGCGCGCTTTAGAAATGTAATGATTGATTGATTGATTTTATTTACTACTGTCTGCAGGTGGGGAAGCTCGTATTTTTCTATTACGGGTGGCACTGGCCATACTCTCCCTGTTACATCCAGGGCAATTGCTCAATTTCACTTTCACCCTGCCCTGATTACTACAAAAAGGCAGATTATATATCTGATCCAATGATCATTGCTTATATATGGGACGACATGAGGTACTTTGTTTTGATTGATTGTGTAACCAACAGATAGGCCATCCCCCATGGCAGGCTGGCTGACACACTCGAAAATAAATTAACATAGGTAGGGAGTGGTCCTCGGAGTCGGAGGAAGGTGCTTGATAACTACATACATAGAACAATATATATATGATGTCCTTGCAAACTACTGTGAGTCAAGGGATTATTCTGAAAATACAATTTATATATATATTTCCCTCAGGTTTGCTACTGTGGCGCGGTTTCTTTTACATTCTCTTCAAATACGACTCTGGTCTGCATCCAGTGACAGTCTCCACCTATGCTATCTATAATGAATACATTCAGGCATCTATAATTCAAAGTAAACGTATATCATTCTTCTAAATCTCTCAATAAACCTTAGTTTTTTTCACCAATGTAATGTTATGTTATGTTAACATTACTTGTAAAGCGCAAACAGCTGCCCCAGCAAAGGGGCGTCCCGGCGCTGACAGCAACACAACTGACAAGACGGATGAGCCAGAGGGAGGGACTATGGTGCAGGAAACAGGTAGGTTTTGATGGCCTTCCTAAACTCCAAATAGCTGTTGAGGCCCCGGATCTGAGCTGGGAGTGAATTCCAAAAGAGGGCGGCTCTGCAGCGGAATGAACGGCCAGCAGCGCGGGCTCTCTGTGTTCGGGGAACAACTACCAGATGTTGGCCCTGGGAACGAAGAAGGCGTGAGGGAACATAGGGCAGAAGAAGTTGAGCCAGGATGTCGGGAGAAGACAGTTTCAGGGCTTTAATGTCGATACAGAGAGCCTTACATTCAATACGCCTGGCCACCGGCAGCCAGTGCAGGCGCCGGATGGTGCCAGAAGCCGAGCAGGACCTGCGCAAACCTAGGAGGGTTCTTGCTGCTGCGTTCTGAATCCTTTGAAGTCTTAAAATGTCTGCCTTATTAGAGCCTAAGTATAACAAGGAGGCATAGTCGAGTCTAGACAGAACAGAAGCTTGAATGATGATCTGGCGAGTCGGGGCATCAAAAAACCCCAAAAGAGGATGAAGCCCCCGCAGGAGTCCAAAGCAGGTGCCTGCTACTTTTTTGGTTTGGACTCGAAAGTTGAGAGATGAGTCAAGCCACACTCCCAGATTGTTTACAGCCTCCTTAGGAGGAGGGCCGCGGCCAAGGCTTCCTGGCCACCACTGGTCACTCCACCGACCATCGTCCTTCCCCACCAGTAGTACCTCCGACTTACTGACATTAAGTTGGAGGCAGTTGGCGGTCATCCACTCGGCAACTGCCTCTAGGTCGCCCTGAAACTTACGGGCGACCTGCTCGGCATTATTGGAGAGTGCCACCACCAACTGGGTATCAGCGTAGGAGACCATAGTCAGTCCTCTGCTCTTGGCTACAGCGGCTAGAGGTTGCACGTAAAGATTAAAAAGCAGAGGACTGAGGGAAGAACCCTGTGGCACCCCTTGCTTGATAGGGTGCGTGCCCGAGGCGAACGGGGGAATTGTCACCGCAAATGACCTTTCCCGAACGAAGGAGGCAAACCACTCCAAAGCCGGTCCGGTGATGCCAGCCTCCTCCAGGCGATGCAGTAGAATGGCATGGGACACCGTGTCAAACGCGGTGCTCAGATCCAATAGGATCAGCGCCGACGTTTGGCCGGCGTCGAGGGCGCACCAGAGAGGTTCTGTCACAGCCAGGAGGGCCGATTCCGTGCAGTGACCCGGTCGGAAGCCATTCTGGGTGGGGTCAAGCAAGTTATTCCTCATCAGGAATTCCGACAGGAGGGAGTTGACATAGGCCTCAATAATCTTTGCCGCCCAGGGAAGCAGCAAAATAGGGTGATAATTCTCTGGTTTGGCCGGATCTAGAGAGGTTTTTTTAATAAGGGTACCACCATGGCCTGTTTCCAGGCTCTGGGCACAGTGCCTGTGGCAAGCGACCCGTTTATCACTTGACCCATAAATGGAAGAATTGTAGAAAACAGCTTCCTAAATTGGACCGGTCTGAGCGGGTCCAAGGGGGTGCCAGACTTGACTTTATTACATAAATTTACCACCCATGCGTCCTTCCTTGCTTGCCTTGGCTTTGAGTTTGACCCAAACACCACTGATGATTCTTGCTATCCTATCCACCCATACGGTGTCGCCCACCCAGGCAGACATCTGATTCCTATCAGCCACCTATGCATGCTTCCAATGTGTCCTTCTCTGCCAGTCATATTACATCTTGCGAGTCCTTCCACCTTCCACCCTCCTTTCCCCTTTTGTTCAACACATCCATCAAGGTCATCTGATCTGACTTTTAGTCTTCTCCATAAAACTTTCACAGCTGAGGTGGAGTCAGATATAAGAGGCCATTGGTTACTCAACTCACGTTGCTAATGCTCTTGCTAATGCCATTGTTAAGTAAAGGGTGTCGTCTTCAACTGTTGTCTAATGTTCACTACAACAACTTCTTACTTACTAAGTCTCAACAGTACAGTGAGTGTACAGTACACTCTTCCCGCTAGTTTAATGTCAATAAGTAAGGAATATAACTTAACTC
Organism: Lissotriton helveticus; assembly: GCF_964261635.1. Taxonomy (NCBI): domain Eukaryota; kingdom Metazoa; phylum Chordata; class Amphibia; order Caudata; family Salamandridae; genus Lissotriton; species Lissotriton helveticus. The sequence goes on from NC_136057.1 coordinate 291,163,785, forward strand.
CGGCCGCCGCTGCCACTGGCTCACTCCCTGTAGTAGCTACTGCAGGTGCCACTGCCTCATCTCCTGCTCCCTCTGGAATGGCCACATCGCCTCTGGCCCCGGCACTGGTGGTCGGTAGTACACCTAGAAAAAACATTACACATTTTTAGATACCATACATACACCTCCCCCTATTTATTATTTTTTACTAGCAAGATTGGAAAAAAAGTTAATAAATACAATCCTATACAACATACATCACTAGTACAAATCGTGTACTAGAGTAGAGTAGACACTAGTAGTGTTATGGTCCCTAGGGTCATTCTAGTCTACTCTACTCTTTGCAAAGTTAGCCTGAGCCATGCAACCATTTTAGCTTCATGTCTTTTGCGCACCTGACGTTACCTCGCAGCTTGTTGTGTAAGAGTGATGCCTTTGAGCCCACATGAGCTCATACAAGCCACTTTGTTATGGAGTTCTGGTCGGTCTATATTGCTTAGCCATAACTTGCTTCACTTGTTGACATGACTGAGAAATGCTTGCATTATACTATCTAACGCGCACCATTTTCTCATGACAGGCAGAAGATTCCCTTCTACGAACCAGAGCTTTGCAGAGCTTATGATGTAACCAGTACTTCTAAGTTCTGAGGTGAGGGGCCCCCCAGAATTCTCACAGATATTGTTTGACTTCGATGGAGTTGTAACAATGTTTATCGTTTTAACCGTATACATGCATTTTGCTTTTGGAGCTGGTTCGTATAGTATACTGAATTGAATTGTAGAACAAGGTACAGAGCTTGTTAGTTGAAAATAAACCTTTTGAACTAACACATAGACTCTGTGGTATTTGATGTGGTGGACTGACATGAGTGAGTGAGCGAAAGGGTGTTATTATGTTCTGGGTAGTCTAATCAGTGGGTATCTTCGGGGTTGTTTGGGGACCTAATGAGAGAGTATAGCTAGTCGGTCAGGGGCTTGTATATCCAATCAAAAATAGTCAAATATCTGGTTGGGCATTTTGATGGTGGGAAAAGCCTCAAGAAAGATGAAAGATTAAGAAGACCAGAAGAGGACAACCCAAAGTCCTGGACTCCGTGGCTAGAGCTATTGGTGAATCTGAGATTTATTGAAAACCTTTTTAATAAAGAGTGGCCAACTGGGCAAGCTTAGCTACAGACAGACTAATAGTAGTAGTACAGAGAGTCATAGGCTCATAGCAGAGGCAATTAGAGGCAGGGATATCAACAAGAATGTAGAAAAAGGCTACATTGAAGAAGAATTGGAAAAAAATAGAATTAGGAAACAGAAATAATAGTTCAGAAAAAATAAGGTGCCGTAAAAGTTAGGGAAATATAATTATTAATATTAACCACTGAAGGACTTACTTGGGCCAGCAGCAGAGCCCTCGGTAGAGGAGCAGTCCTGGCCTTGGGAGGCATATTGATCTTCTTCTTGTTCCACCGCCTCTGGCTGTGATCCCTTCTTCTTGCTCCTGGGTGCTGATCATGTAAGATATATTAAAGAAAGAGACACGCATTAATGATTGGTGTACTGTGAAACAAATAAAATATTTTTAAAAATGCTCAAAAAACATTTCAGAAAACAACAATTGCAATAAAATTGACCTATCTCATCAGATCGACTAGTAGTATTATTGCGGGATTCACGGACCGTCTACTTATTATTTATGAACACTATTCCAGTGTTCCATTGTGATTCCAGAATACTAACTATGCCTATGTACCACCTGGCCTAGCCCACAAATTCCAGACGGGCCAATTGTTCAATTAGTCTGCATTTGAATTTTAGCCCTAAAAAATGCATAGATGGAAGACACATGCATACATTTGTGGTTATGTCTGATGTTCTGCTCGTGACACTGCTAAGCCTTACCACTCACTAAACAAACTACAAAAGGTCCTACTAAGGACTGGGGTAAGCAGCACTCAGTGATGGAGAGGATGCGTCATGCAGACCTCTAAAAAATTACCAACTAATACTAACTAAACCTATCAATCCATTCACCACTATCTCTTCTTAGTGACAGGAGGACAAAGGAAGGACTAGAGTCTCTCTAGCAATAGCATTACCTAACTTAAGTTCTCTAAGTAAACTCTTAAATAATCAGCCCAAGCGAGTGCAAAATTACAAACAAGTAAAAGTGGCGCCGAGCACCTGTGTCCTACAATCACAGAAGATTTTGAAATGTAATTTACCTGCAATGTAAGCAGCAGTATTCTTGCTATTCGGAAAAAACTATACACAATACTTATACTACTAGTACATTAGCTACTCACCAAGCCCCATGACCTCGACACAAGCAGGTCCAGCATGTCCTGCTCCCGGTCCAAGATGTCTGACCACCGGTGGGCCAGCTGGTTATGGTTGCGACGGACCCCTGATTGACGAAACTCTGCCCGGCGCACCTTTGCCCACCGGCGGTCACGCTCCTGGGTCGGGTGCCCGGAGCCAGGCCTGCCGCCTGCTACCAAAGTCAAGGGGAGGTGGCGCTGCACAAAAAAATCGAGGGCGGCCACCTCCGCCTCTCCAAAAAGCTCCCGGGCCTGCACCCCTGCAGGGTGCAGTGTTGGGCACAGGCGCCTTGCCGTTGGAGCGCCTGTCAGTGCCCTTAGGCATGGTTCTGGGGTGAGCGGGAGGCGGAAAAGAAAATTTAGAAGGGAAAAATATAGTTAGGGGAAGAAGTGGGAGCTTAAAGAAGGAAGTAATCTAAAACAGTAGAAAAGTGAAAAAAACATAGTAAAAATTGAAATAAAATGCAAAATATAGACTTAGAGACAGAGAGGGATAGATAATAAATAAAAAAGATCAGAAAAACAGTGTAAAAACCTAAGGATGGCACAGATAGAGGGAGGATAGAAAGGCAGGCCCCAGAACCATAGCATAGAGTCAAAAAACAAGATGGCCGCGCCCATCGCGACCGCATGGGTAAGGTCGCGCGATATTTCCCTGCAAGTACGCAAAAAGCATTGCGAACACATACAACGCGTTCCCGAACATGAAATGTGCATCGCGAACACGTGGTACGCGACCTGCAACAGGAAATAAGGCATCGTGAATGGGCGGGCCATGAAAAAGAAGATGGCCGCACCCATAAGCGACCGCATGGGTAATGTTCGCGAGATACTATCCCCCAAGCACACAAACAGACTCCCAAACACGCAATACCCATTCGCGAGCAAGAAAAAAACATCACGAACGGGCAGGACAAGCAACTACGCACGCTCGCGTAGCTACGCATAGCTCGTGAAGTGTGTTCACAAGTTCGCGTAGCTACACGTTGCGCGACTACGCAAACTACGCCCAGGGTTAGTGTCCACCAACAGGAGCAAGACAGGCTTCTGGGAGCATTTTGATTTGTCGAGGAAGTGGCAAAGTTGCTTGTTTTCATCCCTGCAACACCTTTCAGGGATGAACCCTGACTAATCTGGGTCAATGAGACCCTGTACATACGGTGCCAAGTGGGAGGCCGGCACACTGGTAAAAATGTTCAAATCAACATGTAGTAAACCGATAGGCCGATACAAGGCACATCTCCTCGGATCCTATGGGAGAACTACAATAGTAGCCATCTGCACGAATGAAGTAAGGCATCCCATATCGCTGAACGAGTTGTAGAGACGGGCAAGCAGAAGGGTGAGGGTAAGTGCGAACATTTTATACAATTCAGAGGTAAAGCTGTCTTCTCCTGGAGCTCTGCCAATAGGGAGTTGTTGAATAGCTCAGAGTATCTATTCAGGACTAATATCAACATCCATTTTGACAGCTTTTGAGTCTGGAAACGGAGACACCGGGGCCCTTGCGACATAGCTCATGGCCGGAGCTTCAGCCAATGTCTCAGCAGTGTAAAGTGCAGAGTAGAAATGTCTGAGTTCTCAACTTCTACAGCCCAGCATTGGGCCACCTGTGCTCATAGTCTATGTGCTAGCAGTCTACCTGCCTTGTTGCCTCCTGCATAGTACATCTGTCTGGTGCGCAGGAGAGCAAATTCCACCCTGTCGACGTCCAGGGACTTCAATTGCTTCTGGGCCACAGTAAGTTGGCGCTTGGCCTGATTGCAACCTGTGCATTGGTGAACCCCTCTGCATATATTGAGGCCACAATGTAATTGCAATTCCCAACCTCCACTCGCAGAGACAGCAGCCTGCCTCGGATATTATATTGAGTTGCATGAATCTTCCCCTGAAAGTGTGTTACAAGCAGCATGGCCACCTCCTAACGTTGTCCTGACATGGAGGAGAAATATTAACAATCAAACCACCTTGACCTAAGGCGCTTTCAGTCTGTGTGTAACAAGTGTATTTCAGTAAGCATCTGTTGCACCTCACCTCCCTGAGAAACCTAAGCAGTGCCAGCCGCTTCCCTGGGGCATTGAGGCTCTGAACATTGAGGCTCAATATCTTAATAAAGTGGTCGTGCATATCTACAGTACTTGTAGCTAACCAGTGGGCAGACCTCTGAACCTCCCGAGAGTAGCAAGCAGAGGAGTGCAGCAGAAAATGCATACTGATGCAGGTAGAAAGAGGCTGTCGAGCAGAAAAACAAAAAGAAGCCCACTGAAACCGGGGTATAAATACAGTCCCCAGGGGGTGCCGCTGAAGAAGCATCAGTGGCCCCCAGCAGCGTACAACTGAGAGGATATCAACCATACTCAAGTCCCCTACAAGGAGAACTCCCACCCCACAGAAGAACAAGGTGGCGAAAAAGAGAGCTGACCTGGGACAGGGAGATCATGTGCCAGAGATCAGACAGCGCAACTCCCATAGAGTGCGCTGCTACAACCGCAACAGCGAACAATGGGGAGCAAGAAAAATAACACCATCTCGTACCCCTGGGTATGCTGCAAGAGCCCTCCTGGCAGGTGGGATGGGGAAAAAAGGGGAAACCCAGAAAGATATAACAATAACAAATAAACCAACATTACACAAAAAATCCCATATGTGGGAGAAAATATCACCAAGTAAGGTGGGTCCGTGTCAGCCATGAGGTAAGAGCGGAGGCTCTGCTAGGTAAGGCCACAGCCGATGGAGGCACCCAGCCTCCTCTCCCAGTGAAATAGTGTGGTAATCACCAGCCTAGCCCCAGCATAGCCCCATGAAACCTCTGACACTTTCTCAAGTTGCTTGAGCTGGCACAAGTGTGCCTCCCTTTCCTCCTGGCTTTCAGAATCCAATGGCTTTGTCAGGAGTTCTTTCCCTGTCCGTCACTAACATTTTGATCTACTCCCAGCTCGCACCACCGCCCCCTGCTGCGTGCCATCGGTCTTGCCATCAGAGGCCATGTTAGAGCCCAGCACGGACTTCGCCTCCTCCAGCGTGCAAAGCGTGTGTGTTTCCTGGTTCCATATGAAGGTCAGCCGAAAGGGGTGGCCCCATTTATAGCGAACACCCTTCTCCCTCAGAAAGGTTGTAGCTGGCCGCAAAGCCCTTCATCTTTGGAGGGTAAGTAGAGAGAGGTTCTGGTAGATTCCAACCTGCATCCCTTCAAAGGATATAACCAACATGTGTTGCGTTGCCGCCATGATCATCTCTTTTTGTGTGTAGGAGTGGAGACAAGTGAGAATGTCCTGTGGCCCCCCTTGCCCAGTAGCTGGCCGTTCAGCCTTGTGAGTGTGATCTAGAGGGATATCTTTATCTCGTAGCACTAGTGCTGCCTGCTTGAAGAGCTGCACCACTAAGTCCTTCAGTCTCCCTGCATCCGCCTGAAGTGGAACACATTTATATGGATTTCGGAGCATCTGTACCTGTTTTCCATATCTTCCAGGCCATAGCACATCTCCTCTTTCCTGTCCCTCAGCTCCAGCAGCTCACACGCATGGTTGGAAAGTTCCTCCTCTCTACTGTCCCTTGCTCTCTCCATGGGATCTATCCTGTCCCCCAGCTCACAACAATCGTTTCGATAGTTCTGATGTCTGTGGCTACCTCTAGCTGCAGAGCCAGGAAGTCATCCCACAAGGTACCAAACAGCTGCTCCTGAAAATGGGGAGTGACCGATTCCTCCTTGCTGGATGCTTGTGCATCTAGGGGTCATGTCACTGGCAGAAGCTCGTGGCGGGGAGTCGGAGCGAACTTCATTTTTCTTAGCGCTAGATTTGCTTAGGAGCTCTTTTATGGAGACTTCCATCCTTGCGTGGGATCCCCCATTCTGGTGGATCACAGGACATCGGGAGCAGTCAGTATCATGTTTCATAAGCACTACCTGCACGCAAATGGACCAAAGGCATCTGGCGCTGGAGGCCAGCAGTGTCAGCCAGGCCAGGGGAAAGCGCTAATCCTGTGAACTTCAAGCCTCCAAGGAGACCTCCACAACCATGTGCATCATGCAGAAAGCTCTCAGATGCCCTTTAGTCATCCCATGCTCCACTCCAAACTGTCCACCAACTCAGGGGGGAGAACAATGCTTCCATGCAGTTCAGGCCTCTGGAACCTCCTCAATAGCTAGCGGCAGCGGCCAGTACCACCACGCGCCAGTTCAAGCCTTCTCTCTCCTGGGCTGGTCCACTGCTGCCCATCAGTCCGGGCCTCGTGGATGGGTGTGGAAGGCAAAGCAGGGCCCAGCGAGTGCCACCATTGTTTGTTCACCTCCCCTCACATCACCGGGGGCTTTGAGCTCCACCTGTGTCCCTCACTGTTTAGGAGGACTTCCCTTCCTGCTACCATGCGGTCCAAACCTCCGGGATGGCCCCAACGGCAAACCATAGCGGCCGATAAATTCAATGGGGCTCCCTGTCCCAACCATACACCGGGACAAGCCTCATCTCTCCTGAGGATCTGGAGCAGACTTGCCAAAACCCACAAGTCTACGCCTAACAGTTGGGTGTGAGAGGCTCCTCAAGCCCCAGCGAGCACCCTCCACCATTGCTCTCTTCCACTCGTGGAACCAGGAGTTTCCCACTCCGTCTGCATCCTCTTGCTGTGTCATGGGGTCCACCAAGGCTGCTCCCGTCTGGGTGTCAAACGCATTACGGGGGTCGCCTCCCCCCCTGGCCAGCCGTGGGCTGGCATCTTGCACTCTCGCCGTGGGGGTCAAGGCTATTCTACCCGAGGTCTCCTGTTACAGCAGTGGCACCCCAGAAGGTGCCCCCGCTAGCCAGCCTGTGTTGCGGCTCTCATCAGTTCATTAGCAGTACTGTGGAGGCAGGGCTTACTGCATATGAGGGCCTCACCCGGCGGAGCTCCTGGCTCAAGCTGCAATGCCACCACCATCATGGCCATGTCCCCATAATCCAATTAGGAGGTTATTAATGCCTGGACTACTATTTTCTAGGAATCCTCACAAAGAGTCTGTAACAACCCAAAACAAGAGCCTATCAGCACCTGAATCTGTGAGTGAAAAGAAAGGGCATTGTTGAACTTAATACCCAGGTTTATTATGGTACACAATGTCATTTCCATCCAAAAAGGAAGAGAGTCAATTCAGAGCTGTATCCTTTAGCCCAATCGATTGAGTGTGGTCAAGGAGTCTTTGATGAGGGACAGTATTGAACGCTGATGAATCCAACATAATCAAGATGGTCTTTCCTCCTATGTCAAGGGCACCCCTTACATATTCAGCAACTTCTAATAGGGCCCTATCAGTGCTGAAGTGAGGTCTAAAGCATGAATGGTTATAGTGCACTGATGGGATACATGACATATACATAGCATATCTTTGTTGGTTTGGGTTAGTCCTAGGCAGGTTCTGTTGGATGCTAATTTGTAGCCAGTCATAGTGAAAAGTTGTATTGCTAGCAGAACGAAGGATAACTATATGTCAAATCTGTGTTGTGTTTGATGTATGCAATGAGCTTGCCTAATATCTTCTTAAAATTTGTAAGATTATATCAGTTTCTACCCTAACTTTTATTATTGCTTCAAGGGAGCTCTTTAGGTTTCTCGTTGCTTCATAAGGACAACACAGCACCACCTTGACACCATGGACTGGAAGAAGGACCAAGAATCCAAATGGTCACAAGCAGAGATGTTATGCAGTCTCTTTGAGGCATGGACACTGATGAGTGTTGATTCCCCACAAGGACAAAATAACAGATGGAGGAGCAAAGTTTTTGGCATGAGCCGGTGCACCTTTTTAAAGGCTTGGAAAGTGCCTCCTGCTGCACATTTACGTTGAGATAACGATTGGAAAAGCAATCAAAGTTGGAGACCTCAGGAACACCTGCAAACATCATCCACCTCTTTCCTACCCACTCTTCTCTAAGCCATCCTTTTTCTTTAGCCTCATCGTTTTATGACCTGCCTCTGTCTCCTCATTACCAATAAAAATCTTTAGGTTTATATTCTTTCAGTAGGCCTGGTCAACCTTTAAGTCAAACCTTTAGCTTGGCTCTTTAAGCCCTACAATTTCTACTTTTACTTGTATGCTGATGATACGATTATGGTAGAACATTTCAGTTTTATTTCAGTTACATGCTACACCCTGCCAAAATTGTCTGAAATACACAAGATCATGGACTGGATGGGCCGCCATTGACTTATATTAAACACTCACTAGATTGATATCATGGTTGTTTTTGGCAAGTAGACGCTCTAGTATACATTCTTCGTGCTGGATGAAAAGGCACTTATCATCAGCCTGTAAAAACAGGGACGTCAAATGTGGCACAGAGCTGCCTATTCATGCCAATTCCTACTACTTGTTTCATAACTTTTATTTATGTCAACAGGTCTTGTTCCATGCTTCAACATTAGTGGGTGTGCTAACAATTCGTAGCATGTTAACAATATGCTACTTAACATTTCTAGCACAAAAGTGCACATCTCAGTCTTCCATTTTGCTTTAGAGTACATAGGCCATGAAGATGGATCTCCTATATCAAGGGACAAAGATCAAAGATACAGTCTATTGTGTTATACATACATCAAACTAATTGGAGCAAGGCTACAGTTCACCCAACCTGGCCTGTGGAGTCAAGTCCTGATGGTGAGGATATTCCCTCCATGCCCGAGTGTTGGAAGGTCGGTGGTCTGCATGTGGAGCCCCCTGTATGTTGCCTTCGCTGTTTTTGTAAAAGTTTCGAAGGTTGCCCATGTTTTTTCGAATTTGTTTGGTGTGTCATACAATAATGCTGTCAAATTTTCATTAGTATAAATGGACTATGGGCCCGATTCACAGAATGAACTTAAGACTCAATCCTAAACTTACTACTATTTTGGTATTCACAGAATGCACTTACTACTTTTGGCATTCACAGAATGAACTTACTACTTTTGGTATTCACAGAAGTTAGGATTTTGTCTTAAGTTTGTCTTAAGCCAGACTTAAGACAGACTTAAGACAGACTTAAGACAAAATCCTAACTTCTGTGAATACCAAAAGTAGTAAGTTCATTCTGTGAATGCCAAAAGTAGTAAGTGCATTCTGTGAATACCAAAATAGTAGTAAGTTTAGGATTGAGTCTTAAGTTCATTCTGTGAATCGGGCCCTATACTTTCATTCACCAGACATCAGTGGGAGGTTAGGGTCTGTTTCTAGAATTGGGCCGAGTTAAGCAGGCTGCTAACAGTAGGTGAGTTGTGCGTTTGAATACTATTGGGGTTGTCAGCGGGAATATAGAGTTCTCCGCCAATAATAGGAGGGTCCATCAAGAGTTTCACTCCTGTGGTTGCCTCCAAAATCTGAATTACCTCCTCGCAGTAAGGTAGGCCCTTCGAGCAAGTCCACCACATGTGTAACATATCCCCTCTTTCCCCACATCCCCTCCAGCAGAGATCAGATTCTGCCGTTTACTGCTTTTAAAGGGCTGGGTGAGGTACCACTTTCCTTGTGTTGTGCGTTGTGTAATGCCGTTTGACTGTGATGCTGAGTATTGTGTGGGGAGTTTGGTGGCAGTACAGTGCCAGTAGCAATTGTGCAGCCAGTGTGTAGCCTGTAATGTTTGGAAGCCCCACAGTCCCATCCACTGGTTTTCTGAACAGCTTAAGTTGGGACACTCTCAGGTCAGAAGTGTGTTTTGATTCTGTTTTGGTAGAGGTGGTGTGCACCTGACTGGGAGTACCCGGAGGATGTATTGTAGTCTGGGTACAAAGCTCACCTTGATGCTGGTGACATGCCCCAACCGGGATATCTCCAACGTGGTAAACAGACATAATATCGACTCCAAAATATCGACTGGCCATAATATCGAGTTTAAAATATAGACTGGACAAAATATCAACTGGACAGAATATCGACAACAAAAATATCGTTTTTAAGGTAAGTAATGTAATATCGAATGTTAAAAATATAGACAGTTAAAATATCGAAGTATATAATATAGGTAATTAAAAATATCTAATTTTTAATAGTGTCTTATTTTTTATAATGTTTTTTATGTTATTATATGTGTGAAAATTGTGTATTTATGTTATAATTAATTTTAAATAATGATTTTTTTTGCGTAATTAAATTCTGTAGCGGGTTGTGGGTTTATAGGGGAAGAGGCTGGGAAGTAATTTAATTATAATTAATTAAATATGTACATTTATTTATTGGTATTATTTTTTAATTAATTGTTAATTAATTTATATTTGGTAAATAATTAAATTTTAATTGGCAATTAATTGTAATTAATTGAATAATTGCTAATTATGTTTATTTCACTAATTTATTTTCCGTAGCGGGTTGTGGGTTTATAGGGGAATAGGGTGGGAAGTAATTTAATTATAATTAATTAAATATGTAAATTTATTTATAGGTATTATTTTTTAATTAATTGTTAATTAATTTATATTTGGTAAATAATTAAATTTCAATTGGCAATTAATTTTAATTAATTGAATAATTGCTAATTATGTTAATTTTACTAATTTATTTTCCGTAGTGGGTTGTGGGTTTATAGGGGAATAGGGCGGGAAGTAATTTATGTATAATTAATTAAATAATTCAATTTACTTAATTGTATTTAATTTGAAATAATAGATTAAGTTTTAATTGTTATTTAAATCATTTTTAATTTGTAATTAATTTGGATTAATAGGTAACAAATAGTAATAATTAATTTTAATTTGTAATTTTAATTGATTGATTGTTATATTAAAATAAATTGGTAATTACTTTAAAAAAATGTGTTATAGATATTAATTTATATTTTTTTAAATAATATATGAAGTATTTCCTTTCCCTACTGTTGCACTCTTTGGAGTGGGAATAGTAATTTTTACCCCTACGCTATCCAATGCTTTCCCTACTGTTGCACTCTTTGGAGTGGGAATAGTAATTTTAGCCCCTACGCTATCCAACGCTTTCCCTACTGTTGCACTCTTTGGAGTGGGAATAGTAATTTTTACCCATACGCTATCTAACGCTTTCCCTACTGTTGCACTCTTTGGAGTGGGAATAGTAATTTTTACCCCTACGCTATCCAACGCTTTCCCTACTGTTGCACTCACTGGAGTGGGAATAGTAATTTTTACCTTTACGCTATCCAACGCTTTCCCTACTGTTGCACTCACTGGAGGAGGAATAGTAATTTTAACCCCTACGCTATCCAACACTTTCCCTACTGTTGCACGCACTGGACTGGGAATAGTAATTTTTACCTCTACGCTATCCAACGCTTTCCCTACTGTTGCACTCACTGGAGTGTGAATAGTAATTTTAACCCCTACGCTATCCAACGCTTTCCCTACTGTTGCACCCACTGGAGTGGGAATAGTAATTTTTACCTCTACGCTATCCAACGCATTCCCTACTGTTGCACCCACTGGAGTGGGAATAGTAATTTTTACCCCTACGCTATCCAACGCTTTCCTTACTGTTGCACCCACTGGAGTGGGAATAGTAATTTTTACCTCTACGCTATCCAACACTTTCCCTACTGTTGCACCCACTGGAGTGGGAATAGTAATTTTTACCTCTACGCTATCCAACGCTTTCCCTACTGTTGCACCCACTGGAGTGGGAATAGTAATTTTTACCTCAACGCTATCCAACGCTTTTCCTACTGTTGCACTCTTTGGAGTGGGAATAGTAATTTTCACCCTTACGTTATCCAACGCTTTCCCTACTGTTGCACTCACTGGAGTGGGAATAGTATTTTTTACACTTCTGCTATCGTACGGTAATAATATTGGATATTATTTAATTATATTATGTTAATATATATATATGTTTTAACAAATATGATTGTAATTTTTTTCTATAACTTTAATTAATTATTCAATTATTATAATTTAATTTAAGTATTTTTAAGTATATTTTAGTAATTAATTTTTAATTTTAATTTAATTTAACAATGTTTTTAATAAAGTCGATATTTTTTAAAACTATATTTTTGTAAACGATATTTTGTACTCGATATTTTTGTACTTACTTGTTTGTAGATACAAACTCGATATTTTGTCTGTCGATATTTTTTCCTCGATATTTTTGCTAGTCGATATTCTGTCAGTCGATATTATTTCAGTGATGCCTCCAACGTCCCCATCTACACAGGTCCTGCTATAAGACAACCACAGAGGGGGGAGATTAACGTCAAATATGTGTGTATTGCGTGTTTCATTCATTTGAAAATGCACACCAAGATTATTTTCTATCTAACCAAACAGGCAGGGGCATTTCTTTAATGGGAGGTGTTTGGGGTGTGACACCCCCCCAAATAAATGCATTTTTGGCTTCAGAGTTGGTTCTGGGGGACCTGAGTTGGGTCTCCTATGCCTTTGTTGCTTTTTTTGTGACCTGGTTTGACTAGAAGGATCTTAGACAAAGGCCCACCTATTGCAAATAAGTATTGAATCTGTTCGTCATGGGAACAGTGTATTCTGAACCTTGATCATTCCTCCACTCTGTTGGCATACTGTTTTTTAGTTGGGACATTTTCAATTCACCCCCCACCCCCAAATCCATCTGGCTAAGATTCGCCCCTGCATACAAGGTTGAATGTCTGATGTGACTTGCTCTGAGGCCTCCTGATCTGGCTATGGCTGAGCCAGCCTTGCCCGGGATGGGTGGGGCGGGCCGAGCCATGGGAGTGGGTGGAGTGATGTGCACTACTAACTGTGCATGTCTGTTTGGCTGGCCGTTTTAGGCCATCTAAACAGACTTGCGCAGTTAGGTTTCTCCAGCCCGGATGAATTGTACATCCGGGTTGGAGAAACAGCACAGACTTCCTGTACTGAGTGGAGCATCAAATCAGCCTGATCAGGCCAATCCCTGCACTGCTCTCATAACATGAGAGCAGCGCTGGGATTGCATAGGGATTCTGCTGCTGTCCCAGTGTCTGTTGGGACCGGGAAGGAGAGGCGCTCTGAGGCGCAAGGCGGCAGAAGCATCATGAGGTACATTTTATTTTCATTTTTTCATTCTCCCCCATCCACCTGACCCACCACTGTTAATATGCGCCGGCCACCTATGATGGAGTGCTCTGTATTTATTATTCCAAAAGTATCAGCCGCAGGCACATCAAAATCTTTTTTTTAGCTACCAATGACCTCTTGGAAGTTGATGCAACATCTACGACTAGTTTTGTGGCTTCAGATGAATTCCTTCTAGTCCCTGGAGAACCTTGATTCCCAAACTCATGAGAAACTGGTTGTCCATCACATCAAGCTGCAATACTAGAATTCCAACCTTCCACAGAGAGAAATACTGGCTCTTTGGAAATGTTTTAAGATTATGCAAGTGCCAGGATCCGGTACTTTGAAAAGAAGTTGAGTAGATATTTTGATAACAGAGTAATTTGCTTTGATTTTACTTTTACAGTTTTATGTAGCCTAAACTGGGTCCAAGGGTGTTGTACCGCTCTACAAGTGAACCAGATTACCTCACACTTGCATGGAAAGAATACCTGAGTTGTCCAGGATCACAAGACAGGGCCAAGATTTGAACCTGTTTCCCTAGTTCCAAAGCCAACATGTTGACAGGTCTAGCCACTAAGCCCTATCTTGTAAACTTAATTCTCAGGATGGGTTTAGAAACCCCAAAACATTACGGAAGTGAATTGTTTTTGTATTTTCTATTACATGTTTCGATTTAAGAGGAAAAATATCGGTTCACTCGATACTTGTTTAATTTCTTCCCCATGGTTTTAAATGAAACACCAGCCATGTTGATGAAATGCTCAACATGTGCTAACTCTAGATAAAATAGACACAGAGATACGTTTTCTGGCAACCACATTATGGAACTCAATGATCAGATTCCTCGTTTCTAGCAGAATAGTAAAAAGATTAAAATGTGTCTATTAAGCTTCAAAAGCAACTCATGTAACCGCTTTATGCACGGGCTCCCATGGAGTACAATGGGAATCCAAGTGAACCAAGTCCGTAAGCCTTCGGCAGCATTGTACTCGCTTGTCCGGACTCCCGGAGCACGTTTTGCTCTGAAAGCCCTCCGGATCCAAGTCGTACAGTGGGCTTTCCGAGCGAGATCGGAAATGGGCCCTAGAAGTCTTTCAGCTAGATTCATCAAAGACCCGTTTTGCGAGTCTTTAATAGCGATTCATAAGGAATCGCTATTAAGGACTTGCAAAACCGGATTCATGTAGGAATCGCAAAATAAATTGAGATTCCTACAGCTTCCTTATTTGCGATTAGCAAATTGCTAATCGCAAATAAGGAATAACTCCCTATTCATTCCTATGGGCCAAGCCCATAGGAATGAATGGGGAGTTATTCCTTATTTGCGATTAGCAATTTGCTAATCGCAAATAAGGATGCGATTTCAAGGGTGCAGGGGTGTCCAAAGGACACCCTGTAGCACCCCTGAAATGTGAATTTACACTGATGTTGTGCACACACATGTCCAAAGGACATGTGTGTGTGTAACATGCAACTTAGAAAAATGCATTAAAATGCATTTTTCTAAGTTTTCGCTATTTACCACGAGGTTTGACTTCGTGGAAATAGCGGTTCTAAATTGCGAATTCGCTATTTTTAAATGTTTCATGAATGGCATTTAAGGAATCTCTAATAGAGAATTCTTAAATGCTATTCCTCGCAAATTTGCGAATTCTTTATTAGCGATTTTTGCATTTGGGATGATGATTCCCAAATGCAAGAATTGCACTCGCAAAGGGCCAGATTCTCAGAATCTGGCCCTTTGCGAGCGCAATTTGCCTTCATGAATCTAGCTGATAGTGCCTATTTCACGCTATATACAAATCCTACCAAAAATATCTTCCAGGAGTGAAGCGGAAGCAAATGTGCAGGTTTCTGTGTAAAATTTGGACTCGAGGAGTTAAGGAAAGGGACTATATCGTCCAATGTTTATTGGAGAACCAGTCAATGAAGGGAAGTTTCTGAAGAACAGAAAAGCAATTTAAAAAGTGGAATTGCACCCCTGGAACATTGTTTGGATCCTTTACAAGAAAGGAAACATCAGCAGTCATATGTTATATTTCACTTTAGTGCGATAAGAAAGGAGCCCTAACAAGCAAGAAAATAGATCTGAAGTGTTTTCTCTGCAGGACTTTGTAAGGAGCCCCATGAGTAAAGATAAACTTATGGAATGAATTATGTGTCCATGGTTTCAGAACAGCCACTCTTTTGTTTTGCAGAAATTGCTAGGTACCTATTAAATTCAAACTTCCTCCCTCTCTAGCTCTGCAATATGAAGCATAAAAATACCTGCAGGGCTGTTATGGTCTTAAGTCCGGCTGTTACTCCTCGCACTCCACCTTTCAAAATTCAGGGCCAAAAATGTATGCTTGTAAGTATGCACCAAAGAATACCCAGCATTTACTACTAAATATTTGGAAGTTACAACTTAACACAATTATGCAGTAGTAAACCCCATGCAAGGAGCGTGGAGTTCGAGGGGTCAACACTGATTTGCCTTGAGAGTTTGTGAATGCCCACCCACTTGTGAGTTAGTGGGCTTTCACAAACTCCTACAGGACCTTTACCCACATTGTACCTTGTTGCAGATTTGCTCCAGCAAAGCACTGGAGTAAATCTGTTTCCAGGGTCAGAAGGGGAACAGAACACTCCCTATGTTTGTGGAAGTTAAAGGTTTCTGTATGACAAAAAGTATTTTACCCATGGATTGAAAACAGGCCAACTGAAAAGTGACCTTTCCCATAGCCGAAATGTTTTGTGTATTCAATCTAATCTGCATTATGTGAGAAAGTGCCTCTTTTCACATGGTTAGCCCCCACTTTTTGCCTGGTATTTGATGTGGTTTTGATTGTAGTGCACAGCGCCCCTGCCGACCAGGTCCCCTGTGCCAGAGCTTCTTCCCTAAAACATAATCCCAATTGGTATTTTGTTGCCCCTGTAAGTCCCGAGTAAGTGGTACTCTGCGTTCCTAGGGTTTGGGAGCTGAAGACGGTCCCCTGAGGTCCATCTCACTAGGAGCATGCCACTGCCCTTGCAACTTGCATACCCTAGTGGGGGAAAAAAAAGACAAAGTCGACATGGCACCCTGCCTGGGTGCCATGCCAGCCAGCACTGCCTATATGTATAGGTATGTCACCCCTCTAGCAGGCTTTCCAGCCCTAAGGCAGTGTGCACTATACCACAGGTGAGGGCATATATTTTTTTACCCAACTCTCAGGACTCCCCTGACCCCATGTCAACCACCACATCCCCACTGGGCCTGAATATTACTCTTCCTTTAACATAATTGAGTATCCCGGTCTCCCTTAACCCCTCACCTCCTCCTACTGAGTCCATAGCCTCCATGTCCCAAGTCGGATTACCTCAACTCACTAGAACACCCTCTTTAACTGTCATGAGTACCCCACTCTATTTATATCCCACACCTCAGCTAGATAATCACATAGCCACCGCGTCCCCAGTCGGATCCCATCATCTCAATATTTCGCCTCCTGAAATTGATGATGAATCCATGGCCTCTATCTCCTCACTGACTGTCACCTCAACACACAATGACTCCCGAGTGGAGATACTTCCCCAAGTCATACAGTCCTCCCATGTAACAGACACTGTCCCTCTCACCAACCCTATAACTCTGCCTCATACTAGACTTGAGTCGGGACATCGATCCCCCTCACAAGCCTCAATGGCGTCATCTTCTCACCTTCGGTCAGCTTGTCATTTCTTGACTTTAGAACGGAGTTGCTCCCTTGAGTCCCATTGGCCTCAATCTCTTCTCCTACAGTCAAATCGACGCAGGAAGACTCTAGAGCGGAGTTGCTCTCTCTAATTGTACAGTTCTCTCTTGCTTCAGATGATGTCCCCCTCCTCTACCCTATAACACTGGCTCACCCTAGACTTGAGTCTGGGCTTCGATCGACCCCACTAGCCCCTACAGGCCTTCCCCAAGGTTCCCCTTCACCAATCGTTTTGCCCCGCCTCCCCTCGCACAACACTCTGACCTGACTCCTCATCTGGATGATATATCTCTACAGCTACACCTTCTCTCCTCTGAACTACATGAGCTGAAAGTCCTTTAAATTGATCTCGTTCCTATGATCATTTCTCTCCTCTATTCTGCGAGCAGGCCTAGAGATGCCTCTAGGACTACGGATAACATGGTCCAGCCTTTAGGTTCCGCCACCCCGAGTCTATCCCACTACTCAACGCCAACGCCTGTCACATGGGAGATGAGTCTCAACCTTCGACCACTGATCCACTTGACTCTCACAACACTAACGCAACCTTTTCCAAACTTATCCCACTACCCAACGCTTACACCTGTAACAGTGGATTGAGTCCCACCCTTCGACCGCTAATCCACATGTCTCTCACATCTCCAGCATGACCTTGTCAGAACCTAACCTAGACCCTCCAAGACAAATTCCTTTAATCCGCTCTAACCCATGCAGAGAACCCCGTCGCAATACTAACAACCTCACCTGTGTGAACATCACCCAGTCGTCGTCCCCCCCTAAATCCACCCCATTTTAAATGTGTACTACTTAACTGCAGGTCAAAGCTTGGCCTGCAACCAATCTTCTTACCTGCAAGCAGTGTGGCTTCAAGCACCCCCAGTTTCTATTGAAATGCATTGGGCCGGACTTCGATTTTGACCTCTGCACCTGGCAGCCCCTGTGCCGCTGGTGGTGCAGTATTGGTGTGGAACACCTTTTTGAGCCATGTGTCCATTATTGGTCAATGTTGTGCAATACACTCTTCTGTGCTAGACCTAAGGTTGCTCTCACACACTACCACTAATAGAGCACTTTGGGTTTTACATTGAGCCGTCCACACTTTTGGGGAACCCCTGAACTCTGTGCAGAGCATAACCACCTAGTGGCAATACCATATACAGAGCGGAGTGGAACGTCCTAAAATGTTATAAAATATCACATTGCCAGTAGTATGCCTGGAAACTTGCGACTGACACTACTTTCCAAACCTACCACTGCTAATGTTTGTGAATTTTAGAAAGTAGAAATGTTACACCTGTTCACAGGAGTACATCACGGTGTTGTAGGTTCACTACTATCCTTATAAATCAGACACTATGTGTTTTTAATTTTCTTTTAAAAAAAAATAGCAAGCTAAAACCCATTTTTGTCTCTGATGACGAATGTAAACGTTAAAATTAAAAAGGCAACTTTGAATCAGATTAGCAGGAAAAAGCCATAGAAAATAATTTCGGAATCGAATAAGAGCCCCAGGCCCAACTACCATGCCAAGAATGCATTTGTTTTGGGGGAGGGCACAACTGCATTTTTGGCATGGTAGTTGGGCCTGGGGCCCTTGTTTGCTCTGCTATGAATGTCTGTGTGTTTTTCTGCCAACTCTGATGCAAAGTTGCCATTCATATATTAAAGTATGCATTAGTCATTAGAGACAAGAACAGGATTTGTTTTTTGGGGGGGGCGTGGCACAACTGGTTGGAAAAATAATGACTTTTTCAGACTTATCAGTCTACATCGGCCTGGCCAATCAGAATCCCAGAAGTCCCAGGCCATCTAAGTACACAGAGCTTTCAGGCGTGTCCCCTCGCGCTCTATAGTATAAGAGCGTGCAGAGCTGGCGCGCCCTGCATCTCACGCGCACCTTTCTGACAGAAGAGCTGCCTCGCGACCTCCAGCAGTCATGGCCACCAGCGTGAAGCTGAACACCGGGGCTCTCATGCCAGCGCTGGGGCTGGGCACGTGGCAGGTAAAGTGTTCTTGTGCATGGAGCAGGCAGATCACACGGTGCGGCAAAAGGGGCTTCCAGCTCATGTGTAAACTCTACACAACTGGGCTCCACTTTTACATGCCTGGCAAAATCTGCTCCGGAGTGAGCTTCAGTTAATGAGTCCCGAAGGTGCAAATGCTGTGGTGACCCGGTACATATGTTTTTAATGTGTAAAAACCTCTCTGGATAGAAAAGTAAGACCTGCTATATATCTTTATTATTTAAGTCACTAAATAATGACTTATTTATATAAATGGCACAGAGGCTGACCTTCTACAGCACAGCATGCGGGTGAACTGCTATGTGTTACCCTTGCCAGTGTGAGTACTACCTAGCTAGTGTGTGTGTGGCTGATGTCTATCCTCTGTGCACAGTGACAGAGTTTACGTACAAAACCACAAGAGCTACAGGGCAGCACTGCTTTTGTTGTCGGGATGAACAGCAGAGAAGGTGTGCACACAGCTTGCAGGACGGGCCTCTTTTGCACATACACTTGCACGCCAGGATCGCAAAATAATTATGTAATAGTAATCAAGGCCTAACTGTTAAAAGTTTGGAAACGCATAGTAAAATCTTTTGTTTATCATATTCCCCAGGCTTGTAACATGTTTTAAGCTTTTTTCTTTTTATTAAAAGAACATACACCCGACTACAGTAGATAATGACTGAATGTGTATGTCAAAGACTCCAAAAAAAAAAACTGGGAAATTATAAATCGCCCAATGTCCACTGAAGATGTGAGACCGATGGATTCACTGATCCATGGTAAAGCCTGCGTAGCTCACTTTTACCAGTATTTTTAACCCTTCACACAGAAGGACAGACCAGGCAGTACTGGAAATACCCTATGACCTAACTGAAGCTTTACAGCTCAGTCTGTCCATCTTAGTCCAAGAGGTCGAATTGGTCATAGCACATGGCATTTGTCTGAAAGCCCCCGATCCAGACGGGGTGCTCCATGATCTTTTTAAGAGAAATCCTCATTTGTGGGCACCATTATTAGCAAACACCTTTAAAGCAGCTATTTCTCGGCCACTGCGGAGATCCTGGAAAGAGGCGATAGTGGTACCTGTTTTTCAAAAAAGGGTCACAAAAATTACACTGTGTATTACAGACCTATATCATTGATCGATGCAACAGCAAAGGTACTGGGTAGGGTTCTACTCGCATGACTAGAAGAGTGGGCATCCACAAAAGGTGTTTTGTCCAATACTCAATATGGTTTCTGAAGGGGCCTGGGTACGACTGAACAATGCCTCAATGTGTCCATAATTGTCAGTAAGCACACGAAGTCCATGAAGAGTTCCATGCACCTGGCCTTCATGGACTTATCTAGCGCTTTCAACACTGTCAATCAGTATAAATTGTGGGCGATGATGGAAGATATGGGTGTCGAAAAAGCATTAGTAACCATTCTTTGTAGGCTTCATACAAATACTTTTGGTTACTGCAAGGTATGGCAGTAAGGGGAAAAAATAAATTCCATCACTTCTACGGAGGGGGTTTACCAAGGTTGCATGCTGGCCCCGTTTTTATTTCTTATTTATACAAATGGGCTTGAGGCCTTTTTATTAAAAAGGGAGCTTGATTTCCCCAGAACTGGAAGGAATTCAGTCCCTCTTCTCATACGCAGATAACACAGTGTTATTGGCATGGACAGCTACGGGTCTGCAGAAATCCCTAGACGAGTTTACAGAATTTATGACCTCCCTTGATTTAAAAGTTAATTTTAATGAATCATATATCAGGGTATGTGGCCAGGGAACCACAAAAACAAAAACCTTTTGTTAGAAATGGGAGTCTGT
Source organism: Lissotriton helveticus (assembly GCF_964261635.1). Taxonomy (NCBI): domain Eukaryota; kingdom Metazoa; phylum Chordata; class Amphibia; order Caudata; family Salamandridae; genus Lissotriton; species Lissotriton helveticus. Next base: position 291,184,602 of record NC_136057.1, read on the forward strand.
AGTTGGCAGAGTTAAGTACCTCTGTCCAAATAGGGACCCTTGCTTCTAGTCAGGGTAAGGGGGATACACTCTTATAATAACCCCTGCTCACCCCCTTGGTAACTTGGCACGAGCAGACAGGCTTATCTCAGAGGCAGTGTGTTAAGCATTTGTGAACACATAAAGTAACACAGTGAAAACACTACAAATGGACACCACACCAGTTTAGAAAAATAAGTAATCTTTATCTACCAACACAAGACCAAACGTCAAAAATCCACAATGCAGTATAAAATATAAGGCTCTTAAATGGTAGAAATAGTTAAATTCAAGGCAAGTTGTAAATGCAACACTTTTCACACAAAGTACCTTATATGCGCCAAGCAAAACAAACAAAAGGGTTGCAGGGAAGGTGATGCTTCAGTTCCTTGCTTCGGAGGAGGCGATGTGTCTGTTTCTTACTGCAGCCCAGGAGAGGCGATACGTCTGTTCCTTACTGGAGAGGAGGGGATGCGTCTGTGTCTTACTGCCTTCCAGTTATGATGTGACAAGATGGCTCCTAGATGCGTGGCGACGATCCAGTGCGATGCGACAAAATGGCGGCTCGATGCGATGCGACGATCCGGTACGATGCGTGAACTTTTGCAGCCACACGGTAGGTGCTGCAACAGTTTTCTTGGTGATGCATCGGGGCCCGGTGTGGATGTGGCGCGCTTTTTCCTGGTTGCTCGGCGAGGCATCGGAACCAAGTGTGGATGCGGCACGCTTCTTCCCCATGGCTCGCCGATGCGTCGGAAATCGGTGCGGATGCGACATGATTCTTCATCGTTGCGTCGTAAATGATACACTTTAACATTCTGAGTTCAGGCATACTAAACTTTTATTTTCCTTTCTTGTTCCCATGGTCAGTTATGGTTATAAGATGTTATAATCAAACTGCCCATTCTGGCCTAAGAGAACAGATAGCTTTGCAATAGTAAAAACGAAATTGGCAGTATTTTACCATCCGGACATGCCACACACATCAGGGCATGTCCTATCTTTCACATATATTTCACCCTGCCCACAGAGATACATCGGGCCTACCATAAGGGTCACTGACATGTAGAAAAGTGAAGGTTTAGGGACTGGCAAGTATGTGCACTGCACATGTCGACATGGCAGTCTCAGACTGCACACAGGCTCTGCAATGGCAGGCCTGAGTCACATTTTACAGGCTGCTTCTGTGGAAGGCACAATCAGTGATGCAAGCCCACCAGCAGCATTTGATTTACAGGCCGTGGGCACACATGGTGCACTGTACTAGGGTCTGACAAGTAAATCAAATAACTAATCATGGAGTCACTAATCCATAACAACAATTTACAAAAGGGAGCACTTTCACTTTGGCACTGAACAGCAGTGGCAAAGTGCTCAAAGCATCTAGACCAGCAAAAACAGATGAGGCAACAGCAAACAAATGGAAGGGAGACCCACGTCGATAGTGCCAAGTCTAACACCTTTGTTGTCCAGGGAAAGGTAATAGAGAAAGTTAGCAAGTTTTCATACTTGGGTAACTTATTTAATTCCAAGATGCAGTGGGATCCTTTGTTGGCCTGTAGAGCACAGCAGACAAGTAGGACGGTGGATTTTGGATTGCATGTAAATTGGGGCAAAAACCAGTAAAATAATTATTAACTCTCTATTGAGCTCCATACCTCCCTATCACCATAAATAGTCAGGGGTATGGCGGTATAGTAGATGTCAACAGCTCCAACTAGTAGAAACACATTTTATGAAAAGATTATTGATTTTACCTGTAGGAAAAAAGGATCTGCTTCTTATGATTACGCCCACCTTTTGCTAAATGTAATACTGTTATTGATTAGCCTGACTGGGATCCTGCTAATCAGGAACCCAGTCTATCTGCTTTCTCCTTAAACTGTTATGCGATGCACTTAGGTACACTCCAGATTGGATACTGGGTTATCCTTGTCAGTCCCTAGTATATGGTACCCATGTACCCAGGGCATAAGTACCCCAGAGGCCTCCCATGGGCTGAAACATGTATTATGCCACCCATGAGAGGCCATGCAAAATGGATCTACATGCCTGCCATTGCAGCCTGTGTACGTTGGTGCATGCACCACTTACCTAAGACATAGGTTTACTATATGTAAGGGTCACTGCACTTAAAACCTATAATTCACCTCTCCAGCAGGCCTTTACAATCCTGAGGGCAGGGTGCTTGGTTTTAAGTGAGAAGGTGCCACTGCATGAGCAGAACACCCCTGCAGCCTACGTAGTCCATTCTCCTGGGTTCTCAGTAAAAGCAGCCATTTACGACATATATAGTGGCATTATGCGCCCGTGTGATGACTAACTCTAAAACGGCTGAAACAAACCCTATTGTGTTTGGTCAAACCTGTTGGAATCATACCCCCACATGGTAACCGGTGTGGGCGGTATGATTCCACCGCCTCAGAAGCGAGCTTCATTGGGTCCCTGGGGTCCCCGGTACCAGCCTTCTGGTCCCGGCAACACAAAATGGTTGCTGCCAACCAGAGACACATTTCTGCCCTCCTGCTGCTGAGCCAAGCTCGAGCAGGGGATGGCAGAACAATAGGCATCCTGTCACAGGGATGTGTTACCACCTCCCAGGCAGGATTTAGTGTATTAGGGCTGGGTGGGGTGCTTTCCTGCAACTGAAAGTCTGCATGAGGGGCACATTTGGTGTCCCTGTGCAAAGTCAGGTCAAACCAGCCCTGGGAGCCGTTGGCTCCTGCTCTGGCGCGAAACTGGACAAAGGACATGGGAGTAACCTCCCTACTGTCCAGGCCCTCACCTGGGAAGGTCTCCTGAATATGCCCAATCCTCTCCTGTGGGCACACAAGAGCTTACCGAGCTGTAGGACCCTAGATTTGACGTCAACAAGTTTCTGAACCAGAAACCACTGAACTGTGACCCTCTGGACCCTCAGGACTACGTTTGGGCCTGACTTCGTTTCCCTCTCAGTCTGAAGCATCATCTGTGCCCATGGCCCATACAGGATCCATGCAGGACCTGTGGAGCATCAAAGACAACTGAAGATATCTCCCTTGGAGTGAAGGAGTCACTCCCCTAAATTCACAGGCACTGCAACACTGTGTCTGGTCTGCTGACCCTGATCTCCTATGGACTCCGAAGGCTTCAGCAACACAAGAGGTGCGTTTCTATGTCTCTCGATGTCCGAGCTGCCCTCTCACCAAGTTTGAGCTCAGAATCCCTTGTGGGGCAATACCTGAACCTCTGTGCACGGCATACATTTGCAAGTGCATATGGCTGTTGGTGTTTCCTGAACAAGTGCATTGGGCTCCGAGTAGCTCCAACCCCTGGCACCATTTTCTACCAAGAACTTTGGCCTCCTCATACCGAGTGCTCTGTGGGCTGTTGTTTGGTAAAATCACTTGAGGTCCTCTTGTGACTCTTGTGCCTCAGGTCTGTGAGTCCACATGAGGGTCAACTAAGCCTTTCTTGGCATCCCCTGGTTGTTCTAGGCCTGCCCTGACTCTCCTTGCTGTGGTGAGTCTCCTGGACCTTGCTTGTCCGAACCCTTTACATCCTTGAGCTTCTACGTAGGTTGCTGTTGCCAAGGCTTGTTGGTGCTCCCGCCGGACACCGACCCCTCAGTACTCGACTTCCTTCATCGAACAGCTCATATCCAGCTACTGGTTGTCCTCGACGTCTCCTGGTCCCCGTGGCTGAACAGTCAAGTACTCCATCAACGCACCTGAAGCACCCGACATCGGTGAGCATTTGTCTACCGAGCCCCTGGTCATTCCTGAGTGACCCAGACTCTGTCCCCTCTGCTTTCAGGAACTCTTCAAAAAGAATCCACCTTTGGATTCCAACAGACACTTTTCTTCTTTGCAGCAGCGGCTCCTCTTCGAAGTCCTCCATTGGGTTTGACAGCAGTTTTTGACGCCACTTCAGACCTATGCACCCAGCTTCCCTGGGGTAGGTAACTGGGGTACCTCCGTATCCACGGGTGGGATGACTCTCTAACCTCTTAACTTCCACTGGGTTTCTTCGAAGTCCACTGGGAAGGGTCCTTAAACTCTAAAACTTCAACCGCGACTTTCCCATAGAATTGCATCTGTCCTCCGTGGGGTCCCTACTTACTCACCTTGGGTAGTTTCTTGTGGTCCCAGTGATTCTAGGTCCTCTCGACACTGTCTTGACTCGAGTCCTGATTCTTATACCACTATTTTAGTGTATGGTTTAGTACCCCCTTCCCCCCGGGTCCAACTGTATTAGTGCTATTTACTGTAATTTCTGTGCTTAAGTATTGTCTGCTTTGTGATTATCTCCATATAGGAGATACTGTGTTGTACTATACAGTGTTATATTAATAAATACATCTTTTTATATTTACTGTGTGGTTCTCCTTTCATTTAACCAATACTATAAGGTTGCATTCTGGTAAAACAAGCTGCTTAACATTTCTTCAAGACAAATCCTGAAGGCTGCGCTCCACAGTTACCACATGGATAGCTTTCTAAGGTTATCTTTGACCTCTTAAATCCCCATAAGGGGGTGTTTGGACTGGTGCAAGGTGCCCACTTTAATTAGTGGACAGCCTATACCAGGCCAACTTCTCACAGTACCAAAAAGCGCCTCCACATCATTCTGCCATGCAGAATTGGGCCGCGTGTTTATAGAGGACCGCATAGGCCTTGCCCAATTGTATCTATGGGCTAAGATTTGGCTCTCAGAGTATTTAGCGTTCTGAAAAGATATCATTGAGGACTGCCTCAACATGCATAGTGTTGGAAAGATTCCTGGGTTCATTTTCTGAGAGACAAGTTCCTTGAGTTAGGTCTATGGTACTTCTTTGAAGACCCCCAAAGAATTCCCCCAAACACTAAGGACATTATTTAAAGGAGCTCCTTACTAGGGGCAATATGCGTAATTGTCATCATTGAGGTCATTTGCGAGTATTTCTCCCGGGCTCAGCCTTTTCGCAATTTTATTTAACCTTTTCTACAAATACCCAGACCAGATTTGATCTTACTAGGTTCCGGCTATGTACGGTGCACTTTCTGGTAGCGTTCCTCGTCAAGGAGGCTGGTCGGACAAGCTACGCCTTGCCCATGTAATAATTCATCTGAGCTAAGCACGTTGCTCCTAATACTATTTTGCAAACTTTATTAGTCAGTGAGAACAAGATTTTTCCATGTTCGTATAGCGAGGGTTTTAATTAATTGCACTAATTGGCTTCTATTGATATCTGTACTGCTGTAGCATATTGTATAAGGGGTTCTACAGCGATCAGAAAATGATAAGAGTAAAAGTTACATGAGATTGTCAGGGAAGGACATCGCTAATCATGCTGTCTTTTATAAGGGGGTAAATACCTTGTTTTTAATTTTTCTTGTAAAATTTTTAGGAATTGTAAAACTTTTAACACTATAAACTTTTAGGGTTCTTTGAACCAATATAAAGGTATTTTGACTGACTACCACAATTTTGTTTTATTTGTTTTATAGCGCCTTAGCACTACTGTAGTGCCAAAGTGCTGTAAAAGAAATAAAACTAAATAGGGGTACTTATATTATCTGCGTATATACTGGGGTGACCAACACATCTGACATTCATACAGTGTATGCACATTTCAAATATATAGGGGAGAACAAAGTCAAAAGCATTTCTCTCTGAAATACCTGTGAAGTAATAAGATGTGAGCCTTAGTTTACCCTCCACTACATCTAGGTGTGAGGCTCCCGATATCTCTCAGCCAGGATGCTCCAACCAAAAGAGGCGTAATGGCCCCTTAACTTCAAATTTAGTTATGGGTGAAGCTGGGATCTAATTAGCCCCTTCCCCACCTGCACGTTGCTGCTCGGAGCAAAAGCAGACAATGTGCAGGCACTGCTGAGAGTGTCCCAGTGTCAGGAACCAGGACGAGTTCCGAGTATCTGCAGAAGTAGGAAAAGATTGTGGCACTCTGCTGAAGGTGGTCGGCTTTGCAGCAGGGTAGATGGGGTCTACCAGTGGGTACATGTCATCTACCGGAGTTTGGTGGTGCCCAGGAGTCGATACAATGAGCCAAATTTAGTTGGGTAGCAATAAACATGTTATCCAGCTCCAAGCGGTAACTGTGCTCTTTACATGTATGTTATGTTAACAGAGTTCTAGGCCCTGGAGTTTCAGTGTCATGCAAGTACAATCAAGAATTCTGTTCCATGGACACCGTTGGAGCTACCAAACAGGGCTGGCTTGAGGGCGGTATTCTCCGTGCAGCTACACCTGGCGATAAGCTCAATGGGTGGGGGGCTGTGCTTAGAAACAATTTATTGACTTAAAATCACCTTCTGCAGAGTTCCTTGTGTGTCCAGAAGTTTTCAGGCAACAATATACAGGCCATGAACACTTTGGTGAATAATGTTCATGCTGGAGAGAGATTGGATCTTGGTCTAGTGGCAGTTTTGATTCATCATAAAGTAATGTAGAGGGCTAATGTGTCTGCAGCAAAGAATGTGTACCCTGCTAATCACTTAACTGTATATTATGTATGTAGCTCAGTGGTATACTGCCTTTGTCGCAAATATCTTTTTTTGTTACCTGCAGTGTGTTGAACTTCGCCCTTTTGGCAGGTTCACCCCAAAACCTTTTGCGTTCTCCTAACCTTTTTCTGTAACCTGGCATTGGTGATTTTAGGCCTCTGAGCACTTTACCACTGTGGTCCAGTGTAACGTGTGTGCGCTCTCTGTGTATGTGTGGTGAGACTGGCCTGCCCTCCCAAAGGAATGCATGGAGGATATGTGTGTCCATGGTAATTCCTGGTATGAGAGGAGTGCAGGGGCGAGTTTAGTATGTGCGAACTCGTGAGAAATAATGCTGCACAATAGTGTGCGCAGATTTATTGTGGTTATTTTAGAAATGCCACTTTTAGAAGTTGCCATTTCTGTGTGCTGTGTGATGTGAATTGCAAGTCTGGCTTGTGATTGACAGGGGCTGGATGGTGTGGTTGGCTCCAGGAGCCAGGATGAGTCTGCCCAGTGGTGAATCGGGAGATCTGCATGTAGATGGGAGGGAGGAGTTGCACCTGGAACCTGAATAGGGCTGTGCCTTCCCTCCACAATGCTGGCTCTGCCCCCTGTGGTGCGTCTGAGCACCTAGCCCCCCTGACTAAGGAGAGAGGAGCTGAGCACAACAAAGTGCTCCAAAGCTCCCCTAAACCAGTTGCATCTGGCTTTTCCCCCAGCCCTGTGCTGTGTCACAAAGGGAAAATTTTGTATAAATATAGGGGCTGTGACCCCATGTAAAGAGGGAGTGCTTTGCTGCTGTTCCTGCTGGTGCATGCTTCTGCTAGGGCCCAGGGGGGCTGCCATGTGGGCGTGCCTCCCTGGACCCTGCATTGCCCCTCACCTCTAAGGACTTTCTTTTGGGACCTTTTTGCTTGTCTTTGTGCCTTGATCTCTTGGACCTTACAAAGACTTCTGCATTTCTGCGCCCTGTGAGCGCTGTGTGCTGATGACCTTGGATGCCCTGTGATGGCATCTAGCACAGGGGGAGTGCTGTGCTCTTTTTCCTTATTATTGCCCCAGAGGAGAGCGAGGAACTGACGGCATGCAGCGAGGGAATCCCGACGTAGGTATTTCCCCGTTCTGCGAGGTTTTGCAGTTGCCCACCCCGCGTTTGGATGGTTGATTGCAGTTTATGGAGAGCGGGTGCCCACCCCACATGGGCACTAGGTATTTATTCATGGACTAGCGGGAGCCCACCCCGCTATATATTTTTCAAGTATAAGGGAGCCCACTCCTTGTTGCTGCTGAGAGAAGAGAAAAGTCGCTGACATCACCGTTGTGCCGTGCTGGCATTGGCCCAGCTGTCAGGGACTCCCGCGGCGTCATCAGTCTGCCGCACTGGGATTGGCTCAGCCTTGAGGGCTTCCCCACGTTGAGACCAGGAAGTGGGGCCAGGGAGGGCTCCATGTCAGTCAGAGCGGCCCGTCTAGCAGCGGGCCGCTCCAACTTGGGGAATAATTGTTTTAGAGCCTAGATGGTTCCAACAATGGCACCATTATTTTATAGAGGGCCCGGAGGGGCCCAGGCTTTGCCCCGTGTTGGGCACAGATTCTGAGCGGTCCCGCCAGGAGAGCGGGCCACTCCAACGTTGCTGGAATTCTTGGTAATGGAGGGTCCAGAAGGGCCCAGGCTTTTCCCCGTGTGGTGGCACATTGAGTCCAGAGGTGCCCCGGTTTTTGGCTGATCCCAGCTGCCCAGCGAGAGCGCAGGCAGCTGCAACATTTTGCGCAGTTACTTGAGAGAGTCCCTAAGAGGGACAGAAGTGGCACATTGGTGCCAGGCCTTCACCGCCACGGTTGACTAGGATCTTATGGTCAACCGTGTCGAAAGCGGCCGATAAATCTAAAAGCACCAATAGTGCTGTGCCACCTTGGTCTCTGATTAATCGGATATCGTCCGCCGCTTTAATGAGCGCTGTTTCTGTGCCATGAAACTTGCGGAATCCAAATTGTGTTTCGTCGAGCAGATGGTGTTGCTCGATGAATTCCGCAAGTTGGGTATTCATGGCCTTCTCGACTATCTTGGCAAGAAAGGGTAGGTTTGCTATGGGTCTGTAATTTTTCAGTTCAGCTTTATCCAGGCCGGGTTTTTTCAGAAGGGGTTTAAGCAAAGTCTTTTTTAGGTGGTTAGGGAAGATACCTGTGCGAAATATTAGATTAATTATTTGGGTGATGACTGGAATAACGGTGTCCATTAGTGAGCAGAGGGTATTCAGAGGACAAGGATCCAGAGCTGATCCAGATTTAACAGTTTTAATAATATCCTTGATTTGGTCTTCAGTAACCTCGGCAAAGCGAGAAAAATTATTGTTTTAAGATGGTATATTTGTTTTTTCAACGCGTTGGCTATCACCTAGGTTAAATGCTGAGAAAATGTCATTCACCTTGGTGAAAAAGAAAGATGCCAATGAGTCACAGAAATTTTGTGAACAAGGGGGGTTAAGGTCAGGGACATTTCCCGCGAGCTGTTTGGTTATTTCAAAAAGTTTTTTGCTCGAGTTTTTTGCGCTTTCGATTTGCTCAGAGTAGTACTTTATTTTTGTCTCTGTGATCAAGAGTTTATATTGAGATAGCAATTCCTTATACGCTTCCCTATTTCCGATATCATACTTTTTCCTCCAGTTTCTTTCTTTGTTTCTGCATTGCTGTTTTAATTTTTTAAGCTCTTCAGTGTACCATGGTGCTGAAGGGGATCTTCTATTCCTGGACACTGTTTTTATTGGTACCAGTTTATTAGCAGCCTGGCCCACCCATGCGTGGTATTGTTCTGTGGCGGTTTCTGGGTCAGTTGCCCAAATGGGTGTTGGGTTATGTAACGCCTCCTTAAGACTGGGAATATTGATGTCTTTCCAGACCTTGAACGATTCTCGTTTCGAGGAGGGTGTTATGGCAGTAGGTGTTTTGTTCGTTTGTATTGTAGCCAGTACCAGGTAGTGGTCGGACCATGTCATTGGCAGGACATCTGTCACTAGCATATTTTCCAAACTGGTAAATATACCGTCTAGGGTATGGCCTGCGATATGAGTAGGTCCTTTCACCAGCTGCGATAGCCCAAAAACCTCCATTTCGGACTGCAAAGATATGGTGTCTTTATCTTCATTGCAGTCCAAATGGAAATTGAAATCTCCTAACAGTGTTACTGATTTGTCGGTAGCTGAGGTTTCTAAAAAGGCGAGGATTTCTGTGAGGAATTCTGACCGATTTTCTGGTCGTCTATATAATAGTACGCCTTTAAAATTGAATGAGGGGGACAAATGAATATCAAATTGAAGCGCCTCACATGTGGTAGAGGGAATAGGTGTAGTAGTGGGCAGCTGCATCGTTCAGGCCATGTGTTTCTTTGGGGGACAAGTCGGAGTGAGGAGTGAGATGTACTCCTTTGCCCCTGACCTTCACAGCTGCGCAGGACTTAGTGCCAGCTGCAACGTTTAAGTTTGCGCAGTGGCGGACCCTGGATTTTCGCTGCTTTGGTAGCGCGCCCTGACTCTTGGGACACAGGGCATTTGAGCCCCTTTTTGAGATGGCCAGTTGGCCTGGGGGACTGTTAGGATCATAGGGCGCCTGCCCTAGTGTGATGGTGGTGCTAGGAAATGTAATGTATGTAGTATGTTTTACGCACCCTGTTTGATACCTCTAAATGTGGTCTTTTATGATTATGATGTTGGTTTGCATATTATGGTTTATGCTAGTGAGTAGGCCTGGGCGGTGAATTCCGTTCCGTTTGCGGAATTTGTGTAATTTTGTGTTCCGCGGAGAACGTGAAATTGGCCAAAATTCTGCGTTCCGCGGCTTTGCAAATTTTTTTTCTTGTTCGCGTTCTCAAAATGCGTGTTCACGAGATATTTCCCCCCAGAGCACGCAAACAGCGATTGTGAACAGGCAAAAAGCATCGCAAACAAGCAATTCCACGTGCTCGCAGAATTTCTGCATGTTCGCGTAGATTGTTTACCCTTTCGCGGAGATTTGCGTAACATGATTATGCAAATTCCGCCCTCCCCTACTAGTGAGATTATGTTTCACTGTGTGATTTATGCCCCTAATGTGAGTTATTCTTAGGAGGTTAGGGTCTAATGCGTTGAGACTTGTGAGATGATTGCATAATGTGTGTAAGCTGGTGAGGTTGGCGCAGAAGGTAATTCGCGCCTGAGGTGATACTGTGCATAATGTAGTGTATGGTACATGTTGATGCTAAGTACAGTGATTACCAGTAGTTACTGGTTGTACGGTTATGATATGTTTTACTTTTACTAAATTCGCTTTGTAATGGTTCTGACAGTGGTCCCTGTGGCACAGTCATGTGTATATAATCCCTTGTAAATATTGCCCAGTGCCAGTTGGCACAGTGTATATTGTGTGTACTATTCTAATGTGTTATGAGAATACAAAGGCTATTTTTGATATAACCTTGTTTGGAGTTCCTTTTGTAGTGTGCCTTGGATGTTGTTGCTGTGTATGTGCGCAAATGCTTTAAACATGGCCACTGGGATAAGCCTGAATGCTCGTGGCAAGCTACCAAGGGGGTGAGCAGGGTTTATCTTTGGCGTGTAACTCCCTTGCCCTGACTAGAGTGGTGGTTTCTGCCTGGCTTTGGTGCAAGCCTTAGCCAACAAGAAATTCCATTTCTAACACAGTTCATACGTTACAATCCTAATATAGCACAGTGTTCTATTAACTGCCACCAAAGAGTTGCATGCAAACTGCATGGTATAGGCGTAGCAACTGGAATGATGCTATTGTGCGGTCAACGTCATCTTTTGCATACTTATAAATCTGCTGCATTTGCAACATAATCCATCACCTGCTGCATAATCTTTGCACTTTGCAAAGGTTGGCTGGATACCTTTCTGTTGGAAATTGCTATGTATGGATGTTAAACTGCTACTAAAGAGATGCAACCTATGCCTAGACAAGTGTAACAAGCATTGGCAAAGCCAATAGGCTTCAGCAATGCCCGAGCTATTGGCCTTGTCAATGTGAAAGTCTTTTAAACATGTTGTCTAGCAGCACATCTGCGGTTCACCATGGCTAAAAGTCACAAAAAGCACTATGATGCAGCTATCACAGGCCACGTCATAGCACTTTTTTTCTATGAGGAAGCCCTAAAACAAGAACATAAATATGTTAAATGTCTGTAGTCAACCTTCTTGTAGTAATGAATAAACATCCAAGTACTAAATGGAAAATGAAATTAAGACAAAAAAGTATGGTAAAATTACGAACGCATGCCATTTCGTGAGTGATACTTATATACATCGTGCCAAGACCTTCAATTTTGGTAAACGCTGTTCTGCACAAAGACAGCAATTTATTGTTTTTTTGAAAATCATACCTTTAAAATGAGAGTGGGAATTCTCCACACTTTACTTACAGAAGCAATCGCCCACCTCTAACTATCAGCCTCACTGTCACCTGAAAGTGCAAGCTACGAGGCGTCACAGCCTGTCAGTTGCGGAAGTCAGGATACACTGACTGGCAAGGCAGGTCTTGTGCAGTAAATGCAACAAGAGATGAATGTGCACCATGAAGTGTAGCATTCCAGCCATGATACTGGAAAACACCTGAGGGGGCAGATTGTGCTAGTGCCACTGAAAGATGAAATGGCATTATTAGTCATGTCATTCTGTTTGCTGCTGGTTAATTCTGGATACAAACAATTAACCCCAAAGTACAGTAAATTATAATGCTGTTGGAAAGTGGGTTATTAGTAGTGGCAAATATGCATCTACCTCTGGCAATAAGGCCACTAAAACAGTCTAGGGCTCAGAATAGGTCTCAGTAAATTATTCTCATGCTCATCCCTGGGTAGCTTGACTGCAAGCAGGCAGGCTTAACTTAGGAGACAGAAATGTAAAGCATTTAAAAAAACACCAGTTCAATAAATGATTAAGACACAACAACAAACAAAAATCCAACATCAATTTATAAAAATAGGAAATCATTGTATCTTTAAAATGACACCAAAATGCCAAAAATCTAATGTTGGGAACCGGAGATATGAATTTTGAAAAAATAAGCGCTTTCTAACACTTAGAAAAAGATAGTGCCACTCTTGGACATGTGGTTGCGCTTGACCGGGACAAAGTCAAACTTTCAGGCTGACCACCATGGAGCCCTTTAAAGATACACTAAGCCGGTGGCTCTGGTCAAAATTTTGCCTGTAGACTTAGAAACCTTTCCGGAGCTTTTTCCGCTAGGGTCCCTCATTGCGCTCCACTAGTCCAGATTCAGTGAAGGTTCGCCGGCTTGAAATTCAGAGAGCTCCCGGTCAAACAATGGAAGATGGACTTACAGAGCTCTTCAGCAGGATGAGCCTGTAATTCAGGCCCTGTTGCAGTTGAAGGTGGCCAGCGTGGCTCTCGCTTTTGAGTCGGTCACCTTCTGGAGTTTTTTTCCAAAGTTGCTCCAATCTTCTCCAAACTTCTGGAACTTCTTCCAGAAGTTCCTCTTGAGGGTCAAATGTGTCTAAAATACAATCCAAGGGCCTGGAAGCTGCAATATGGTCCTTGAAAGTTTGGGACTACAAGTCTCACAATACACCTGGACAACACCCTTACAAATCCACTCGAATAACTCCAGGCAGGGTAAAATTGGTGGTGATGTTCCAGGTGCGCTCTGTTAACCTGTAGCCTGCAGAGATTCACTCTTTAATCCTGTAGAAGCAAGGTACATCCACAGGACTGTAGTTCCAGATTGTCCAGCAGGTGCACTCAGTCAGAAGGAAGGGCCTGGTGCTGTACATCAGGGTTCCAGTATGGCAATCTTCTTCTTCTCGTAGTTTCAAACAGCAAATCTGAGAGGCTCTGCATCTCTCACATATTTACCTAGTGTACTCTGGGGGCAAGCAGGAGAGCACTCCTGTCCATGAGGTGCAAGGCAACACCCCAGAGCATGACCACTTCCTCCAAAGTTTAGCATAATCTTCTTCTAGAAAGCCCTATTCCTCCAATATTCAACATGGCTGAAATCTCAGCAGAGCTTGAAGAGCTAACTAAACCAACTCTCAGCATGGCTCATTTCCATAGCTCTTGTGAGAAGCTGGCCTGTTATATGATGTCCACTAATGTAAGTGGGCACCTTGCACCAGTCCAGACAACCCTAATGGGTATTTAAGAGGTCTTAGACAACCCTAGAAAGCTGTCTCAGTGTTAGCTGTGGAGAGCAGCCTTCAGGCTTAGTCCAGAAGGAGCGTAAAACAGCTTGTTTTACCAGAATGCAATCTTATAGTATACATTAAGTGAAAAAGAACAACACGTATTTATAAAAATATGAATTTATCATATAATACTCTCTGGTGGGTTCCAATATATCCAACAAGGAGATAAACACAATGCACACAATACTTTGAGTGAGTAGATAGGGACCCCACGGAGAGCATGTGCAGTGTGGGAACACAACTGCGTGCTACGTACAACTCTATGTGCAAGTCACAGTTGGATTTCGAAAGATTAAGGACCCTTTCCAGTGAACCTTAAAGAAACCCTGTGAAAGACATAAGGTTGGAAAGCCAATCCACCCGTGGATACCCTAGTACCCAGGTGACCTACACCAGGGAAGCCGGGTGCATACATGTGAAGTTGTGTTGGAAACCGCCGTCAAACCCAATGGAGGACTTCAGGAAAGTTCCTCTGCTGGAAGAGGAAGAAGTGTCTGGTGTAATCCAAACATACACTCTTGAAGAGGTGTACCTGAACACATAGGGGACAGAGTCTATGTCACTCAGGAGTGACCAGGAGACTTTAAAGACGAATGCCCTCTGATGTCGGGTGTTTCAGGGAGGATGACGATGATCTTGACTCTTTAGCTGTGAGGACCAGGCTGCTGAGGAAGACCGGGACCCGGGTAGAAGCTGTCCCACGAAGGATGTTGCATGCTGATGGGTCGGTGTCCGGCAGGAGCACCAACAAGCCTTGGCAAATGCAACCCACGCAGGAAGTCAAGAAATTGCAAACTTGGGACCAGTAAGGGCCAGGGGACTCACCAAAGGCAGGGGAGTCTGGGCTTGCCCCGAGCATTTAGGGGAGCCCAAAAGTAACACGTGTGACCCTCAAGTGGACCCACACTGGAGGCCCTGGAGTTGTATGGGGACCTCAAGTGGCTCACCAAAAGATGCAATCCACGATCTACACAAGCTCTGTGGCTGAAGATTCTGTCATGGGAGATGCTCCAAGTTGGGGCTACTAGGAGCCCGCAGAACTTCTTGCAAAGAAGCCAACAACCGTTTGCAACTGCAAGTTGGGTGCAGAGCAGAGGAGTTCGGTTATTGCAAGCCCCACTAGGGATGCTGGCCTCAAACTTGATGAGAGGGTAGAGTAGGCCTCAGGAGCTGTGGAAAACCACCACCTGTGTTGCCAAGCCCATGGAGTCCGGAGGAGCTTAGGATCTTCACACTGGTCGACTTAGTTGCAGTGCCTGCAAATGCAGGTTAGTGACTCCTTCACTCCGAAGGGAGATTACTTCAGTTGTCTTTGATGCTTCACAGGCCTTGGAAGGTTCCTGTATGATGCACAGGCACAGACGATGCAGCAGAGTGGAAGGGAGATGAAGTCAGGACCAAAAAAAGTCCAGAGGACTCCAGAGTGCCCAGACGTTAGAAGTGCAGTGGTGTCTGATCTGAATCTTATCCCACGATGAATCTAGGGACGTACACCCAGGTAAGCCCTTAAGTATCCTTGGTAAAGGATTGGGCAGATTCAGGGGGCCCTCCCAGGATAGGGTCTGGACAGAGGGGACGTTACGCCTGTGCCAGAACGGGAGCCAACGGCTCTCAGAACTGGTTTGAACTGGACTATGCACAGGGACACCAAGTGTGCCCGTCATGCAGACTTTCTGGTGCTGGCAAGCGCACCCATCAGGTCCCAATACACTAAATCATGTATGGGAGGTGGTCACACCTCCCTGTGACAGGATGCCTATTGTTCCATCTTCCTATGCTTGAGCTTGGCTCAGTAGTAGGAAGGCAGAAATGTGTCTCTGATCGGCAGCAACCATTTGGGCTGTTCGGATCTAGAAGACTGGAACCGGGAACACTGCGAGCCTAATAGAGCTCTCTTCCAGTGCTTGAAATCATACCTCCCACACCTTTTATGGTGTGGGGGTATGATTCCAACATGTTTGATACAAACTTGATAGAATTCATTGCCGCTGTTTTGGAGATGGTCATCGTGTAATTACGAGTTGCCCCTCTAAATAGTATAAGGCTGCTTCACTGGCAACCTGGGTGAATGGACTCCATAGTTTGCAGGGTTGTCCTGCTCATGCAGGGGCACTATATGCCTGCTATAGGGGTGACTTATAGGTTTTAACTGCAGTGACCCTTAGATATAGTAAACCTATATCCTTAGTAAGTGGTACATGCACCAACTTACTCAGGCTTCATTGGCAGGCCTGTAGTTCCATTTTGCATGGTCTCCTTTGGGTGGCATAATGCATGCTTGAGCCCAAGGGGGACCTCTGGGGTGCCTATGCCCTGGGTACCTTAGTACCACCTACTAGGGCTGATAAGTGTACCCCAGTATCCAATCTGTAGTGTACCTAAGTACTCAACAAAAACAATTTAGAGAGAAAGCAGATAGACTGGGGCCCTGATTAGCAGGATCCCACTCAGACTAGTCAAAATACAGCTTAGCACCAGGCAAAAAGTGGGGTTAACCATAGAAGTAGATGCTACTTTCCTACAGCTCTCCATCCCTAACCTCTGCAGATTCCTTCCTTAACCCCTTCTGTGCTCATGACGGAACCATTCTGTCATGAGCACACTTGCAAAACATTCCTCTGCTGTGAACAGCAGAGGTATTTCCTATTTTTAGGTCGAACATTCGAGACCTCTTGTATATACTTTAGTATATACTTATATGTTTATGTACTTTGTGGGCTCTTGAGATCAGCCCTAGGACTTGTCTGCTTCCGCTTAGGGACTTTTCTTTTCTGTTAAACTGCCTCTATTTAACTGTTTTAATAGAAAATAACCAGTAGAGGTCAATAAAATACCAGAATTGCTTTCTGCTTGTTCAACTGCCTCTATTTAACTATCTTGATAGATAAGGACCAGTAGAGGTCAGTAAATTACCAGAATTGCTTTCTGCTGAGGGACTTTCTTTTTTTTTTTTTCTGGCAACAGCCTCTATTTAAATTTCTTGATAGAAAACGACCAGCAGTGGTCAGTAAAATACCAGACTCACTTTAGCATTCTCTGGATTCCAGTCCATAGAAATTGTCTTCCACAGACACCCGTAGACAATAATATATTTTTTTTAATCTTGTATTTTCAGTGATATGACCACCGAAGGCCCTGATTTTATATTAACAACAGTGCTTTGGGAAATAGCATTTCCCCGCAAAGGCAACATTTCACTCAAAGTGTTCCCATACCTGGCATGTCACACAGCTTGGTGCTTACTTTCTCTCTATGTTAAAGAACAGTAGATGTTTCAGCACCTAGGCTAATGTGATGCATAGCTAAATGTAAATGTAAATGTAGTTGAGCTTATATAGCGCACAGCTACCCGCAGTGGGTTTCCCGGCGCTTGCTTAGGGAACCCTTCCTGGTATTCCCCTGTGAGATAGCAGGGTATCCACAAGGTGAAAGTCAGGCATCCCGCCGCGAGGGGCCGTTGTGGAGATTAAGCAAGCTATTGCCCAGAGTCGCAGAGTGTGAACCCGTGAGTCGAGGAGGCACCGGGGCGAGAATTATCGAGTCCGTGGAATTTTTAGCCCAAAACCCGCCGAGGCGGGGAATTGAACCCTGGTCCAGGACCGATCTCAGCTTCCGGGTCTGCTGCCTCTAACCCCTGAGCCACACTTCTCCACAAAATACATATAAGGTCCCAAAGGTGAGACCGATTGCATTGCAAATGCTTGTTCTTTGTGTGCCTTGGGAGGTGGGGAAGAGCTTTCCCAACCTCCCAAGGCATATGTTGTGTTTTCCTTGTAATGACGAACGCGCGCATGATGCACTGTCGTCATTACAATGAAACTGAAACTTAGTTACAGTTTCACAGTTTTGGTGCTCGTGGGGCTAACTTAGCCCAAGCACCAAAACGCATGCCATAGACTTTCTGCCCTCCACAGGAGGCAGTTGGGGCCAATAGCCCCTGATCTACCCCACCCCAGGGGAGGCAGATGGCCCACCAGGTGCCAGTAAGTACATAGGGGTGGTGGCTGCCCAGAATGGGCATACAAATGCCCCCCCCCAAAAAAAATAGTCATAGTCTATAGCCAATAGCTCCCGATCCGCCCCCGCAATGGTGGGATCACCGTGCCGGTGCAAATGTCCTACCACCTAGCATTCCTCTTGGTCCCCCGAGTAAAATGATACCTCACTTGTGCGGCTGTCCAATGCAGAATCAGCTAAATAACTTTTTCTTTTTTAAATGCACACTTAGAGAAAACCCTTAATCCCTATGTTTTAGGCCATTCCCAGTCACAGACCCTTGGCCCACCCACACAAGTGAGGTATCATTTTATTCTGGAGAACAAGGGGAATGTTGGGTGGTAAGACATTTGTGCCAACACAGTGATTCCACACAAAACTGTGTGGAAAAAGTGATTTCTTCAGCTAAATTTGAGGTTTGCAGGGGATTCTGGGTCGGAAGAAACTTGGGGGCTCCACACAAGCCATAACTCCCTGGACTCCCCAGGGTGTCTAGTTTTCAGAAATATGTGGGTTTGGTAGGCTTCCCTTGATTGCCACTTAGACCGGGGCAAAAAACCCAGGTGCCCCCCCTTGTAAAAACAGGTTGTTTTGTCATAGGTCATTTTGATGTCTCCATAATACGTTTTGCGCCTTTGCCTGTTGCTGGGCACTTGGCCCACCCAAACAAGTAAGGTGCCATTTTTATCGGGAGACGTTGGAGAATGCTGGGTGGGTGGAAGTTTGTGGTCCCACGCAGATTCCAGAACTTTCCATCACAGAAATATGGGGAAAATGTGTTTTGTGAGGTGGGAGAGCCAACACATTTATAGGGAGAGCTGAGCCAAGCGACTGGCTTGGCCCTAAGAGCCCTTGTACAAGCCGAACCGTAGAAATGCTTGGCATCTAAATCCTATAACAAACCATCAAATTAAATATGATAAAGTCTCTTCAAAATTAAAAAAGTGCATTTCTTTAACATGTGGTAGCTTTGACATTAAGTCAAATTATATGTTCATTGAGAGGTAACTAAGTAAAAGGTAAAACTAATTGTTTCCCTAAAACCACAAGGTCTGGTTAATTAGGGAAGCTGATATTAATCCCAGGATTTCTGGTTTCACTTTATACAACTCAGCAACTAAATGGGTATCTATTTGCCTCTCCTTTTTACCACAGATGTTAATGCTTTGTTTTTAACTTTGTTCACAACGGTAGAGAAAGGGTTCCAAGAGGACCTCTAGCTGAGCTGAGCGCAGCAAGTGGCTTGCCCATCTATACCTTGAGGTTCCTCTCTCTGAAAGGGCAGAGATGGGATCTCCTGTAGTGTTAAGACAAGGGGGAGGCATCGGCTAGAGAACAACAAGGCTTCTCACCAGAGTGCCTGCTACCTGAAAGACAAGTAAATGTGTGCAACTGGTTAGTCAGTATATCTAAAGGCTGCCTGGGAGCACTATGGGCCCGATTCACAGAATGAACTTAAGACTCAATCCTAAACTTACTACTATTTTGGTATTCACAGAATGCACTTACTACTTTTGGCATTCACAGAAGTTAGGATTTTGTCTTAAGTTTGTCTTAAGACAAACTTAAGACAGACTTAAGACAGACTCAAGACAAAATCCTAACTTCTGTGAATACCAAAAGTAGTAAGTTCATTCTGTGAATGCCAAAAGTAGTAAGTGCATTCTGTGAATACCAAAATAGTAGTAAGTTTAGGATTGAGTCTTAAGTTCATTCTGTGAATCGGGCCCAATATAACTTTAAATGTTAAACTCATTTGAAACCTCCTGCTGACAAATATTTATTCTTTTTGGGAGGAAATGTAAAGGTATTACCAGCTTAGTTCTGGGGTGTGTCCTGTGTGGAAAATTATTAAAATAAGTTTGCACTAGGTGCAGTTGGACTGTGTATTACTAAACATATATTTTTGGGAAATACCAAATCTTTTTTGTACAATTTGCTGCAAGCAATCTTATACTGTGTGTGATAAATTTTAAATTGATAGGTTGCATATTTACAGTGCTTACACTGCAAGTCTGGAATCTCGTAGCACAAGAAATACAAGTCATTCCCCACTACAGCAAGCTGGATTAAATTCTGTAACTGCCTGGTTAAACACACAAACATCTGCTGTGATTGAATTAACCAATTGAGCTTTCACTACGCAAAGATTACATTAACGTGTATTTACTTTCCATTTAAGGTGTGTTTTTTATTTCATATACATATACTAGAAGGTGAAAGACAAACAAAATAGTTTCAGAATATTTTGTTATTTTTAACCACATCTTTGACCCCGCCCCCACTGCATTCAGGATCACAGTTCCTATACTTTTTTTAAACACTCAACCTCTTTCAATTATCACAATTCCCTGAGGATTCTCTCACTAACACCCTCCAACGTGCCCATCATCTCTCCATAGCCCGTCTCACATGCATTTAATTTTTTTTGCAAGCGGTACTCATATCAGTGTAAAGTGTCAGAGCACTTTACATCACACATTAACTATATAGAGACAATGAATTATTTCTACCCAAACTATCTTTAGTAACATTAGTAATGAAAGATTAGGGGTTAAAACATAATGTTCTATCCTATACCCAGGCCCACTGGAATTATGCGGCATGAGAGGGTCAAATGTGGCAGGATAGACTAAATTATGCAGTAAGAAAAGAAATATTATGTGGCATAATGCGGCACATTTTCTGATAGTATTACTTCATTATGTTGACATTTTTAGGTCTCTGATAGACAGTCCATATGCTGATTTAAATACCTGCAAATGGCCAGCTGGACTCAAGCACATAAACCATCACCCCATAGAGGGAATAAACTTGTTCTTGGTGGCTATAGCCTCCTTATTACCAATTTAGTGAACAGAGAGCCAGCAAAAAAAGAGGTCTCTCAATGGTATAAACTTATACTCGAGGAAACGGATGGGGACTTTAGCTTACCTGACTTGTTATGGGGCTCTTTAATCACCGGTCACAACTTGCAAGAACTGTGGGCTGCCTCTTTTGAGGTTTTATGGAATATTGTGAAGCCGTCGTGGCTGCGTAGAAATCATCTTTATACCCTTCACAGGGCTTATTATTCTCCGCTTAGGTTATCTAAATTCACCGAGGGAAACTCAGTTTCATGCGCTATGTGTGGGCTTATCGCTGCATCAGACGCCCATATGTTTTTCGAGTGTCCCCGATTAGGCACTTTCTGGGCAGCCATTGGCGACACTCTTACAACATCGTTGAGGTTCAAGATAACTATAAATTTGCCTTTGGTGATATTTGGGCTTTTAGATGGACTTCAGATTTCAGCTAAGAGTTTGGTGTTCTACGCAGTACCGCTTGCAAGAAGGGAGATATGCAGAAGATGGAAAGACCCTTTACCTCACTCCTTCAGTGACTGGCAAGCCTCTCTCTTGCAGACCTCTCGTATGGACCTTGCTAGGTCTGGTAACCAGAGTAAAAGGGCCTTTTGGTATATGCTCTCATGGATGTAATGAACTACCCGGGTTTTTTTTTCCCCGGGTCCGATGATTACACTACCATGGGGTCCTTTGGCACACACCATCTGCACAGCTGTTGCCCGGTCCTAGCTCGGCCCGTGTTGGGTGCCATTCTGACTTAACCTTGGTCTTTGCCTTTCGGTGGGGTCTGTGACAGCTGAGGGATGTTTGGCCCCTACCTTGTCCGTTTTTATCCCTACCAGTTTGGATAAACTGAGACATCTGTTCGTTGGCTAATCCGTTTTGGCATATAGACTCATGGTGGCTATGAGGACAAAAAAAAAGAAAGAAAAAAAAAGACAGTCCATATGCTGTCCTGAAGAGACTGTTGTATTCAATATGTGGACTTCCGCCCACCCAAGGCTTCCCACTTTCCGGCTCCATCTTGGCTCTCATTTTCTTTCTCCCCATTTGTCCATGGCATCCATTTGTCATGCCTCTCCCTGTGTTTAGCCCTCCCCGAGAGCATGGACTAATTACTCCTATCCATCCACTGCTCCCATTATAGGAATTGTTTTAGGAACTACTATCTTCTTTTTTAAGAGCACTTCACACAAGATCATATGTTTTCGCTCGTTCTGTGTCCTGTAAATCTTGTTCTTATCTCATCACATTTGCTGTGCATTCAAACAGTGCTGTCAAATATCTGATGCTATTTTCTAAGGGTGCCTGTTTACTTTTATTTCCCTGACAATATGCTATTGTTGAACATATCCTAAAATATACAGAAAAGAAGTTATAAGACTTTCTCATCTGTAAGCTAAAATTCAGCCTTTCTGTGCTCTTCCCTGAATGGTCAGAGTAAATAGGATTAGCCAGGCTGCCTTAATGAAGTGATAAGTGGCTCACCCAGGGAGAAGCTATCTGGTGGAGATGGCTCTGCTACACAGGAATGCCAGAGCTGGGAGGAGGGGTTGTAAAGCACGAAGCTTCAAAGGAGGAATGGGACAGGCAGGGATTGCCAGGTCCATCAACTCCATCCCCGCTGACCCAGCCTTTCACTGCTAGTCCGTTTACCCCGTGCTAAGCCTTTTTTTGGATATGTGGGGTAGTATGTACCCCAGTAAAATTTTGACCACATGAGGTATCTACGCCAAATTTACGTCCCTATCTTCCAACATAATGGGGATTTTAAAGCTACCAGGGGATTGTTGATTACCCTGGAGGGGACCCAGAAATTAGCCAAAATACAGCTACATTTATTTACTTTTTGGGGGAAAAATGGGAAAAAAGTGATGCAGAAAAAAGCGTCTGTTTCTTTCCCTGCAAATTGTATCAACGAAGCGTTTATGGTGCTGAAATCCACATCTTCCCAGGTTTCAGGGACTGACAGACATTTGTCAGTAAACCACATTTTCTTACACAATTTTGGCACAGTACTGGAACATAGTCTATATTTGCTATTTTTTGTGCTTTCAACCTCCTTCTGGTTAGTGGTAGAAGACGGTATGAAAGCAATAATTGACCCTGGATAGCTTTATATTTCAGAAAAGTAGACACAATCCTGAATTTAGCAAGGGGTAATTTGTGTAGATCCTTTCAATGTTTTTTTAAATAAAAAACTAACAGTTGAAATTGAAAATGAGTTGAAAAAAACTGCCATTTGTGCCAACCTTTTCACCTGTAAATTCTTCTAAATATGACAGAATTTTTAAA
Organism: Lissotriton helveticus; assembly: GCF_964261635.1. NCBI lineage: Eukaryota > Metazoa > Chordata > Amphibia > Caudata > Salamandridae > Lissotriton > Lissotriton helveticus. The sequence goes on from NC_136057.1 coordinate 291,207,418, forward strand.
GCAATATTCTGTTACATCCGCTGGACCCTTCTGGTTGTGTGGATATATAGGACGTATAGGTTCACCTAGAACCAGAGGAGCACAGAGCCAATAACTGAGTAGTGTCTTGCAATGATTTTTCATTGGGTACGGGGTATATAGCAATACATTTGGTAAAATATAAAAAGTGAAAAATAGGTATCAAGTGCTATATGAATGCAAATCGTTCTTCCCCTTTTATCCATCCGCTATCCTTCTCACTCCAAGTAACAGACTAATATTCACCACTGTAATTACCTCATATTTCACCATATTAATTCACCACTAATCCTTTATAGGCTCCCTGAATATCATGCGTCAACAAGCGAGCGATAAATAAATACAAACCTTTGTCCTACTCTATCCTTCTGCTATCATTCCAAATCCAAATAACTGACTAACCTATCCACCACTTAAAATGTACTTGCATGTTTCACTATACTAATTCAACACTAATCCTCTATGGGTCCCGGAGTAGCGTGCTACCCACCGAAAAAGCGCTTCGACGCCTCGTCAGGGGCAGTAAGTGCTATATAAATGCAATTACAATACAATACAATACAATACTAGCATGTGAATTATAGGACATTTTTCAAAGTGACTTCTTTTTTACACTTGGTCCTACATTTGGAAGGCAGAAATGCATTAAACATCAATAGGCAATAACAGTCACTCTACAATTCTGTGTTCCCCTAAGTCGCGTGGTAAAAATGGTACCTCACTTGTGTGGGTATACCTACTGCCCGCGACAGTAAACGGCCCAAAACAGCAACACGGACACTACACATTTTTACTGTGACAACAGACGCTTTTTTTGCAAAGTGCCTAGCTGTGGATTTTGAACACTAGCTCAGCCGGCACCTGGGGAAATCTAGCAAACCTACACATTTTTTTAAACTAGTCACCCAGAGGAATCCACAATGTGGTGACTTGAGTGGCTCTCACCAGGTTCTGTGAACCAGAATCCCTAGCAAACCTCCAACTTTGTAAAAAACACATTTTCCTCACATTTCTGTGATGGAAAGTTCTGGAATCTGTGTGGAAACACAAAATTCCAACCCACCCCAGATTCCCCAAAGTCTTCTGATAAAAATAGTACCTTACTTGTGTGGGTAGGCCTAGTGCCAGTGACAGGAAACGGGCTAAAAAGCAACATGGACACACCACATTTTTACAATGAAAACGGACCCATTTTTTCAAAGTGCCTAGCTGTTTTGAACCGTTGCTCTGCTGGCACCTGGGGAAATCTAGCAAACCTATTCATTTGTGAAAACTAGACACCCAAGGGAATCCAGGATGGGGTGACTTATGTGGCTCTCATCAGGTTCTGCTAACCAGAATACCTTGCAAACCTCAAATGTACTGAAATAATCACTTTTTCTACACATTTTTGTGTGGGATAACCGTGTTGGCACAAATGTCATACCACTCAGCGTTCCCTTATTCTCCCGAGTAAAATGATACCTCACTTGTGTGGGTGGGTCAAGGGCCTGGGACTGGGAATGACCTAAAATATAGGGATTGAGGGTATTTTAAGCGCTGTCGTTAAAAAAACTGTTTTTGGCTGATTCTGCATGGGACAGCCACACAAACGAAGTATCATTTTACTCGGGAGACCAAGGGGAATGCTAGGTGGTAGGATATTTGTGCCGACATAATGATCCTACCCTGGGGGGGGGGGGGCATATCGGGGGCTATTGTCCAGATATGCCCCCCAGGGGGGCAGAAAGACTGTGATTGTGTTTGGGGGGGGGTGGCTTGGTATTCCCATTCTGGGAAGCCCCCACCACTATGTACAAAAATGCCAGCAAAATTCCTGGTGCCTAGTGGCCCATTTACCCTCCATGGGGTAGGCAGATCAGGGGCAATTGCCCCCAACTGCCTACTGGGGGGGCAGAAAGTCTGTGGCATGCCTTTCCTTGCTCGTGGGCTAAGATAGCCACACGACAACCAAAACTGTGAAACTGAAACTTGTAAAGACAACAGCACGCCATGCACTCAATCGTCATTATAAGGAAAAAACAAAATATGCCTTGGGAGGTTGGGGAAGCTCTTCCCCACCTCCCAAGGCAAAAAAAGAACAAGCATTTGCAATGCAATCAGTCTCGTCTTTGGGACCTTATATGTATTTAGCTATGCAGTACATTAGCCTGGGTGCTGAAACCGTTCTTTAACATGGAGGGAAAGTAAGGACCAAGCTGCATGACACACCAGGTATTGGAACACATGGAGAGAAATATTGCCTTTCAGCGGGAAATGGTATAGTCCAAAGCACCGTTTTTTTTATATAAAATCAGGGCCTCCGGTGGTCATATCACTGAAAATACAAGATTAAAAAAATATATTATTGTCTACGGGTGCTCGTGGAAGACAATTTATATGGACTGGAATCTAAAGAATGCTAAAATGATTCTGGTATTTTCCTGACCTCTGCTGGTCGTTTTCTATCAAGAAATTTAAATAGAGGAAGTTGCCAGAAAAAATAAAAATTCCCTCAGCAGAAAGCATTTCTGGTATTTTATAACCCTGGGCGAAGTAGTACGCTACGCTCGCGTAGTTTGCGAAGTTTGCGCTACTTTGCACTATGCGAATTGCACATAGCACAGTGCAAAAATGCGTAGCATAGTGCAGCGGTCATTTTTTGCGTGCTCGCAGTCCTCAACGGCAAGTTGGCAACTGCGAGCAAGCAAAATGACATCCCGGCGAGACTTTTTCCTCGTTCGCTATCAGCAACATCAAGTTTCTGATCGCGAGCGTGGGAAATAAACCTCCCAGCGAGATTCTCAGCGCGGGGAGGTCAGGTTTCTCATTGCATGTGGTCGCGTATGCTTGCGACCGCTCGCGATGAGAAACTACCAGTCCGCATTGAGATAGCTGTCGCTCGAGTAGAAATCTACTCGAGCAGCAGAAAACGACCGCTTGCACTGTGCAAGATGCGGTTTGCACTGATTGCCCAGTGCGGACAAGCATCCGGCACTAGTCCCTAGTATATGATAGGATGTGAAGGTTTAGAGGCCCTAAACTTTGAGGCACTTAATTGTGCACTGCACTGTTGCCTGCTCTCATTTTATAAGTCAGTCCTGCTTTGCAAGCTGCTTTTAAATTGAAATTACATGCAAATTTGACTTTGGATTTAAAGGTACTTCCAAAGTATTAAACTACCTAATAGTTACATATGCCACCCCTAACCATCAGCCCTGGAGTAGTGTGCCAAAATAAGCAGGGACATATCAAAAGCTGTTTAAATGCCCAGGAGAGGGAACAAATACCAATTTTGTTTTTCCACCATTCCCCCCATTGTAGCTTTTTAGCTCAATCGTCTAACATGGGAATACTGTAATACAGTGTCACTATTGACAGGAGTGAGCTAAAATAATATTTCAAAGACTTAAACGATTGGTAATGATAATTCCAACAACTTGCCACTGTTGAATTCATCGTAATTAATACAGAAAATAAGTTATTTTCTGTGAGCCAAAATCCAGATTTCTAGCAGCCTCTCCTGATTGGCCAGCCCTGAACAGGCTAAGGCAAACTGCATTAATGAAGTGATGGCCTGCATAGATGCAGAGGTTAACTGGTTGGGTGGGGAGTTGCAACTGCAGAGAACAGGAGAGGAAGGGGCTGGGTAATCAAACTGATCTTCAGAGAGAGCAGGACACTAAGAATGCAAGCCATGTCTACCCTCTTGTCCTGTACCTCTTAGGCAGATGGGCCCCCAAGAATGGAATATGCAGAAGGTCTGGAAGGGAGAGTGTTAAGGAAATTGAGCCACACCAGTAGAGTGGCTTAGCCAGGTCTTTATTCAACTGAAAAAGATTCTCCATTTTGAATTTTAAAGTGTAGTGCTTTATGGGACAAGAATATCCCACACAAATAGAGGAAGCTGTCCTGCTTTTGGGTGGCAGCCTGTACCCCATTGGTCAGGAGTGCCATCCTGGACATTGGATAACTATGAGAGAGCTGCATATCAACCTGGATCTGCTGCTTGAAATTACAAAAGAAGAAAGATTGTCCTGCTGAAACCCTGGCCTTCACCAAGAGTACACATTGAACCACCAAAGGAACTTCAGCAAGCACCTCCTGAAGTTCAGAGAACTTTTGAGAACTTTTGTGAAAAAGCTGTATAAGGTGACCGACCGATCAGGAGTCAAGCTGTCTAACTGCGATCTGCCCTGAATCTCATGTTCGTCCCGCTCAAAGCTCCAGAGCTCCAGACTTCCAGGAATTGAGCATGTGCTCCAGCCTAACCAAGCCGGCAAACCCGCAGTGAATCCAGCCTGACAAAGTGCCTTGCTCGCCATCAAGGGAAAAAGCTTAAGAAAAATTTCTAAGTGTGAAGGTAAATTTTTGACTGAGGCCTCCCACTTAGTGTATCCGACCAGGGCTTCATCACAGTTGGCCTCAAAGTTTTATTTGTTCCAAGTCAAGGAAGACCAGATGACCCAATTTGGATATACAGGTTTTTAAACACTAGGGAGTGTTTATTCTTTAAAAAGAATCATATCTCCAGTTTCCTACATTGGATTTTAGCTCTTTGTGTGTAATTTCAAAGATAAAAAACTTTCCTATTTTGATACATTGGTGTTAGATTTTTACTGCGTGTCATGCCTTACTTATTTAATATATTGGTGTTTTGAATGCTTTACACACCTGCCTCCTATGTTAAGCCTGTCTTTTCATTGCCAGCTAGCAGAGGTTGAGCTGGGGAATCATTTATTGAGACCTTGTCTGGACCTTACATTGTGTTGGTGGCCGTACAGCTAGTGGTAGGTGCGTACTTACCCCTACTAATAATCCACCTTCTAACACCTTTCTTTTATTTTGTTAAGAAAGACACTGGTGTGGCTTAATTGTAATAGGAAGATCTTTTGTAAATGGAAAAAATATGTTCCCACTTATTCACTTTCAGTACTCCATTTTTTTTATTACATTAATCTGTAGATTTCCTCCGAATATGTTGAAAAAATCCAGTCTCCAAATAATTACAAGGCCTCCTCAGGACAACAGCAAAATGTCCTACAGTTCAAAATAAGAATATTTACCCAGTTGTGTATAAAGATTTAACATATATACAGGACATTGTTTTTTTGTTCCATCATTGTCTTACCAACACTATGTTTGTTGATGATTTTGACTAACATCTGTTAGCTCTTCCTCATTTGCATATATTTTTCTGAAATACTCTCCGACTGGTTCTACTGAACTCCATAGATACTTAGGGGCAGATTTATGTTAACTGGCGCATCCCCAGGGATGCGCCAGTTAATGTGCGCCACAGTGCGCCACTGCTCCGCCACCCATGGTGCGCCGCATTTACAATGCGGCGCACCATGGTGCAAGGCAGTGAAGATGCGTGACGCATCTCTCGGCACACGGGCGGCGCATTGCAGAAGTCATGTCGCAAGTGCGACATGACTCCTGCAATGCACAGGGGCCACCTCTTCAATGTATGGTGCGTCACCCTTACGCCTGCTTGAAGCAGGCGCAAGGAATTGACGTAGAAAGTGACTAGGTGAAATCTCATAGATTTCACTCAGCCACTTTTAGGAGGCGTTCCTGCGCAGGAATGCCCCCCCCTGCGCAGGAACGCCTCCTTATGGCTCAGGGGTTTCCAACGTGACGCATCTCCTAGATGCGTCACGTTGTAAATAGGGTGCATTGTTTGCGCCGCCGTTGCGTCTGATTACGTGACGCAATTGCGGCGCAAGGAGGCGCAAGGCCTTCATAAATCTGCCCCTGTGACTATATGAGTATAAGCTTAACTGTGACAAACCCAGATGAAATTTGGGTGAAATTAGAAACGGCAGAAAGACATACTGTTGGGAGGCCTAAACACAGAATAAAGCGTAACCCCATACATATACTATCTCTGCTGTTCAGTCAACAGACACTGAAATCTTCATCCAAAGCAAAGAATTGCCCTTTCCACCTACCATATTCAGAATACATACTGTTGGGAGGCCCGAACACAGAACAATGCATAACCCCATATATATAACAGCTCTGCTCTTCAATCAGCAAACACTGAAAAGTTAATCCAAGGGCAAGGATTGTCCTTTCTACCTATCATATTTAGAAACCAAATATATACTGAAATGGAGATCCTACAATTTCCCAGAAAGTTAAGATTGAATATATTTCAAAGATAAGAAGGTGGTGGATGATTCAAGTGATGCAAACTAACTAGGTAATATTCAACTGATTGCCCATTGGCGCATTTGATAAAATAGTGATATGAGGACTTGAGAAAATATACAGCAAGGAACAATATATTAGGTCACTTTTTCAAGGAGGAATTCAAAGCGCTCGAGGATTTGACACAGATCAATTCAATCATCTGGCTGCCACCAAAGCTCATTTTAGTAACACAAAACTAAAGCAAAAATGATACTGAAAAAGGTTTGGTGTCAGTCCATGTGAGTCATTGGCCGGTTTGAATCAGCCTAATTCCACCACTAGCTTGTTCGTTTTGTCAGGTTTTGAGTCAACCCATGCTTTTCAAGGTTCTTTACAATTTTGGCATTTAGACTTTGAATTGGTGAAAGGCAGACTGAGGAGCAGATTTCCAAGGTTCTCATGGAGCGCAGTGCAGAAGTGCAAATGCTGAGCTGTGCTGCTTGAGAAGGTGAAAGCATGATTTAGCCATATTTACCGAAATATGCCACTCTCCTCCCCTCTCCCTAGTGCCGGTGCAGAAATATGCTGCTGTACACCACGGACACACCTTTTCACCATAGTGTCCATAGTGCAAGTGTGTCTCCTGTGAGTCTAGCATAGGATTTGTATTGAACAGGAACCCTTCCAGTACAAATTACCATGCTTCCACTTTGTATGTGTGCTGTACATGCAGCACACATACAAACTTGGAAAAAAAGGAGAAATTAAATAATTTCTCTTTCACAGCACCTACTTGAAATGGGTACTATTATCTCATGCTAAACTATGTCAACTTTTTTAAGTAATTGGGGCTTAGCATCAGAAACCTTGGGTGGTTGCATGGAAATGGCCATGCATCACCCGTGGTACGCCCCTTGGCGTATACGTATTGCAAAGAAGCACTATGCACTGCTTTGCGCTGCTTTCGAGTGATTTTCCAGCACTAAACAAGGTTACAGCTGGAAAGTAAATTAGCAAAAAAAGTGTTAGCGTTGATTTCCATCACTGTCACAAAGACAGCGCTAAAACTTAGTAAATATACCCCAGAGAATTCCTGTTTTTCATCGGCTTTTCTCTCTCTGCCATTGGGTGCTGGTTTGAAGTTCAAAGCTGCCTGGCTGGGTGGTGTGGTCCTCATTTAATAATAGCGAAAATTAAGAGAGCCCCTCAAACCTAAAATAATATGGGGAAGTGCAATTTTAGCTAAGTAAAATGTAATTTTTCTTGGGATCAATCTATTGTTGAGTTGAAGAGATTACATGATTAGGCTGGCACTTTTGACATTACAAAGTGTCTCATATATTCTTGTAGACTTTATACTCTTTCCTGATATATTAATTGACACAATTCCCCAAACAATAATGATATATATATATATTTTTTAACTTTATGTATTGATTTTTAGATAGCAAGAGGAAAGAAAAATTCACAGAAAAAAGAAAAACATAGTCATTCGTAAAATCACAGCATGGTTTTGTTTCCGCAGTACACAATACAGTCTGTCACACTTGTGATTGTAGGTAGTCTAATACATCAAAAAGCAACACTACACATTAATTATTACTTTCAGAGTAATCAGTGGCAGCAGACATGCACTGTCGGGGTGCAGCGCCAATAGTCCACCTGGGGCTAGCCAGTCGATCGCTGTGTAGGTATTTGTGTGGCCATCTCATCAGCGGGGATTCTTTTCAGGTGGGATAAAAAGGGCTCCCAAATATCTTTGGGTCTTGTATTAAGGGGCATCAGATCCCAAGGATTTGAAAATTGCTCCTGGCAGTGTGCGTAGTCTTCCACCAGGCTTGTGCAATCGGCGCAGGGCACCTCCCCCAGTGTCTTGCCACCCTACATTTTGCTAGCAGTAGTAGCACACCAGCAGCCTGCGGTATGGTCTTGGAACTGCTTCCACATATCCCAGCAAGCAGACCTGAGGGTCCTGTTTTGGTGTCCCCTAATTGTCTCCCAGTGTGTTGCATACCTCAGTCCAGAATGTTGCCACCTTAGAGCAGTACCAAGCTAAATGTAGGGAAGTAGCATCTGGGTTATGGCACTGCACACACTGCAGACTATTTGTCATCCCAATCTCGTGTAGCTGTGTTGGTGTTCTGAATGCCCTATGTAGTTAGTTAAAATGTATCAGGCATAGCCTATAGTTGGCTGACATCGGGTGCACCATGCTTCCGGTATCTCAAAGTGTAATTCCTCCCCCCCAGGCTCCCCTAGCCCTCTCGGTGTCAGTGGCAGAGGCAGGCTGTGTTATTGTGTAAAGGCGAGTTATACGTTTGCACGAGGAAGTGGTCGTATACATATATTCTAGCACCTGAAAGGTAGGGGGAGGGGCTGGGAAGGACTCATGCAGTACGCGGCAGGTAGAGCGGATTTGAAAATATAGCAGTGTGTCTGAGAGCGACTGTACTTCTGGGTTAATATTTGGCAGGCTGGAAAGGAAGGCCCCGTCTGGGTATAAATCAGCAAATGTCTTGACTCTGCATGCAGCTGCGCTCCTTTATCCTGCAGAGGAGGGAATGTGGGGTTGTCCACTAGAGGAGCAGTGGGCGCTTATGCCATTATGAGGCTTGCCATCATGCGCATTCCACCGTGCTAACTTCTGCTTGCGGGGGCGTGTAATTCTGAAATATCGCAGTTCCTAATGGCCCCGGGGACACCTGATCGTGTTCAATCACCAGATGTGTTTGGAAAGGGGTTCGATGCAGCCAGTGTTGTATAAATTGTGACAGAGTGCACTGACATACAGTGCATATCTAGAGCTCCCAGTCCCCCATGTGTGGGTGTTAGCGTAAGCGTTTCTTATGCCACTCTGGGCCGACTTCCCACCCATGTTATAGTGATTAAATTGAGCGTTTCAAAAATTGTACAGTGAGCGAGAGTGGAATATTTGCAAAGAGGTACAAAAACTTAGGGACTACCATCATTTTTGTGATGCCAATCTGACCTGCAAACCAGAGAGGCAGTTTGGTCCAGAGTGGGATCCGGGCCTCCAGCCACTCCAAGGCGTGCCCGTAGTTCTCTCTCCACAATTTATCCCGGTCCCTGCTCAGCCTTATACCAAGGTGTTTGGTGAGTTCGCTCACCCATTTCAGCCGATACTCTCCTGTGTAAGGGGTGGCACAGTCTGTCAATGGGAATAGAGTTAACTTAGCCCAGTTTATCTGGATCCCCGATAATCCGCCATATCAGATCATCTCACGTATTATGGGTTCTAAGTTTATGTTCGGGTGTAACATAGAGCATCTGGCTTTGGGTTTTCATACCAGCTCTGGTTCCTGTCGGGCCCCTTCAGGTTGAGACTGCAGGCGTTGTCCAGAGTCTTGAGTGTTTTTGGGGATCACAGATCACGATTGCTGGGGAGACCACCTTGGGGTGTTGGGCCATGCAAACGTGGGCTGTGGGCGTAGGGTGCAGAGTCGATGAAATTCAAATTTTGTAGACGAGTCTTTGTTTGAGCAACTCTAGTGCTCATAGGAGACACAGTCTGTGGGAAGGTCGTGGGGCATGTCCTCCGGGCTCTGAGTGTTGCTGGGTCCTGGACTCACTGGGGTTCATGCTGTAGGCAGATCGTAGACGGGACAGGGCTGTAGGGCAGGGTCCAAGGAAGTAGGTGTCCTCTTCTCCTTTCTGGGTCCTTCTTCTTTCTTCCTCGAACATGAGGAGAAAAGGTTCAGGCTCACCACTAAATAGTACATTTAGGGGCGTTATAGGGGTATGCAGGTCAGGACCAATGTGTTCCATCCTTGGGGGGCACTCTATTATGCTACCCTCCAGTAGGAGGGGGCATGAGCCTCTTCCTAATTGACTGAGTCCCCTCATCTTCAAGAAGGAGGGGACCGAGATGCGTGCTTCACCTTGCCTCCCCCACCTGAGAGGTGAGGTTGGCAGGGTGGGCACAGCACCCTTCATAGCTTGGTTTTTCCAGCGATTCTCCCGCCCAAGGTGGGGGTCAGAACCGGTAGGAACCAGTTGCTGGGGACAGCAAAAGGCAGGGACAGCTTTCAAAGTTAGCAAGCCTTTGAAGCTTCCCCTTTCATGGATCCAGCCCATCCTGGTGGAGGTGGCATGACACCTCCGCCAGGGTGGGCTTTGTTCTGGACCCAGAGAGCGGACGCTCTCTACCCAGGGGTCCAGAAACCTGACTGGTGGTGGCAAATGGAACCACACCAGGGCTGGTCGACTTTCAGGGGGAATCTCTAAGATGCCCTATGAGTGTATTTTACATTAAATCCCACACTGGCATCAGTGTAGGTTTAATAGGCTGAGAAGGTTGCTACCATACTTTCCAGTTTTTAGTAAAGCCATTATGGAGCTGTTGAGTTTGTAATGACCAACTCCCAAACCATATACTCTTTATGGCTTTACTCCACTTTCAATATCTAAGAATGGACTTAGACACTGTAGGGGTAAAGGGCTCATATCTTTGTACACTCATCTTAGGGCTAGTCTGCCCTGCTAGAGGGGTGACTTACCTAGGCCTCAGGCAGTGGATTGCAGGCATGGCACACAGGGATATGTGCCATGTCTACTCTTCACTTTTCTCTGCACTAAAACACACAGTCTGCAATGGCAGTCTATGTGTGAAGGTGCAGGGCCTCTAAGGGTGGCACAATAGATGCTGCAGCCCTTAGAGGTCTTACCTGGTCACAGTGCCCTTGGTATCCATGGTACCTTTACAAGAGGCTAACCTGTGGCCAGGGATGTGCCAATTGTGGATACAAAGGTAGAATCTTGGGAAAGAACACAAACCCTGGGAACATGATTGGCAGGGACCCAGGGCACATGAAGTCAGGTGGCATCAGATGTCGGGCAAAACGTGGGGAGTATCCAAGCCAAAGGGGCACATTCCTACACCATGCTTTACTGTACTACTAAGAAACTTCCTACCCTATATGGTTCTAGGTAAACTCTTGTTCTTTGTACTATTTAGGGCACAAATGCAATAGTATGTTTATGGGCTTCTCCAGGATAGCTTGAGTAAAATTTGGACATGGAGTGAAAAAGCATCTTACAAGGAAGACTCACTTAGAGATAATCCTTCAACAGGGTCAAAAATTGAAGACTTCTTTGAAAATCTGAGAATCAGAAATCTCTTGAACTTAATGTATGGATTAAACTTGTACAAATATTGGTATAGGTTCAGAAAGATTAAAGCCAATGATACGGATCAGGCCTGTGTGGCTACAGGTGTGAGGAATGAAGAGAACATTGATATTCCAAATATGAGGTAACTTCAACTGGAAAACCACAGGATCAACTTGGTGAGTTACCACAAATGGCACAACATTTGCAGTTGAAATTTTATTAGGTAAGTTAAGAACTTGGAGAAAGGCGTGAGACAGCCAAACCTTCTTCCTATGAATCTTTACTTACCAGGATACTACTTTATCGTGATCTTAGAATGATGTCAACTTTCTTTAACACGCCGTCCATGTTTTTTCAACTGACTCAAATATTCAGTAGCAGCAGGCATGAAAGGAGTAATTTGAAGACAAGATGGAAAAACTGACTGATGGAATCCTTACATGCAAATGGATTGCAATACTCTAGGCTTCTTCAACAAGTAGCTTGTGAGCTACTGGCAGCTCTCCAGCTACCTGTAAATAGCACTCCTGCCAGCAGCCCACACTACTACCTTAGAAGGTTATACGCAAACAAAAGTTTGGAGTGGATAGTAGAGAAGACAATATATTTATTTTCAGAACTCATGAGCTGATAAATGGAGAAAAATGGCTGGATTTCCAAAATATATTTAAAGTGGTATTTGAATAATAAGCCATGTGGCTTAGGTAAGAGATTTTACAAATGTTAATACCTTGGTGCCAGAGGCATTGGAGCTATGGCTGTTATGCATAACCATGTAGAGACATTCAATATTAACAAAGCCCTTTTACTACTGGCAACCATGCCTGATGCACTAGTAGTAGATGATCACTAGCAGCAATCTTAGAAAGGAGAGGTGTGGTGCAGAGGCCAGAGCAGCTGGCTCCGGAGCGTGGGGTTCACAGTTCAATCCCTGGGTTCAGTGGCAGCTCAGCATCATGTCGCTCTAGGCAATACCTGACGTAGTCTCCCTGAAGGCACCAGCTCCTTGAAACCTTATGGGGTGATAAATTTGTGCTCTACAAATATGGATTATTATTTTAATCTTGCAAATTGTGGCCTCTTATGTACTCTTGTCTGATGTGGTCACTATTACAACACTAGTAGTTCTCAATGAGTTGCATTCAAATTAAGTAGCTCTTATTACAGAAAAGGTTGGAGACCCCCGCATAGTAGCAGTTATAGTTGCCTAATTGTAGGAACATTCTCCTATGGGTAGATAAGAAGCCCAAACATCTTAAGGAGCATTACACAATGATTGCAAATGCTGCTCCAGACTGAATATTTAATTCTGTCTGCCTATTGCTTTTAACTGGGCACCTCTATCAGGAAACACTGGGCCTTTCTTCAACTATATCTTCTGCAATGGAGAAAAATTGGTAGTTTTTCAAAAAGTGTCTACTGTCACCATTATTATACGGAAATCTTCAGAAAGTTGGAGTGGAAGACCTATGATGTAATCTTTCACGATCATATGCTCCGGTTCAGACATGACTGGTAAGGGCTACAATGATCCAATAGAAAGCAAGGAGTTACATCAAGCACACATAGAGCAAGTGTGAAGGCATTCCTAACATCATACTGAACAAATGGCACTAAAAGGATTTAAAGATGAAACGAAAAGCAGGGATAACTCTTCTATGCCCAGAAATAGAACAGTCATGGCCCTTCCTCATTATTTTGACCTGTTATTCCTTAGCTGGAATAAAAATAGCTTGATTAATACAAATAGCTTGATGACTAAAATATAGCTCATTTGGTCGATCCACAGGAGTATTTCAGGTGGAGATCTTCTAAGTTTTGGGGATTCAAAGGGTCTTGTGAAGACTTAATCATTTACAAAAGAGATTGAACTATTCTAACTAAATGTTGTGAAGGAATTACAATGAATACTGGTGGGACCTGGTGGTGGCAAAATCATACCTGGCAAAGAGTATGGTGGTGGATGGCCTTGTATTTCTTTACTTGGAGCCGAGGTGGGCCAGGGTGCTGGTGGCTCCTGACACTGTCTCCCTGGGTGCCTCCTAGTAACTGTTTTTGCTTTTTTCTACATTGCCTTATGTTTTCAGGCACTACTTCCTTCTCTATGGGTTCCTTATGTCTACAAACGTTCCCTCTGAGTTAATCTGTTCTCGGTAGTTCTTCAAGGGCAGTAGATGCTTCCTGGGATGTGGGGTGGGGGTGGGTGATTCAAAATATTTCTATTTGGCCCGATTCACAGAATGAACTTAAGACTCAATCCTAAACTTACTACTATTTTGGTATTCACAGAATGCACTTACTACTTTTGGCATTCACAGAATGAACTTACTACTTTTGGTATTCACAGAAGTTAGGATTTTGTCTTAAGTTTGTCTTAAGACAAACTTAAGATAGACTTAAGATAGACTTAAGACAGACTTAAGACAGACTTAAGACAAAATCCTAACTTTTGTGAATACCAAAAATAGTAAATTCAATCTGTGAATGCCAAAAGTAGTAAGTGCATTCTGTGAATACCAAAATAGTAGTAAGTTTAGGATTGAGTCTTAAGTTCATTCTGTGAATCGGGCCCAAAGTGTTTTTCCCTTTTAGGTTCCTAACTGCAGACACAACCATCATCACTCATGAACCGGCATGGCTTCACACAGTGTGTCCCCAGGTGACCCCAATACCTGTGGTAGGCCCCCTTGTATTTTACACAAATGTCATGACCCACCCTAGGTTAACGGTTCTTCCCTGGAATGTCAATGGCCTCTTAGGTTGGATTAGGCGCTCAGCGGTACCCCGCTACATCCAGCGCCACAAGCCGGTGGTCTTTCTACTGCAGGTGACTCACCTGTTTGGCACATGCTGTGTCTTCCTGGGCCGTTTCGGCTACAACAGGGCTTGCCATTCTGGTTTTATTGGTGGCTCCAGAGGGGTAACTATATAACCACATAAGTCCCTCCCGCTGGCATTTTCCAGGCATCACACAAACTCACAGGGGTGCTATGTAGGTGTTGAGGGCCGCTTGGAGGGAAAGCAATATAACCTTTATGTATCCTGCAATGTCCCCCATCTCTGCTGCAGCCCTCCCTTCAAACGCAGCAATATTTCCTCCCGACTCTCCCACACAGGGTTACTGCGGTTGGAGGCAACTTTAATGCAGTTTCAGATCCAGATCTCAAGCATCCAAAGCCTCATACCCTGGTAGACGCGCTCAGTCAGCTTGTCTCTCCTCCTGAGCTGACTCCATCAGTCTCTGTGATGCCTGGTGCTCTTGGCACCCTGCCCTATGAGTTTAAACCCATCATTCGGCAGCTCACGCCGCTGACTCCTGCATAGATTTGCTGTGTTGCCAGCAGTGGATCTCCTCTCGACCCACTGTGGTATCTCTGATCATTCTCCACTTCTGTTGTCCTGTGGGCTACAGGCTGATGGTCTATGCCCTGCTTGGAGATTTAGGGCCATATGTATCATGCAAATTCGCATTCGCAAAGGCCAAAATTTGCAGAATTTCGGCTTTTGCAAATGCGAATTTGCTAAATGGAATGTATTAAGCAAAACTGGTGCAAAATAAGGAATCGCAAAATTTGCGATTCCTTAATTTACAATTGCATTTAAGGAATCGCAAATTTTGCGATTCCTTAAATGCAATGCATGTAGCAAAAAAAATTTGCAAAATGCCCTTAAGGAATCGCAAATTACCACCAACTTCTAGTTGGTGGTAAGTTGCGAATTCCTTGAAAAATGCACATTTTTGCAATTTTCAAAGTGCCATGTGCCACATGTGCACCCACGCATATTTCCGGGGTACAACAGGGTGTCCTTTGGACACCCCTGCACCCTTGAAATTATTCTCAATTTGCGATTCGCAAATTGCGAATCATAAATTGAGAATAACTTCCCATTCATTCCTATGGGCTTCCTGGCCCATAGAAATGAATGGAAAAGTATTCCTTAATTGCGATTCGCAATTTGCTAATCGCAATTAAGGAATTCTAAGAAATCGCAAAAAAAATGCGATTTTGTACATACATACTCATTTGCAATTCTCAAATAGCGATTTCTTAAAAATCGCTATTCGGGAATCGCAAATGGGTATCTTGATACACATGGCCCTTAGGGCTTGGCATTTACAAAGCGCTGGGTGCACTACCTTCATTATGGAAGAGTTAAAGGCATTCTTTAAAGTGAATGTAGGCACGGTTTCATCAGTGGCGAGGTTCTGGGCATCCAGTAGGTCCTCCTTGAGAGGCCATCTTAAGGGGTATGTCCGGCAAGCCGAGGAACACTGCCTGCCATGCGTGACTGACCTTGAAGGCCAAATATTGCACTTGGAGGTTGTCTTACGTCATCACAATACCGAAGATACTCGCTGCCCCCTGGAAGTGGCCCACACGGTGCCACGTCAGACCTTTTTTGAAGAGGCCACATAATGTTGGATGGCCTCTACACAAAATGTGTATGCATCGGGCAACAAATTGGGTAACCTTCTGTACTTGCTGGCGGCACGCGGTGTCTCAGACAGGGTGGTCCCGGCGATTAAGAACTCCTTGGGCGCCTCCACGAGGTGTTGTCACCATTGCTTAAACCTTCAATGTTTTTTACCAGGAGCTGTACTCCCGGCAGCCCCCACCACCTGCAGACGTTGCAAACCTTCATCTGGAGGGTATACCATTGCCGTCCACACCAACTGTAGTACCTAAGGACCTAGACCCTGACCTACAACTTGAGGAGGTTTACTCTGCTATGACAGCATTACAGTCAGCTAAGAAGGCTGGCCCAAATGGGTATCCTTTTGAATATTATCAGTGCTTCCGTGATATCCACTGTCCCCATCTCCTGAATGTTTACATTGCTGCTAATCAACAGAGGTCTTTCACGCCTGACCTTGACTATGCCCCCATAGTGGTCCTACCCAAAGAGGTCCTCCCCATACACCAATGTTCGGCCTACTGTCCAAGGCCCTACCATATCTGATTCTTTCAGATCAAGGTAGGTACATGCATGCCGCAGCACCCGCCACTGTACCAGGGGGGTCATTGCAGTGCTATTTTGGGCACAGGACCTTGAAAGCCAATTGATTCCTGGGGAAGTGTTTCGCTGCACAGTATGTCTTCTCTACAACCTACCGACCGCCCAGGTTAGGGTAAAAGGAGTCCTGTCTTCTCCATTTCCCATCGCATTTGGGAAACTCCAGGGCTGTCCAATTTCCGCACTGCTATAGCGATAGAACCCTTGGAACGCCTATGCTGCGATGCTCCGATTTGGGGCTGGCAATCAGTAAACGGCCCAGAAGATTGCAGCGTGCTTTACACAGATGTCATTCTTCCATTTCTGAAAGACCTACTGCTTTCTGGCCCCAGATGTCTGTTCCTCCTCCGACTATATGGGGATGCATCCGGCCTCTGAGTCAACAAGGGTAAATCCTGCCTGGTGAAGGTCAGGAGAGATGCCCAATGGCAGATTTGGTGTCACAAAAACCCCATCTGGAGCAATTCTTTCAAATATCTAGGGATCCATGTGTCCCCTCTCCCGGACCTGGCCTGGACCCTTAATTTTCGAGGGCTAGCCCAAAAACTATAGCTTTATCTGGGTTGCTGGACGGCTCTTCCATTGAATTTCATTGGGCTTACAGCTCTTTTTAAAATGATATACCTGCCGCACAACTTGTACATCCTCAGTATTTATCCTTATTCCATATCTCGCACATGGTTCTGTTCCTTGACTTCCAGGATTGTCAACTTTATATGGGTGGTTGGTAGACAAATGATAGCTTTCCAGACGCTGCAAAAATCCCCCTTTGACTGTGGCTTTGGGACTACCAGACTTATATCTTTACTACTTTGCAGCTCAGATGGTGCCAATCAACGAATGGTTCACGGGTGAGTGGGACGACTTGGCATATCGCCTGGCTATTTATTTACTGGGCCTCAACGGTTTGCTTGACCCATACATGCCAACATTTCAGAAGAGCAAAGTGGGAGATTTAAAAAAAAAAAATCGGGAGAATGGGGCCTTGAATCGGGTTACTGGCATGTATGGGCTTTGGAAGTGTGCTGCTGCAGGATCGGACATTTGAAATGCAAATGCACGTTTTTTTCTTACCTTTCAGAAGCATGGAGAATAATGGCAGGCAGAGAGAGGGTGATGCAAGTGTTGTACACTGGCCACTGGCCTGGCAGGTTGCTGGCAGTGTATGCACCACACCAACTGTGGCAGCCCGGACTGAAACAGCTTCCCCTGCACACACATAGCTCCCCCCCCCCCAGTACTTCACACGTCTTTAAAAGACCATTCCCTTGTTAATGATGCTTTGTTGGTTTTTCACCCCTTTGAGAGCCCCTGCATTGCCACTCTTTGCTGGAAGAATTAGCACTTTACACAATACCAAGCCCTGTCAGCTGAAACCCCCAAGGAATCGGGTTTTTGCTTGTAGGAATCGGGAGGCGGGAGACTAGCCTTCAAATCGGTAGTCTCATGCCTGAATCGGGAGGGTTATTTACAACAAGGGGTGGTGAGGGACAGAGTCTCTGAATTAAGCAGAATACTCTCACCCAATCAAGAGATCAGGGCTAGATCCAACACCGTTTTTTAGCTCATTGCACCATCCCAGTTTCAGAATCTGGCTGTATGCAAATTAGTCTGTTCCTGTCCCAGTGCATGATGGGAACAGGGCAAACCAAACTACAAAAGCCAATTCTTACACTGGGAGGGTTGGCATGTCCGGCTTGACCTGCTGTAAGGAACAAGTCTGCCTGCCACACTGCCCTCTTGTACCCAGGTGTCTCTACCCTGCTGGAGGGAGGGTCTCCTACTTATTGGCTTACGGGAATGACCCCTCTGTGGCAGAGAACATGGCTTTGTCAGCTCTCAACCCAAGAGGGCTTCGTCCCTTGGGACCGGAATAGGATCTCCTACTTGGAGGATGTCTACAAGAGGGTACCTCGCAACATTTCAGGCTCTGCAGATCCAATTTTCTTTCTCTAATTCCCAGTTTTTCCCTATCTCCAGCTGCACCATGCTGCAGGCTCACGCTCTCCTGGAGGACTCACTTCCTGAATACAACCAGTGGAGGCAATGATTTTCTTTGGGCGTCTGGGTAAAGGGGCCACGGCAAGGCTTTAACATTTATTGGTGACTCATGCTCCAGATGATCTGGAAAGAGCCAAATGGAGGTGGGAGGCCTGGGTTAGAGAGTTGGACAAGAATGAATGGAAAGCACTACTACTGCTGGTAGTAGTGCCTAACCCGAGGAAGAAGAAATGGAGAGACACCTCATTTTCTGCCCTAGCGACTGCAAACTAGAATGCTCTTCCCCTGTACCTCAGTGCAACTAAGAAGGTGATCTATTTAAGTGCAGCCTGAAAACTTTGCTTTTTAATGAGCCCTTTTAGACCATACCTAGGCTGTCCGGAATTTGGTTAAAACCGAGTCTGCACGATATTACACTACCGACTGCAAATCAGCTGACCCGGTTGAAACCGAGTAACGCAGAATTTTTCACATTTGATTAACCACTTGGCCATTTGCACGTTTTGGCCACTTGAGGGAGCCAAAGCAGTACAAACCCAGCATCCGAGCTAGGCATCGGTAATTCCATAAAACATTTCACCCCCTCCCGCTGTTCATGGCTCACCCCCAGTGTCCGTGCCCTGAGGAGGAACTGGCTACATACACCACAGGAGGTGCCGAAGTGTGCCTTACACCCCTGTTGAGACACTTAACGAGGCTTTGTTGTACCTTTCACCAGAGATTCAATAATAACAACTTGTCCGATTTTATTGACGGGGTCACATATGCAGGAGGCCCATCATCTGTGTTAGTATTGACAATTGCTATCGTTGCAGTGTATTGTTTGTATTTGCAGCGCGCCCACCACTTTTAGTATAGAGCCCACAGCACTCATGGCACTATGGCAAAGCTTTTTTTTAAATATAACTTTTTAGAAGAATGCGGCGTTCGCTTCAGGGACACTGCACGTTCTTTCACCATTCTTTATTTTTTTTTTACTTGCATACTGAGCGCTGGCGCACTACACAGCCCTGCAACTCTGGGTTCAAGGCTGTGCAAATGAGGGGTAAAGTTTCTTTTTGTAGCACTAAGTCTGATGTGATTGTGGCAGATGGTGTAATGAAGGTGTTGCGCTGCCACTCACCACACTGACCGGGCCGGGTCCTGGTGCTGCAGCTCTGGGTTGGGAGGCTGTGCAAATGAGGAGGAAAGTTTGAAGTTTCTTTTTGTAGCACCAAGTCTGATGTGATTATGATGGCCGCACCCGAGTACTTCACAGGTCTTTAAAAAGACCATTTACTTAACTAGACATTAATAAAGGAGTGGGCGCCGGGGGACGGGCACTGGAGAAAGAGGTGGCACACACATTTCTTGCTTGTTTTATAAACGTGCCATGTGTTTGTTATTATCTCCAAATTTCGAGCTTCCATGACATATTCTGCCTATGAATAATGGAGACTAGAGAATTAGTGTAGTAGTTGTAAAACATCACAGTAGCCTCATTCCCATGGAGTTAAAATACTATTTAAAGAGACACCGAATATACAATGCTCGGATTCAGACTTACACCCCCCAATCCCCCGCCCCCACACACACACAACAAGATCGGGGCGGCTGGTGGATTTTGAAAGTGGTGGGGCGAAAAACGATACTGTGGTGTAAGAAGCGAGCGAGCGAAGCGAGCGAGCCCGAACTGCAAAAGGAGGGTGCGGAAGAAATTTTTTTAAAAAATGGATTCAAATAGTGGGTTTTATACCACATATTTACTGCAAATTGTTGCAAACACAGGGCACAAATATAGCATTTTAAAGCACAAGTGAGAAGAAAACATTAGAAACATATAAAAAATTTGCCCAATCCTCTAGCTGGTCAGCTTGCAAAATGACCCCCAAGCCAAGCACACAACCAATGGAAACAGGCCCTCTAAGTGTTTTCTACCTGTAACACATCTCTGCCTCTTTACTGTATTGGATGATGAAGTCATCAAGGCTCACACCATTGGTAACATTGCAAGTACTTTAAAAATTAGATTGCCAAAGAGATCCATCCCAGGACCGCAGTTCATCCTTGATTTTTTTAAGATTAGCCGGACAAACTGAAATTTTATTCCAGCAAACTGTGTTTAGTTTGTAAAATATAACATTTATATACCATAAATGAACACAGACAGAAGGTCCACATAACATAAATTGAGGTGCAAAACATACAAACCTGACAACAAGATTTTGGGTGGATAGCAGAGATATAGTGATAGTAACAGATATGGTTTATAAAATGACAATGGAGAAAAAGGAGTTAACAAAAAAAGTTTAATTTTTAAATTAAAACATAAATAATAAAACATATATAAATGTAGAGCATAACAATAAATAAAATAAAAATCAGTGAACAAAGTAGTTTTCATTTAGGGCCTCATTTATGAGGTTTTGCTGTAGGGCAGCACAGCAGGCATTCCTGTTGCTCTGCCCTATGGCAAAAAAAGGGCATGAATACACAGTATCTATCAGATACAGTGCATTCCTGTCTTTTTCCCTGGCACCGGCACACAATGAGCTGCTGTGCCCCAATGCAGGCACCATTGCACCATGGTGCAAGGGTGCCTCCATTGCGGGCAATCACAAGAGGCTTTTTCCTCTTTCTCTGTGTGCTGCAGAAGGAAACACACATAGAAAAAGGAAAAACGAGGGGAAATAAAGATATTTCTCCATGCTGTGCTTGTGGCTCCCTTACGCCTCCCCTAGGGAGGTCTTTGTTTTTGGCGCTGCCTCAGATTACAGATTTCTCAAAAATCTGGGGTAATGTCAAAAAGCCATGGATGTTGCTGGGAACACCCCCAGCAACACTCAGTGCATGCAAAAAACTGTTTTAAATGGACCATATTTACGAGGCAGCCTTAATCCAAATAAAGGGGCTTAGTGCTGCCTCGTACATATGGAGTAGGCTCCTGCGCTATGGAACGTCACAAAAAGTGACATTCTGGCAGCACAAGGGGCCTCATAAATGATGCCCTTAATGTACAGAAGAAAAACAAAGTATAAAATGTAAACTTTAATTTGGCATTAACAAATAAATTAAAAAAACACCCAGTAGATAACACGGTACGAAAATATTGTTAAATAAACACAAATATGTTAAAGGGACAAAGCTTGGTTTCCACTCTTTATATTTGAACAATAATATTAAACGAGGAACTGTAATTTAAAAAATGTAAACTTTTAAGCAGCATTGGCAAATAAAGACCACACACACAGATAAATAACTATGCAAATTGCAAACTCAAAAGACGGAAAAATGAAAAGTACTCAAATCTTTTTGATGAATACAAAAAGCTTATAGCAGCAACAGGTTGTGATTTGTAAAGCACTAGGAAAATGCTGAAAATGTGTCATTGTCATTTAGCTGTATAAGTCAAACCCCGCAAAAAAGGTTATTGGGTGTCAACCATGTTCACTTTTTGTACAGAAATTTTGCACGTCGGTCTTTAAAAGTAACAAACTTCTCAATAGTAGGCTTATTAAAATCTGGAATGTCTCTGATAAGTTCCTTTTCCATAGACAACATGGCCAATGCATTCAGACGAGTCTCTATCATAGTGTTCCTTAAGAATGTTTTAATTCTCTTTAGAGTTGAAAAACACCGCTCGGACTCTGCTGTGGTCATGGGTGTGGTGATCAGAATCTTCAACAGATTCATAGTCTCTGAAAATGGTTCTTGTAGATTGTTTTCAACAAATAAACCAAATAAAGGAATGGCACCAGTAGCTCTTCGAAATTCATGCCTTCCATATATGATCGATAGTTCAGAGTTCAATTTATCTTTGTTTAGCATGGGATATGCCTTTATAGTTTCATTGAGTATTTGGTTTGGAAATGATCTTTCATGTCTGTCAAAGTGGTCACTTTGGAGTAAAGTAGCACTTACAAGATGTTTGGTAAATTCAAAGCGTTCTTTGGCGTGGACAATGATAGTATCACAAACTTCTTTGGCAACTTGGACCAAGACCTTTAAATCAGTTCTGTGGCTTGAAAACTTAGATTCTACTGGCAGTCTAGCATCTAGATTGTCAACAGATGCCCTTACACGGGTGATTTTGGTGACAAAATCGGTTGTTTTGTGTTGTACATATAAGGCATCTATGTCCCGCTTTTGTAGCTGGTTATACAAAATGTCCACCTGGTGCATTATGTCGTAAAATAAAAAAAGGAAGAAAAGAAACTCCCTGTCTTCCAATGTTCTGATGAATCCATGGGCCTCGCGTACAGCAACTGATTCAAAATGACCACTACTTTCAATGGCCCGAAAGCATTTTTTCAAGTCTTCTCTGTAATCATATATCATAGTGACAGTGCGTATGTGAAAATTCCAGCGAGTTGTAGCCACTTTTTGGAGTCTTCTAGAAACTATGTCCTGGAGAACTTCAGTTCTTTTTGGAGATCGTGAGAAAAAAGCAGGAATGCCACCCACAATAGCAAAAAAAAAATTTACTTTTGAGATCCTTGATACTGCTTGCTCCATAATCAAGTTAAGTTGATGAGCATAGCAATGCACATAATGTGCATTGGGGTAAACATCTCTAACTTTTTTCTGGACTCCTCCAGAGCTGCCACTCATCACACTAGCTCCATCGTAGCTTTGAGCAATTACTTTTTTTTTGTCACTGGTCTCTGGGAAAACATTATTAAGTTCCTGAAGCAAAGTTGTGGCAATTGTATGAGCAGATGAATCTTTTAGTTGATTAAAACAATAGAATCTCTCAACAACTTTATTGCTGGCATCAATATAGCGGAAAACCAGTACGGATTGAGTCTGTGTGGATACATCAGTCGTATCGTCCGCCTGGATAGCGACAAATTCAGAGCTTCGCAACTGCTGTATTATGACTTCTCTTGTTACTTCCAACATGCAGTCCAGGAGTTCATTCTGGATGGTTTTGGAAGTGCCTTTAAAAACTGTTGCGGATTTTAAGTGAGTGTCCATTGCACTGTCTAAGCTAGCAACAAAATCAACTAGGCCTCTAAAGATTCCTTTATTTGAAGAGCCTTCCTGCTCATCGTGACCACGTAATGCCAATTCAAAAGCGCCACAAAAACGCACACAGTCAATCAATTTAGATAAAATGTACCTGTTTTTATCAACTTCTAGGTTATGGTTTCTTATTGCAATGCGATAACTGTCATCCAGCTGTGAAGCAATATTCATTCTTCCAAACATGGCAAGCTTTATTGAGCTATCTAGGTGCGATTTACATGCCTCGTGCTTCTTTATTTTTTCAGAGAGATGCTTTAAATCCGTAACTCCTGTTTTTGTCCATGGTACTTCACCACC
Organism: Lissotriton helveticus; assembly: GCF_964261635.1. NCBI lineage: Eukaryota > Metazoa > Chordata > Amphibia > Caudata > Salamandridae > Lissotriton > Lissotriton helveticus. The sequence continues at coordinate 291,231,007 of NC_136057.1, forward strand.
AAACAGTAAGCAGGGAAAGCAGAACAGCGAATTTTTTGTAGTGCTAGCAGTAAGCCAGATTTTCCTTGTATACCATGTAGAAGTGAATTTTCTAGTGTAATCTTTGCCACGTTCTTTTGTAAACTGTTCAAGCTTGATTTCAGGCTTATCAGGCCCTAAACTTTTGACCTGCATTTTCTCTTCTTCTTTCAGCCTAGAGAATGGTGTGAGGAGTAGCTGGTCAACTGTATTCATTTTGTATAACTGAAAATAAGCTAGTGATCCAAGTGGTGTGTTGGAGTAGGGCAGTGCTTTGAGTCTTGCAGTAACGCTGGCCTTGCTGCCAGTTACTGGGTCAATCGCTGGCCCCTGTGAATAAGTAAAAATGAGGTGTAAGCTTTGACACTAGATAGTGCATAAAGTAAAAATGAGATGCAAGATAACAGTGCACAGAACAAACAGTAGTGAGTAGTGCAAACTCACTACTATGAAACAGGCAATGCAGAATGCTAGAAAGTCCTTAATGCTAATGGCTTATTATCAAAGTCTCTGAAGTATGCCAGAAAGTGCTTTACAGACGTGTTGTAATACTGCAAGGTACAATTTAAACAGTTGCCCCATTCTTATATCTGATACATGTTATGTTATTGAAATCCATTGAAACTATAAGAACAGGACCTGCTCACGGTGATGGTTTGACTTAGAAGCATTTATCAGATTAGCACACTGGCAACATCTGCCTCACCCCAGATGTAATGGTGATATTTTTAGACTGGGACATTAATCACTAATTGCCTTTCACACACAATGCCTGTTGCTTTGCAAATGCATCCTTGATAGCTGCTCATGCCCATCAACAGAGCTTGTTTATGAAAAGGCTTAATTTACACTGCTGAATGAATAGAATTTTCGCTTTGGGGTTTATTCACTCATAGGGATGCATCATAATCACATGTAGGGAGGAGCCACATATAATCCTGTTTTATGTAAACGTGTTTGTTAGAAATATAAACTATGTTAATGCATTTACATGCCATGTTTTAGCAATTATCTAGACGATGAACTAAATAACATAGGCTATTAATGTGATGGCTAGAATTACTCATGTGAAGATTCACAATGTTTTAGTTTTAGTTTAATACCGATGCTTCATTTTAGTTTAGATAATGAGCATTAGCAAAATTGTATTGTAGGTGTGCAAAACTGAATTTATGTAATACGAATGATTGAAATACGTTCTTGTGAGTTGTGCGCTTAAATCGTAGGCCTGAAATACCAGGAATTAACTTAAAATTTCATGTGGACTGTGGAGTTTCTCTTTCTCACGTTTTTATTGCAGGTGGAGAAGCTTTCTCGTAGGAATAGTAATGTCCTTGTTTTAGCAGCTAGGCAAGGAAAGGAGAAGTTACAACTGTATGCCATAAGGTGATAGGGCACGAGACTCCGTTTAGCAGAAAAGAAGGCATGAGTAGGGAACCAAGGACAAAATGTTGCCGAAGAGGAACATGGAGAACAGCGTAGAAACGTCCATCCTAGGCTGTGCCTATCATTGAAGTACAAAAATGAAGGGGATTCTGGCAAGGGGTGCCTAAAATAATTTGGCTTTTTTCTTTTTTCCTCTGTACCATTATACGTTTGTACTGAGATGCGCAAATGTCCTATTTTTGGCATTGTAATAAATCTAACTAACCTGTCCCAGTTGTCCGTGGGTTATTAATTATCAAGGTGAGTTACCTTGAATTGGTTTGTTGACTCAATTGATTTTCTCCCCTTCACACTCATGCTGCTTAAAAGATTCATCAGTAGGCAATTCTAGAAAGATCCATTACAAATGGGCCCGACCCTTTCACTGCCATGAGGCTTACAGTATCTGTGCTGGATACAAACAATAGCCAGTGTCACATGGTTGATAGGGGCATAAGAGACATTGTTAAATTAGCATGAGCCGGGTTGCCATGATGCTGCTTTTGCGCACAACACTACATGCTTTTGTTTTGCACGTCTCAGTTTCTACCTTTCACCTGAGAACACTTTGCTGTGCTTATTCTCTATCTGTTCCTGGAGTTTAGTCTGAACACTGTGAGCAAGGTTGATAAACAATGTCTCTTGTTATTCTGTTCTGGACAGGCCCTTGAGCCTAGACAAAACATAACATAATATTGTGGATGAGTATGAGTAAGGGAGCGAAAAGGTGTGTCTTGTGTCCGCGATTCCTGAGAGATCCGAGAGTGTTGTGTTCTGGGGTGTCCAATCATTTGTTACTCCGGGTGTGATAGGAGAGTGAGTGAGACACTATAGCTAGTCGGTCCTGGGCTCTTGGGTAATAAGGCGGTAGGAAGGCACAACCCCTATGCACCAAGGTCTCATAATCCTGTGCATAGTTCTGCATATGAGCAGAATCCCTGCAACACCAGCAAGCAGTTCATATGAAGTAGGGAAGAATACAGCTAGAAATCATGACTTTAAACAATGGCAACATAGAGAGCCCTAGTTGATTAGGATTCATCCTGTAGACAAAGTATGCATGCCATGAAAAAGAATAAAGACAAAATTCCCTTAAGCAGAACATTAAGTAACATGGATTGAGTGACTGCAGTGGATTCATTCACTCAATAACATAACACAAACTAAACTACTAAGAAAAAAATAAAATATTGTCTCACACAGCAGGTTGCCAAATACACAGTGACATTACATTAAACAAGATCTCAAAGTCCTGCATAGATAGGAGAACAAACAGACTAAATGGGACCTGTTAAGCTTTTGTGCTGTTAATTTATACACATATAAGTATCATCACTACCAATGCCCCACATTACAAGAATATGCTCACTATTTACAAACCCTTTGCAATGACATGTTTCTATTCCAACTAATTTCAACTACAGTCAATTTCAATTTCAATTCAAGAATCTTTATTCGGTGAATAAAAAACACCATAAAAGCACATTTATATACACAAATAACAGATAAAACATTATTAAATACTGGTTTAGGATCCTTGTGCATAATTGATACAATAAAAAGATTTGCCAACATAAGGGCCAAATAAATACAAATTCACAATTTTTCATTCATCTCCGCTTGTCTGTCTTAAACGAATAGCAACTTTAATAAAATTCAGAATGCTACATAAAGTTAATGGGTCAGAGGCTTTTAACAGAAATACTAGGGCATCCCTGGCGTGTTCCAGTCGCGCTTTTTTAAAAATATTTACAAGGAATCTACGCCTGGGCATGGAAAAATAGGGACAAAGCAAAACAAAGTGAAGGGTATCCTGCGGAGACCGATTGTCGCAGCCGCAGGGACCCTTCTGCTCAATAGATGAGGTAAACCCTGCTGGTATAGCCAGAATAAAGGGGAGCAGATTCAGTCTGAGACGGCACATTAAAAATCTGTCCTGTGCATTATGCAGAAGGAATAAGTAAGGCTCCATACCCTCCACACTTTTTACCAAACCATGGGCCCTTACAGTCTTTTTCACTCCTTCCGCATCCGCTCGACGTTGGGTTACTTGCCCCAGAAATAATTCCCCAACTCGCTTCTTATGCTGTGCTGAAATAGTGGCAGGGTTTGTGAAAAGATTCCCCAGCCCTATCTCCTCCAAGGTGTTTTTCACGTATTTGAGCCAGGGGATGCGCATTGAATGGGTCCTACCTAGGCAGTCCAATAGGATTTCTCTACTTAAATGCGCATCTGGGTTTATCCATATTTTTAACCAGGCCACTATTGGTCTGAGTTTTACCAAATCTTCCAAATATGGCCTCCCTAACTCCCTATGGGCTATGAAACCAGCCGTGCTGGGTGGTACCCTCAGGATTGCTTTCAAATACCTATTTTCTTCCTGTTGGATACTAACTGTATTCACAAACCCCCAGACTTCTGCCCCATAAATTACTTTGGAGCATGTTATGGAGCCGTACAAATTCATCACCTGTTCCGGACTCCATCTGCCCACCCTCCTACCATATCCAGCTATTGCCCCATTAGAAGCAATCATTTTTGTACAACGTTCCGTCACCAGAGGGGTAAATTGCAGGGCACCGTCAAAAGTTACCCCGAGGTAGGAGAACGTCTTGACCTGCTCCAGGCAGTGTGAGCCAATTGTATAAACGAATTTGGTGGAAGGTTTTTTGCCGGCCAGAAGCACATATGATTTCCCTAGGTTAACAAATAGGTCTAGGTTACTCATGAACTCCACAAACCCCTCTATCAGGGTTTGTAGGCTGCGTGGTGTTCTTGCTAATAAAACCGCATCATCTGCATAAAGCAGGACGGGGATATGCCGCAGCCCAACCCTCGGGCAGTCTGTCTTTAGACCCAGAAGGAACTGCTCCAGGTTGTTGATATAAAGAGAGAACAGAAAAGGGGCAAGTATACAACCTTGTCTGACTCCACTCCTACATGGAAAGGAGTCAGACAGTCCTCCCTCCCTGTTGAATCTAACCTTGGCCGTGGTGTCACTGTGCAGTTCCCTCAATATGGTGATTAGGCCACTTTCTATCCCCATACCTGACATCATATCCCACAGCTTTCCTCTGTTGACGTGGTCGAATGCTGCTGCCAAGTCCATGAATCCCATATACATGGGTTCATCGCTGGCCAGGGTATACTTGGCAGTCAGCATATATAGGTTTAGGCACTGGTCACTGGTGGACCTCCCTGTCCTGAACCCATACTGGGTATCCGAGAAGATGTTGTTCTCTTCTGTCCATTCGGTCAATCTATTCAGGATTGCCCTTCCCAAAAGTTTGGCCGATACGTCAATCAGGGAAATGGGTCGATAACACTTCGGGTCATCCCTATTGCCCTTCTTAAAAATTGGTACAATGATCGCCTTGGACCATGAAGGGGGGAGACCACAGGTAATAGCGGTATTTAAGACCCTAGTCATCAAGGGAGCCCATAGATCTATATTACTGAGGAACAAGTCTGGCGGAATTCCGTCCGGGCCCGGGGCTTTATTTTTAGTTAGACCCTCCATCCCTGTCACAATCTCCTTAAGAGAGAATGTAACTGGTGGGGCCTGTCTTGAAAATTCCGGTGGTTCCACATGGGTGCCCGGCTCATAATTATATAAACCCCTAAAATGGGTTACCCATTGCTCCGGAAGAATATTAGCCCCTATCTCCGGAGAATCATTTTCTAAAAAGGTCGGTTTCCCCAGCTTCTCTTAGATCTGCCCATGCTTCTGCCTGTAGGGCAAGTTTCCTCCTTTTAATCTCTTTTTTATACCTTTCTCTACTGAGCCTAATAATCTGTGGATCCCGTGGTTTCGTCTTGAGGGAACATTTCAGTTCCCTCAGTGCCTTAGAGCAATCTCTATCAAACCAGCGGGGACTTGCCTGGTTACGTATGGGCCCACTAGACCTCAATAATTCATCAATTAGGCTAGCAATGTGGACAAACGCTTCCAGGACCCTTGGACCCTGTATTTCCAAATCCAAACAATCATTAATGGCCACTAGCCCCTTATCGCCCAGGGTTTTATAAAACTGTGCCCCATCGATTTTAGACCACTTCAATCTCCTGCCTTGATCAGTGGCCCTCTCCTCAATTAAACAACGGGATTTAGTTACACTGCCCGCTTTGTAAAGGAACGTTAAGGTGAGCGGATTGTGGTCACTAAAACCGCTCCACTCTATCCCTACACTAATTATTTTGTTAATCAACGGTCTCGAGACCAAGATGTAATCTATAATAGATCCACAGCCCCTACCCTTGAAAGTTGGTGGGAGCATACCGTCCAGCTGTGGGTCTATCATGTTAATGGTGTGCTCTAGGTCATACCTAACCCGAAGCAACCCAAGAGCAACCCCAGTCGGCGTATGTGCAAAATGCGGCCCCTTCTCAATCGGGCATTGCCCCCAATCTGTATTTGCCTTTATCAGAGCCGGACAGAGGTGACAGTTAAAATCTCCTGCCAAAAGTACGCCATGAGACGGCCCATTATTCTGAGATATAATTTCTTGACCCAACCTCTGGTCAAGTTCAGCCAATAGGGATGAATTAGTATTTGATATCTCACTGTTATAAAAATTAAAAACAGACAATTTCAACCCCTTGCCAGAGAACCGAACTGCCTGTATTCCATACAAATTCCAGTCAAGAGACAACCAGATACCTGGGAGAGATAAATCTACATAAACGGCTAAGCCCCCCATTGCTCTCCCAGAACTGGATTTTCGGGCGGGGACAAAAAAGCACTTGTAACCCTGAAGATGGTAGTTATTCACCACAGCCCATGTCTCCTGCAAACAAATAACATTGAATTTCCTGACAAAATCAACCCACTCCTTGTTACTAAATATTCCAGCCAAGCCCGCTACATTCCAAGAAATAATCCTCATGTCCTCTCCACCCAATACTGCACCCCCCTGGCTCCTTGATCCCATCTCCTGCAACTCCCCTTGTGCGTCCCCCCCACCTCCTCCCACCAACCCATCAACAGCCATACCATTATCTTCAAAGAACATGGATTCCACCGCCCTGGATGTTTGAATTTGCGGGGTCCGGTGTCTTTGCTCCTCCGATATTAATACTCGAACACCCTTTTCTATGTTCTCCTTAGGGGCCTTCTCTACTTGTCAATCCACCCCCTCTAGGCCGTTCAGGCAATCAAACCGGTTATAGGTAGGGAGAGGAGGTACTGGTCTGCCAAATAGTGGCCTAGGTTGAAAGGCCTGGTGACTCCCCCTTCTCCCAACCCTCTCCCATCTATCATGATTTTGGGGTGGGTAAAATGTACCTGGGGCGATGGGAAAGAAGAAGGACACACGGAGGGTTTGGATAGTGGATTCCCTTGATATGTTTTCCCCTTGACATATGTGCGACACCGTACCCTTGTCCCTAAAACTCACCAGTAAACAGTCCCCAGGTATGGATTTTTGGGTTCTCCCCACCCATGGGACCCTTCTTACCATTATAATTTCATTATTGAGATGTCTCGGGAGGGGTCTATTTCTGTTTAGCCACTTGATTACCCTGGTTTTTAGGGCACAGAAATCCTCTACTTCTCCTTCATCAAGTTGCGGGACCCCTGCCATAACCACAGTAAGGTCATTAGTCTCTGGTGGTAAGTTAGGGCGACGGGGTTTTGCAGGGGGCTTCCTTTGGTGGTCTGGGGCACTATTATCTACCCGGTGAGCCGAAGCTACTGGTACAAGAGAGGGATTAGGTGTATTTACACAGAGTGGGTTGGTAGTTACAGGTTTTGGGTTTAGGGATTGATGCGGGACTACCCCCTTTGCAGCTTGTGGTGGAGCTGAGTTTACTACCCTGTGTGCCGACCCTTGTGGGGCTACAATGGTGGTACTAGATTCTGGGTCACTTCCCTGTCGACCAGCGCGAGTTTTCAGACTTCCCAATGTAGCCTCCAATATGGTTAGCCTGATCTCAATCTTTTTTATACTTTCGCTGATTGGAAGTAGCAGCGACCTTAACAGGAATTCCACATTTCCCAGCGGCACAACAGAGAGGGGGACATTAACAATACTGGTCCCTGCATTATCGATCCGGGCAGGAACTGAGTTCACCTGAACATTAGAATTTGGGAGTGGCTCTGCCGGTACTTTTACTATAGATGCGGGGTTTTTTAAGGATTTGCCAAAGTCCAGGTGTGAGATCTTGGGTTTACTACTTCCCTGCGCTCCCTTTGCCCTTCTCCTACGCTTTTTTGGAGGGGGTCCCAAAATTACTTGTGTGTTCACTACTTTCAGTTTGGGGTTTCTATCATTATGAACTTTGGGCGGTTGTGAAATTAAATCAATAGTCCCCCTGGCGGGGCTGGGGCTTATAACCAAAGCTGGACTCCTAATTCCAACTGGTGGGGTGTCAACACACTCCCTTAACAGGAGTGGGACATCCTCAATGCGAGTAAGCTCCTCCCTAAATGTGATAGATTGTTCTCCCATGGGGGTATTTTTCAGATTATCTACTGATCGTCTCCGTTCCGCCCTTAGCCTGGACAAATTTCCCTCTTTGTCAGCCTCCCCCACTGCCCGTGAGAAATAGTTTTCAAGTGTCCCAGTTTTCGCTCCTCCCGGTTTCTGTGGGGTACTCTCCCTTACCGGGGAAGGCATTATTTTACTCAGAGATACTCCGATATGCCTCACAGGGCTGGTGAACACATTAATAATTCAATAGTTCCAGCAGCTACCTGCACAGTCAATCAAACAAAACCAAGAGAGTAGGCCCAGCCCAGCCTCCTCCGGCCTGTGACGGCCTTGGACGGTCCCGCCCTTGTCCCGGGCTTCTCCCGGCGCTCCCGCGCGCTCCCGCGCAGCGGGGGTTCAAGGCAATTAATATAGTATAGGGCAAATAGGTGGAGTGGTGGGAGGGGTCGGGGAGAGCGGCCCAGGTGTAACTAATCAGGCAGGCGGGCGCTCCTGGGATATGCAGTCCCAGCAGAGCGCGCGCACTCACTCGCAGCCCCGGCTATCAGACTTCCCTCAATGTCCCCTTGTCGAAGACAGCAGGCAACACTCCTGGCGCAGCGGGACCCGCGGAGCGGGTTCCGCAAGAAGTAGGCTTTAACAGGCAATCCAGGTGGGTCCACAAAAGTTCAGCAAGGCGTCCCACTCGCAGGCACTGTAAGCACAGTTAATGAAGGCTCGGTGGAGGGGTGGGAGGGGTCGGGGAGAGCGGCCCAGGTGTAACTAATCAGGCAGGCGGGCGCTCCTGGGATATGCAGTCCCAGCAGAGCGCGCGCACTCACTCGCAGCCCCGGCTATCAGACTTCCCTCAATGTCCCCTTGTCGAAGACAGCAGGCAACACTCCTGGCGCAGCGGGACCCGCGGAGCGGGTTCCGCAAGAAGTAGGCTTTAACAGGCAATCCAGGTGGGTCCACAAAAGTTCAGCAAGGCGTCCCACTCGCAGGCACTGTAAGCACAGTTAATGAAGGCTCGGTGGAGGGGTGGGAGGGGTCGGGGAGAGCGGCCCAGGTGTAACTAATCAGGCAGGCGGGCGCTCCTGGGATATGCAGTCCCAGCAGAGCGCGCGCACTCACTCGCAGCCCCGGCTATCAGACTTCCCTCAATGTCCCCTTGTCGAAGACAGCAGGCAACACTCCTGGCGCAGCGGGACCCGCGGAGCGGGTTCCGCAAGAAGTAGGCTTTAACAGGCAATCCAGGTGGGTCCACAAAAGTTCAGCAAGGCGTCCCACTCGCAGGCACTGTAAGCACAGTTAATGAAGGCTCGGTGGAGGGGTGGGAGGGGTCGGGGAGAGCGGCCCAGGTGTAACTAATCAGGCAGGCGGGCGCTCCTGGGATATGCAGTCCCAGCAGAGCGCGCGCACTCACTCGCAGCCCCGGCTATCAGACTTCCCTCAATGTCCCCTTGTCGAAGACAGCAGGCAACACTCCTGGCGCAGCGGGACCCGCAGAGCGGGTTCCGCAAGAAGTAGGCTTTAACAGGCAATCCAGGTGGGTCCACAAAAGTTCAGCAAGGCGTCCCCTACAGTCACTAGCTGAGTGGGTTTTTCAAAGCAAACCCTTTATTTAAAAGCGCCCACACTGCGTACTGCGCTAACAACACTTTCCTAACTCCAGTGGCGCACCATCCACATTCCTACTCAGTACCAAACTTCTCGCCGCCACTCTCCCCTTTTTAAACACCAAACACCACTGCAGGATTGTAGCTTTACCTAAAGGTAGACATCCAGGCTCACCTTTCTGGAGGGCTTCCACTTCCTGTTCACCTATCAGGACTGCTACAGCGTCCACTTTTACTAGTACTTGGACTATCCTGGCAGAATGTCTTTCCTCTGTGGTAGCAGCAAAACAGTGGCAAAACAAAACAAGCAAACAAAAATGAGAATTAATAAGAGGGAAGGGTTTTCACATCATTCTGTGTCCATCAATATCCACTGTGTCTCTTTTTTAGGGCGAGCTGGTGTTGGAGCGCGAAGCGCTCCCGCCAGCGAGTTCTATAGTCGCCGTGTTCACTGGCAAGGGAGTCTAGAGCTGTGCACGAGCGGCTACTGGCCTGTGCACGAGCAGACTCAGCTCTGTGAACACGCACGTCTCCGGAAGACGTGCTGCGCCCGAGCCGCCTCCCGCTTGTTTTAAGACGGCACCGACCAAGTACAGTGCTGTTACGCTCACAAAGCTTATCTGTCATTTGGAGAACTCTTCTTTGTTAATTGAATTGCCTCGTGCTTGTGTCAGTGCTCGGCGCACGTCTGTGTTGCCCCCCCCCCCCGCGCCACTCGCCTGTTGTCATACAATTGCTTGTTTTCTATTCCAACCAACTGCTACGATATTATTGAATCGTTTTCTAAGTGGGACTTCTGTTATGGATTCAGTTTCTCTGGAAAAACGAAATGCCCTGTTTAAGCACTCATGACGGGAAAATCTACTCTAGGTGTTTTGTACTCTTGGAAGGGAATCCTGTTGGCTTGTTTGTCGGGAAGTAAAAATCGAAAAAGGAAAGGTAACCCTTGTTTTAATCTCGATTTGTAGCACTGCTTTACTATCCTCCTTGCAGGAGTTTTTTTTGTATACAATGCTGACGTGTTTTTATATTTATAATTGTTAGTTTATTAAATGTAAGTTAAATGGACTAGCCTTTTATTATAAAGTTCAGTTTGTGGCGTCCATGTAAAACTGCTTTTCTTTTGGGTCGTACCTTCTTGGCGGTTAAGCGTGTTATTTCAGCTGCCTAACTGAAACAGGCTTTTGTAACCGGACACCCTCGTCTCTATTCGGACATGCCAATTCATCACTACTGATGTGTCACGAGATGAGGAAGGGCATGCCCAGCACTGGGAAGTACGGTGGGTGATCATGTGTCCATCCGCCCCCAACCAGTAGAGGAGATTTGTTGTACGTTCTGGTTAACATTTCTTCCGAGTGTGAGGCTACATTTTGTATTTAATTGGTGAAATCCCACTTTCAAGAAGATACAATGCAAATCCACTAGTTCTTGATGTTTACATTTACTTTTGTACATTAACCGAAACACGTTTCAAGTTGGCGTTTGTTGAATAAATGGCATTCCAGATCAGTGTTTGGTGTTGCAATATGGAAAATCGCATTTTTTGGGGGGTAAATAGAACGTTTTAGTAGTATTTTGCCTTTTCATGCGCCCAAGTTGCACAGGAATATTTGTAAAACACTCTTAATACCTTGTGGTCCGCTATGTTTGTTCCTATGTTGCTTTTTTTTGTATGTACAGCATAGGCGGGGTGCTTTTCCCAGTAAGCATTGCCTTTCTAAAATGTTACCTCTCCATCTATTAAACCAAATTAACTTATGGATTTAGTTTAAATATTTTGAGTACGTTTTGCAGAATAAAACTTTGTACGGGGAAAGTGTCCACTAACAGAAAATACAATGCACAGAGTAATTTATACCAGCGTAAAATCCTTCATTCCCACAACCAAATGTGTTTTTGTTTTATTTGTGCATTTGTTTACAGATATGCTGCTTATCCCTGACAAGGCACCAAAGTGTTTTTGGTGGACGTGTAGTATGTTACACCGTATGTGGTCCTAGGTTGGAACCATGTGGGTTAGTGGCGTGGCCAATGATGATCAGATGTGTTTTGACAGTTAAAGGGGTTAAGCCATGGATCATACTAGGTAAGGCACAAAGAAGGGACCATGGGTTCGTTTCAAAGAAGTGCTATGGAACAGGTGCTTTGTGGTATGGAAATCTATCTCCTTTAAGATGCATTTGGACTATTGTGGGCCGATTTGATTGACACAAGTTTAGCGTAAATGTAACTGCAATTAATGCAGCATGCTCTAACGCCACCAAGGGAGCCAGTAACAAGTTGAATTTACTAAGGAAACTCTCAAACCCTTCCTCCCTCAGGCCGACCTAAAAATGGCAGTGCAAGCCTAGTGCTACCAAGACTAGACTATGGAAGCACCACTCTTTGCTGTCTCCCCATATACAAGATGGCCCTGCTGAGGGCATCACTTAATGCTGCGGCTAGACTGGTATCAGCAATTAAAAGAAACAGCCACAGCTCTCCGACCCTGAAAGCCCTGAACTGGCTGCCTTACGTGGTTAGTATACGCCTGCATGACCCATAAAGCTCTACATAACAATACACCCAGTTACTTAGCTCTAAAGCTAGAAAGGTTGGGAGGTTGCAGACCACTTCATAGTGCGAGTACTTTACTTTTGAAACCACAATCCTTCCATAAGAAGGTAACTGGTTGCAGAGCTTTCGCATGGATTGCACCAAAGATTTGGAACTCCTTACCTGCTGCGGTGCATGGAATCACTTCCTTTACGGCATTCAAAAAATAAGTAAAAATACTACTAATGAACAAATTCACTTCCTAAGTCTTAATTCTAGGCTGCCACTGAGTCACCTATAAGAGCCGCATATCATTGCCTACCTCCGGTGGAATGAATGAGATTATTATATGTATGATACCACAGCCGCTTAGTGCTCAATAACTGTTTAGCATAAAGCTTAGTTGGCCTCGGATCTACTATATTATCCATATACTTCATACCCATGGTGAATCGGAGGAGTATATTATATGTATGTTTATTAGCACAACCACCTAATGCTCAATAACCGTTTATTGTGCAATGTCCTGCTGATTCCGGGTCACCTATGTTTGTTATCTATATATTATAGTTCTCTTTTGTATGTATTGGCACATTTCAAATGCTTGTATACTACAAAGCGCTCTGATACCCTTGTGGGTCACGTTCGCGCTATATAACATTTTATTAATAAATAACTGCATTTCCAGCCCCAATATATTTTCTTAGTATTTTCCACCCACAGGCAATGTTGCACTTTGTGTCTACTGGGTGCATTACTTGGACAGCCTACGAGTACCTGGACCATTGTTGGAGGGTCCTTACCCCACTTCCATCCTCATTTTATAGATCTCTGCAGTACTTGTACATCACACATTGGTGTATGCCGTAAGCATCTCAAATGTTTGGCTATTTCACAAAGCGGGTACTCCCCTGGTGTTCTTCTTCCCTCACGTATTGTAGATTTTGCTGCAACCCTCTGCTTTTAAGGCATGTGTGTTATTAGCATTTCCAGCAGCTGACCTGCATAATCCTTTAAAAAAAAAAGATTTTATCATGTGCTCATCTGCATTGTGTTATATTCGTTGACCTGTTATCTTTGCTTCCACTCCAGATGTTATAACTGGTGCGTATAATAGTCTAAGTCAAGTCCTACGCTTTGAAGCTGTTTGGGACTCAACCTGTACTAGTGGTTGGGTATCTGATTAATTCCTTTCACCTGCAGTGGCTGTCTCCTATACCTTTGAATGATGGCTCCATTGTAGAATGGTCTGAACCCTATGTCCTGTTTGGCTCGCGAGCAGCTGGATTTTTATTTGACTCTACCTGGTAAAGTTGGCGAATTGCCAATGTTCTTCTGGGCTACCTTTAGTTCCAAGATAAAAACAGAGAAGCTATTGTGCCCTTCTTGAATATGACAGCAAGCTTGCGCCCCTTCCACCTGTGCATCTACCAGCGTCCTTGGTATACCTCCTGGCATCTGGTCTCTGAAGCTCCCCCTTGCCTAACGGCTGCCATGTCCTCTGTCCCAAATATGTGGCAGTGAGCAGTACAATGCTGCTGAAGCATGGAAAATAATTACTGTTGAGTTCAGACTTTACTTAAGCAGTATCTTTTGATTTGCTAATGACTGTTGCAGCACGTGACTGACGTGAGGTTTATCTGATTCTTTTGCTCCTTCTAGTTTGACTTCTACTTTTCAGATTTCATACTAAATGGAATGTTATTTGTAGCCATCTCCTGTGAATTTCCATAGAAAAATATACTCGCTGCAGCAATAAAAAGTTAGTGGGTGGAGTTACACTATACCGGACATGTAGGCATGACTTTACAGCAAAACACTCAAAAAGGTCCCAAGAGTAAACTTTTTCTATTTTTTAAATAAGAGATTTCCATAACTAAAAGGCGCCTTTAAGTTGTATATTTTGAGTGCTGGTTTGGAAATAAGTTTGGTTCAACTTATGTGCAGTCTAAACTTGCTAGCGCCCGATTATCTGCACTTTGGCACAAGCTCCTCAAGTCTGCCACAATCTGTTGCAGATTGGAATTCTTGCACTGAGCTCAAGTTACACAATACAACCATTTTCAACTTGCACCAGTGGTAGGCACCTCAGTGAGAGACAAGGAACATGCTCCAGCCCCAGAAGATTTTGGGGACATTAAGGGATTTTATGGAAGGATAAGAAATTCCTGTATTACCATAAACCAAGCATAAGTCAGCATGCAAAGTTAGGGAATTAAATAACTATTGTGGTGATTTGCAAGTACAGTTCATGATTTGGAAAGAAAAATGAATGAAAAGTTGAAAGGACCAACCAAAAGGGTAGAAATTCAAAAACGCTATGGCAAGGTTTTTCAGATTGTGCTCAATGTGTAGTGCATCCTGGGGTCACGGAACAGGATGATGAATGCCTGAAGACCACCACCACCTGTGTTGACATCCTGTTAAGCATGTACTTGACTGTATGCTTTGATTTCTAGAAGAGCGACAGGGAATAGGCTGAGAGTCTGTAGGAGAAGCTCTCTGCAACCAGGTCCTAGCTATAACTAGTTGAACTTTTGAAGGAGAGGTGCCATAATTACAGCTGTGGACGCAGGCGGTGCTCGACACCCAAAGCACTGGGTGGGACCTGTGGGAGAGACGACTGCTGTAGGAGGTCAAAGTAGGCCAAGCCATGGCCAGAGACTACTGGTCACCAGGAACAGACCATGGCCATTGGGTCAGCAAAATTTCATAATCAAGTTAGGTGTGTGAGGTCAGTCTGCTCCATTGTCTGCCAGATATTGTCAGACTGAGTCCAGTGGATTCTGGGTTGTAGTGGCCATGAGTTCTTCTCCTGATATCAGTGATAAGTGATATCTCGTATAATTGGATTGGGTAATGTGGTTGCATCACGCTGCTTGTTTAATTTTAGTGTTTTTTTAGATTTTGCATTCTAACCATATGGGCCCTTGGACCGTACATTCTCCACAGGCTTTATATGCAGGCCACTAACCTAAATTGTTACGTTCTGCCTTTAAAGGAAGTGGTTGTGTCTCTCTTCCTTTAGACCAGTGTCTTCTGGCTCTACCCTATCGTTTGGTAGAGTATCTGCTTTCTTACTATTTCCCCCTGTATTTTTGCTCTAAGGAGACCTTTATTGCATTGCTGGAGTTCTTGCAAGAATGTAGACCTTTATCAGGATTTTACTATACATTCTGAACAACCAAGTGACTTGCTTTTAATCTGCTAAAAAATTTATATTTTGCATTAAATTACAGGATGCAGAATGTTTATTTTCATAGTGCAGATGCATCCCCAGTGTCTATTGCACAAGAAGAAATAGATGCTATTAAATGAGGAAGTGTCACCTTGTATTGTGAGATCTTTCAGTGCACTGCTCCCTTTCTTTTGCTGCTTCTCCTGGTAGCTGCTGCCCCCGAGCTCCCTACTGCTGACACTTGGGTCAGTGGTTACATGCTCTCCTCCACTGGCAGGTCTCCCCACATGCACCTGGCACTCTAGTAATGGACCCTCACCGTGCTGCTCTGCGCTCCTCCTTTTTAATTATTTTTTTAATACTTTTTTCCGGCTTTTCCTGCGTTTTTTCTTTCACCCTTGCCCTTTTTGGGTCTCGCTGGCAATGCATCCGCAAGGATGCATTTGTCCAGCTGGAGACCAATAGCGATCATTCTGGGGGGAAGGAGGGTGCACGAGCTTTTTGGATTCGTGTGCGCGCATGTCGCGTCCAGCGCCGTACACATGCGCGCGCAGACACTCGCTCACACACACTCCCCCACAGTCACACACACGCACTCCAAGACACATACACGCACGCACGCACACACACATACACAGCCCGCCCCGCCCCCGCACGCGCACACACGTTTCCCCCCCCAGCTCAGCAACCCACTCACCGGCTTCCTTCGTGCGGCGGCTCTCCTCAGCTGCAGGGCCCGGCAGCAGGACTCTTCTTCCCTCCTTCGGCACCGGGGCGCAGGGTAGGCTCCTGCCTGCTCCGGTGCTCCAAACAATCGCGGCTCTTCCGTGGGAGGCGGGGTAGGCTCCCGCCCTCCTACTTCCTGTTTCCGGTTGTCGCGCCGGCCTTCCTGACTTCCTGGTCGCAGGCCGGCAGAGTGACGAGGATGTTTGATTTGCGGTATTTATTTATTTATTTATTTATGCCTTTTTATATAGCGCGGACTTTACCCGAAGGCGGTATTTATTTATGTAATTATGCATTTTTATATAGCGCGGACTTTACCCGAAGGCGGTATTTATTTATGTAATTATGCATTTTTATATAGCGCGGACTTTACCCGAAGGCGGTAATTATTTATGTAATTATGCATTTTTATATAGCGCGGACTTTACCCAAAGGCGTTATTTATTTATTTATGTAATTATGCATTTTTATATAGCGCGGACTTTACCCCAAGGCGGTATTTATTTATTTATGTAATTATGCATTTTTATATAGCGCGGACTTTACCCGAAGGCGGTATTTATTTATTTATGTATTTATGCCTTTTTATATAGCGCGGACTTTACCCGAAGGCGTCAGAGCGCTTCACATTAGGAACAGAAATGAAACATAATGAGAAACATTACAAAAGAACAGGTTGCAAAAACATACGTTACTTACATAAGGTAATAGTGACAATCGTGAGCAGACAAAATACTTGAGTAAAAATTGTAAGCAACCAAAATACATGAGGTAGTCAAAAGTGCACAAGAGGAAATGAAAGTGACAAGTGTGCAGTTATAAGAGAAAACAGAGTATAATTAGAGGTATAGTCCTGCAATAAGTGCTAGACACTCAGGCTCAGGAACAAGCGTTACATGGGCAAGGTGGCACTTGTGCAAGTATCAAAGGCAAAGACATGTGAGAGGTAGCAGCCGTGTGTTGCAAGGGCAGAGTGGTGTGTGCATGTTACAAAAGGGCACCGAACACCAGTACATGGAAAATACTACAAAAAGGCATACCCTCCAATCACAGGCATACACTGTGTTGAAAGTTGGACTGAGACCGTCAACATTATCGGCGCCCTCTTGCTCTCCTTAACCTTTTTGTGCGCGTAAAACAGCCGCCATTTTGAACACCATGGCTTCCCTGCTCTCGCCGAGAGCCAGCGCGCCTCTCTCTCTCCCACTCCTAGCTTCGCCGGCATCCCCCGCATACTGACAACCCCCCTGCCTGCACCTGCCGCGAATCATAAAACCCCTCTTCAGCGCTGCTCTGCGCCAGGCCCTCGTCCTGTTCCCAGCGCGACACCTCCCTTCTTCCCATTTATGATCCCCGGCCCTTTGATGCAAACCCCTTTTCCCCGTGTGCCCGTTTGTCTTCCTCGTTCCCAGGCCGACACCCAGCTCTGCCGATACTGTTCCTTGCCCCTCCCCGTGCAATAGAAAGTTTCCCCCCAGCAAGGGATCCCCGGGTTGATCAAAGCCCCCCCGCCCTACGAGATCCGATCAAACCCCGCACACTCCGTGAATCGGCGGAATATCCAGCTGCGCGATGATCATCACCTGTTGTGAACGGGGCGGGGACTCCCACTGTAACCTTGCGTGGGAACGGGCTGGGAAGGGGGGATTCGGAGGATGTCTTTCCGTACATCAAAGTATCGACGAGAATGTGTTACATGCAATAAAAAGATAAACTTGTGTATAAGAGGCCAGGCCTCAGGGATGCAGTTAGAGCACCTCAGAACGATACCTTCTGTCCGTTTCGTTGTGTTCTCCTCCGGAGAGAATAAAATCCTTGTTTCCTGCCTTCCAGTCTCCAGCGCCTGCCTCTTCAATAGTTTAACTTCTTTGTGGGTTCAAGAGGCGACACCGCCGGGCAAATACTTAAGGATCTTATATTCTGGTTGGTAGTGCCCCCCAATTATTTTCTACAATTGGCGTCCCAAGCGTGGGGCCCATCAGCGACCCATGGATCCAGTGGGAGAGGTCCTGACGACAAAGTGAACGACTGCAACGATCGGGAACGCGTCTGTCCGATAGACCCTCGTCTGACAGCCGATCATCCGAACTTCACTGGTTCCGAACAGACCTCTCTCGAGTGATCTACGGTCCTGACTGGGAACCATCAGGAGTGCCGCGAGGATAACGGAGAAGAGAGGACGATCGGGCGCTGGATTCGGAAGACAGGAAACTGTCCATGCGGTCCGGGTAAGGTCGTGTAACCACGACAAGTCGCGAAATAATTGCTTGATTGCTTGTTTGTTTAAAAATACTAGTATTGCTCTTTTTATTTATTTGGAGATTCACTGTCTGCAAACGGAGAAACAACGGGCTCTCTCTTTGCAAGCAGTGGAGGATAGGTAGGGCAGCAGCCGTGCTTATTTTTTCTCCCCCACTCAATAATCACTTGAAACTGAACTGTTGTTCGCAAAACTTTTGTTTCCTGGAGATTCCCTGTCTGCAAACAGGGAAGAGACCACCCTTTTTGCAGATAGTGAAAAGGGTAGGTAACGCAGATCTTTGCGGACCTACTCATTCTCCCCATTGTTATTTATTGGTCTTTTGTTATTTTGATCCATGAGGTATTCACTGCCTGCAAACAACGTAGAATAGAAATATTCTGTCCAGTCTTTGCACCTAGTGATAAGATAGGCAGTGCTGACTTTTTAGTCCCTCGTTACGAGCCGTCATGTCTGTCTTCTCCCCACTGATTAGTAGCCTGTTTAGCCCGGACCGCCTATTAGAGATGGACCATCCAGCCCCACTGGAAGGCACCCCTAATAAGGACATGTTCATGAAGCATGGATTGACCGCTATAGCCTATAGTAAACTATGGCATAAATATACAAAAAAGGGTCAAGAAAGTCAATGGCCCCTGATAGGATCCTTCGATGATGATAAAATAAAAACGCTAGAAACTGCCCTGGGTAAAAACAAGACAACACCTACTATGCTTGACAGCTTCGGCATGTGGCGAAAAGAAACTGAACAACGTAAAAAGAAAACTGAGAGTAGGTTGGAAAAAGAGCTGCGAAAAGCAGCCCACCTAGCTGCTCAGAAACTAGAAAAAGAGATAAAAGAAAGAGAGAAAGCTAAACAGAAACTAGAAATGGAAACGCCAAGCCAGTGTCCGGTTAGAACCCCCTCCATGCTCTACCCTGATTTACCCTCAAAACGACAAGCCAATGAGGACCTGCTGTTAGGTCCTCCTATCATCTACATGCCCCCTCCATATGCCCCTTCTCAACCCGTGGCGCAGCACGCGCCACCCCCAGGTACAAACAAAGGTACCGCCACAGCGTCGGCCCCAATGGCCTCTGTGCCAGCCGAACCCCTTGTATTAAAACCCGCATCAACAACAACGTTAGACGACCATGAGACTCGAGGGGCTGGTCCTGCAAGAACAAACAGACTAGACAAAGATGAGCGAGCGGGGATCGACAAAATAGCAAGGACACTGGTAGAAAGGAAGGATGATGAAGAGTACATCACAGATATGTTCAGCTCGTATACAGGGAGTCACAGACGACATTTTACCGTACGACTGTGTTATCATGTCTTGAATGCATACGAGGACCGATATCGAGACAAAGGTCCCGAGAGCCTAAGGACTCTGTACCGGAAGGTCGATATCGGGGATGAGGGCGAGTGTGATGTGTCGGACCTCCTTACGCGTACGCTTGAGGTTTTCCGCCACCTCACTGAACGAAAGCCGGGAGCTAAATCCGCAGCCCCCGTAGTGACCGAACCACCAACCGAGCAATCTAACACCATGATGCCGATACGTGAGGCTGCCCCTTACTGGGTCCCTCCTCGGGGTACAGGGACTCACGATGATGCAAACAACCAAGATGCGAAGGGAAGGGTAGTATACAACTGGGTCTACCAGCCATGGGACCGGCAAGAGATACTGACATTCCGGAAATCTCTACCCGACCTACGTAAAAACCCCACTGCCTTCTATACTGAATTGGGTACAGCCCTGGGTTCAACGATCATGACCCTGGCTGACATCGACTTGTTCTTCGGGTTATGTCTACCAGCTGATGTGTGGAAGCAAATCCGGAAAGTCGACCACCTTGAGCTGTTTGGACATACCTGGTCACAACTCGATGACCTGGACAAACAACGGGGACCAGGACAAAAGCCGTTGAAATCCATTCTAGACCTCCCAGATAAAATCGTAGAGAAATTAAAAACCCTAATCCCAGAAAAGAAAGTGGACTGGTCGATAGTAACAGCCTGTCGCCAAAAACCCCGGGAGGATGTATCGGAATACTTCTCCCGGTTTGAAACGGTGTTCTCCGATTACAGCGGCCAGGACATGACCACTGCAACCGGACACCATCTGTTTGTCCAGAATTATGTTAAGGGCCTATCATCGGAAATCTCCCAGAAACTACAGGCCAGCGAGAGTAGTTGGGCAGCCTCCAAACCTACAGCGATTCTCCAAATGGCCCAATATTATGAGCATCAGAAAAATGAAAACGATAGGGCGACAGAGAAAAAGAAGAAGGACTTAAAGGAGAGGGTGATGATTGCCAAACTGCAAGGGGTGACTATAGGACGAGACCAATACCGGGGAAACTACCAGACAAACGTCCCTAAGACTACATTTCCCCAGGACCGCACTGTGACTTCCTACAGTGGACGCACAGACCTTAGAGAAGACCAGTGCGCTTTCTGCAAAGGGACTGGCCATTGGAAATCCCAGTGCCCAGTTCTTCTGGAAATGATCAGAAACAAAGACCCCAGGGATGTAGCAAACGGACCGAGACCTAAGGGACAACAACGAGGGCCCCCAAATGACGCAACTAATGACAGATCAAGCAGACCAAATACGTTCGATCGACCCCGACAGAACCAATATCAACAATCTGACTATGACGACGCTCACACCTTCGCATAGGACAGCCAAGGGCGAGGGAGGGATCCAGTCGAGCTCTATGTTGACCAGCAGGGCCCTTACGTCACTGCTAAGGTCCTGGGTACCAAGTCTCCATTTCTGGTAGACACTGGCGCAACACGTAGTGCGTTATCTAAACGACTGATTCCAAGGGCACCCTTGTCTGGCTCACTCATAACATCGACAGGTTTCGATGGAACGCCCTCCACCAACCCTTTGTCTGCCCCGATTCTCTTTGACGTAGAAAACAACACCACCGACACCACGTTCTTGCTTTCCTCCAATAGCCCTGACGCCATTATGGGACTTGACTTACTGAAACACTTCCGAGCGACGATTAGGTGTTCTCAAGATGGAGTTCGAGTGTTTCTTTACGACAACCCCGTTCTGCTTAGACATTGCTCTCCCCGACACATGTTTTCCATCACCGACGTTGACGCGTCCCTGCTTGACACTCTACCTCCGTATCTGTGGGCCAAAGCGGATTCGGACGTAGGACGTATGTTAATTGACCCAGTGCACATTACTGTCCGACCAGACGCAACACTCCCAAAACTCCCACAATATCGGATATCGCCAGAGGGCGAGAAGGCATTGGTAATGATTATCCAGTCACTGATAGACGCAGGAGTGGTAGAGGAAGTGGTTAGCAACGTTTGCAACAGCCCTATCTTGCCCATTATCAAGAAGCAGGGAGAGGGAGATGAGAGAGCATACCGTTTCATCATCGACCTCCGAGAGATCAACAAAGTGGTGGTACCCCAGTACCCTGTGGTCTCAGACATCACCACCATCCTGACCTTGATTCCATCCACTGCCACCACCTTTTCCGTCATCGACCTCAAGAACGCATTCTTCTCCATCCCCATCCACCCAGACAGCCGATATCTCTTCGGCTTTACCCTAAAAGCCCGCTCATATAGGTTTTGCCGAGCGCCTCAAGGCTACACGGAAAGCCCTAGCATCTACAGCCAGGCCCTCAAAAGACAACTAGACCAAGTCCAGTTACCCGACGGGGTGGTGTTGGTACAATATGTCGATGACATCCTTTTGGCAGCTGACACCACCCCTCTAGCGGTTACCGCCACCATTCAACTCTTGCACTTCCTTGCGGAAAATGGCCACAAGGTCTCCAAGAAGAAGTTGCAATTCTGCCTACCCCAGGTCACTTACCTAGGCCACCTTTTGTCCAAAGATGGAAGAAAACTCACCCCTGATCGAATCCAAACCATTCTAGATACCCCTGTCCCTAAAACCCAGAAGCAGGTTCGCTCCCTATTAGGCCTCACCTCCTTCTGCCGACAATGGTTACCAAACTTCAGCCTCGTTGTAAAACCACTGCTTTCTCTGCTAAACAAAGACGTCCCTTTCCCACTCCCTTGGACTCCTGAGTGTCAAACTTCCTTCACAGAACTGCGAGATGCTCTTTGCTCAGCCCCTGTCCTGGGTACCCCTGATTACAGAAAGCCCTTCTCCCTTTACACTCACGAAAGGGAGGGGTGCGCTTTATCTGTCCTGACCCAGGCCATCGGCCCTAAGCAACGACCGTGCGCTTACTTCTCTGCCACTCTTGACCCTGTCGCCAGAGCCTTGCCTGCCTGCCTTCGAGCTGTAGCTGCTGCTGCAGTCTCTATCCGACAGAGTGAGGGGATTGTACTCTCGAATTCCCTCACGGTACTGGTACCCCATGCAGTCGACACCCTCCTGAACCAAACCAAGACACAACATCTGACGAGTGCACGACTGACTGGATACGAACTGACCTTGCTTGCCCCCCATATCACCCTGAAAAGATGCACCACACTGAACCCAGCAACTCTGTTACCCTTGCCAGAGAACGATCCCAATGTGCATCCCGTACATGACTGCGTGACTCTTACGGACGAACAGACCAGGAGTAGGGTCGATCTCAGAGACACAGCTTTCCCTGACCCCGACGGGGAGTTGTGGGTGGACGGTTCTTGCATCAAACTCTCCGACGGTACCACTTCCGCTGCCTATGCAGTCACCACGGCTCGAACTGTAGTAGAAACAGCCCGCATCACCCAGCGATCTGCCCAGGCAGCGGAACTGATTGCTTTGACGCGAGCCTGCATCCTGGCAACAGGAACCACAGCGAACATTTACACTGACAGCCAGTATGCCTTCGGGGTGGTTCACCATTTTGGGCTCCTCTGGAGGGAGAGAGGATACTTGACCTCACACGGCACACCCATTTTGCACGGGGATTTAGTCTCCGCCTTAATCGAAGCTGTCCTCCTCCCCAACAAACTTGCCGTTATCAAATGCCAGGCACACAAGAAAGTGACAGACATTATTGGACAGGGAAATGCACTAGCCGACATCACCGCCCGAACGACAGCTGAAAATAGAACGACAACACATATGTACGTGACCAGGTCACAAGCAGAAAACTGGACTGACGCCAAGGACACAATTAGAGACATACAAACGGCTAGCACACAACACGAATTGACTGAATGGACACGGGTGGGATTGAAAGACGATGAAGGCTGCTGGCGGACAAAAGACACGAACAGATGGTTGCTACCTGATTCGTACTTGATTCCCATATTAACCATGGCACACTCCCCTGCCCACATAGGATCAGCCCCCATGATCGAACTTGTCTCCAGGGTTTGGCACAATGACAAGATCCCAGATTCCGCCAAACGCCTGGTCCAACAATGCTTAATATGCCTGCAACACAACCCCGGGAAAGGAACTGTAGTACCCCGGGGGGGATTTGGGGTCCCAAACCACCCATTTGAAGTCCTGCAGATGGACTACATCCAGCTAGACAGATGCCAAGGCCTGAAATATGTACTCGTCGTGGTGTGCGCATTTAGCAAGTGGGTGGAAGCATATCCAACCCGTGACAACACCGCTATGGCCACTGCAAAGGTTCTGTTAAAGGAGTTTTTCCCCCGTTATGGCCTCTGTCGTGTTTTATGGAGTGATAATGGCCCCCACTTTGTAGCCAAAGTTATCCAGCTCATCCTAAATGGGCTGGGTATTAAACAGAAATTCCACGCAGTCTTCCACCCTCAATCTGCTGGGCTTGTCGAACGACACAATGCCACACTAAAGCTTAAACTGGCCAAAATAGTGGCTACGACGGGCCTGAAATGGCCAGACGCCCTCCCATTGGCATTGCTATCGATGCGCTCTACCCCCACCCGACATCACTTAACCCCTTATGAAGTTGTCTTCGGTCGACCCATGAGCGTCTGGTCTGCCCCGAAACCAACTTCCATTCATGACGTTCCGGATGTCCTAATGTCTGATTACCTGTACAAATTGACTGAAACTTTGTCTGTCCTTCATCAGCAGGTGCAGCAGGCCATCCCCGATGCTTCCAGGGGTCCGGGTCACGCCATCCAGCCGGGGGACTTCGTGCTGATCCGAAATTTCCAGCGATCAAAGAGTTTGGAACCCCGGTGGACGGGCCCCTGGCAAGTGCTGATCACCACTCGGACCGCACTTCGAGTGGAGGGGAAGAAACACTGGCTGCACGCTCATCACTGCAAAAAGGTCTCTCCAGCCCTGGCCACGACAGACACCGTCAACACCCAAGAAGAGCTCCTGAACCAGGACCGACCATCGTTGAACTGCTACCCTGACACTGAGACACTTGAACTTTCAAAACATCCTGACCCCACTGTGCCATCTCGAGAAGGGTATTTCCTGCGTCGAAAGGAGGGAGCTTCGGCTAAGTAGGCCACGGACTAGGTTAAAGGATCTCAGAACGGTGACCCAAACTACCAAGGGTTACCCGGAGAGAAGCTAAAACTAAGTCTGTGGTCCTGCCCACTACCGAGCACCTTGAAGACGAAGATGATGGAAGCGCCAGATAAGAAGATGATGGAAGCGCCAAATAAGAAGCCGACGGAGACAGCAGGAAATACCCACTACAGAAATCCGAGAATAGACAGACTCCATAGCTCAAAGACAATTGCACTCTTCATCGTAATCCTCCTCTGTTTTCTCCTCATGACTACGCTCTGGATTATGGAAGAACACGCACCTGCTCACGAAACATTCCTAACCACTGCTCAGCCTACCACCATGAAGGAACATTATCTAATTTCGCTCTCTCCTCAACTAAGAGAGAGGCGAAAGGAGTTTTGGAACAACTCTTTCGTGCAGCTACTTCACCAGCACAATCTTGCCACCAATACCACCAACTGCTGGATCTGTGGGTTGCTACCCCATGCCACTGGACATTCAATACCATTCATCCCTTCACCCTTCTCTGTCCACGGCTCCTGCCTTGCCTGGCTGATCCTCCTGCAAGAGAGCTATACGGGCAATGCCACCTCCAGCAGAACTGCAGCACATTCTTCTCATGGGGCCGGGCGAAACAAGACAAAGACACACTTCTGCCCGCTGACCCCCAGCGACTCGATCCAAATGGACATCCCGGCTAAAGAACGAATCGAAATGCAGGTGTTCAACAATCCAACCAGACCCACCTTCTCCTATCTGCGGAAACGAACGGCTGCCACTCTGACTGTGGCCCTGACGGTCATCAACGTCACAGGCCACATGTGTGTAGAAGGACTTGGGACACAGCTGGTGGGTCGCAGCGCTTGCCGCTTTACCAGAACTCTGGATTCCACGGATCCACCTTCCTTTGTGTCATCCCCAAACATGTATTTCATCTGCGGCACGAAGGCCTACACCTGGCTCCCCAAAGGCTGGGGGGGCACTTGCTACATCTCCTTCGTCCTTCCTCCAACTTATGTGGCCCCAGCGAATCACCACAGGCAAAAACGAGCCAAAGACGTTGAGCAAGCCGATTCAACAGGGGCGCAGTTCCTCGATGCTATGAAAGGACTCGTCCCCCTCTGGGGCCCGATGGCAAACAGCCGTGCCATCCGACATTTGACTCAGGCAGTCGAGACAACCATGAACATCACAGCGGGCATCTTTGCCAACAACACTGCCGAACTCCAAGCGGTCCGTTTGGTGGCTCTTCAGAACCACCTCGTTCTAGATGTGGTTCTGGCGGACCGTGGAGGAGCATGCCGCATTATTGGGTCCAGCTGTTGTACGTACATACCGGACAACTCACCCTCAGTGTACAAAGCCATCGAACATCTTCACAGACTCTCTTCGGAAGTACACCAAGAGCAAGAAGAATGGTCGCTTGGTGGTTGGTTCTGGGACACCGTCAAAAGCTGGGGCTGGAGACTGCTCACCATTATCATGATTCCCGTAGTTGTAATATGTGGCCTATGCTTAGGAATTCAATGTCTGCCACCTATGTGTTCTCTATGTGCGAGTTGCATTTTTCCCAAAACTGTGAACATTGGAAGCGAACATATGAGAGCATTGTATGATACCGAAGTTAGAAATTTGATGAAAATTGACATTGAGTAAAGCAAGGTGGCTAGATATGTTGAAAAGGGGGGACTGTTGAAAGTTGGACTGAGACCGTCAACATTATCGGCGCCCTCTTGCTCTCCTTAACCTTTTTGTGCGCGTAAAACAGCCGCCATTTTGAACACCATGGCTTCCCTGCTCTCGCCGAGAGCCAGCGCGCCTCTCTCTCTCCCACTCCTAGCTTCGCCGGCATCCCCCGCATACTGACAACCCCCCTGCCTGCACCTGCCGCGAATCATAAAACCCCTCTTCAGCGCTGCTCTGCGCCAGGCCCTCGTCCTGTTCCCAGCGCGACACCTCCCTTCTTCCCATTTATGATCCCCGGCCCTTTGATGCAAACCCCTTTTCCCCGTGTGCCCGTTTGTCTTCCTCGTTCCCAGGCCGACACCCAGCTCTGCCGATACTGTTCCTTGCCCCTCCCCGTGCAATAGAAAGTTTCCCCCCAGCAAGGGATCCCCGGGTTGATCAAAGCCCCCCCGCCCTACGAGATCCGATCAAACCCCGCACACTCCGTGAATCGGCGGAATATCCAGCTGCGCGATGATCATCACCTGTTGTGAACGGGGCGGGGACTCCCACTGTAACCTTGCGTGGGAAGGGGCTGGGAAGGGGGGATTCGGAGGATGTCTTTCCGTACATCAAAGTATCGACGAGAATGTGTTACATGCAATAAAAAGATAAACTTGTGTATAAGAGGCCAGGCCTCAGGGATGCAGTTAGAGCACCTCAGAACGATACCTTCTGTCCGTTTCGTTGTGTTCTCCTCCGGAGAGAATAAAATCCTTGTTTCCTGCCTTCCAGTCTCCAGCGCCTGCCTCTTCAATAGTTTAACTTCTTTGTGGGTTCAAGAGGCGACACCGCCGGGCAAATACTTAAGGATCTTATATTCTGGTTGGTAGTGCCCCCCAATTATTTTCTACAACTGGGAAGGCACTTCCATGGTCATGGAAAGTAGAAATTATCAGTAGTGGGAAGTCATCCTCACAAATAGCAAGAGGATGTGAATTACTTTTGGAGGTGTCTCTGGAGGAGGAGAACTTTGAGGTCCCTTTTGAAGGCCTGGGAGGAGGCGGTGGTCCGGAGCTTTTTTTTGTCCTCTCGCGGTTTGTAAATACCTATAGCATTTGTAATGCAATATGTTTTGTATCACATTTGCGAAAGTTATAACTATTGGCATTGTAAATGACGAAGCTATTAATTTAGCTATTTAAAAAAAAAGAAACATAAATAAAAACTTTGCCATTTACAATACCAATAGCTCAAACTTTCCTAATGCGAGACCTATTGCATTGCAAATGCTTGTTCTTATATGTGGGAAACTCTGTGTCATTTAGTACACAGCAGAGACACAGGACCCCAGGATCTCAGGTTCTTGGGATTTACCACATCCGAGTTTATTTGTAACCTTCAGGATTCAATTTCTACTCCTGGCCTAACTCTAAAAACCCAGTTATTCAAGTTCATGAAGTGTCTATTGCAGCAGACGACTGCCTTTTATGACATTCGTGGAATAAAGACTTTACCCTTTTACACCCCCAGCCACTTCACCAGCCTTGGCAGGTGCAGCTCCAATATGCCCAGTCCTATATTGCCCCTCAGTGTAAATCTGTCTCAGCCCTCTCCTTCCCTTCCCTCCCCAGTTATAGCTCTTTGACCCCTTCTTCTAACCCCACATCTGCTCTGAACTTTCCTACCAGGGACCATCACTGCAGAGAGCTGCTGGTTGCATTTCTCCAATCCCAGACTCCTGATGGCCTTGCTCAATGTTGCTTTGCTTGGGTAGACTAGAATACAGCTCCTCTCTAGTGACTGACTCCCACACTTACTTCCTATACCCTGGGAGCCAATGACACCCTGTGGTATTTCTATGATCTCCACAGAAACACTACAAATCCTGTATGTGCACAGCCACTTTCCAGTTAAGTTGAGTGGACGACAGGTCTTGTGTGCACGTGAGAGTATGTGTGTGACAGAGCATGCCTATATGTGTGTCTGTGTGATCCCATAGCTATGGGTAGAATGATTGTTGGTGGCCGTGGCACATGGATTCAGAAAAGGGGTGGTGATGAACAGAGTGTCTGAATTAAGCAGACCACTCTTACCCAGTCCAAAGATCAGGGCTTGATCCATCACCGTTATTTAGCTCACTGCCCCATCCCAGCTCAGAACCTGGCTAAATGCAAATTAGTCTGTCCCTGGCCCAGTGCATCATGGGAACAGGGCAGACCAAACTACCAAGCCAATTCTTCACCAGAAAGGATACAAGCTACCGGGGACCGGTTTCTGGCATTTCAGCCTCGTCGGCCCGGCTTGCTTGAATCCTGATGGAGCAGTGAGCAAGGGACTCATGTCTGAGTATACCCTGCCACACCTATAGTGGCCAAAAACGTTTTAGAAAAGGGGGTGGTGATGAACAGAGTGTCTGAATTAAGCAGACCACTCTTACCCAGTCCAAAGATCAGGGCTTGATCCACCACCGTTATTTAGCTCACTGCCCCATCCCAGCTCAGAACCTGGCTATATGCAAATTAGTCTGTCCCTGGCCCAGTGCATCATGGGAACAGGGCAGACCAAACTACAAAGCCAATTCTTCACCAGAAAGGAGACAAGCTTCCGGGGACCGGTTTCTGCCGTTTCAGGCGTCGTTGGCCCGGCTTGCTTGAATCCTGATGGAGCAGTGAGCAAGGGACTCATGTCTGAGTATACCCTGCCACACCCATAGTGGCCAAAATCGATTCAGAAAAGGGGTGGTGATGAACAGAGTGTCTGAATTAAGCAGACCACTCTTACCCAGTCCACGGAGGCATAATAATTGCCACATCATAGTGTAGTAGTTCAGAACTTACTGAGTTGGGCAACCCAGCCCTTACAGCATCCCGCATACTGACCGGTGGTGGACTGAGGCAATAGATGCAGGGCAGTGGTGAGCCAGCATAGGGATGGAACGAGCAAGGCCTGGAGCTTTGGGAGCTGGGAGCTGGGAGCTTAATTTCCCTCATGTCTTTCTTCACAACATTCACACTCACATGTAAAGCCAATTTCCGATCACCAGACAATCCTTGTGCAGAAAATTAATTTAGTTATGATCGTAGCAGTTTTCAGATTCGCAGCTTCTAGCTTAAACCCTCTAGATAGAAACATACTGCTCTCCATGCTTCCTTGAATAAAAGTTGTATCTCTTAACACCGATTTTTGGCTCATCCATAAAACTGTTAGCAAAGTAGTTTTTCACAGCTTCAATACAATTATTCCACCTACACAAATCTTGTCTTGTAAAAATTAGTTCATGCTGGAACTTTTGTCTTACTATCCATCACTGCAAGAAAATTTCAAATACCCAACTATACTTGTGTCCAGGACATTGTAGAAAATACGTGGATTATTTAAAACCCTTCCTGGATGCCATATTTTATTGCCAAAAACTGTACCTGTTCTATCCTGCTAAACACATATGTTGCCATCAATATATAAATATAAAAAATGTTGCACTCAAAAGTTGTTGATATTTATAAGTTAATACTGCCAACAAAACCAAAAATAAAACCCTTTAGTCTGCACACCTCAAGATATGGTCATATTTCTACTGGTTAAAATAATCCTATGTGAGCAGCAGCTCACCCACAGACCTCTGCAGCTGGTGCATTAACTTAATGATACACTCATGGGAGTGGATCCTGTAACCAGTAGATCACCCACAGACCTCTGCAGCAGGTGCATTACCCCTCCATGATCAGTTGATCCCCCACTGACCTCTGCAGCAGGGACATTATCCCTCCGTTACTCTCCGGAGAGTGGACCCTGCGAGCTGCAGAATACACAGACCTCTACGGTAGGGGCGCTGAAACAGGAGTCCATCAGATGCCCCCCACTTTACTGGCAGGTTGCAAAGACCAGTCCTGGTACTAGAGCTCGATTGTTAATTTTCCCAGATGCGGAGATGTGTGTGCACAATACTTGCACTTCACAAGTCCACATCCATTTCCAGCAATACAGCTCAGCCGGTGAATGCACCGGTGCAGAGTTTTGTGAGCTGACTACTGTTCAAAGGTGTGGAGTCATGTGAAAATGGAGCACATACCTTCTTTTCATTTCATTTGCTGTGGATCAATCAATACCAGTACCTAATTTAAATCAGTGGTTTCCAATGTTCAGCACCGGCACTTAATCATCAACATTGGTGCTTTTTATGAGCACCAGTTAAGGACACATTCATTTATTAGTTTATTCATGTATTAGTCAAGTGACTTGCCAAAATTGAGTACTCCCACTACATATACATCACTTACCTTTATATACACATTGAAGATTACAGGGTATGATTGCATAGTGCTCGGGCCCATTTTATGATCTCAGTTCTTCCCCGACCACACAGGTGAAACCACCTGCAACCCTCTGTGACAGTTCCCAATCTTTGCTGCTTGGTTAACCGGACACCTGCTAGGAACCTGAGCCTCCCCACCACCACGTATTCAGGGAGGTACCGTACCCCATGCAGTGTAACTGTGATCCTACACTCCCGTCCTGGTGTGTAAAATTGTCAGTATAGCATGAAGCCTGTCTGACAACCTCAGTGCTGTTCTGGAGGTAATACTGCAGAGGTGTGGTAACCTTAAAAAATTAGTAGGTGCCATGGCCTGTGACAGCTACAGCACCCACAGCAAAGCCTTAAGATGAGGAGGTAAGGGTGGGTGGGCACCGCTAGAGCCCTTGGATGCCCCTGTCCTATTGTCACGGAGACAAAGAGGGATGGCCAAGCATGGCAGACATTGAGGATTCCTTTGTAGGGTCCAGCATACATAAGATGGTCTTCGCATTTTTGAGAATTTGGCTTTTTAACTTCAATTTGGCGATATCAAACTTTATAAGGGCTGGGAGACAGCAATGTTATCTGGCTTTGTAATGTACCACAAGGTTGCAGGCTGCTTCACAGCATATGTGCTTGGAAGATTTTATGGTCTTACAGAGTACCTGGAAGCTTGTTTAAAAGAGTCGGAGAACTCGGTGAGTGAGGAAAATAAGGGACAACCATAGGCTTTCACTCCATAGATGGGACAGTCTGAATGAAAAATGACACATAAACTCTAAAGGTGCACGGTAAAAGCAGGGAGCTGGATGGTAAAATAGTTCCAGTTCCACCCTAAAACCCAGAGAGATCCATGCCCATCAGGTAGGTGCATATTTGATGTGTGTTAGCGCAAGCCAGATTAGATTTCCAGGTAGCTAATATCACTTTGCAGATCAAGAGTTCTATTTTCTCTTTTACATTTGAAATAAGGGCCAAGAAACACAAATATGCAGACTACTGTGGGCGATAAGACTGGGTGGGGTGGTCAAAATTAATACTCACAGGCACTGCTAAGCCACCAAGGGAGAGCCCTACGGAGTCCACCCAAGTGTGACAGTGGGTCGGCCAAAATACATTTAAAGGGCAGAAGTATGTGAATTTCAGGAAAAGTGAAATTACGTCTGTAGCTTAAATCTTGGAAAAATATTAATGCCAACTGCACTATGAACGCTCTTCTTTTTCTGAAAGCTTGTTATTGAACCCACAGGCCCTGTTTGTGTTTCTCTGTCTGAATGCATATTCTTCACAGCTTCAGAGGCAATCGTCATGCAGAAATTAAACCAGCTCCTCTCGAGCTCTACGGCTCAGTCACTCAGATAAATGATGTTCACTTCACACTTTAAGCCCGTGTTAGTATATCCCTGGAAACCCAAAGGACTGACGCAGCTGAGGGCCATTAATAGAAGGCATTACAATCACACGTGCAGATTCAAGTCACAAGTAAACACTCAAGTGAAAATTGCTGCGAGCCATGAAACGCAAAGCAGGATATTTTGGAATAAAGTATGACCGATTTCCTTTAAGTGATAACACCAGCCTGGAAAACACTCTGCTTATTTATTTTAATAATTTTACAGACATGGCTGTATCTCACACAGAGCCAGCCAGCATCAGCAATCATGGCATGGATGTTCTCTTTAAAAAAAAAAAATTTTAAATCACGTCCTGACTGTGCCATCAGCACAGAGTGGAGAGTGCTGTTTATGGAGCTGTCAAGCAGGAAAATGTAAATACGCGGCCGGCAGCTGGTGCCAGGTCACGCCAATGTCATGTACAACATGGGCCAGTTTGCCACTTCACCCACCCGAAGTTTGACCATTAAAGGATAGTAAAATAACTTTTTAACAAGTTCTGCACATTTAAGGGACATGACCGAAAGTTCTGCGCTAAGCTCTCGTGGTTCCAGAATCCGCGCGCAAGTACCTCTTCCAGCCCAGAGTTTTTACTTCATGTCTTGTAGATGCAGTAATTTATATGCATAAAGCTGGACTCATGGAGCTCAGAGCAGCAATCCTGGCATTTCTCAGAGTGCTCCTTTTTTCCCAGGTCAGTACAAATAGTTTATTCATATTCGATGCTTTAATAATCATTATTTTGTAATAGGATAAGCAGAACAACAAATTCCAGAATGCAAAGAAAAAACTGCACTTGAAGAGTTACGTGGAACTGGGTAAAGTGCGAACTCTGCAGAGTTGCGGTGCTCTCCCGTCTCAGCATGGCTACTGCACTGTAACTGCACTTCTCAGGGCACTGGGGTAACAGACATCCATGGAGCTCCTGTGGTGGGCGGCTTGTTTTCCGTACTTAAGGGGTGGAGGGGCTCAGGCACTTTCAGGACCAGCACAACCGCTAACCATCGCACTCCTCCAAGTGTGACAATTGAGACTATTCTAGGCTCCCAAACCTAAGACTGGCTTAGGCAGAAAGTATTAGCCATTTTCAATGTATATTGAATCAATAAATGACTGTGACTGTGATCATCCCTAAATTAGACAGAAAACGTCACCATGTGACAGACTGCCATAAGTGTAGGTGTTGAAAATGAATGGGGCAGATTTACAAGCTCCCTGCGCCACCAGACGCAGGGGGCTCCTTCATATTTACAAGGAGAAGAAAAGCAACCCTGCGTGACTTTTCCTCTCCTTGTAAATATGGCCCCTTCACACGCAGCACTTTGTGTTGAAGGGGCGTTCTATGAGTGTTGCTGTGGGTGTTCCCACGCAACACCCATGGAACAAGCACATCTCCAGATTTACGAGAAATCATAAATCTGGAGATGCATGTGAATACTATGCCACCCTAAAGGTGGCGTAGCAAGGCACGATGAGGAGAAATGTTTTCATTTCTCCTCGTTTTTTCCTCTTTCAATGCGTGCTGCATTCTACAGCACGCACTGAAAGAGGAAAAAGCCTCTTGTGATTGTTTTTGTGCAGGAAGGTGCCCCTTCCTGCACAACAAAAATCTCCCTACGACGCAGGCATCCTTGCACCATGGTGCAAAGGTGTCTGCGCCAGCACATGGCTGCAGTTTGTGCACCAGTGCAGGGGAAGCACAGAGAGGCAACATATTCTTGTAAATATGTCGCATCTCTGTGCTTTCAAAAGTAACACAGCACGGCGCCGCAAAATGACTTGCTGCACTGTGCTGCGTTACTTTGTTGTAAATCTGCCCCGAAGAGAGATAAACTACAGGTAAGTGCTGGTGCTGAGCACCGGAAAACACTGGCTCAAATTAAGCACTGGATATAGTCCTTACGAAAACAATGTGCAAGAAAGGGTTATTGGCATTCGAAATATTTTTACGTCTCTGTGGGATTTAGGATGCAGTCTATATGCCTTAGCTAGGGCAAGGTAGAGTAATAAAGATGATTAAGGGGGAGAAGGGGTCCAGGTGGAACTGAGATGAGATAGTCAAGAGCTGGTGAAGGAGAGGATAAAACTAGAATCATTGGGAGGTGAAATGAGGAACATCCTTAGGAGATGAAGAGGTCAGGCTGAGGGAGGAATAGGCAATGAGGGAGACAAATAAGATTCAGAACAATTATTAGGTGGAAAGAAGAACACTATGTGGAAATAACTAGGTGGATTAAAGAGATTGAAATGTTTTTGGAAAATGTACAACTGGGCATACTGAATGGGCTGAATCAGCAGCAGTGACGAGCATGGCATTGCATTAGACAAAAATAGTAGCGAACTGGACAAATATTGCTCTTTGAAATACCATCCTTTGTCATACTTGTCATGAAATGGTTTGGTCACAACATGCACCATTTCACTATCAAAATGATTGTGTGAATAGTGCTCCCTGCTAACAATTTGCCTATTCAGATTTCTCATTGAGAGCATATTCTGCATAGCTACGCCTTGAGACCTTGAAATAATTTAAACAAATAAACAAACCATTGGTCCTCCCTGTACAAAACAGAACTTATTGCACTGCAGTCAGTCTCTCTGCACACCCAGCCAGAGCCTCCTAAAAGCGAAAGCGTCGATGGCCTGTCTGCTTCCTGCTGCCAGTGTGAGTCCAGCCCCCAGAGCTCCCCTGACCCCTGCCCCCCTTAATTGCTCCCCAGATCCTGCCAGCCGGAAAGTTTCCCTTTTCCAGCCTTCTTGTCACGAACAGACA
Organism: Lissotriton helveticus; assembly: GCF_964261635.1. Classification (NCBI taxonomy): domain Eukaryota; kingdom Metazoa; phylum Chordata; class Amphibia; order Caudata; family Salamandridae; genus Lissotriton; species Lissotriton helveticus. The sequence goes on from NC_136057.1 coordinate 291,265,705, forward strand.
GGAAGATTAAAGTACATTTATCCCGGCTGCTTGCTGGCTCAGGCTGCCTCGATGAAAGTGTGCAGACTGCAGGAACCTGGGAAAGGCCCGGCCCATGTTCGTCTTAATATTTAGTCACCCAGGCAGCTTTCAAATAAATTCCTTCAGGCTGCGTGAAGCTGCAGCCATCCACTGTCATGATTACTGGGGTCAGGAGGACAGGTCACTCATAACAACAACAACAATGCTAATACTTACTTAGTAATCACTGCTCCCCCTGCCTCATGATATGTTCTCTTGCTCTGGGCTCACTCGTGACTGCAGACAGAGTGCACGTCCCAAGCTGGAAAATTCTGGAAGACCCCTCCCCCAGACCTCAGCACCCAATCAGTAATCAAAACAACAACTGTCACTGGGTCTCTCGAGGAAGAGGCAGAGGCCTAGCCCCACCCCACTACTTTCCCTGAAGCTGAACTGGCCCGCCCCCAGCCATTGCAATGAATTGGGAGCTTCAGACTCCTCCCTAGGCTCCACGAAGTTCACCCAAATGCAAAGCTGTATTCTGGCAGTGATACACAGGTCCTGCCCCCCTGTGTGTCATCACTGCTCTGCTTTCTGGCTCCAGGGCGAAGAATTTTTCGCCCTGCCAAAAGCATGCACAGCAGAGGCAGAGGCAGAGGCAGAGGCAGCCAAGAGCCATTACCCCCCCCCCCCCCCACCCCCTCAAAGAAAACCCAGATTTGCCCATGTTTGTTCACCGAGCAGCCAGCACAATTTATTTCTAGCTGCTTGGTGTTCCACCTCACATTTTTTTAATCCCCCAAGGGTGGTAGGGCGGCGCCCATTTCGCCCATGAACACCATCCACCCCAGCCTCCATGACAACTACCACGTTAAATGTCTAAAAACAATACCTTGGCAAGAGTCTATCTGAAATGTGGTCAAGTGCAAACTGACTTTTAATGCATCCATTTTTCAAGCAACACATTCCCCGCAGTTATGTAATTACAGCATTTTTTTCCCTCAGTGCAATTAATTTCTCTGAACCGTTTGCATGCGCGCTCTTGGCCGTGTTTGTGTGAAAACTATAAATATTCACGTTCCTAGCTCGGTGGTTGAAACAATACCTGGGCGGGCCAGCTTGGTGAGTATAAACAGCTACCTGACATCGTCCACACTGTACATTCCCGGCATACACATTTACACAAACCCCCTGAAAAAATACAGAGGTCTCACGAGCCACACTCTAACCCTGTGTAAACAGTAACCTGTGGGCAGGGGGAGTGTGGCTTGTACCGTGGATAGAAAGCACAAGGGGAGGGGAGCACAGCCTTAGGCCAGTTATAAAGGACTAGGCTGTAGCGCCTTTCCTTCAAAACTAATGGGGAGATACCTCGCGGGGCCAGAGCTTAGAGCTTTACTATTGATACAAGATCACAGGATCAACAGGTGCATTCTTGAGCACCTCAGCAGGTTGAGCGCCGCTTCTAGAGAAACGTGGTGACAAAGAGGTATGAATAGCTGCAGGGCCAACCTAACTATTGCGTCGACTAATGCTATTTATAAAGGGCAAGAAGACAATTCAGTGTGTTTTGTGCGCACACATATAGTCCTTTTTGGTTAATATTGTTTTAGGAGAATGCATGTGAAAAGTAGCTTCTTTGGAGAAAATTGGTTGTACCTTTGACCGTTTTTAGGGTTTATGGTCTTGGATAAGTGTTTTTTTCTTTGTGTAATGGTTGTGCAGCTTTTCAGAGTTTGCAATGCTTAATTTCTGTGGGAAATACACTTCTATGCTGAACCGTAGAAAACACTAAGCAACTCCCACCCTCTTTTGGAGCTAATCCCCTACTTGGATTCATCTTTGCCATCCAAAAAGAGCAACTGCTCACCCTCTAAAACGAGTCTTTCGAGTCTAAGGGCAAAGAGGTGTGCGGAGGTAGACAAAAGTGATAGAGTGGTGAGGGTCTACAAATACGCAGAAGGTGCCAAAGGTAATTCCACGAAAATTGTGCAAATCCAGCCGCTTTCATTGTATTGCTGTAGAATTAACAATCTATGAGGAATTATACACAGTTCAAAAGTCCTTATATAATCCTACAAACATCTATATGTTCTTCATGCATCTCTGCATGAATGGTAATACACTGCCTCTTCCTCCCCAGCATACTGATCCCTTCCCAAGCCGTCCACATGTTGCTGGAGTACACAACGCACGCAGCCCAGCACATGGTGCAGCTAACAGTACCTTATTACATTTCAGCAGTTGCTACACAATCCGGTTGGAGAGCAGTCAAAAGAGCAAAAGCTACCATCACTCTTGGACCAAAAAAAAATCAAGTGCAACTACAAAGCTCCAAATACTTATTATTTTTTTTGCTAGAGGAAGTCTTTTTTTTATCCCCATTTGTTTTACTTGCATATGCCCCTTCAGTCACATTGCAATTTCATAATAGCATTAAAAAAGTTCTCTACGTATATTTGACAAACACTTGCTGAGTGACCAATGCACGCTTCCATTTAAAACAAGCATTTACAATGCTTGTTTTAAATGCTTGCATTTAAGCAGTTTGAGCTATTCACATTGCAAATAACAATGCCTTTTATTTCTGTTTTCGTTTTTGTTAGAAACAGGACCCCCGGCCGGCCAACGCTCACGCCAAAGTCAGTCAGGGATCACCATTTCTAAGTCAGGGCAAGGGAGTCACACACCAAGATAACCCCCGCTCACCCTCTAGGTAACGTGACGCGAGCAGCAAGGCTAATCTCGGAGGCGATGTGTAAAGCGTTTGCGCGCGCACCCCAGCGACAACACCCTAGGCCCACCACAAAGGAAACTCCACACAAGGTTATATCAAAAATAGCCTTTGTATTATAATAATAAAAACACATTAGATAACACACACACTTTACAATGTGCCAACAGGCACGGGCAAGATTTACAAGGGATTATGTACAGGACAGGGCCACCTGGACCACTGTCAGGGGTATGCACTTTTTAGAAATAACACTTGTAGGTATAACACTTAGCACATAAACATATAATGACTGTAACACAGAAAATAGTTAATGTAGCATACAACCAGTAACTACTGGTAAAGGGTAAATACCTCCTACGCCACCCTAAACACTGTAGGGAAATCACGCAGGGAACTAGGACCTTATCATCAGGACCTATGGAAGGAAAACCTATCTCCTAAGCAAGTCACATTTAGCAAAGGGAAGGAAACCTAAAATAATCACCTAAGCAAGTCACATTTAGCAAAGGCAATAAAACATCAACATTCCTCTAAGCAGGTCACTTTTAGCAAAGGGGAATAAACCATAAACAATTACCTAAGCAGGTCACTTTTAGCAAAGGTAATATCAAACAATCCTCTAAGCAGGTCACTTTTAGCAAAGGGGATAAAACAAACATTCCTCTAAGCAGGTCACTTTTAGCAAAGGGGAATAACACATAAAGAATCACCTAAGCAGGTCACTTTTAGCAAAGGTAATAACAAACAATTGCACATGAAACATTGAAACACCTTCAGAGGTGCAGGCAGAACATTTGCACAGGAATAATATAAGCAGTAACTCATAAATTGCGCAGGGTGCATATAGCACAACACTAGAATTGTCCCTCAGGCCAACTGGCCTCGCAAGGGGCTTAAATGCCCTGAGTCTCAATGTCAGGGGAGGCTGCGCAGGCAGCACAGACACAAAACCTAAACGTAGCAAGTGTCCACTAAGTGCTGGACAGTTGTAAATAATGCTGGGAAACGTTGGAGCCTCGTGGGCTCAGGAACAAGGAATGGGCACTCGAGCCTCTCAGGGCTCGCAAAGGAACTGGCACCCTCAGAGCCTCTCAGGGCTCACAAAGCAGATATGCTGGCACTAAAGAGCTTCAGCGCTCTTTAACAATGAAAAGGCTCAGGAGCCTCTCAGGCTCGTAAATCACAAATTGCCCCCAGAGCCTCTCTGGGCTCTAAATCAAAGTGGGCGCGCTCCAACCAAGAAAATGCCTCGTCGCTCGTTGGAGCGGCCCTCTGCCACTGGGGCCGTTCAAGGCAAAAGGAAACTGCCCCTGCAAGCGTGGGAGCGGCCCGCTGCCCCTCGGGCCGCTCACCCAACCAGGCGGCTCCCAGCACGAAGCCCTCGTTCACTCACCGGGACTCTCTCTCCTGTGCGGCGGCGGCTCTACTGGGGCCGCGGACGCGGCTCCTCTACACTCGTCCCGGGGCTCTCCCCTCGATCGGGAGCCTCGGGCAGGACACGCCGGCTGCTTCCTTCCTCTCGCGGCTCGGTGGGGGGCGGGACTTCCGGTTCCCCTCTCCCGGGCCGCGCTGTAATTGGCCGGTCGGTCAAGCACTTCCGGGTCGCACTAGGCAGCAGCCCGGCAACGATTTTCAGTGCCCCTGGGCTGCGGCGGCGATCACGGGCAATGCCGGGTGGGCACCGGCTTGTAAATACTCAAATAAACCGGGGCAAGGCCGGGTGGGCACCGGCGTCCAAAATAAAATATAAAGCGAGGTTGGCACTCGCTCTGCCAGACAAAGCGCTCCAAAGCGCTATAATAGAAATAAAGCGCACCCAGCGCTTAGGGGTAAAATAAAGCGCTCTTCAGCGCTAGAAATATTAGCAAAGCGCTCCCAGCGCTGAGGGGAGAAATAAAGCGCTTCTAGGCGCTCTGGCCCAAAAGCAAAGCTCCAGCAGGGTCTGGAGGCAGGCAGGGGGGAAGGCAGGGCCAGAGCCAGCACACTGGGTCTCCAGGCAGGGAGACAGTCCAAGTGGTGGTCCTCCTGGCCCCAGCAGCAGCAACAGCCCCCTCTGGCAAGGATCCAAAAGTAGAACAATTTGTAAGGGGACACAGCCCCTTCTTATACTGTGAAATCCTTTGTTTCAGGGTGCAGGGTGGGGGGAAACCAGTTGCAGCTGGCTTGGGAGTACCCTTGATGGCCCAACCACCCCTTTCATTCACTGGGGAGGCTTGGGTCGTTAGACAAACCACAGGGGGGCGGAGCCAGCATTGTGTGGGGAAAAACCCAGCCCATCCAGGACCCAGGTGCACTCCTCCCACACATCACTCATGCTGATCTCACACTCACCACCGGGCAGACCCATCCAGACTTCCTGGAGCCTGGCATGCCAGCCAGCTCCAGCCAATCACCCTCCAGCATCCTCACTGCACACATACATCAATGTCCAGAAGTAGCACTTCCCTTCTAGACACATACAAGCCGCACATACCATTGCGCAGCATTCATTCTCACGAGTTCATACATACCAAACTCGAGCCTGCACTCCCCACACATCAGGAACTAACATGGACACACACATTCCCCATGCATTCCTATGGGAGGGCAGGCCAGCCATACTACACGCACGCACTTTACTCTGGGGCACAGGGAAAAAGTGCGCCAAGACCCAAAAATCACTAACACTGGGTCACAAATAAAAGCAAAAAGATTAGGGGTGAACCTGCCCTAAGGCCCAAGTCCAACACAACCCCCTTCCAGCCAAAACGCAGGGCAGACCAATCACCACCGTGATGGACTTCCCTGCTTGGGGCGATAAAACACGGACGCGGGCCCACAACTGCAGGGACACCCTCCTGTTTTACGCCACGGTGAACCCCTAGGGTTCCTTCTAAAACTACTGTAGGGACTAACTGGGGTAACCCCCAGATACTCTCCAGCTGCCCTCGGCCAGGACCAGGCCCTAGGCCATCCAGGTACCACTGGATCCTGCCGACTCACAAAGTGGGGGGTAGTAACCCCTGGCACATAATAGCCATGCTCCACTCTTCCTGTCTGCAAGACAGGGCTAGACTGCCACTGGTTCTCCAGCCTAGGGTCTACAACCTCAGGTGGACCAGGAGTCTCAGGGAAGGCTCTCCTCCCCCTACCTCTTCTTCTAGGGTTCCTCCTCCTCCTGCGAGGGGTACCCTCTAAACACAATCCTCCCAACCTAGGGTTTAACCCCTTAGGTTGCACCGGGGTCAGAGGTGGGCTCTCCCACCCTCTACACCCCCTTCCAGAGTCCTGCTCCCTCCCAACCGGGGCGGTACCTCTGGAAAAAGAACTGGTCAGGACACTGATTACAGTAGTCCCACCCTTCAGGTCAGGCGGATCCTGACCCTGGCCTTCCAACCTCTGGTCTAGAACCTTGGGTGGAACCAATGCCTGGCACTCCAGGACTTCTGGGGACTCACATACTATCCCCCAATCACTCCTTTCGCTGGACTCCTGTACCCTCCCTACTGGAGCGGTACTGCCAGACTCTAGAACCATAGAAGCTCCGCTTACAGATGCTCCAGGTCCTCTACGCACTAGGAGATCTCCCTCAAGTGAACTAACAGGCAAGCCTAGGTTTCCATCCTGGTGTTCCCTAAAGAAACCATCCAGGCTCTGTGACAGGGCTTCGGGCATCTGGGGACTCTCGGTCACACACTCACTCCCGCTCCACTGAGACAGGCAGTCAGCCCCTACACCCTCCTCACTAACCTGGGACCTAGCTGGGCTACTCTCACCCTCCTCCACCACACTGGGCTGGAGGACACATGACCCACTATTGTTGGAATCACTCACTAGTGACTCTAAAGAACCTCTCGCACTGTCCCATCGGTCTGCTTCCTTTGCAAGCTCCCAAGGATCAACGGTCAACCTCAACAGGTGTTGCCGCAACTCCGGCCGACAATGACTGAGCACCTTTTCCTTGAGAATAAGACAAAACAGTTTGTAATACTCAGGTCCCGTGGGAACCTCTATCCACTCAATCAGTGCACACTGACAGTCCTCTGTAAACTCCTCCCAAGACTGGTGAGACAGTTTCCTACTGTCCCTGAACTGCAACCTATACTCCTCTTCTAGGGAAACAGGTACCATACTCGGGGAACTGGGAGTGGGACTGTCTACACTAACACTTAAATAGCTGCCACCACTGGATTCAACCCTCCCTGGGGAATCCAGAAAACCACAACTGCACTCAGGGGATAACCTATCCTCTAGGGCTACCTTCTCCCTGAACAAGGCTCTTTCAGCCTCTAGCTTGGCGTGCTCCAACCTGAGCTGTTCCATCGCTAGCTGATGCTCCCGCTCTTCCCTCCTATCCAACCACTCCTCTGGGGACAGGACAAGGGATGGGGCGCTGGTACTGACACTGGACCCAGCAAGGGACTCCCTATCTATGGGGTCCTCACTATCTGCTGATATCCATCCACTGTCATCATCATACAACTCACATTCTTCAGGGCTCTCCACAGACTCACCACCCTCATGGCGTGCGGCCCGGGCCCTATCTTTCTCACTGGGCTCAAGATCCCACTGACCCTTTTGCCATTGGATCAGGCTGTCCCTAAGCTGGGACTGAGTATCGGACTCACTCACCTCCATGCCTCCCTCTTCACAGAATCTGACCAGCTCTGACCTACTGTACCTAAAAAGACAACAGAGATCAAAAACAGGCTCCATTTTGGCGGACGTTCTCAAGAAGAGTTTGACACAGGGAACCTGGGGGTCTGAGCTTACACAGGAGTACACAATTACAAAATTCAGCAAGATTCCTATCTCAGAGAACTTGCACTCCTCTGTCCAGTGTAACACACCACTCATTCACACACACCCTCCCCTCGGACCGGTAAGGCAGTTTCTACCACCCCTGATTTTCTCAACCTGACCACAAGTGACACAGGTACCAAACTCTGGAAGCAGGGCGGGGAACAAATGTACTGGACAGAAATACAAAATGACACCTTTCAGGAGAAGAAATACTTAAACTTCTCTAAAAAACAATAATCCCCAAAATGTGTTTATCTAAAATTGCAGAGTTTTGTAGTGTGGCCTGTCGCCACTGTGGTACAGCGCAAACGCAAGTCCAATCCGCACCGCTTGCCACCAATGTTAGAAACGGGACCCCCGGCCGGCCAACGCTCACGCCAAAGTCAGTCAGGGATCACCATTTCTAAGTCAGGGCAAGGGAGTCACACACCAAGATAACCCCCGCTCACCCTCTAGGTAACGTGACGCGAGCAGCAAGGCTAATCTCGGAGGCGATGTGTAAAGCGTTTGCAACACCCTAGGCCCACCACAAAGGAAACTCCACACAAGGTTATATCAACAATAGCCTTTGTATTATAATAATAAAAACACATTAGATAACACACACACTTTACAATGTGCCAACAGGCACGGGCAAGATTTACAAGGGATTATGTACAGGACAGGGCCACCTGGACCACTGTCAGGGGTATGCACTTTTTAGAAATAACACTTGTAGGTATAACACTTAGCACATAAACATATAATGACTGTAACACAGAAAATAGTTAATGTAGCATACAACCAGTAACTACTGGTAAAGGGTAAATACCTCCTACGCCACCCTAAACACTGTAGGGAAATCACGCAGGGAACTAGGACCTTATCATCAGGACCTATGGAAGGAAAACCTATCACCTAAGCAAGTCACATTTAGCAAAGGGAAGGAAACATCAACATTCCTCTAAGCAGGTCACTTTTAGCAAAGGGGAATAAACCATAAACAATTACCTAAGCAGGTCACTTTTAGCAAAGGTAATATCAAACAATCCTCTAAGCAGGTCACTTTTAGCAAAGGGGATAAAACAAACATTCCTCTAAGCAGGTCACTTTTAGCAAAGGGGAATAACACATAAAGAATCACCTAAGCAGGTCACTTTTAGCAAAGGTAATAACAAACAATTGCACATGAAACATTGAAACACCTTCAGAGGTGCAGGCAGAACATTTGCACAGGAATCATATAAGCAGTAACTCATAAATTGCGCAGGGTGCATATAGCACAACACTAGAATTGTCCCTCAGGCCAACTGGCCTCGCAAGGGGCTTAAATGCCCTGAGTCTCAATGTCAGGGGAGGCTGCGCAGGCAGCACAGACACAAAACCTAAACGTAGCAACTGTCCACTAAGTGCTGGACAGTTGTAAATAATGCTGGGCAACGTTGGAGCCTCGTGGGCTCAGGAACAAGGAATGGGCACTCGAGCCTCTCAGGGCTCGCAAAGGAACTGGCACCCTCAGAGCCTCTCAGGGCTCACAAAGCAGATATGCTGGCACTAAAGAGCTTCAGCGCTCTTTAACAATGAAAAGGCTCAGGAGCCTCTCTGGCTCGTAAATCACAAATTGCCCCCAGAGCCTCTCTGGGCTCTAAATCAAAGTGGGCGCCTCGAGCCTCGCAGGCTCGGGAATGATGAGGCCTCTGGAGCCCTCGTGGCTCCAACCAAGAAAATGCCTCTTCGCTCGTTGGAGCGGCCCTCTGCCACTGGGGCCGCTCAAGGCAAAAGGAAACTGCCCCTGCAAGCGTGGGAGCGGCCCGCTGCCCCTCGGGGCCGCTCACCCAACCAGGCGGCTCCCAGCACGAAGCCCTCGTTCACTCACCGGGACTCTCTCTCCTGTGCGGCGGCGGCTCTACTGGGGCCGCGGACCCGGCTCCTCTACACTCATCCCGGGGCTCTCCCCTCGATCGGGAGCCTCGGGCAGGACACGCCGGCTGCTTCCTTCCTCTCGCGGCTCGTGGGGGGCGGGACTTCCGGTTCGCCTCTCCCGGGCCGCGCTGTAATTGGCCGGTCGGTCAAGAACTTCTGGGTCGCACTAGGCAGCGGCCCGGCAACGATTTTCAGTGCCCCTGGGCTGCGGCGGCGATCACGGGCAATGCCGGGTGGGCACCGGCTTGTAAATACTCAAATAAACCGGGGCAAGGCCGGGTGGGCACCGGCGTCCAAAATAAAATATAAAGCGAGGTTGGCACTCGCTCTGCCAGACAAAGCGCTCCAAAGCGCTATAATAGAAATAAAGCGCACCCAGCGCTTAGGGGTAAAATAAAGCGCTCTTCAGCGCTAGAAATATTAGCAAAGCGCTCCCAGCGCTGAGGGGAGAAATAAAGCGCTTCTAGGCGCTCTGGCCCAAAAGCAAAGCTCCAGCAGGGTCTGGAGGCAGGCAGGGGGGCAAGGCAGGGCCAGAGCCAGCACACTGGGTCTCCAGGCAGGGAGACAGTCCAAGTGGCGGTCCTCCTGGCCCCAGCAGCAGCAACAGCCCCCTCTGGCAAGGATCCAAAAGTAGAACAAATTGTAAGGGGACACAGCCCCTTCTTATACTGTGAAATCCTTTGTTTCAGGGTGCAGGGTGGGGGGAAACCAGTTGCAGCTGGCTTGGGAGTACCCTTGATGGCCCAACTACCCCTTTCATTCACTGGGGAGGCTTGGGTCGTTAGACAAACCACAGGGGGGCGGAGCCAGCATTGTGTGGGGAAAAACCCAGCCCATCCAGAACCCAGGTGCACTCCTCCCACACATCACTCATGCTGATCTCACACTCACCACCGGGCAGACCCATCCAGACTTCCTGGAGCCTGGCATGCCAGCCAGCTCCAGCCAATCACCCTCCAGCATCCTCACTGCACACATACATCAATGTCCAGAAGTAGCACTTCCCTTCTAGACACATACAAGCCGCACATACCATTGCGCAGCATTCATTCTCACGAGTTCATACATACCAAACTCGAGCCTGCACTCCCCACACATCAGGAACTAACATGGACACACACATTCCCCATGCATTCCTATGGGAGGGCAGGCCAGCCATACTACACGCACGCACTTTACTCTGGGGCACAGGGAAAAAGTGCGCCAAGACCCAAAAATCACTAACACTGGGTCACAAATAAAAGCAAAAAGATTAGGGGTGAACCTGCCCTAAGGCCCAAGTCCAACAGTTTTTAAAACATAAATAAAAGTCTTTGTCATTTACAATGCCAATAGCTTAAACTCGCATAAATGCGGGGACTATTGCATTGCAAATGCTTGTTAAATCTGAGCTGCAGAATCAAAGAACAATGGAAAGTATTTAATGACTTTATTAAGCTTCTGAAGTGTAGAGTAGTATACAATTTCTGAATTGAAAAAGCAATCATAAAAGCAAAGCGTTCCATAAACACCGGCAAAACACCGTTTCAGTTGTTTTTATGGCGCAAAAATGAGTAAACACTGAAAAGCACTGTTTTTTGAGGTATGGAAATCACTGGAAAAAACTGAAAAAACACCACCAGAATTTACCAAAAGTAGAAACTGAAAACAGGAAAGCCTAACCATACCCCATTACTAGCAGGAGCACCGGTTCATAAACCTGTAGCGCCAGGACACTCTTGTAGGACCAGCACACTTTATAAGTTCCTTGATTTGGATTTGAATTTTTTTTTGGTACTGTCTCACTGCTTGGCTCATATTTTTTTAACATTTATGCTACCAGAAATGTACATTTTTACTAAGCTGTATTTTACACCAGCAGCTGTGCTTATACTCACGGGGCCTTACACATTGAACCTTGGATCATACCGAGTACCTTCCCCAGATATACCTGGTCACCATGTTATAAGCATGATAAAGTTCATAATTATCTACTTAACTTGCTAGAATCTATTTTTGTTACCCGTTAAGATTACCTTGAAACATATATGATGCACATTACAAAGTGTTAGCACACATGATATATGATTTTAGAAGTTGACAATATATAAAACAGTCTTGAAAATACAATAATAAAACAAAAGAAGTATAAACTATATATCTATAATGTATACACTCAACAGTGTAAATATTTGTACTAAACTACATTGTAATTAAATTAAGGCTGAAAGACATTTACACATTTAGAGGAAATCTACAAATTAATATTATCAAATAATTTAGTAGAGCAACCGAATAAGTGGGAACATATATCCTTGTTGTGTAACAACTTCTCCTATTACAATTAAGCCACACTAAAACAATAGTGTCTTTGTTAAGCAAAGGTACAACGGGACTTTTTTGATAAATATGATGTACTTTGATTTTTATAAATGCATTATCAAGATGAAACTGAAATAAAAATGATATAACGTACATTCTAATATTATTGTTTTTCTGGACTGTGTCAGTGTATGTATATCAGAATGAAGTATAAAGTGTACAGAAAATTGAGACACATTATCAACCCCAGGGATCACCGATATAATCCTGTGACCACTCCATATCATTGATAAATTGAACCCTTTGAATGAAAGAATGGCATTTAGCTAATATTATGGTATTCATTTATGTCTCATTATCATTTCACCACAATGCCCCTTTTCACAGAACTGAACACCGGCACACCACAAAGCTGTCATATCCTTGCCCGGAGCAGGATCTCCAGGGCAGGAGCTGAACCAACATATGTCCAGCATGCTTTCAGTGGCTTCCAGGGGTCCTTCTATTCATTTCTCAGCCCCATCTTTCCTTCACCTCCTGCATGGGTCAGCTGGGTGCTTCAGCCCCTTCACCTCACTCTTGTGAGTGTTGTTTATGACCTGAAAGACAACAGAAATGTCTCAGGTGCCTCAAAAGCTGCCTAGTCAGGAGAAGTTTAGGCTCTATTTGGGTCGAGAGTGGTCACACATTAGCATAAATATGTTCCTCAAACCTGAGTAGCTGAGCTATCTAAACTCAAAGAGTTCTGGGCCTTGCTGCCCTGTGTTGGGTGACAGTTGCTTGAGCCTCATGGACCCAATGAAAGACCAAATGAGTAGGTCTCTAAACCTCACAGCATTTGGGACTCGCAGCTGGTGGTGCACCAGGACATCATACAGCGCTATCCTCAACAATGCATTGCGCACATGCTGCATTGCAGGGCCAGCACTAGAGGAGATGGGAGGAGCTTTCAAGCAGGGGGTTGATATTATGTATCAGCCATCAGAACATAAAAACACTGAGTATCACTGGGGTCATCGCCTGTCTGATGAACTCCTATGTCTGCATGCAAAGGTGCATGCTTTCGCCATGAGCTGTGGCCAGGCATTCTGCTGAGTTGGAAGTGGCTCCAGCTGCTACTCATGGGATCTGCAGCAGCCAGTTTTGATCCTTGAGGACAGTTCTTGTTTCACTGCGCATTATAAATTTACATGTATTTTCACTTTGGTGTGACCCCCCATTGTCGTGTACTTCCTACTAATCTCTAGGATCTGCACTTTTGTTGGACATCTTAAACTATGGGCTTGGTGCCTAGAATGATTCCATACACCCTTGCAGGATATATTGGCCTAAATACCAGCTAGCTTACAGTGCCACTGTAAGCCACCCTAACCTTGCCATACATAGAATACACAGTGGGAGGTTTTCAGTATATGTATTGAACCATCGTTATTCTTGTATAGAATATGTGTGCTGCAATGATTAATAGACAGAAGCAGATACAAGTGATTACAAGCACCAAAAGTGTGAATAGTAGATGTAGTTCTACCATGGTGTTAAGACAAAGCAAAACCAAAGGGGATGATAGACGGAGTGTTGAACATTGCAAGTACTCACCCCCAGTCAACTGATCTGGGTTTAATCCATCTTCATTCTTTAGCTCATACGCCACGCCAGTTCAGACATGGCCATATGCAAATCAGTCTGACCCTGTGCCTCATGGGAAAAGTCCAGCCCAAACTGCCAAGCCATGTCTTCCCTGGACCAGAAACAAGCATCCTGGGACCGGTTTCTGGCTATTCAGCCATCATCAGACAGGTTAGCTTGAATTCAGTGGCAAAGTGAGCAAGGGACCCACGTCTGGGCATACCATGCAAACTTAGGGCGAACAAAGCGAAACCAAAGGGAACGATGGACGGAGTGTTGAACATTGCAAGCACTCACCCCCAGTCAACTGATCTGGGTTTAATCCATCATCACTCTTTAGCTCACTCCGCCACCCCAGTTCAGACATGGCCATATGCAAATCAGTCTGACCCTGTGCCTCATGAGAACAGTCAAGCCCGAACTGCCAAGCCAGGTCTTCCCTGGACCAAAAACAAGCATCCTGGAACCGGTTTCTGGCTAATCAGCCATCATCAGCCAGGCTAGCTTGAATCCAGTGGCAAAGAGAGCAAGAGACCCACGTCTGGGCATACCCTGCCAACTTAGGGCGAACAAAGCAAAACCAAAGGGGATGATGGACGGAGTCTTGAACATTGCAAGCACTCACCCCCAGTCAACTGATCTGGGTTTAATCCATCATCATTCTTTAGCTCACTCCGCCACCCCAGTTCAGACATGGCCATGTTAAAAGAAAAAGAAGAAATGTGTCAGAAGACGTAGCCAGGCATTAGACCTCTGTCTTAGAAAGCATAACAAATATGATCAGATCAAACAGAAATGTAAAGGTCTCTTTAATTCTCATTCACCTTCTGAATTCCAGCATGGCTATTTTAGATGTGCTGCAGCACTACACATTCCCACTTCTAGGAAATATGCATTTGGAAGGGAAATGTGTTGCAATCATGGATCGATACTTGTATGTTATAAAAGATGCAGGTTTATTAGCTTAGTTTCAGGTAACAGATAACATTCCACTAGGAGCAGCATCCAGCTGCTCAGCCCTTCTCACTCCAACTGTCCACTCATCCAAGCACAAACACTCTCAACATTCCAACCATACCATGACCTTATACCATCCTCCTCAGTGTGCGCTACATGCACAGACACTCCGTAGAGATCTGGAAATTCCTTGACACCCTCTCACCGACGTTGCCTTCTTTACAGAAACCTTTACCAATGCCTCCTCCACCTCCAACATCCCCATCGCCATGATGGATGGATACAAGATGCAGTGGAAGGACCGCCCCAATCCCCCGGAGGAAGACTCGCCATTGAACACAAAAATTCCCTCCACCTCTACACCTCGAGCGACACCTTCTCTGCCCCGGATCACCTGTACTTCCAAATCCAGACCAGCCCCAACTCCACACTCCACGGCACCCTCGCCTACAGACCCCCCGGCCCCCATGCCCTCTTCGCCGCCACCATCACCGACCTCATCGCACCCCACGCTATTGCCTCCATGTACTACATACTCATCGGAGACATGAACTTCCACCTGGACAACCCCAGCAAACCCAAATCTGCCACCCTCCTGGACAACCTCACAAACATCGGACTAAAACAACTCGTCACCACTCCTACCCACAAGGCAGGACACACCCTCGACCCAATCTGTACAGGTAGAAACAGCATCCACTTCAGTAACACCACACAACTCCCATGGACTGACCACCGCTGCGTACACTTCCTCTTTGACAAACCCAAGTCCCCCAAACCTGCTCGACACTCTCCGCACAGGAACTGGAGCAGAGTCACGAAGGAACAGCTCAACTCCACCATCAACCTTGACACCCCCACCACTGCAGACAACGCCAACCTCGCAGCTGGGGAACTTAACACATGGATCTCCAACTGCTCAGACAAGCTCATCCCGCTACGCAACTCCGACAGACAGCACCCCAGGAAAGCCACCCAGTTCACCCCGACCTCCAAGAAGCCAGATACACCTGCAGATGCCTCGATAAAAACTGGAGAAACAGCAAGACTTCTGAAAACCACGTCACCTACAAGAACGCCATGACGGAATACCACCAACACATCAGAACCACCAAAGAAACTTCATCCACAAAAAAATCTTCGTCAACTCCAGCAACTCTTTAGCATCATCCGGGAATTCACCAAGCCCCCCAGTGAAGCCACGGACATCACCCCTTCCCAGGACCTCTGCGACAAGCTCAGATCTTACTTTCATCTGAAAACCAAGAACCTCTATGACAACTTCAATGACCAAACACCTGACTCAACAACCACTCAGCCCTGCAGCAATGCAAGCCAGCCGACCGTCTCCTCCTGAACACCAGCCACGACCTAAGAGACCGCCTTGACCATGAAAGGCATCCACTCGGGGGCACCCACTGACCTCTGCCTACTTAACATCTACCACAGAGCCGCCAACGCCATCATACCAGAACTATGACACACCATCAACACCACCTTCAAGACCAGCCCCTTCCCCGATGACTGCAAAAGCGCAGAAGTCAGATCCCTGCTTAAGAAGCTCTCCGCAGATCCCACAGACCTCAAGAACTACTGGCCCATCTCTCTTCTCCACTTCGTGGCAAATGTCGGCAAGAAGACTGTCAACGCACAGCTAATGAGGTTCATCGAAGACAACTCCATCCTCAACCCCTCTCAATCTGGATTCCGCAGCAACCACAGCACCAAGACCACCCTTCTCTCCGCCACAGATGATATCTGCACCCTCCTCAACCAAGGCCACACCGCAGACCTGATCCAAATTGACCTGACAGCAGCATTCAACACCGTCTCCCACCGCACACTCACTGCCAGGCTAGACGACGTTGGCATACATGGAACCACCCTCGACAGCCCCTGCTAGTTCCTCACAGACAGAAACTAAAGAATCAGATTGCCACCCTTCTTCTCTGAACCTCTTCAGAAATCTACTGCAGAGTACCACAGGGAACGTCACTCAGCCCAACCCTCTTCAACATCTACATGGCCCCCTCGCTGCGATCGTCAGACAGCATGGCCTTAGCATAGTATCCTACGCCATTGACACCTAGCTCAGTCTCTCCCTCACCAAGGACCCCACCACCACCAGACTCAACTTCCAGGAAGGAATGTGGGACGTCGCATCCTTGGTGAGCAACAGCTGCCTGAAGCTCAACTCAGAGAAGACAGAAGTCCTCATCCTCGGAACCCCCCGTAAGCATGGAACAACACATAGTGGCCCACTGCCCTTGGCAGTCCTCTGACCCCCATGGACCACACCGGGCCCTGCATGCTGGCTTGCCTGTGCCTGCCTTCTGCCCCTGGGCAGGAGAGATAAAGTGCATGGTGAGTGCTGTGGCATTTGCCTTCTTTTCCTTTAAAACGTGGAGAGCGCTTTGAACTTGGTGACCTGTGTGGGGCTTACTGGGGGTAAGAGGTAAGCTAGTTGGCCCCTAAGGACACCCACCTGCAAAGGGGACTTGAATCTCCATCCAAGAGTGTGCCAGGGAGCAGAGTGGTGGGCAAAGTGGGCGTGGCCTGCTGTGAGAACTCACCAATCCTGCTGTGTGTGATTTATTGGAGGTAATATGAGGAGTACCTGGGGGAGGAGTACCTGGGGGATGAAGTCCACTATACTTCTGAGGAACTTTGGGGGCCAAGAAACCCCTTATTTCTAGCTCGAACGACTCAAACTTTACCAAAAATGCAGCAACAAGTGTGTCAGCATGGTGGAAGGTTCTTTTCAAACCTGGAATGGTCACCTGTTACTTATTGCTAAATGTGGGTGTTAAATTGGTACTAATGGTGCACAAACCACTCTGGCTTCTTTCTGCACCTCTCTTTCCTAGTTCTGCATTTCTATTGCTTCTTTGTGCACCTTTCTTCCTTTTTCTGCACTACTCTTATTCACTGACAGCAAGCTCTAAAACCTCCTCTCCGGTGAGCTTCACATGGGATTTTGCAAGATGTAAATAATATTGAATGAACTTCCCACATAGCATTGAAATAAAACAATTCTACATTCACAGAAGATTGTTCACTGGTAGCGAGTTCTAGAACTTGCTCTCCGGTGAGCTTAGCATGGGATTTTACAAAATGTTAACAATATTTTATGAACTTCTCACGTAGCATTGGAATAAACTAATTCAACATTCATCAAAGATTGTTCACTGGTAGTTAGTTCCAAAACCTCCTCTGCAGTGAGCGACCCCTCACCCGATACATCGCCTTTTCATGCTCCACTTTGCGCACTACCATTGCATTGAAGGCTTCGGTGCATGTTTAAGCCTTTAGTTCTCCTCACAATAACAGTAACTGGCAGAAACAATGCACTTGCACGTAATATCAACAATGTGCTAAACCGCCTTCACAACTGCATTTCAACAAAGCACAGTTTAACAATGGCACTTCCATATGGCGTGATGTTGTGAACTCGCGCATAACAGCAACACCGCACTACACAGTTTTTACAGTTGCACTTAAAGTAAATGTACTACATCTTAGATGGTGCCTGCGTACAGCATAACGACATGACAATGAGGATCAGCACATAAGGGTCAGCACATGCAGCCTACGTCAAGAGTCAGGGCATGCAGGATGCTCGTCATACTTACATTCTTGGCACACACCTTAACTGCTTCTCGGAAACCAGCACGACTTGCACATCTGCTGCTACCTGGCAACATGAAATGACTCGCTCTCGTCAAAGGATTGTTGTTCCTCAGGACACTCTCAACACTAAGCACGAGGTAAGAACACTGTTGTTCTCCTCGAGCTGATCCTGGCTCTTGTGTGCCAATTTAGATACTGTATATAGGTTTCCTGTCTTATGCCCTTATATAGGCACAATTCCCGGTGCACTTATTTAGGCATAGTAATCCAACCCTTATTTAGGCATTATCCATGTGAACCAATTACAGGCATGGTCACCTACATCCGTCCAACTAAGTCACAACTAGTTCTTGGAAAACCAGACTCTTAAGCCTTTAGGACTTCTCCTTGCTTGGATTATTGATTTCTCCAAGAACTAATTTATTATGTATGAACATCTATTCCTTAGGGAGTTCATTCATGACGTTCCTATGCACAACTTTTACATCAATACTGGCATTCCTAAAACACCTTCAAGGTATAAATATACCTTCACTTGCCCTGGCAAACTACGGTGCACGGTACAATCCAGCTGCATACTTGCACGATGCGGTTCACCAAGGCAAGTTCGGAAGGAGATCGAGTCCCCACCTGACGCACTGACCAGATGCTGTCATCCTCCTCGCAGAGAATCCAGCTCCAGTGTTTCTGACTCCCCTTGCATGGTGTTAGAGATCAAGACCCGGAAAGAGATTCCAACCTCTCTCATTGTAAGGTATGGAGCGGAAGAACCTAGAGGAACGTTTGGCAAATCTTGGCAACACCAATCTAAGCTATTGCCAATCTAGACTATAGCTAAACAGCACCTACTTCTCACCTCATACTACACTTGGGTTAGGTACACTGGGGTAGAACTAACTAGAAGCACCAGTTTGAGTATTTATATTTTAGCCTGTGTTATTTATGTATGTATTTTTATAAATATATGTCATAGCTACAAGCCATGCTATTGCAGTATTATTTTATCTTACTGCAAACGCTGTACGTATTATACTTCGCATTCTGTCTTACGATTGTAGCCATTCATAGCTCTTGCATGAGTAATAAGACTCTTCAATAAACCCTTTTTATTGAAATACCCGTCTCTCCATTTCTGTGCCTCTCTGTAGAAACGAAGCATGCACGATTGACTGAGTAAAACTGTTATCTATTGTTTCCACGATTCTGAGACTGTTCCGATTCTAAAGGGAAACAACGTTTTCATGTTTAGGCGGTTGTCAGAAACGAATCCTTTCTTGTTTATTCGAGAAGTTTCTATTGACCTCTGAGTTAGCTGGCACACACAAGTAGGTAAGTTTAATGTACTCGATAGAGACATACTGACCGTAGTCCTATGTCAAAACTATACTGTATATTATTCCAATGCGCAGAGTATATCAGGGATATTGGAACTACACTACATGGCGCCCAACGGTTTGGTAAGGCACTGATTTAACAGTAGATACTGAAGTAACTCAGACATGCTTTTCTCAGAGACCCTCTACTCATAAAACTCCAAAAGACGTCTGGAGTAGGTAGGGATAATATCCGCCATAGCTGAGTAGGACGAAAAATCCTATGTATTAGCTTTTTTGGTTTATTCAACGTTGAAGGATACAGTGTTCCAAAATATTGTGCACCTTATCTTTGTTCCCTTGAAACTTGCTCTGCAATTTTCATTAAACAAAATGTCCCTAAACGGGGATAATAACAGCGAAACTATACCCGACCAAGTCGCCACAGTTTTTGACTATACAGGTTTTAATGAAACCGATGAGAATGCTATAATCATTCCTCCTAATTTAAGGTGGGCCATCACTCTAAAACTTACAAGACATGGTCTAACACCACGAGGTGGTAGAGCAGTTTTTGTAATAGAGGCACATGAATCTCACCAGACAGAGGTATTCTACTCATGGATAGTATTCCATGAATCACATCCAGTAACTAAAATGTTTCACTTCTACAAAGAAGATGATCCACCAGAGGAATATATTCCTTTCGGGGATATTGAAATTCCACTCACATACCAGGAACATGAGCTTTGTTTTAAAGGCACCCTAAAACACTTAAATCGCATTACCAGGCTCGGTCCACTAGGTAGACCAGGAGCAACATGGCTGGTTTTAGCCGGCTCTCCACCTGACCCTGACATTGAATCGATGTCGGACGAGGAATTACTTAGTAACATATAAAAGTTAATAGAATTATACAGTTAAACCACAACTGTCTGAAAGACTTTACTAAAACAATCTTACCCCTTCTAAAAAGAAGTGGGATAATAGCAAACAACATTCAAAAGAGAAACGTTCTCAATCAGGAGGTAGGTCTCCTCAAAAGGAGACCTCTGAAAGGAGGTATAATCTCAGGAATAGGGATAATTTTAGAAAACTTGACAGGTATCAAGATACTGATACACGTTCCTCTAGTACCTTTCAGATATCATCACAGTCATCAGAAAGAAGAGGATGGTCAGATCAAAAAGAAGAAAGCGTGAAGTTCAAAGATGATCAACACATTCAGAAAAATAAACTAAAACTTCAATTCTCCAAGAAGAAAGTAGCAGGTCTAAAGATCAGACATGCCGAGGATTCTGAGAACACAGCTCAAGAACGGAGAATGGGCTCAGACAATGTTGGACAGCGCAGCAGAAGTAACAAGACCTCGCCAGAACCTGAAGGAACTTCTGGAGACAGTGGACGTGTATGAGAACATTGAAGTTGAAACTGCAGACACCAGGGTTAGTTCTCCACATAGGTTATATGAAATAACACTCCGGATGGAAGGAGACATACCAAGAAAAGTGAAAGCACTATTTTGGGAGCGACTTTCAAAGGGTTATGATATACTTCTAGCAGAACGAGTCTGGTCACCAGAATTTGTCAGAGAGTACCCACATGGCGAAGACATCATTATCCATTTTCCAGTACATTTCAAATATACTTATGCCATGAAATGGCCAGTTGCCCAAGCCCCAGCACTATATAAAAATCATGTAGGATGGGATGAGGACTCACCTCACCACAAGATCCATTTAAAAAATCAACCAACTGCACAAAGGCAGTATCCAATTAAGCAAGAAGCTAAAAACAGGTCAGGGAGATTTTAGATCAACTTGAATACCAAGGGATGATTGAAACCTGCACCTCATCAATGAGCAATCCTTTATTTCCTGTTTCCAAACCAGACAATACATATTGTCTAATTTTGGATTACAGACACCTAAACTCTTGTTGTAAAACATTTACAGTGCAAAATACCCACAGCACAGCATTAATGAATAACATTGTGCATAAAAAATATAAAAAAAACTTTAGATATTTCTAACGGTTTCTTTTGTCAAAACATAGCACCTGAAAGTAGGTATTTGACAGCTTTCTCAATAATGGGGACCCAGCATCAATGTTGTCGACTCCCACAGGGATTCAAGAGTAGCCCGGGTTTATTCTCAGCAAAAGTAACAGAGTTACTACAAACTTATGATGACGAGGCATTGTCATATGTCGATGATATCTATCTGACAGACGGATAGGCACTTGAACAGGGTGAACACCATTATACTGGGCTTCGCCTCTGAAGGTTATAAATTCAATTTAAAAAAATCAAGAATTGCCCATCTCAACGTCCGTTTCCTAGGATATGACCTATCAAGTGAAGGCAAAAGCCTGGCAGCCAACTTTTTAGAAAAGTGTGTGCTATTCCAACCTCCAAAAACGCTGAAAAACGTAGTTGATTCTAGGTTTCCTGAATTTTGGAAAGACATACATTCTAAACTACGCAGAAAGGGTTAAACCGCTCTACGAATTAATCAAACCTGATTTTAAAATCACACATTGAACACAAGAACACACAGAAGCTTTGCGTTCACTTCAAGCTAATATGTTAGCAACAAAACATTTAGAAACACGCGTAAACGTACACAACTTAGTGATCTGAATCATTCCGGGTCAATGCGGATTCACCTACTTAACTTTTAATGAAGGTGAAAAAGTACCAATTGCATACAAGTCACATTTGTACACGCAAACAGAAATGAAATTGACATCGACAGAATTCTGCCAGCAGTTCAAACCGCTGTAGCAAACGAAAGAGCCCAAGCACAGGGAAAACACATTATGGTTGTAACCCCTGTACCAGCCTTAGAGGCAGTTACAAAAGCTAGCATTCCGAATGCAAAAGCTTTACATCAGAGTTGGATACAATGGAATAATTCTCTTGCTGCAACTGATGTTCAATATGTTTTTGATCCTTATTTGAAAACACAAGCATTCCTGCAGTACAAACACAAATGTCCTCTGCGTACTGAAATTCTCCCTCTTGACCAGTATGAATGTATCATTTATACTGACGGATCTGCACAACCCGCTACGGGGGGTAAGCAAGCTTATAGTGCAGCATGCGCGATTGTTAAAGGTAATATGCGTGATTGCAAATTCAGACCAATGGTCACAGAAACGCAATCTCTAGGAGATTGTACAGGTCAGCGAGCTGAACTACAAGCATTCAAAATGGTACTTGAAAATATGTATCGCTAATTCCCCACACTCACAGTGTGCGATTCTTTTTACTGTGTTCAATCATACAATGAATATTTATAGAATTGGCTTCAAAACGGTTTCAAAGATGCAAATGGTGGCACAATCAAGCATAAAATGCTTTGGGAACAAGTAGTTCAGTTACGAAACGGACTACAAAACACTCATGTGATACACACGCTGAGTCATCAACGTGATGCCGTTCACGTTGAAGGGAATTCATTGGCTGATGAAGCCGAGAAGGGGGCTGTGCAAATGGCATCCGTAGCTGCAATCACTCGTTTAAAAACAAAAATAGACAGTGAAATAATAATGGCTGTCAATGCTTCAAGTAAAGGCACTGGTGCAGCATTACCTAAAAAGTGCCCCCTCAAATACTCATATATAATTGATGAGAACAGAGTTCTGTTTGCTCGAATCCCTGGAGTGGGGGATAGGGTCATTTCAAACATGGAACGTAGGACAACTTTGATGTACGAAGCACATCTGGGAGACGTTCTGATACATCAAGTGATCTCTAAGACAAAAAAAATTCTGGAAGTCTTTTTGTTATAATCAAGGCACAAGTTAATCAGACAGTATGTACAAACATTGCATCCAGACGTCAACATTCTTATGACATTTTGCAAATTGATAGTGCTCACAGTATAGCAAATGACAATATTCCACCCATTAATTTTGCGTCTCCCTGCCATTTTCTTCATCAGTACCCTCCTCGACCCATACCCTGGGTGGCTCACAGATGTATCCCCTGAATTTATTCCATACCCCCCAAGCTCCACTTTTGAGGACAGCCTTGATTGACGAACACCGCCTGCTCAGCCACCATAGCTGTGTCCATATCCTGCACCATGCTGCAAGTGTTGGTGACACTCCCGCACCCCATTTTTGTGTGATGTTGCTCTTAGCAATTACTATCCCCAGTGTGGCCCAAACTTGTGCTGGGTGAGTAAGATCATTCGGTTCCAAACATTTAGCAAACATCTCTTGGGTTCTGGCACTAGTGACACTTCCGCTGCTTGTGATATTGTTTTCATCACCTTTACCCAATACTCCATGATCTTCGGACATTGCCACACGGTATGGTAGAATGTACCCCCCTCCCCGCATCGCTTTAAGCAGTACGGGTGCGATGTTGTCCCTATTTTACAAAGAGTGAGCCTGGCATAAAAGGTTCTATGTAGTATTTTGAGTTGCACTAGTTTGAGTTTTGATGGTATTCCCACATCCCGCGGGGATGCCAGTGCCTCCTGCCATTCGGAGTCTTTGAATTCTCCCACATCCCGGGACCACTTTTCCCTGAGTGCCACATGAGGGTCAGGTAAGTTGTTGACTAATTTTTGGTAGGTGAGGGAAGTAGCCCGTTTGTGCATTCAGTCCATCAGCAGTCTGTCCTCTAGGGGGGTGGCCTCTGGGACGTCGGTACTGGATGGTATGGCAGCTTCCAGCGTGTGTTTTATCTGCATATATCTAAATATTTCGGAGGGCGCTAGCTCGTACTGGGTTTTAAGAAGTTTGAATGTGATTACCTCCCCTTTGTGCCACATGTCACCCACCGTGGATATACCGATTGCGTCCCACTGAGCAAATCCCTTACAATTCCTAAGGCTACCCAATCGTTGTGTGTCCCAAAGAGGAGTAAGTTGGGTTATAATTGCCATCCAAATTTAGTATGTGCCTCGTGCCATAAGTTGACCGTCTGCTTTGTGAGCCCGAGAACAGTGGGGGCTCGCCTCTTATTATAAAGTGCAGATATCATGCCCTCCACCCCTAATCCATGCCCGTCTGCTTTGAATGCGGGGTCCATTTGTGGGGTGTGTATCCATTGATTAATGAGCTTCAGCTGGTCTGCCCAATAGTATAAATGTATGTTTGGGAGTGCTATTCCGCCATCATACCACCCTTTAACCAATTTGCCCTGCGCTATGCGCTCCGGTTTGCCCCCCCCCCCACAACAGACCAGAAACCTGATCCGCTATCTTTTTTAAATAGCCTGGTGGCACGGGAAATGTTGTATTTTCTAACGCGTACAGGAATCGAGGGAGCACCATAATTTTAAGTGCTGACATTCTCAGCAGTGTCAGTGGTTATGTGCCCCAGTGTATCGCATCCCTTTTTAAATGTTCCAGGGGAGGTACGAGATTTCTTTTAAAGAATTCCGCAGCCTGTCTTCTATGTCATATCCCAAGGAGACGATCCATCTCTCCCTTCCTCCGGGACTTAAACTGGCTCCGCATTGATAGTCGTATTAAATTCAAGACCCTGTGCCTTGTTTTTAAAATCAAACAAGGGACCGCTCCATCTTATCTTCAGGAGCTTGTCCATCCATATGTCCCTTCCGGGTCTTTACGTTCAGCCACCCAAGGCAATTTTGTTACACCTAATTGTAGACTATCCAGAATGGGTGGTCGCTCCTTTGCATTTCTCGGCCCCAGATTATGGAATTCTCTTCCCTGTTCCATGAAACAGGAATCTTTCTACCTTAAGTTTCGGCAAGATCTTAAGACTCGGCTTTTCTCTCAGTGACTAGCTCTTCGTTTATTCAGTCTGCAGTAGTAGACATGCCTGCGCCGGGAAACCCTGTCTAGGGTAGCTGTGCCCATTATAATAATAATAATAATAATAACAATAATAATTAATCCAAGTTGGCCGTGATATATATACCCAAATATCTAAATGCATCCTCCATGATCTGCAGTGGGCAATCCTTTGGGAGTTGACGTGGTGGGCCATGAATAAAAATAAGATCGATTTGGACCAGTTTGTGGTGTACCCAGACGCCCGACCAAAAAGTTCACATATATTTAGGAGTACCAGAATGGAGCGTCTAGGGGAGGTCATGTACAATAATATGTCATCCACATATAGTGAGATGCTGCCCTCCCACCCTTCCGCCCATCTAATTCCCCGGATCATTGGTTCCCATCTAATCCATGCTGCTAGCGGCTCCGGCACTAGGGTAAAGAGCAGCGGTGACAGCAGGCTGCTTTGGTGCGTGCCCCGTGTTAGTGCAAAGTCTTTGGATATATGACCATTTGCCGTCACATAGGCAACGGTTTGGAATATAGTAGACGTATCCATGCGCAGAACTTAGGGCCAAAGCCCAGGTGAGGTAGCATAGCGAATTAGAAGGGCCACTCAAACATATTGAATGCCATTCGCATGTCCAAGGAAAGGAGAATGGCTGGTTCCTGAAGATATGGTATAAGGGCCATTACACCATGTGAATGCCTCAAGTTCAGCGCCGTATTTCTGCTTGGCATGAAACCGGACTGGTCCGGATGTATCAGGGTTGCAAGGTGTGGGGTTAGTCTTATCGCAAGGAGTTGCACAAGGATTTTAGCCTCTGCATTGATTAAGGATATGGGGCGATACGAGGTACAATCTTCAGGGGGCTTTCCAGACTTTGGAATTGTCACTGTAGCAGCTAGTCACTGATCTGGTGGGAGCTCACCTGTGTAACAGGGATTCTGCCCAAACACAGAACTGTGCACCGAGACTTTGGACATCAGTGAATTAGGGTGTGCCAAAATTCACCTTAGTACTCAAAATCCCCTACCAGACTAGAAATCAGTGTCACATTAGCTCTTCGTCCTATAGCAAAGAAACCAATGATTAGACAACCTAGAACATGCGACTTAGAACCATCTCAGGAATGGTGGGAAGTGAGAACACTCTTTTGTTATACGTTCATACCAGTCCAAAAGGGGAGTAAAATAGAGACACTGTAAGGTTAAAATGTTTGTTTTAACAACGTGATCTCAAGCGCAGTATTTTAATCAACATCAGCATACATATGGATAATAATAATCTGGACAGCATGGTTATAATTCCATAAAATACAAAAGGAGGATTCATGTTACAATGATAGTGCAAACAGGTGATAAAAGTGCCTATTTAAAACACCCTCCCTAGCTAGGAACTATGTATTATAAAACTATAGAAGGCCTCTGGAGTTATCTTAGGGGACCCCATTTACCTGTCCGCTCAGTAAGTGTAAATTACATCAGGATTGGTTAGTCTGCATGCCTGGAATCTTCCAAGTGTATGCAATTCTGGCAAATGTGCTAAGATAAAGGCGCCAGTATCCTACTTCGGCTTGCACCTGCCAAATTGTTGTGTCTAGAATATGTTACACGGACAAGCAACTAAACAGGCTCACGTTATGATACCCTTGGCATCTTAGCACTCACTGTACAGACTGGGGATACGATGTATGTCTAGAGATGTCGAAAAACAACCCTTTTCCCATGTATAGACCTTCATCCAAGCTAATTCAGCAAAAACAGCTAAGCAGTGTCATGCGCAAAAGTAGCAAAAGGGAAAAACGGCATTTAAACCTCGAATAAGCCATGCTAACTTAACGTACACGCAAAAAAGGCCCATAAACCATAAGACCCCATTTTGCAGACTATCACAGTACATATTTAGCAGGTGTGGGGCTATTGTCCCTGCCGGTTTTTTATAAAGTTCCACGGGTATACCATTAGGTCCCATCGCCTTCCCAGATTGCAGTGAACCGATCGCCACTTGTAGCTTTTCAGCCGTAAGATCGGCTTCAAGCATGAGGGCCTTCCCTGGTGTGAGCTGGGGCATAGCAATATCTTTTATGTGGTTGTATGTCAATACAACGCGGTTGTTACACCGCACTACCATTACAACGCGGGCTTTACAATGCAAGTCGTTACCACGACTTGCGCTGTAGGGTGCTGGACTCAGGAATAGTAAAATTTACTATTCCAACACCAGCCTACAGTAGGGAAGGTGTTGGAATAGTAAATCTACTATTCCTTAGCCTAGAGCGCCCTCCAGCGTAAGTCGTGGTAACGACTTGCGTTGTATTGCCCGCGTTGTAATGGTAGCGCGGTGTAACAACCGCGTCGTAATGTATGTTCCCCCTTTTATGTAAGTAAGTGCCTCTTCCGTAGTTATAGCTGACAATGATGTGTAAACCTGTCGAAAGTGTTGCGCTAACGTGTGCACTATTGTCCGCGGGTCAGTCACCACCTGATTGTCCCTCGTTCAGAGTTGTGCTATCCACTTTTTCTCTTGCTCCCTTTTATCAAGCCATGCCAGAAGTTTTCCGGCCTTATCGCTGGTTTCATATATCTTATGTCGTGTGGCCGACAGTCCCAATTTAGTCACCTCCCTAAGATATTCCCTATGCTCTTGTTGTTTAAGACGCAAGCATTGGGCCGTAGCCGGAGTTGGGTTGCGGGTGTATTGGGCATCGGCATTATGTAGCTCTAATTCTATAGCATTGAATTCCCGCTGCTTTTCACGCTTATGACCTACAATGGAAGCAATGGCCTGTTCCCTGAGAACAGTTTTGTAGGCCTCCCATAGGGTAGCGGGGAGTGGACCAACGAGATGTTTTCTTGGAAGTAGTGTTGTGTTGTAGTGACAATAGCTTTCATGATCTTGGGAACACGTAAGTATCCAGGAAATATGGAATAGATGCGCTGCCGTACTGTGTGGTGATATGTCTAAGTTAAAAGCACTGGGGAGTGGTCAGAAGTACCTCTGGGTCTAATCTCAATCTTTTCCACATTTCTCAAGCTGTCTCCTGATACAAGAAATTAGTCTATTCTGGACAGGCTCTTATGAACCCCAGAATGAAAAGCAAATTGTCAAGCAGCAGGGTGGCGATGCCTCCATATGTCGGTGAGCCCTAGCATATCCAGAAAGCTCCCCAGGCGATAGACGCCCGTTGCATGCTCCCTTGCGGGATGCCAGTTCAAAGTCCCATCTACTGTGACATTAAAGTCTCCCCCAATCAGTAGTTCCCCTTCCGGGAGATCATGTAGGAAGTCACTAGGGGCTGAGAGTGTGACAGCCTGAAGGGCTGGAGGAATGTAGACTGATACTATATTGATAGGGCGCCCCTCCCATTGACCAACAAGAGCTGCGTAGCGGCCGCCTGCGTCCGTCTTTGTTTTATGTATTATTAGCGGTGATTGCTTTTGAACTAGGATACCTACAGCTCTCGAACCAGAGGAAAACTCTGAGTGGGCAACCATTTTAAACCTCCATCTGTCTAGCGAATTGCAAGTGGTACCGGTGAGATGCGTCTCCTGTAGCAGAGCCAATGTCGGGGAGCATCGTTTTAGACATTGTAGGACTAAGCCTCTCTTTATTTTGTCTCCCTGGCCATGCACGTTGCACGTAATTAATGACAGGGGAGCGACCTGTGTTCTGGGGAACTGCCGTCGGTCAGATGCCTGTGGGTCCTATGCTGTCATTACTGTCAGAATGTATAAATTGCGTCACAGAGTTATATGAGTAATGTATTTGTTGACCAATGTCCGAAAAGGTGTCATACATGAGTGCCTTTTTGTTAACTGCAATCAAGAAAAAACATAACCATAATACCAAACCCACTCCCTCCACCCCCCTCCCTGCCTCCCTGCTAGACCGACTTAAAACTACCCACCACCCCAACATTGCAGAGCGCTCAATACCCAATCCCAATAACAGTACTTGCCTGTAGGGGGTGAGAAGTCTGTGGAGTGCCGTAGTCTACCCCCACCTCGAAGACAAACTACCAACAGAGTCCTGCCGCAGCTTTTTAGCAAGTCCTGCTGCCGCGGTCTTTGGTGTGCCTTCAATCAGGGGAGGATGAACAGGTTAGCCAGTTCCCAATTGTCAACGTGTCCTTTACATTTGTATGGGCAAACCTTGGAAACGTCACTCAAGTCTGGCGAATTCCAATTGCGCCACGTCACCTTCATCATGCTTCGGCCTCCGATCTGCTGCGTACATTCTTTCTCTTTCTATTGTCTGCAATCCTTGGGGTCCTCTTCCACCCTCCGCTGCTGCAAGTGTCTCTGCGACCGTCTGGAACCCTCCACTCGCTGCCATCCCTCGAGCCAGTCGTGGGCCTCCTCCGGTGTTTCAAAGAACCAGGTTTTTCCATCCACCACCACTCACAGCTTCGCAGAAAACAGCATGGAGTAAGGCAATTCTCTGCTCCAAAGTTCTTTTTTAACCTCAAGGAAGCTTCTGCGACGCTTAGTAACTGCTGCCGTGTAATCCGGAAAAAAGGACACCTCCGAGTTTTGAATGTGGAGCGGTGGGGCTACTCTTGCTGTTTGTAGTATAACATCCCTGTCGCTGAAATTAAAAATTCGGACCAGGACGGGTCTGGGGGTGCTCCAGGCTTGGGTCTACCTCCTGGCACCCTGTGTGCTCTTTCCACTGAGAAAAAGGTGGAAAGACCTCTAGGTTGGAGTCTAGTCTTTATGAGATCCTCTTCATAAAGGTCCATGGCTGGACTCCCCTCATTTTCGGGAATGCCCGTGATTCTAACGTTATTGCGGCGAGAGCACCCCTCCTGGTCATCCAGCTTCACCGCCTTAAGTTTATTTTCCGCATCTAAGTGGCTGACTTTTTGAAGTAGTGTGGTGGTGTCTTTAGACAGGGATTTCGTTACTTGTTCCACCTCCGTTACTTGTTCCACCTCCGTGACCCTTGCGGTCATCTTTTGAAAGTCAGCCCGTAGGAAGGAGACATCAGTAGAGATGGTGCCCACC
Source organism: Lissotriton helveticus (assembly GCF_964261635.1). Lineage (NCBI taxonomy): Eukaryota > Metazoa > Chordata > Amphibia > Caudata > Salamandridae > Lissotriton > Lissotriton helveticus. Next base: position 291,295,725 of record NC_136057.1, read on the forward strand.
GTCAATTAAACATTAGTAAGAGCAGCCATAATATCAACTCGCTCCCTCCCCTTCCGGGGCCTTGTCCGACATTTCTTTGCGGTCTGGCAGAGCCGGAAAGTCTCTCACATACGCATATTTGTCCAGTTTGACCTGAGTGGTCGTGCATGGGCCTCTGCCACCCATCTTTGTCCGAATAATCCAGCGTCAGTCGGTAGTCGCCGCCGCCCTCTTGCGGAACATCTCTCCATGCGTGGCCTGTTGGTTTTCCCTCTGCGCCGTGAACTTGTAGGTACTGGGGCACTGGTCCAATAATGCCCTCACAGCCGAGGTGTACTTATTCTCCAGGGGTACCCTGTCAGGCCGAGTGTACCCTGTTCACTTCTTGGGATCTTCAGTCAGCTGAGCTGTGCTCATATGAAGCTGCAGCCTGGGGAATGCTGTTCAGTGAAACAGGTCTGCCACTAGCGCCGGGAGCAGGGTCAATAGGGTCCCCCTGGGGCAATCGCTCTTCTGCCTATGCCTGTTGGTTGTTGCCCAGTGCTACCCCGGGTGGGGAATCACTCCCCAGGGCCTTATGAAAAAATGTGGTGCCAGAACCCTCCTCCGCCACGAGGCCGTAATGGTGTGTATATTCGGCCCTTGGAATGGAGTCTTCACAGGCGGAACTTATTACTAATGGAGACCCTGGCCTCTGCTGGGCGCCCCGGGCACTCCTCTCCCCACCACGGACAAAGCCGCCTCCTCTTCATGTGCTGCTTCTCCCACTTTTTTATTCTTTGCCCGAGGTCAGGCTCCATGAGCCCCTACGCGGGTGCCGATTCACCCAGGGTCTCGGCTGCAGTGACGTAGTCCAGCCGCCCCGTCCTCAGCTTACCCTGGGGCGCGCCACATACAAAGTCGGGCAGGAGCCAGCACCATGGGTGTCTATTGTGCTCTGCTCGCTGTGTTTGACCCTGCGGAGGGCCATGATGGTTGTCTATCGGTGCTTGACGGGGATGCGCAGCAGCCGCTCCCAGCTGGCAATGTCGTCCGAGGCGCCCGCCTCTCCGGCTGTTGCTCGACGGATCTTGTGTGCTCCTGCTAGGCCTGAATTGCAGGCTTGTTCCCGGTGCGCTGATGGTTTTTTTCACCTGGAAAGTCGACCGGCCGATGGCCTGCTGTCTCCGCTCTCCTGGGCTGTCTTCGAGGCAGGATCAATGCATGGATGATATGGTCGGAGAGTCTGGGGAACCTACGCCTCCCTCGGAGCTCCTCTAGGCCATCTTAGCCAGCTGCAGGCCACGCCCCGACAATTTTAACAGTAAAAGAGATGTACTGGTGGCCAGGGATGAATGCACATATTCACATCTCCGTCATTAAGTGCATAAACTGCAATAGAGATTTCAGCACAGAATGCCACCAGATACCTGACTACAGCATTGCCAGCCCAGTACAGACACCATTGTTAGATAGCATTAGACTATCTACGTGCAGGCGTCCCTCTGGACGAATGCATTCCCACAAACACTAAATCTAGGTTCCTTTGGATGTGGCATCAGTGCTCGGCTGACGCTCGAACTGTTATAAAAGATTTGCGAGTCTTTATCGGCACATACGCAATTGGCATACTACATTCTGACCAGGGCCCTGCGTTTGCTCTCAAGCTTACAAAGAAGCCATGGCCAGTCAGGGCGTAGCATTGCGGTATTCTTCTCCATTCCATCCTGAGGGAAATTCTGTTGTGGAAAGAAAAAACCGGGACATAAAGCAGTCTATAACAGCTAGGGTATTAGGTTTGGATATGTATGGGTCAAACATCTTTCTGGGGTCCAACATGTATTGAACAATTTGCCAAGAAGTTCTCTAGGGGGTGTCACGCCATATGAAGTCCTATTTGGAACTAGAATGTTGATTCCGGACCTTGACATGAAAGGCACAGTGGTGGAAAATAAACATTTTGATATCAAAGATCGTTTGGCTGTTTTACAGGACTTAAATGACTTAAATGAAAGCAACGTGTTCCTGAAGCCAACCACCACTGGGGAAAAACCAACCATCCCAGCAAGGCCTGTCTGGATCCCAAAGCATGGTGATCTAGTCAGAGAAAAGATCACGGACAAGAAGGAATTTAGGCCTTCATACAGACAACCAGTACCTGTCCTAGCAATCCACGGATCAAGTACAGTACTATTGCCGCCCCTTGCTGGTAAAAAAGAGAAAAGATTTGTGTCCATCGACCTGATCAAACCACACAATGTGGACGATTCTAAGCAGTAGGCCAAGTGGACTCCGACAATGTAGCAGACACACTTCTCTAGCTACAATCTAAGAGGTTCAAACTGAGAGACCCATCACTTTTGAAGATGCTACAGTGAGAAATGAAGGACTAAGCAACAAAGCTATGGAACTCGTGCCTCTTGAGACCCAAATAACAGTTCGTCCTGATACACCTGTCTACAACGAAGTAACATGTGATCAACTGGTTCCAGCAATTTCAACAAATCCTGATGCAATTCCAACCATTGAAAGAACTGCCTCTGGCTATATCATTAACTTTGATACATTTTCTGAGGATCCCAGTGAACCTGAAATGACACCAGCACAAAGAACCATCAGAGAACAAGCAACATACTTATCACCTGAAAAAGACTTATCTGGTTTCACCATGGATTGAACTATGGATTGTTTTGGGGATATTCTTCTTTCTACTTTGGTTAGCTCTGGTAATAATTCTGGGCATGCTGATATATGGAAGATATATTCAAATGGACACAGCAAATAAAAAAGTGAACTTACTTCTCCAGCCACACAAATCATCCCATTGTGAAGCAAGAGACTTGTCAGCAGTGAACATCACAGCCGTACCTATACCAGATGGTATAGTTTGGGACAGAACTGAATATGGCACTTTTGGCCTGTCTGAACATTTGAAGATTCCACACTTATTTTAAATTTCATTAAGTGACTTTATTACTTCTATTACCTTGTCTTGATGATTGGGACTACAAGACTGTTTATAATATGATGTCTGAACTAGAATTGTCTGCAGTATTCACGAATCATGAATATTTAGACGGTTCATCAGACTCTGGTATTGTTATAACCATTATGGTCATCATTTCTTGCATAAGACTGCAACACCTAGAAATGTATTTATGTATAACCAATGGGAACATTGTCCTACACCTCCAAAGGGTAGCTCAAAAACTTTTGCATAGAAATTTCCATATTTTTCAGGATTCAACTTGTCAAATCCAGAAACGTTTTTCTGTAAAAATGTGAACAAGACCGGAATGAAAAAAATGTTAACCAATACAAAACAGATTTATTCTGCAGCCTTTATTGCCCAACTGTCTAGACAGGGTTTCGACTTTTGGAAAGACAACATTGAGACAAAATCTGTCTAGGGTACAAAAGATTGGCAAGTGCAGGGGATAGAAGTTTTGTTTAGAGCCTGTATCATCCCTGAGCAAATTATGTTTTTGAATGACACTGTTCAACAAACGTCTTGCCTTGGGTTAGCCAAGATCAAAGACATGAACACACCAACCATACCTATACCTGCAAGTATTAGCACTACACTGGAGCAGGTGGGCATACATAACATTTTGCATCACAACAGATCAGATCCAAAATGGAAAAAATAGTTGCTCTGGCCCACAGACACAAACAACTGTCAAGATCGATTCCTGAACAAAACACAGGGTTTTAAATGTCAATAGGCCAGACCTAAGATATGTTCAAAGACAGCATCCGGGGGAAGTAACAACATACAGTGTAGGGAAACATTGCCTCAAATGGCTACAGAAAGCTACACTAAAGGGTGTAAAACAACACTTATCTTTACTTAAAGAAGGCGCAGACCTTAGTGAATTCTTGCTAAGACCAAGTAAACCACGTCAAAAATGTTTCATATATGCTGGTATCTACGCTACCTATAATGAAATATAGAAGATTACCCAAGCAGAGACTGCAGAACGAATATGAGAAATTGATTGTTTAATTGAGAGAAATCTCTCTCTGTAGTAGACAATGGGTTAACAACTCTGTTGTCCAGAATATATTCATTGGACAGCATTGTATCTTCTGCCATAGACATCATGGAACAAGACTTGGTCATGTTGCAACATGGTCAGTCTCAACTACTTTCTATCATGCTATTAGGCTGGATGCTACAAAACCCGACTATGTGCTTTGGCGTTTAATCAACACTACGTCACTGTTTTAAGAATTCAATCTCACTGATAACAGGTCAAACTGGCACAAAGGGGAGGAGGCTGTACTGTGCTGAGCATTGAAAAATTGGAAAAGTTACCATTCACTGTGGCAGAAAAACCAGCTACTGAGTAGATCATACATTGTACAATTATTCTGCCTGTTACAACTTTCCATTTTCAGTATTGCTTGAAACCGGTCCTAGGAAGCTTGTTTCCGGTCCAGGGAAGGCATGACTTGGCAGTTCGGGCTGGACTGTTCCCATGAGGCACAGGGTCAGACTGATTTGCATATGGCCATGTCTGAACTGGGGTGGCAGAGTGGGCTAAAGAACGGTGATGGATTAAACCCAGATCTGTTGACTGGGTGTGAGTGTTTGATTAGTTCAGATGCTCCGTCCATCACCACCCCCTTTTGTACCGCTTTGTTCGCCATAAGTTGGCAGGGTATGCTCAGATGTGAGTCCCTTGCTCATTTTGCCACTGGATTCAAGCAAGCCTGGCTGAAGACGGCTGAAATGCCAGAAACCAGTCCTAGGAAGCTTGTTTCCGGTCTAGGGAAGGCATGGCTTGGCAGTTCAGGCTGGACTGTTCCCATGAGGCACAGGGTCAGGCTGATTTGCATATGGCCATGTCTGAACTGGGGTGGCAGAGTGGGCTAAAGAACGGTGATGGATTAAACCCAGATCTGTTGACTGGGTGTGAGTGTTTGATTGGTTCAGATGCTCCGTCCATCACCACCCCCTTTTGTAAAACATATACCAGCAGGCAAATATGAAAGGTTGGGTAAAGAATACATCAAAACATCTTGGGATTTACCGTACGCACATAGATGTTGTAGTGGGGGGGCGTGAAGTGTTTCTTAGCAGTACAAACTGTAAAAACACACTAAGCGGTTCTCTCCTGTGTCAGGGTATTCATTTACACGGTGCATGCGATGGTTCTACTACAAACGTATCCTGTCACCTGCAAGGCTCACCAGCTGCAGTGATTAATCGACTTTTTGGACATCTTTCAAATGGAAGCTACCTCTTGTTGAATGATCACAGCTGCTGTGGCATGTTGCCAGGTGTCCCATATCTAGTAATTGTTACATCCAGGGTCACTTGCTGTATGCAAGTCTTGTTTCCACAAATACAGACAGCCAGGGAGTCCCCTTTATGGCCTTCACTGAACATCTCTTCTATAAGAATTGATACTCTAAGCAGAATGAAAGCCATTATTCTGCAACAAACTGTGCCACTAACCTCGGCCAAAGGAACCTATGATCTACAAGTCGCAAGGACTTCTGCCGAGATACATGCCCTTTTGTATACCAATTGCCCTATTCATTTCTCAGAAATGTTGGAACGTATCTTAAACATGTCTTATACGAGCGGTATTGTACATGTATTTAAGAACGTGTGTTCAGGACTGTTAGCACCTTTTCACGCAGTCTTTGGAATAATTCCAAACTTCGTGCACTCTGTGTTTGGCGGACTGCCTCTGCTTTTAGCACTCGTTGCAGGGATCCTGTTTTTGCTCCTACTGCTACGATATGGCAAGCTAAATCACCAGTGACACCCAGTTCACCGTGGAGAGAGCTCTACTGGAGATGAAGTGTTGTGAGCACATCGTCCAAATGTTGGGTTTGCCTCATCAACGAGAATTAAATACCACATGGTTTCTGTCATTCAGGCCAATCTGGAAAGATTGCATCTTACCTGTTATATGCTGCCTGATTTACGGTGAAGAATGTGTGCTAATCATCCGTCTAACACTCCCATCAGTCATGCCGACGGATATTGATACTCTGCTGGACCCATGAACGGCCCATGCTCTGTGTTGTCCTCAGCCGCTACCAATTCTGATGATGGCATTTATTGAGATCTCACAGACGCAAATTGCTACTGCTGAGGTAGGAGAGGAAACAACAGGCACACAGGTAACATCCGATATAAACATGGCTGCTGCGACCAATGCTGAAGGCGATGCTTCTCATCTTTTTGTGGTTAGTCTTCTAAATGAGGTAATCCAACTTTCACCTACAACGGTAGACGACTTTTTGTCTCCAGGATTAGATTTCATGTTTTCCCCATACACTGACTTTTGATTTGGCACACAGTGTACTGAGATACTCTGAATTTGAGCTGCATATTTCAAAAACAAGGACTAACTTTGGAACTTTTTCCTATGATTAATTTTTTTTCTCCAAATTTGTATTTTTCCTTTTTGGCACAGTAATCTGCTTAAAGTAGAATTATTCATAGAGAACAGAACTCTTTGAAAAACTTCCTGAGACAATATATCACCTTGTCAACAACAATTGATTTATGTAATCTGAAATTAAATGGTTTCAGCCCTTTTTCTTCTGTATTTGACAAGCCATTTCATAATATGTATATATGAATGTTCATTCATTTAGCATTCACTGTAAATATATGCTTGGAATGACACATTGCCTTAATATTTACAGCATCATTGCATTTTATGCTTAGTAACACTTTTAGATACTTTTTTTAGAAATATGTTTTTAGACATGTTTTAGCAAATCATGCGAAACTCTATTTTAGATATGTTTAACATGTTTAGGACTGAGTAATGTCGTTCATACGAAAGTGGAGTGGGTGTTGTGTGTCAATTTAGATACCGTATGTAGGTTTTCCTTTGGATGCCCTTATATAGGCACAGTTCCCGTTGCCCTTATTTAGGCATAGTAATCCAACCCTTATTTAGGCATTATCCATGTGAACCAAATACAGGCATGGTCACCTACATCTGTCCAACTACGTCACAACGAGTTCCTGGAAACCAGACTCTTAAGCCTTTGGAATTCCCCTTGCTTGGATTATTGATGTCTCCAAGAATTCATTTATTATGCATGAACATCTATTCCTTAGGGGTTCATTCATGACGTTCCTATGCCCGACTATTACGTCAATACTAGCATTCCTAAAACACCTTCAAGTTATAAATATACCTTCACTTGTCCTGGCAAACTACGGTGCATGGTAGGATCCAGCTGCATACTTGCACGACGCGGTTCGCCAAGGCAAGTTCGAAAGGGGAGCGAGTCCCCGCCTGACGCACTGAACAGACGATGTCATCCTCCTCGCAGAGAATACAGCTCCAGTGTTTCTGACTCCCCTTGTGGGGTGTTAAAGATCGAGACCTGGAAAGAGATTCCAACCTTTCTCATTCTAAGGTATGGAGCGGACTAGAACCTAGAGTGACTTTTGCCAAATCTTGGCAACACTAATCTAAACTATAGCCAATCTAGACTATAGCTAAAAAGCACCTACTTCTCACCTTGTACCAGGGCCGGACTGGCTACCGGGCAGTTAGGAATGCTTCTGAGCTGGGGGCTGATTTCGTTAATGGGGACCTGCGTGAGCTAAACGAAATTCGTTTTGCTTTCAGTATTTCGAAGCGCACGCAGGTCTCCATGGACGAAATCAGCCCCCACTGCAGTTAAATCAGGCAGCAGCTCGGCAGCATTCCGAACTGCCCGGTAGCCAGTCCGGCCCTGCCTTGTACTACACTTAGGTTAGGTACACTGGGGTAGAACTAGCTAGAAGCACCAGTTGAGTATTTATATTTTAGCCTGTGTTATTTATGTATGTATTTTTGTGAATATATGTCATAGCTACAAGCCATGCTTTTGCAGTATTATTTTATGTTACCGCTAACGCTGTACGTATTATACTTCGCATTCTGTCTTACGATTGTAGCAGTTCATATCTCTTGCATGAGAAATAAGACTGTTAAATAAACCCTTTTTATTGAAAAGCCCGTCTCTCTATTTCCGTGCAACTCTGTCGAAACGAAGCATGCACCATTGACTGAGTGAAACTGTTATCTATTGTTTCCACGATTCTGAGACTGTTCTGGTTCCAAAGGGAAACAAAGTTGTCATGTTTATGGGGGTTGTCAGAAACGAATCTCTTCTTGTTTATTCAAGACGTTTCTAGTGACCTCTGAGTTAGCTGGCACACACAAGTAGAAGAAAAGGGGTATATCCTGAGCTAAAAGTCAATGGTATAGTTCATTAGTTAAATCCAGTAAGACGAATTGTCTTCATTTCATCTTGATTTTATTATTTTTCAGTCTTCATCAAGAGAGAACACAGTAGCCGCCAACACGTGTTTCGTCTTGGTGTGGTGACCAAACGACTTCTTCAGGGCTAGAAAGTTACAATAAACATAATCACAATGGTATAAGCCCAGAAATGAAATTCATTTAGACCACCAAGACGAAACACGTGTTGGCGGCTAGTGTGTTCTCTCTTGATGAAGACTGAAAAAGAATAAAATCAAGATGAAATGAAGACAATTCGTCTTACTGGATTTAACTAATGAACTATACCATTGACTTTTAGCTCAGGATATACCCCTTTTCTTCTATTTACAATTGTGTATTTGTCCTTCAAGCACATTGTTTGGTCCGTGGAGGGTGACCAGGACCTTATCCTTAGAGCTGAATGAGATACTGACTCTTACCTGTGTTTCTTTCCAGCGCAATTTTCACTCATTCACCTGTTTCTTCTTGTTTATGGCACACACAAGTAATTAAGTTTAATGTACTCGATAGAGACATACTGATCTTAGTCCTATGTCAAAACTATAGTGTATTATATTCCAATGCACAGAGCCCATCAGGTATATAGGAACTACACTACAGGCCATTGCGGTGAGTCAATTCATAGGTAAACAATGCCTGACCACCAAATACTCAAACAGATAAAGTGTAGCAAATCCCAAAATTGCATAAAGTTGCAGAGGCGCACCAAATCCAGGTGGAAGCACAAACATCCACTTGGTGATAGCTGGAGTCTTTAGAATCCACTTAGAGATCTTAGATGATTTTGTTGAGGCAACCCTTCACTCTTTGACAGTGTTTCTCGTTCATGTGAAATATTTGCTGCACACTTATGCTGCTGGCCTGTTAAAGTGCACAAGACTGCAGGCTGTCTGATGTACATAGACACTGGTGGGCCTACCAAACACAATACTTCCTTAAAGGCTTCTTAAAGGTTGCAAACTATTTTGTTCTGTAATCCTATTAGTTTCTTCAGCAGTTCCACTTATTTCTTCTTCCTCGCATGTAGTTTCTTTTCCACCCATCACCAGTGTTGCAATAAAGGAGAGATACAAGTAGGATTTAAAAGAAGTAGGTTTATTAGCTTAGTTGTAGGTCACAGATAAAGCTCCACCAGGAGCAAGCATCTGTCTGCGTAGCCCTACTCACTGCAACTATCCACTCATTAAAGCACACTCTCAACATTCCAACCATACAATGGCCTTACTCACAGGCTGAGCAGAAAGGAACACCAAGCCTGCAGGGAGAATGCATAAGATAGCGCATGATGCATACCTGCCCTTTTCTCACACAGGTCGATTAAAATGTCGATTTGAAGAAAAAAAAAACTGCTATTAACAATACTGGTAAATTTCAGGAGGAAGTCAGCGCAATAATTTTATGCTATGCTAGTCATATTTGTATAGCTCACATTCTGCCATTTATATGGCTGGCCACCTACTGCTATTGCAAGTACCATGCATGCTATTCAAACGTTTGCCTCTAGTAAGCCTTGTTTAGAACTTGAAGTGACACTTCACTATAAAAGAAAGAGTGAGTGTTTGTGTATTTGTCTCCTGTACAAAAATGCAATGATGGAGAGTGATTAAGTACATAGATAAATTGATAATTAAACACATTGAAGAGGCGGGCCAGATCTCCTGTCTTGTCAGTGCTTGTACGTGGTATTATCGCTTCTGCTATGGTTGAAGCACAGCTAAATTCAATTGATAATGTTCTTCTTATTCTTCTAATTTTTTGTTAATCCAGTCTCCTCCTGGAAAAGTGAAGGATGCTGTGATGGTGGCCATTGATGCAGGATATCGCCACATCGATGGTGCCTTTGCCTATCAGAATGAGAAAGAAGTTGGGGAAGGAATTCGTCAGAAAATCCAGGAGGGTGTTGTTAAACGAGAAGATTTGTTTGTCGTCAGCAAGGTACTGTTTTGAAGGAGACTTCAAACTCTTGAGGGCAAGTTACACATCTCTCCATAAAGCTACTAATTATAAATGTTTGTAGTTTGGCAGTTTAAATGAGGATGGGAATCTGTATTTCAGATTGTTTTTGACAAAGTTAAAACCTGGTTAAAAGCATATCCTGTTTTGACACACTAGTACATACAATAATAAATAAATTAATGGATCCCCCACAGAACATAGGCAAGAGTCACAGAAGCATTTAGGAGCATCAGGAGTAATACCACAGGAAGTCTCTTTTTTGCCCTCTTACCAAAAATGTAAAAATGCCATAGTCCTTTCTATTTCTAACACATGTATATAAATACAGCCCAAATATTCGTATTTTATTTCCATTTTAGTTGTCACAAAAGTCGGCTTGAGTCCCTAATAGAGTACTACAGGAGTACTGCTTTACATACTCCAGAATGGCTTTGTAATAAGGCCCCAACATACTGCCACCTGAACATGTGCCAGAATGTAGTTCAATTCAGTTTGCCTCAGAGAAGGGGGTGTGGGTTCTTACTTACACAGTGACAGCCAAAAGCCGGGTCGCTTTGCAGGCATGCTTCGGGGGAATCGCTTCTGAGCTGCGAGCAGCAGCGGTCTGAAGTGAAAAGTATCACGTGGGAGAGAGGATCAGAAAAATCTCTCTCCACACCCACACTTCCCTGCCACTCACTCGCTCCGCCCTCTACGTCTCCTTTTTGCTCGCGCTTCTTGTTTTACACGGGATGGAATTATATTTCATTTTTTATGTTCTGCTAGGTCTGGCCGTTTTTTTTTATTTTTGGTACTGTAGTATTATTTTTTATTATTGATTTTATTGGCTTGCCATGGGGCGGTACCCTGCTCATTTAGTACTATACTAATGAAACAAAAATGTTTAAAGTTTTACCGCTGATATTAAAACTGCTTTTATGTTTGCACTGGTCTTTGGGTTCATGCTGTATTTTCTCGTATTGAAAAAAATTGAGCCAGTAATTGCACTAATAGCTATTTGTTTTGTGGCATTCCTTTTCAGTGCCTCTTAGCTCATGCATGCTCCACACACATCATCACTCGATAAATGCTACACAAAATTCACTTTCAAAGATGTGTGGAACGCACGCGTCTTCACATTAAATTGCGTTACATCCCAGTAATTTCATGCAGTTTCTAGTTTTTAGGTCTCGGTAATATCCGGTCTGCCAAAGGCAGACCGGAAGTTCGAGATTTAATGTTGTTTAGTAGGGCTTCAGAACCCGCCTCTCTGCCCTGTCTCTCCACCATTGGCTGGCTTCCTTAACGGAGGCCAGCCATTGGAGGAGAGAGCCGTCCCTCTAAAGAAGCTCCGTCTTTTTCGGATTCGGGGGCGTGATTTTTTGCGTTCTTTAGCCCTGTGACGTCGTCTGTCACTCAGGGCGCAAAAAACACGCCCCCGAATCGAAAATGGCGGCGCTTTTCTTTAGCCACAATAAGACTGGGCCGTGTCTCCGGCCCAAACCAAATGCACTGCGACATATGCCATCTTCGGCGCTACTTTCTCTCTTTTTTGATTCATTTGGACTTTTTCATTCTTGTTCTCTTCTGTTTATTGCCATTTTTGTATACTATAGTTCCCTTAAGACTTCTTGTGCCTTTTTCCCAGGTTTCTAATGTTCTGCCTGTGCCACTCGGGGCCTCATGAAAGAACATGACTAGTGCAGGGTTTCGTAAAAAGCAGTGTTTAATTAATACCCAATGCATTTCGGGCTAACATTGCCCTTCTTCGGGGGTCACTGTAGAAAAACAACAAAGAAATTTTGTATAAGAAAACACCATCCCATCTATGTATTTTGTTTTGCATTTCCGGGTTAAAATCAACATTGACATTGCTATGTTCAGCATATTAATCTTTGCTTAGACAGTTTCCTACTCTCCCTCTCCCCGTTGTCGATACATGTTTTTCCTTAATATAATAGCTTGCCCTCCCTCTCCTGTTTCAACAACCAACAATCAATTATTGCAGTAAAACTCTGTGTTTCTCTTTAGACACTCGCTGTATTTCTCAACCCACCTCGTGCTTAACATATTCAAAACGAGTTCAATTTCATTTTTGATCTTTAGTTCATGTTCATATATGTGCACGTACCTGCTGAGTATCGTTTAAAACCGCCCGTTCACCTCCTCAATCTCAAACAATCTTCTCCCTCCCACAATCCCTTGAGCTTTTAAACTGCTCGCCAATCATCCGTTTTCCATTAACATCGTTAAGGCAAACCTACGACAACGAGTGTAAGTTTAAATGTGAACTACCAATACCATGATGCAACATGATCTTAATCAACTAAACATAACACCCGCCACCCCAAGAAGTCGCAGCCTCCTCCACCTAGAAGTCTCTGTCGGCCCAAGAGTACACATTGCGCCGTCTCGTTTTCTGTGGGCAGACAGGCGTTTAGAAGCTTACAGCGTACCCGTGCCGCGTACAGTGGTAGCGCCCGCCTCCCCGGTAGTCATGTGGTACAACATGATGTAAGGACGGAATGCAACCAATGCAGTCAGACTGATACCAAAGACAGACAGGGCAGGACTTCAAGGTCTGTGAACACCTTCCTGCAGGTGCGCGGGGTCCTCTCAGGGCTTGGACATGTGGTTTATGTTATGAGCAGATCCCAGTGCGGAAGACGAACCCGGGTGCACATTCCTTCCTGCTGACTTCGCCCGCACTCCCACCAGCCGGTCGGATACCAGCGAGCCTGAAAGCCCAGCAGCCAGGGCACACCCGCAGCCGGGCCTTCCGATCCCGTGAGGTGATGCTCTCGCGCGCGGCGGCATCTCCCGCGCGCCTCATGAATCCACCCAAGCGTTTTTGGCTCGGCAGGGGGGAGAGCTTCCGGTCAGGCAAGTTGGCGGTTTGAAGTCACAAAACGTTCAGTCTGTGTCCTGCGGTCACTGCAGTGCTTAATTTGTGCCGGTGCTAAGGGCCGGGTCTACATAATACCACCACACGTCTGCAAGTCTGCAACTCTGCATCTGCACGACATACAATTGGTCATACTGGCAGGCAATGTGAATGTGAATGTCAGTCAGTATATAACCGTAAATTACCTCAGACTCGGGGCGCATCACATATGTAATAATTTGCTTTAGGCGCCGTGGCGGATGGCCTGCGGCCCTTCCGTGTTGCTGTTAATTGGCGGGCCGCAGGCACAGGACACTGATTGGGCAGGGGGCCCGGTTTGGTTATGTGCAGCGTGCAGGCAGTGTGTGAGTGTACTTTTTTCAGTATGCCACGCCCCGGCACACGTGCACGCACGTCCTCGCTAACTCATTAGGGATTCACAGGCAGTTGGTTAGCCCACCGTGGAGTGCAGACAGCAGCAGGCCTGGGCCGCCGATTGCAGAAAGGCAGGCAGGCCGGTGCCTGGCCGCCCACCACCACCCAAAGTAATCGTAAGTAGCAACGCTGCTTTTTTTTTATTTTGGACTGGAGCGTGGTGAGTGGCGTTACAGTGTCTGCAACTTCAAATGAAAGTCAAGGGTGTGGTAGGCGTACGCTAGCTCCAGCTCCCACTGGGTGATGAAGTCGGGCTCTCTGAGGTTAACTTTAAAGGCCCTGTAGGTATACAGTTTGCTTTTTGTTCGGCAGGAAACACGTTTATTCTTTTATGTGATCTGTTCGTAAAGGTGTGCATATATGTTCTGTACCCCTGTTTACAATGTATATTGTACATAGGCTATACAAAAGCCAGCCCTGTCGATTTGGTCAATGCTTTTTCATTTTGAACTATACGCAACAGATTGCATTTTTTAAGTTGCACCACCATACTTTTCTTTGATCGAATTTCACTTCTTGTTATTATTCTCTCTTCTGCTGGATCAAGGTCTGTTTGGTTCGCATTCCCAGTTTTTGGGCTCTGAGTATCGGCTTTTGTTTTTCGTTGGAGACAGCCTCGTGTCTTTGGGATATTAATTTTGTTTTTGTTTTGAAAGCCACCCATATATTGTGACTGCAGCCTCTGGATCCTGGGAGGGAGTGAAGTGCTTGTGCCTAGTTACAGCTCTGTTTTGGCGTCCTCGTCTTTGTTCCTCTGTCTCTACCTCCCTGCGCCTCTCCTCCCACCGTCTCCTCCCTCTTCTCCCTCCCGTCTCTCCTCCCCCTGTTGTTTCGACAGCCGCCTGCAGCCCACCTTCCGTCCCCGGCTCGCCTCATCCCTCCGGACGGGCCGCGTGGATCTCACGGACTCGATAGCGCGTGAGATAAGCGATCGGAGTGGGGTCAGTGAAAGTAAACCATACAGGGAGGAGCAACCATACAGGGAGGAGCAACCATACAGGGAGGAGCAACCATACAGGGAGGAGCAAGGCCTTCAGTGCAGGAAGTATCCACAGTAACACATTCATTCAGGAAAAAGTCTCATATTATTTTCTCTACCACACTAGCCATATATTTGTGAACCTATACATAGCATTGTTGATGTCTGCTGTCTCAGGTGTCAGTACCTCGTCCACCTCCATTGAATTCTGAAACTTGTAGTCCTAAACTGTAAGCCACTTGCAAACAAAATCCTATAATGGAGTGAAGTGCTTGTGCCTAGTTATAAGGTAATTACAATACATAGCACATTATATAAACCGAATTGTATGTAGGCACTTGGTTAAGATGGCTGTATTGGACATAGTCATTTAATCGACCTTATATGCATGAAAGTCTGCGTGGCCCCACCAGAATTCGAAAACCTGACATTAAGGTTACAGACAGCTATCCGCTGTACATGCATTATCCCACTGAGCTATCTTACCAGTCGCCTTTAAGGCGGCCTGTCTTCCTGGTTAAGGGGCTTGAGGTCACATTGTAATGGATCCTGTGCCTTGAGAGAATAGATTGAGGTGTCAAGTGTCCCTGTTGAGTTTATACGAACTTTAACTGCCAACTAGTAGTAAAAGTAGATGTTTCATGAAAGCCTGCACGTTGTACCCTGGCCCTCACATGGGCTGGATCGGGCCCGGGGTGAGACTTCATCTAGTGTGTGTCACTCCATTGAAAAAGAGAGTCCCCGACATTCCAGCCTCTGAAAACCACTTCTAGCTTTTTGCAGTTTTAAAGAAGGCTGAAGTGAGGCTGCTTTCCAGTGGGCAAGATGCTGACAAAACCTTAAGTCATGTTGAATCCGTATGGCTGATGCTTTCTTTCTTTTTCTGTCTGTCTCTCTCGCTCTTTCTCCCTCCTCGGTCTTTCCACTCTTTCCTGGCCTTCCCGCTTTTCTCTTCAATCTCCTTTCCCTTCACTCGCCCGCGCACCCTCCCCTCTTCATGTCTCACTCTGTCGCCTCCTCACGGTCTCCCACCCCCTCAGTATGCCGGGGAGCCCTGTCGCCTGTCTCATCTCCCTTATCTCACTTGCTCCCACAGCTGTCCCACAGCTCATCTCTTTCTCTCTTTCTTAAACAGTACAGGACCCCATTCACCAGTCTGTTTCCCCTCACCAGCGTTTGTTGCTTAGTGTCCACCCCTCCCCCAATATATGTCCCTCATACCAGTGTCTGTCCCTATGCATGTCCCTCCCCAGACATCTGTTGCCACCTACACTAATTTCTGTCTCCCGCCTCCAGTGTCCACCCTCACCGCTGATGTCTGCCCCAACACCAGTGTCTGTCCTCACACAGGTGTCTGCCTGTTCCCATACACTAGTACCAGTCCCTCAGCAGCACTGACTGTTCCCCTTCACCAGCGGCTGTTCCCCTTCACCAGCATCTGTTCCCCTTCACCAGCGTCTGTTCCCCTTCACCAGCATCTGTTCCCCTTCACCAGCGTCTGCTCCCTTTAACCACGGTCTGCTCCCTTTAACCACTGTCTTTTCCCATTAACCACTGTCTTTTCCCATTAACCACTGTCTTTTTCCATTAACCACTGTCTTTTCCCTTTAACCACTGTCTGCTCCCTTTAACCACTGTCTGCTCCCTTTAACCACTGTCTGCTCCCTTTAACCACTGTCTGCTCCCTTTAACCACTGTCTGCTCCCATTAACCACTGTCTGCTCCCATTAACCACTGTCTGCTCCCTTTCACCACTGTCTGCTCCCTTTCACCACTGTCTGCTCCCTTTCACCACTGTATGCTCCCTTTCACCACTGTCTGCTCCCTTTCACCACTGTCTGCTCCCCTTCACCAGTGTCAGTTCCCCTTCACCAGTGTCAGTTCCCCTTCACCAGTGTCAGTTCCCCTTCACCAGTGTCTGTTCCCCTTCACCAGTGTCTGCTGCTTAGTGTCTACCGCTCCCCCAATATCAGCCCTAACACCAGTTTCTGTCCCTCATACCAGTACTATCCCCATACATGTCCCTCCCCATACATCCGTCGCCACCTACACTTGTGTCTGGCTCCTGTCGCCAGTGTCTGTTCCACCTCACCAGTGTCTGTCGCTTATTGTCCACCCCGCCCCCAGTATCTGTCCCTCATACCAGTGTCTATCCCCATACATGTCCCTCCCATACATCCGTCGCCACCTACACTTGAGTATGCCTCGCAGCACCAGTGCCCATCCTCACCACTGAGGTCTGCCCCAACACCATGTCCGTCTTTACAACAGTAAGAGTCTGCCTGTCTCCCTACGCTGGCACCAGTCCCTCAGCAACAGTGTCTGTCCCCAAATGTTGCAGTTTCTGTCTCAGCAAGGAGGGAGGGCATATTTGCAGACTGTAGACATGTGAATAGGTCAGCAGCTGTTAAGTGTCTAGGAACCACTAGGAATCCATTTCAGAAAGGGGCCAATACCACCAGGAAGGCAACATTTTCCCTCTACATCCCTCCACCAGGCATGCCCTCCACAGACATTTAGGAGCAGTTAGAAGTGTGAGTGCATGGAAAGGAATGTGGGATCTGCCCCTTACAGACACCAACTGCTGGAGTCGGTATCAAAGGGTCGCCTCTTCCCCGCTTTCCAAGAAGCAGACTCAGTTATAGGTGAGACTCTGTGTGGGTGGCTCTGTATGTGTGTGGGTGGCTCTGTGTGTGTGTGGGTGGCTCTGTGTGTGTGTGTGGGTGGCTCTGTGTGGGTGGCTCTGTGTGTGTGTGGCTCTGTGTGTGTGTGTGTGTAGCTCTGTGTGTGTGGCTCTGTGTGGATAGCTTTTTTTGTAGGTGGCTCTATGTGTGGGTGGCTCTGTCTGTGTGAGGGTGGCTCTGTGTGTGTGGGTGGCTCTATGTGAATGACTGTGGGTGGCTCTGTGTGGGTGGCTCTGTATGTGTGTGTGGGTGGCTTTGTGTGTTTGGCTCTGTGGGTGTAAATGCAATAGGTCATGCATTTGCAAGCGATTAAGCTATTGGCATTGTAAATGACAATGCCATTTATTTAGGATTTAAAAAAAAAAAATGTCATGGGCAATGCCAATAGCTCTACCTTTAATAATGCCGAGACCATTGCATTGTAAATGCGTGTTTACAATTCTCAGCAGCAGTAGAGTGGTGGTGACAGAAGAGCCACTGTCTGACAGCCGTGCAGGCACGTAACACCCATTGGACTCAAAGGGCTGCAGCCCCTCCCCCCACACACACAGCTGCACCCGAGCACTTCACAGGTCTTTAAAAGACCATTTGCATATTAATGAGGCCTTGCTGTTGTTTCACCCCTTCTAAGAGCCCCTGCAGCTCCACTCTGCATGTTGCTTAAGATTCAGCCCCCCCCCCCGAAATGTTCTATTAGCCCCCTCCCCCCCCCCAGAAATGTGGCTCTAGTTGCGCCTCTGCCTCCGTGACACCTACACACCGGGGCCTTGCGTGAGTTTTGCGCTTCCGATGCGTCACTTTTTGTGACGCATCGGCGGCGTAAAACATGCCTCCTGATGCGCACTATTTACAAAGTGACGCATCTAAGCAGATGCGTCACTTTGTAAACCCCTGCGCTACATTATACCTGCGTCAGGTATAATGTATGCAGAGGGGGCGTTCACCCGCAAAAAGCCTCGGAATAGTGACGCAGTGAAATCTATGAGATTTCACTGCGTCACTTTTAGGATGCTGTTGCATCAAAATCTTGCGCCTGCCTCACAGCAGGCGTAAGACTGACGCGAGCCCTTTCACATGGGGCTTTCCCCATATGAAAGGAAGCATTGCTGGAGTTGCGTCACTTTTGTGACACACTCCAGCAATGCGTCACTTTTGCGCCTACAGATACGTCAGAAATACTGACGTATCTGTAACTCCTTGCGACATGATGCGTCATATTATAAATATGACGCATCAATCATGTCGCAGGGAGACCGCAGTGAAAAGTGACGCATCGCTGTTTTCACGCAGCGATGCGTCACTTTTCATAAATGAGACCCCAGCTGCTTGCTTCACCCTCCCTCCCTTACCACTAGCAACCCGGCAGACATTTCACCGAGCAGCGCGCGCTGCTTTCTAAAGCACGAGCCGCCGAGCTCAGCGAATTCATTCCTCAGTGAAGGATGCCAGCGCGCGCGCCACTGAAGAACCGTGGAAGGGCGAGATTTTGATCGATACCTTATCACTATTGACCTAAACCTCGATCTGGTCGACTGAACCTTTGTTGCCTGTCATTGAGGAAGAAAGTGCATCTCTTACCAAGCTAGTTCACCCAATAAAGGACTCCGCTCCCAAAGATCACAAACAACTTCTAGCTTTCAAAAGTTTATTGTAAGCTTAGGATAAGCTGCAAATACAGGCATCTCAGAATGAGATTCACGAGATACACAGGTCCAACTACATACATGTGCTCTCTGAAAGCCCTCAGACGAGCAACGGAAATTACTAACACAAGTTCTAAGAATAATAAAGCTATCAGCATTGACGCATATTGAGATCTCTCCTTCATTTAAGTTGGAGGAAAACACACAGGTTAGGCTGTCCCTACCCTGCTCTAGATGGTATCCCTACTTAACCAAGTCTCAACCTAACAAAAGGTGTCAGCAGTGAATGACCCCCAAGGGAAGTCACTCACTCTTAGTCTCTTGGTGAAAACCTATAGTTCTCCAGTCATGACCCCTCTCTGCCTACCCATCCGCTCTCTAAAGGGTCCTCAGGCATCTGCTCTAACTCCACCCAGGGGTGCTGTCCCTAATACAAAACAGTCAACAACATTTGAGACGCCCCTCGTGAGACGCCCCTCACGTGGTGTAGCTTCTGGCTTTTTCCATGCTGCTTTGTATTGGGCCTCATACGTTGGAATTGACCTTGCTTCTCAGACTCTTCTCCGGCCCGCTGATACCCCTTAAAACATTCCGGAACCCTCCTCCATGTCTGGGCCGTCTACTGAACAGACCTCTATTCATATTATTTATAATCGGATCCTCCCTTTTCTCTTGCAGACAGACATCTGCAGCCAAGAACCCAACTCTCATAGACTTCCAAAAAGGTTCGCAACATTTCTCGGCCCAGACCAATACGTGTAAATCAATGTTAAAACATTTCAGGCCTACAACATTTCTCATAATGATTATAGCATTCAACTTCTTCATTTAATTAAAGCATGTTAATACTCTTATTCTATTATTCAGTAAACACATCTATAAATCATGGCCCATTAATGCAATGACCAAAACATTAGTTCAATCTATGTCGTGGAAAGAAACACCTTCCCCTTCCCTTCTAGCTCTGGCCCTGAGGCCTACCACATTCTGCGTTTAACCACATGCCATCTTACATTTTAACAGCTACACGACATGGATTCAGGAATAATCACATCTAATAAAATCATATAGTGTCACACATTTCTGTATTAGTTCCACTTCTACTTAAATCTCTACATTAGCTATACCTTCAGAATATAATTGCAGATACTACTAGCACTCATGGCATTTCTCCTCATGATTTGTGCTTACTACGGGTAAGTGTGATGCACTCATACATTTAGGTCAGTTTGCGCTCTCTCAGTTCCCCCCTTTGATGACCTCTCGGGGTCATCACTAACATTTAAACTGCAGTTATTGCTAGCATAACTTGTCTCTGCGTTTCCAGAGCCCTCAGACTCCTGTACTGATTATCTTGTATGGCAGCCAATCTCTGCAGCTGCTCTCTTTGGGCCCTTTCTGACCTTCTTGCTCTGTACCATTTGAATACCCTCACCAATCCCCACAATATGATCCCACAGATCAATATTATGATGATAGGTTTTAGTATATACCACACAAAGCTTTTGCCTAAGGTGGAGATCCACCCTCCAACTTCACTCATTCCGTGGCCCACCTTTTCCCAGACATTTTCTCTACTCAAGTCTTCGATCTCCTTGTGAATATCAGTTATGTTCCTAATAACTTTCTCAAGGGGCTTTGAATTGTCTGGAATGTAGGTACAACATTCCTGGACCTTCAAAGCCTTACAGACTCCGCCCTCTTTTGCTAGTAGGACGTCTAACGCAAGACGGTTCTGAAGAACCATAGCCCTTATCGATTGCATCTCTCCTTCTACCAGCATTAAGGACTGAGCAGTGCTGGCAGACAACCTGTCGACGACTGTTGCCAGTCGTCTAATTTTAACATCATTAAGGATTAGTCCCAAAAGAGGGAACATAGCTCCAAAGACATCTCCAACCATTTTTGCATCTCCTATATCTCTCCTTCCCCTCGATGATGTCTTGCCCTCGATGATCTCTAAGTCTTGTGCATGATATATTTTGGGGAAGACAATTGCTAGGTAACATGATCCATACCAGTTGTCAGGTAGTCTCACGTAGGCATTTCTTCCACATACAAAATACACATTTGGAATCACTTGCATTCCCTTCAGGAAATCTTTAGTATAGTACTCTATTTTGAAAGCATGTTCACAGTCGACTTCTCCCACGTATACATTTTCATAATACGTTTTGGCTCGGTGTAGACATAGCTTTCCTCTCTGCGTCTTATCTAAAGCTATTGGACCACTACTACCCTTTCTCTTGTGTGCCTTCTCTTCCTCGGTCCAATCTGTTTTCCATTGTCCTGATTTTTTCAAAATCTTTTGTCTCCTGTAACGATCATCCACCTGCCCTATGAACTTCTTCTCGACTTCTGACACCTTGCATGTCAGGTTATTTCTACGGGCATGTGAAGTATCTAAGGTAATCCAAGGAATGAAGAACTTGGCCAATCTGTCTTCACTCTTCCAGTAGTCCCATTTGTTCATCTGCTTATAATTTGGGACTTCCGGCAACACTGAATCATAGTTGGAGAAATAGTATTCAAAACTATCTCTCTCATAAAATATACTAAGCAATAAGCTACATGTAATGCCATATGTCAGCGGGAGGTGATGATATCTAATGCCTTCATCTACAGACGCCGGCAACTGCATGCAGACGTAACAGTCCTTAACCTCCATGGCATCCACGTATTCATATAAGAGTTTAGCATAAGCATTTGACCTAAAGTCTCCTTGGGACTCATCTACGTGTAACCTGCGGGCTTCTGCAGCTAATAACGCTTTCTCTTGAGTGTTTTCCCTTTTCTCACCAGCAACAGTGGGTGTAAGCGTTTCTACAGATTTCACATCAGTTACCTTCGCCTCTTCCTCATGTCCCTTTACATAAGAAATTGTTACCACTAAAGCTATTAATATTATCACTCCTACTATTAGTGTACCTATTATACATTTAGCTCTGCGGTTCTGGGTGCCGGCTTCCATTTCGTCAGACAATATAGCTCTCTCTTATCTTGGCACAAAGTTCCTTTCTTCTCGTTCCTTTACAGTCTCTTTTTACTCCTTTTGTCTTTAGAATCCACACAACTGGAAGCTGACAACCTTCTTCGCAAAAAGTCCTTTAACAGTTCAATAAAGACAACCCTAGCCCTTCTCCATCAACTCAAGGGAAGTTCCCTAATATTCTCTGCTTCCTGGGCGCTAGGTAATCTTCTTTTTCTGCTCGCTTTATTTACAAAGTCCTTTAAGCATCTACTATCAGATTTGTGCCTGCAGCTTCGATAGCAAAGTTCAGTATTTCCAAACGAAGATTGTGCTCTTCATGGGCTGTTATCGTTGTACCAAAGTCGGGGAATTGCAATTCTGAGAGAAACATGTGTTTTAACTTGCTGAGGCGGGGAGGTCTGGGGAGCATGAATGTTAGTGACCCTTCTTGTTCGACTCCGGGTACCAACAGTCGTATTTCCACGGTGACGATGGGCTCAGAACTGGACACCACCACCGCTCGAATCCTCCCTGTCTCCTGTTTCAAAGACATTTGTCGCCAGATATGTCCACTCAGGGGTGGAGTATCTTCTGCTTGGCACACGCACTCTTCTTGACCTTCTTCGGTCCGGTGCTTCAGCGCCCTGAGCACCTTCTTCCGGGTCTGAGTCTTCTGATATCGGAGGGAGGGTTATCTCTGGAGTTGACCTCAAGCTAGAGCTCCTTCTTTGCGGCCAATTAGCTTCTCCACGTGCCCTTCTACTCCTTCTCCTTCTTGTCTGTTCTCGCTCTCTGTCAGACCTGTCAGTGTCTGACTCGTACTCCCAGCTACTTTCTCCTTCTGTAGCGTCGTCTGTTTCGCTGTTGTACTGACCGTCCTCAGCTTGGTCAGACTCGTTCCCTGCTTCCGCTGGCACCTCTACAGCTTGGCTAGCCCCCTCTATGGCTTCTCGGTCCTCTGCTGGACGTCTATCCGAGAGAGGAGCTGTTTCTTCCAGAGGTGCTGGAACCCTTCGCGTATGTGACGCGTGGATCCAATTGGGCAGGCCTCCCACCTTCACAGCCGTGTTCGCGATCAGGATGATCTGGAAGGGCCCACGCCAACGAACATCCAGGCAGCTTCTTCTCACATGTTTTTTCACCAGGACCCAGTCCCCAGGGTACAGGTCATGGCACGGGCCTTGGCACGATGGAACCTCGGCAGCCTGCACCTGAAGGGACACAGAATGAATGGCGTCAGACAGCCCCTTACAATAGTCCAGGATCATATCATCTGTGATATTTAACAGTGCAGTAGTTGGGACAGATGGCAGCCTCATTGCTCTCCCCATTAACACCTCATGTGGTGACAATCCCGTTCTTCTGTCTGGGGTACTACGAAGGCTCATGAGGACCAATGGCAGGGCGTCGGGCCAACTCAGGGTCGTTGAGGAACACACTTTTGCAATTCTGGCTTTGATCGTGCCATTGATCTGCTCCACAATTCCTGAGGCTTCTGGTCGGTAACTGCAATGCAATTTCTGATCTATGTTCAGAGCCGCACAAATCATCTTCACAAGCTCGCTGTTGAAATGCGTTCCCCTATCTGATTCCAAAGAGGCCGGCACCCCGAAGCGCGGAATGAGTTCCCTAAGCAGTAACTTGGCCACTGTGAGGGTGTCGCACCTACGTGTAGGGTATGCCTCAACCCATCTGGAGAATACACAAACAACCACCAGGACATAGCGGAGGCGGTTGCACCTCGGCATTTCAATGAAATCTATCTGCATTCGATTGAATGGACCTCCAGACCTTCCTATGTGGCTCAGTGCAACTGGTGTTCTTTTCCCTACGTTCAGCTGCTGACAGGTCACACAACGCTGGCACACTGCTTCTGCTGCTATTCTAAACTTTTCTCTGCATAGCGTCTCTCCCTAGGTGTACGGGACCGTGTATGTGTCTGGCCATTGGGCTCACCATCTCATTGGGCAACACTGCTCTGCCATCTGCTGAGACCCAAAAATGGGACTCACCCACTACACATCCTGCCTTTTCCCATGTTTCTTTTTCAAAATCAGGAGCATTTTCTTGCATGGTTGTCAGTTCGTCCCAAGTATCAACAGTTTCCAATATCATGGCTAATTCAGTCCTTACATTTATTCCACCCACTTCCACCTCTGTGAAAGAGTACCCTTGTTCCGCGCAATACCGCGCGACTTCGTCGGCATATCTATTGCCTTTCGAGACGAAGTCCTCATTTCTGGTATGTGCGGTGCACTTTACAACTGCGATACCTGCTGGACATTGCAACGCCTCTAACAACAGGCGCACAAACTCTCCATTGCGAATGGGAGAGCCTGAAGAGGTCATGAACCCTCTTTGAGACCATAACTGCCCGTAATCATGAACCACCCCATAACCATATTGGCTGTCGGTGTATATGGTGACTCGAATTTGATTGCTTGCCAAGCAAGCACGTGTCAAGGCAATAATCTCGGCTACCTGAGCGGAGTGTACTCCTTCCAGGCACCCAGCTTCCACAACTCCAGTAATTGTACAAACAGCGTAAGCTGCTCTCAACTGCCCAACTTCGTCTCTTACACATGAGCCATCGACAAAGAAAATTTCGTCTGGGTCGGTCAGTGGCTCATCTACGATGTCGGGTCTGGGTTTGGTGCATAGTTCAGTCACATCGAGGCAGTCATGGTCTGTACATTCATCATCATCCTCGATATCATTTGGGAGTGGCATCAAGGTGGCAGGGTTCAAAACAGAGCATCTCCTGAGGGTCACATTCTCTGCAGCAAGAATAACTTGCTCATAGCGCGTGAGCCTGCTGTTGGTCAGATGCTGTGTTTTGGTCCTGGTCATCAACAGTTCAACAGAATGGGGCACGCACACCTCTAACGGGTGCCCCATGACGATATTTTCACATCTCTCAATGCTGACACCCGTTGCAGCAACGGATTTGAGACATCCGGGCAACGCTGCGGCTACTGGGTCTAAAGTAGCCGAGAAATAAGCAACTGGTCTACGGGCATTCCCATGGATTTGGACTAACACAGACAACGCGCAACCTTCTCTCTCACAACAGTAAAGCAAAAATGGTTTATTGTAATCAGGCATTCCCAATGCCGGAGCACGACACAGGTCCTCTCGCAGCTGTAGGAATGCCATCAAACAGTCTTTGTCCCATGGTACCGGATCGCTCACCTCCTTATGCGTCAGTTTTTGCAAGGGCTTTGCTTTCAGTGAAAAGTTCGCAATCCACTGTCGGCAATAACCCACCATCCCTAGGAACATCCTGACCTCTCTCTGTGTCTTAGGCGCATTCATTTTCATGATCGCCTCTATCCTGTCTGGTGACACCTTTCGTTTGCCTTTCTCTATTCTGTGTCCCAAGTACTGCACTTCTGTCAGGCAGTACTGCAACTTTCCCGGGGACACCTTGTGCCCATTGGCAGCTAGGTGATTTAACAAAGCAATGGAGTCCTCCCTGCAAGCTTCTTCTGTTTCTGACGCCACGAGGAGGTCGTCTATGTACTGGACCAGAACTGACTTCTGGGGCAGCACTAGACTTTCAAGATTTTTCTTCAAAAGCTGGTTGAAGATCGATGGGCTTTCTGTATACCCCTGAGGAATACGACACCATGTTAGGACGCGACCTTCCAGCTTAAATGCGAAAAGAAAATGGCTTTCTTCGTCCAGAGGGATCGAAAAGAAAGCCTGACAAAGATCAATCACAGTGAACCACTCAGCTTGGAATGGAATCTGAAACAGTATCACTGATGGATTCGGTACCACTGGACAACACGAAACGACTATGTTATTAATCTTTCGAAGGTCCTGTACTATCCGGAATTTCCCATTTGGTTTCTGCAGACCCATAATCGGGGAGTTGCATGGACTACCCACGATTTCTTTCAGTATTCCCTGTTTAATCATGGACTCGATCACGGGTTTTATGCCTGCAATCGTTTCTGGAGTCAATTTATATTGGGGTGTTCTTGGGAACTCAGCATGCGGTTTCACTACAATTTTCACTGGGTCCACCCCTTTGACCAATCCAATCTCTTCCCCAGTGAAGTCCCATACTTCTGGTGCCACTGTCTCTCTCAAGTCCCAGGGGAGCTCATCTACTGTCAAAGTAGGGTACAGCTCCACGCATATTCTTGAGTTTGCAACTTTGAAGTCTGCGTCATCATCATTGGTCAATACCTCCACTCCCTGAGGTGTACAGTATATTGTACAATTCAATTTACACAACAGGTCTCTGCCTAGCAGACACACAGGACTTGAATCGCAAACCACAAACTGGTGCTCATCGCTGTACTTCCCTATTTTCACCTGTACCGGTTCTGTCAATTGGCTGGTTATTCTCCTGTTTGCGACCCCCACCACTTGTATGGTCTCTCCAGACATGGGCAGGTCTGGAACTGCAGCTGATCTGATCGTGGACCTAGTGGCTCCTGTGTCCACCAGAAATGTCGTGGGGCACCCTGCTACTTCTGCTTCGACATAGGGTCCCCTCTGGTCCACCTCCAAGGCTGCCCCGAGGGTGCAGTCTTCTCTTTCCACTCTCTGTCCGGTTAATGGGTCCACATAATAGCACTCTTCTCCTCCTACAAACAGGGGCATCTGTCTATAGGTCTTACCCATATTCCCTACTCGGGGAGGTTGCGGGAACTGGGCTCGGGGAGGAGCCCCCCCCCCTTTGAGCACCTTTCCCTGGTATGGCGTCACCCCTCTCGTAGGCGCGCTCTGGACCTCTTCCTCCTCTTCCTCTTGTTCTCCTATCTCTCCATTGTAGGGACACTCGCGTTTCCAATGCCCCACCTCGTTACACTGGTGGCACCTAGTCGTTTTCTTCAAGGCAGCTATGTCTATTCTGGGTCTAAAGGTGGAACTCTCCTCATTGCCCTTGTTCTGACTGTACTGCTTCTTTCCTCCTGTACCTGTTCCTTGCTGCTGTTGCTGCTGTCCCCCCTTCCCTGCTGCCTGCATCTGTACCACCATCAATTTTTCTTTTAGTTTCTTAGCCTTGGAGTCTATCTCATCACAGCAGTACCTGGCATATCTCAGTATTTCGTCTAGGGGTCTATTTTGCCAACAAATCAAGTGTTGCTGAATCATTAAACTAATATCCGGTCTCAGTCCCAGGACGAACTTGGACACAAATTGCCCTATGTCTTTTGGATCCATTACATCCAAGCCGCTATACTGTTTAAACGCCTTCAGCAATCTCTCATAATATTCGTGGACTGTCTCTTTGGGTTCCTGTCTGGTTCGGTCTATTTTGACCCAATCTATGTCTTGCATTGGCACTTTCTCTTTCAGCCAAGTCATCACTCTCTCGAATTTTGCCATCACAATCTCGGACGGCCCATTAGTCTTAGCATCTCTCTCCGGCTCCGTTGTGGGCCACTCAGCGCTAACCTTGCATGCTGTCCACAGATCTCCTGGTACCACAATGTCAAACAGCGTGTTCAGATCTATCCATAGGACCTTTGAGATTTTTACAAATCTCTCAACTTGCTTGTACCACTCCACTGGGCTTTCCCGCAATTTGGGGAAGGAGGTGGTAAAAGCAGCTAAATCTCCCCTACTCCAAGGGACATGTACATAATTCCCATTTGCGACTTCACGCAAAGGGTATGCTTCTATTCCCTGCAGCCTTCCTGGTGTCGTACCAAGCGTGCTTCTCCTGACGGTCCCTTTCTTGGACCACCTCTCTTCCCACTTATCTAGTGCCCTCCATGTCCTTATTCCAGTGATCAGTTCCCTTATGTGCGTTTTCAGCCCGATCGTTCTCCTCTCATCTAGGTCTCGATCTGTATAATGTAGCCTGTGGTTACCCTGTAATGCTTTGGTTCTTGACAGGTCCACCATATATTTGCCTGCTAGTTCGACTAACTTCTCATGGATTGCTCTCGCTTTTCGAGTGATGTCCTTTGCCATATACAGTATTTCATCCTGCTCATACATTTCCATTCTTTCTAAAGGCAGGGTACCATCTATCATGTCATCCAGGTCTGACCTTAAGCTGGCGACATCGAGTCTCTTAGCTTTTATCTCAGCTCGCAATATGTCTTTCGAAGGGGGCTCACTGGTCTCCCTACCATCCCAACTCCGAGCTCTACGTTTGGGCTCGGGAGAGTTAATGAGTGCTCTCCCTTGCTCCCATCTCTCCAGGTCCCATGCTCGGCCATCCGATCTTGGAAGGTGATGGAACACGGGCCTGTTACCCCCACTCTTGCTCTGCCCACTCTCTCCTTCTTCTCTCCTTTCACCGTACGCCTCTCTGTTATTTTCCCTCTGGTCGCTACTCTCCCTTTGCCTAGTATCGCTCAGTATCCGATACGATCCTTCCTGGTTCCCCATATTCCCTGGGCTGCGCTCGTGTCCGTCATCACAGGGACTATGGTGCGACCTCTCACAACTCCCATTCAGTTCTCTGGTGCCGGGCACACAGTGGGTACACTTAAAGCTGTTTCTGTACTCTTGCGTTCTCCTCTCCCCTTCACTGAGTGTTGGGCGCGCCACCCCTCCACTCCCGGGGCCCCCGTTTTCCAGGTCCGTTCTATCTCCACTCCGGGCCCAATGGGTGACTCCCCTACTATCTCTCTCTCTCCAGTCCCACTCCGGGCTGCTCTCCCCAGCCCCGCAGTGAGTCCGAGCTCTGCTGTCCTGACTTTCCCTTTCAGCTTCCGCAGCTATGATGCTCTTGTGAGCCTCCACTGCCTCATCCCACTTCTTCATGTACTCATTTAGCTCTTGAAAGGATTTTCGTCCAGATCCCCTCATATCCACTGGCCATCTAGGGCCCCCAGGATCCCCTCCTGGGTCCCCTGCTGTGTGCACCGGGGTGCTCCACTCTCTTGGTATCGGCATCTGACTTGGGAAATTGATCGTATCTTTCCTCCTTGCCGTCTCTGCTCTTTCTCCGTCCTTCCGTACCCGTTCTTCCCCTCTTGCTCTCTCTGGGTCATATATCGATATTATAGGACCTATGGTAACAGGTACCTGTAGTGCATCTGGTAATGCGTAGGATGTGGCGCACTCCGTTTCCGGCGCTCTTTGTACCACAAACCTCCCGACTACCTGTTGCACCTGACTAGGCTGGGACAGCTCTTTCTTTGCCTCTGGATCCCACTCTGAACTGGGAAGCGGTCCATGCTCCCCTGCATTTCCCCCCTTTTCTCTTTCACTATGCTCGACCTCTCCCCCTGCTCTATTATACGGGGGTGGCCTGTCTGTCAATAATCTGTTTATCAGGCTGTCCTCTGTTTCGCTCTCATCATCTTCTTCTAGGGGGCTTTTATTTCCGGGCACCTCTAACACTGGGTACAGTTTATTTACTTCCATGTTATGCACTCTCCATCTTTTAGCATCCGCATCCCACCTGGCATCCTGCACTGCCCTTACCGATCGTTTCACCCTTTCTTGTCGTCTGTTCATATTTTTTTCATGCGCTGCCCTAATCCATGCATCAAGGGCTTCAAACTGGGTCGGTCTAGGCAAGGGTCTCATTGAGGTCATGACTGATTTTAATCGATGTAACACCTCTAATCTGAACGTCCCGTACTTCGGGAACGTCAGTTCCTCATTTCCTTCCGTAATCTTACTCCACTCTGATATCCAAAGGATCGTATGCAGCCCAACATTCACTGCCATGTAACGAGCCGGCGTACCCTCCGGCGGGGCTTCTTCCCCTTCATCCGATCCCCGCTTCTCTTTTTTAAACGCCGCTCTCAGCCATTTAAAACACTTCATAATTATGCGCACAATATCCAGCCTCGCTACTCTGTTTACTTCCTGATGACAATCCACCAATCCTAACGCGGCTTTGCTAACTTGGCCTATCGCAGCGCGGTCTTTCTCCGGTCGGCCAATCACAGCACGACACTTTCTGACGTCTTTGCTAGCTGGCCTATCACAGCGCGGTCTTTCTCCGGTCAGCCAATCACAGCACGACACTTTCTGACGTCTTTGCTAGCTGGCCTATCACAGCGCGGTCTTTCTCCGGTCAGCCAATCACTGCGCGACACTTCCTGACGTCACTTTTCTCCGCTTCGCAGCAGTGCCCCTCCTTTCTCAACTCGTCTCCCGGTCATGCATGCGTCCCATTCATACACCGAAAAATGACTACTTCCGACCAAGCGGTCACTTCCCTCGACTGTACGTCCACAGTCTATATGTAATTGTCAACACAACTGACGAAATGTCTATCGTCTCTCTGATAGGTTGCTTACACACACAGTAACCTCCGACCAGCGTCCGTTACTCACGCACTCACTCTTACGTTCCCCCTATCTCGGTCTTTCGGGTGATCAATGGTACCTCATGACCCCCTTCACACTATTTGACAATTACTCTGGGTGTCCGATACACCCGAACCACTTAAGCTCTCCTTGCTCTTAAGATTTCCACCGGTTGCGCGCGCTCACAACCTGTTCCACAGTCACTCTACAGACATTCAACTCCGCCAGACATTACAACATAGATACAATACAAAAACACCGCAATCTAACACGCATGACCCTTTATACTCACTCTCGACCGATACTGCTGCTTTTTCTGTCTCACGTCATCCGGATCTTCTTCGGCGGGCGGTTCTTCCGATCATCGATCTCTAGGGGCCTTGGGGTAAGCTAACCTGGCCTAGGTCACCGTCCTCAAGAAGGCAACCATCCTCTATAGCTACCAACTGGAAGGGCGAGATTTTGATCGATACCTTATCACTATTGACCTAAACCTCGATCTGGTCGACTGAACCTTTGTTGCCTGTCATTGAGGAAGAAAGTGCATCTCTTACCAAGCTAGTTCACCCAATAAAGGACTCCGCTCCCAAAGATCACAAACAACTTCTAGCTTTCAAAAGTTTATTGTAAGCTTAGGATAAGCTGCAAATACAGGCATCTCAGAATGAGATTCACGAGATACACAGGTCCAACTACATACATGTGCTCTCTGAAAGCCCTCAGACGAGCAACGGAAATTACTAACACAAGTTCTAAGAATAATAAAGCTATCAGCATTGACGCATATTGAGATCTCTCCTTCATTTAAGTTGGAGGAAAACACACAGGTTAGGCTGTCCCTACCCTGCTCTAGATGGTATCCCTACTTAACCAAGTCTCAACCTAACAAAAGGTGTCAGCAGTGAATGACCCCCAAGGGAAGTCACTCACTCTTAGTCTCTTGGTGAAAACCTATAGTTCTCCAGTCATGACCCCTCTCTGCCTACCCATCCGCTCTCTAAAGGGTCCTCAGGCATCTGCTCTAACTCCACCCAGGGGTGCTGTCCCTAATACAAAACAGTCAACAACATTTGAGACGCCCCTCGTGAGACGCCCCTCACGTGGTGTAGCTTCTGGCTTTTTCCATGCTGCTTTGTATTGGGCCTCATACGTTGGAATTGACCTTGCTTCTCAGACTCTTCTCCGGCCCGCTGATACCCCTTAAAACATTCCGGAACCCTCCTCCATGTCTGGGCCGTCTACTGAACAGACCTCTATTCATATTATTTATAATCGGATCCTCCCTTTTCTCTTGCAGACAGACATCTGCAGCCAAGAACCCAACTCTCATAGACTTCCAAAAAGGTTCGCAACATTTCTCGGCCCAGACCAATACGTGTAAATCAATGTTAAAACATTTCAGGCCTACAACATTTCTCATAATGATTATAGCATTCAACTTCTTCATTTAATTAAAGCATGTTAATACTCTTATTCTATTATTCAGTAAACACATCTATAAATCATGGCCCATTAATGCAATGACCAAAACATTAGTTCAATCTATGTCGTGGAAAGAAACACCTTCCCCTTCCCTTCTAGCTCTGGCCCTGAGGCCTACCACATTCTGCGTTTAACCACATGCCATCTTACATTTTAACAGCTACACGACATGGATTCAGGAATAATCACATCTAATAAAATCATATAGTGTCACACATTTCTGTATTAGTTCCACTTCTACTTAAATCTCTACATTAGCTATACCTTCAGAATATAATTGCAGATACTACTAGCACTCATGGCATTTCTCCTCATGATTTGTGCTTACTACGGGTAAGTGTGATGCACTCATACATTTAGGTCAGTTTGCGCTCTCTCAACCGTCCTGACTCCTTCCTGTGTCCATGGTCCTGCGTGCACTGCCCTGAATGCACCACCTCTGTGCACTGCCGTATATGCACTGCCCTGAATGCACCAATTAATTATGTGCACTGTCCTACATGTCCTGTCCTGTGTGCACTTTCCCCACTGACAGCAAAGCTTCTCTATTGTGTTCAATCTCAGGGGTACTACTGTGGAAGGGCAATGCCCGCGTGCTTCCTTCTGTAGTACTCCCTGCCCCCACAGTTGGCAACCCTCCCCGGGCACTTTCAATATGTCCATCCAGCGCCCGGGAGGGAGCAGCGCCTCTGCTCTGCAGTGTACCAGCATGAAGTGATGTGTATAAATGTGCACACGGGTGAGGCGGCCGCGGGTTCGCTTTCAGTCTCGGCTGCAGTTGGGGTGGGCAGACCAGGCAGTGCTAACCTTAGAAGCACAGAGTGATCTGGCCTAATGTCGGCATGTCTGGGCCTTGTGGCCGAAAGGAATCTGGGTGAAAGACGCCTCTGTGCATTCTTCGAGCCCGCTCCGTGGGGTGAGGGGAGGCAGCCTGCCGGTACATTTGTAGGACTCAGCGGACTGGCATTTATATAAATAACTTTACATACCGGTACTACTGTGCCCTGTCTGAAGCTTAGTATAACGTTGCGTTGTAAAGGTTGAAATATTCTCTACAGAGACTCGTACACACTTCCTTTATAAGGCATGCACAAGGACATTTGCATATTTCCGGAACTTCGCCTAAATAACAAAGAATACAGGGGCATATTACCAAGGGCAATAGCGCCGCTTAGCGCGAATATCTCCAAAAGTTGGTAATAGGGGATAGCGATGTTAGCGACTGTTTCCAGTCGCTAACATCTTGGCACGCCCACTTTGCATGTCATTAGTGATAAATTTCACTGACATGCAAAGCGGGGCCCAAGATGGTCGCTATCTCCTACTAGCTGTCGCTAACTGGTGTTAGCGACAGCTAGGTAATAGGAAGATAATTTTATCACCGCTTTCTTGGCTTTTAAAGCCAAAAAAGCGGAGATAAACCCCCTTGATAATATGCCCCTTAATTTTTATTGCATGTTTTTGCTGAATCGTATTTGTTGTAAGGCTAGGATGTGGCAGTTACAAATAACATGCATAGATTGGAGGGATGAAATATACTGTGAATTTGGCAACAGATGATGACCACATTGAATACAATTTAATATGATGAAATAATTTTAAAAAGTAATAGAAGGACAATGCTAGCAGTATATTATGGGGCTCAATATGGAACCAACAGAATGTTGTGGAAATAGGGTTGCCATTCTGTTTGTCGCCCCAACTAGGAAGTAACATTGAAAAACTTTATTGACACAAGTTTGTTCCCGCATAAATGACATACATATGAATTTTTAAAAAATGTGTAAATACTTTAAATGAACTCTGTAGCTTAGTCACAGTTGTAAGGGTATGAAGGAACAAATTACAGTATAATTGTATATATATTTATTATTACCGCACTTTATTGAGAACGGGAGACATTGGTAAACAAAAATGGCGAAACTCTTCTATGTCTATGTACCATTGAACGTATTTCTAGAGGAATTTGATGTGAGAAAAAACACTTCATAAAGGCTAACGCCGAAATGCATCGTCTTTCACTTGGTGCACAATAAATTACTGTGCCATCTCCTGGTGTGCCGCCTCTTGTGTTATCGATTGGGGCGTCTTCCCAGGAAATCATAGAAAAATACAAGCGGCTGCTGCTGCCGCCGGCTGGCACCGACGCCGAAGGCAGGGAACCGCGGAATGCAGCGCTAGGATGAATATATATATATATATATATATATATCTCAACCAATCAGTCTGAAGCCGGTGCGCTCGTTACTAGCGGATGCCGGTCTCGAGGCCAGACAAAGCCTCGTCTTTAATTTTACCACAAAAATCAAAAAGACCGCACTCCAGAAGGCAGGAACTTTAGTGAAGCTTGTTTATTCAAGCATGATGAAAAACCGCCATCATTCACCACCCACCAACGTTTCGAATAAGAGATGTTCTTTGTCACGGTGTAGTGACAAAGAACATCTCTTGTTCGAAACGTTGGTGGGTGGTGAATGGTGGCGGTTTTTCATCATGCTTGAATAAACAAGCTTCACTAAAGTTCCTGCCTTCTGGAGTGCGCTCTTTTTAGGTCGAGGACCGTCGCACTGCGTAGCAGTGGGCGGAGCCGAAGATTTAATGTTACTTAGAAGGGACTTGGAACCCGCCCAACTTCTCCATTGGCTGGCCTAGTAAATGCTGGCTAGCCATTGGAGGAGAGGGGCGTCACTCGGTCCAAGCTCTGTCTTTTTCGGATTCGGGGCGTTTTTTTAAGCTTCTTTCTTGTTTTCTTTCTCTCCTCTTCCCATTGGCTGGAATTTTACCAATGGGAAGAGGAGAGAATGAAAACCACGCCCCCGAATCGGAAAATGACCATGCTTTCTCCGAGGCATTTCTTCCTCGCCTCGGAGAAACATGCGCTTGACCCGCAAATAGACCCCTCCTATTCATAGCAGGAACAAGCCCAGTATATATGTGTTGTCAGACGGCCAACATTCTCTTCACAACGCTGGGCCTTAGGGTAATTTTAGTTGTAAACAAAGCAACAGGCGAACACATTCATTGTCTGTCCTCCGGTCCGTTTTCTACTGCTGTCCCTTGGCGTCACGGGAGTATTTGAAATGATGTCACACGCCCTTTGACCCGCCAGTTCATTAACACCGGAGGACATGAGGCCCTCGGCGCGTGACCCTGTGACGCACTTAGGCCCTCCCGATCACTCGATGAGCTCCTTATCGAACAGTGACTGAAATCCGAGGCGAGCTGCTCCTGCGCAGGGGAGCGGTACTTACCGTTCACCATCGCTTACTGTCGGTCAGACACAACGGGGTGAATTGCAGGCACCTGGCCTGTGGAGTGAGCAATGAAGGCATCTAGCGCTGGGATGTGAGCTGTGGTGGCTCCTGGCGCTACGCCGTGAGCAGTGCAGGCACCATGCCCCGAGAGTTCAGCCATGTTAGCACTAGGATTCGAAGTCCCGTCATGTCGCGCCTCCGGTGAAACTAAAGTTTCGGCCTCCGTCAAAATGGCCTCTGATCCTCACCCCGCCTCAGCTGTTATTTACACTGAGAGCCTCGGACGCGAGGCGTGGAACGAACATGGGTAAAACCAGACATGCCAACCCTCCCGATTTAGGCGTGAGACTACCGATTTGAAGGCTAGTCTCCCGCCTCCCGATTCCTGCTAGCAAATACCCGATTCCTCGGGGTTTCAGCTGACAGGGCTTGGTATTGTGTAAAGTGCTAATTCTTCCAGCAATAGTCAGTGGCCATGCAGGGGCTCTCGAAAGGGTGAATAACCAACAAAGCGTAGCATCATTAACAAGGGAATGGTCTGTTATAGACCAGGAAGCTGTTTCAGCTGGGCGGTCACACAAGGGGGTGGGGCGGGGGGGAGGATGCACTGCCTGAAAGGTAAAAAAAAAACATGTCCATTTGAGTTTCAAATGTCCAATCCTGCAGCAGCACACTTCCAAAGCCCATACATGCCAGTAACCCGATTCAAGGTCCCATTCTCCCGATTTATTTTTTTGTAATCTCCCTCTTTGCTCTTCTGAAATGTTGGCATGTATGGTAAAACACCCCCCCCCCCCCCCCCCGGCCCTCCATATTGACTCCGTGCAATCCAATCACTGTATTAATGTACTTGGACAAAATCCGATTTCTAAGTGCTTACAAGCTCTGCGGCTGTTTTATGACAGTAAACCGAGCTTGCTGGTGAACAGCCCCCGGGACGGGGCAGGTTCACCCCGGCTTCTGCCCCGCCCTCGCAAGAAGTCCTAATGGGCTCTCAATCTGGGTAAAAGGGGCAGAGGTCGATTGATTTTTAATCCTTAAAATTCTCTTACGTTCTCCTACAAGACCGAATCACTATTTTTTTTAAACAAAATGGCGAGCAATCGTGTTACAAGGTCTGCGGGCCTGTGAACGCGCTATCTTTTATTAATTACGTTCAAGCAATGGTTGTCACTGTTGGTTCGGGAGGGGTGGGGGCAGCGCGCCAATCGTGGCACTAGGCATGGGCCTTTTAAAGGATGGGTAAAGAAGGGCCCCACCTCCCAGGGGACCCTGTGAAAGTAAACCCTTTAATTTCTTCCTGTTTTCCTAACTCAACCTTTAACACATAATTCAATATTGTTTGGTATCTTTGGGCTTGAATAAGTACAAAAATGTGTCATAAAATGGAAAAAGTTGCTTTGAACGGGGTCCCACGCTGTTACAGTTTTTATATAGCGTCCGATGCCAATTACTGGGCTTCTTGGCACTTTTGGAGTCAGTGCCTTGTGGGGAGGGTGGTGGGGCATATCCTTTACCTTAGAAGAACCAGCTGAGCTTGCTGCAGTGTTTACTGTGTCAGCCACCCTGGAGTGCGCGCAGAGGACAGAATGCCCCCCCAGGGGCTGCCTTCGTGCTGTGCAGGGCAGCAGAGCAGGGCCAGCACAGTCAGTGTGATTACTTACCTAGTGTTACATGTAATTTATATCCGGGTGGGTGTTTCCGCGAGTGATCAGAAACCAAAGGCATGTAAAGGGCCTTGAATAAACGGGCAGCTAATGTGCAGATAATTGCCCCGGTGGCCGCTGCCTGGTCCCGCCGCCGGACTGGAAGGGGGTCTGCGCTCCTGCCATGTAATAACCTGCGCTGCTTCATACAGACACTATGGGCCCGATTCACGGAACTAAC
Organism: Lissotriton helveticus; assembly: GCF_964261635.1. Classification (NCBI taxonomy): domain Eukaryota; kingdom Metazoa; phylum Chordata; class Amphibia; order Caudata; family Salamandridae; genus Lissotriton; species Lissotriton helveticus. The sequence continues at coordinate 291,332,353 of NC_136057.1, forward strand.
TTAAGACAAATTCCTAAACTTACTACTTTTGGTATTCACAGAAGTTAGGATTTTGTCTTAAAACAGACTTAAGACAGACTTAAGACGGACTTAAGACAGAATCCTAACTTAAGTCAGTCTTAAGTCTGTTTTAAGACAAAATCCTAACTTCTGTGAATACCAAAAGTAGTAAGTTTAGGATTTTGTCTTAAGTTAGTTCTGTGAATCGGGCCCAATATATTAAAACTACGGGCGAGCGAAGTTTGTGCCCTGGGGAGAAGGCGAGATAATGCATTGAAATTGTTCAGAGGCAGTTAGACGCCTAATGGACTGGCATGTGAGGCAGGCAGGGCCTTGGCTCAGCTACTCAGCTCCATAAATCCAGCTCAGCCGCCCCTGGAATCCCAAGCACAGAGTGAAAGCGCTTGGCAGCCATGAGCAGTGCTCAAGGCCCGTGATGTGACGTCACTCCTCCAGAGCTCTGCACGGACCTTGGCGGGAGAGAGATGCCTCGCTGCTCTTCTGCACAGGGCGGGCGCAGCCGAATCACGACCCGTAGCGCTGCGGGGCTCAGCTTCCCTGCTTGAGGCGCTGTACATAACGGGTGCCCCAACTACATTGATGGCACTGGATCTGGGAAAGGTCAAATGTTGAGCACATGCAAGTATATGGTTAGGTGGGTTCCAAGCTAAGCAGGGCGCCATATTTGAGTAAATAACGCATACAAATGGAATCAAGATATTTGTAGCATCAATTGCATGGATTGCCTCCGTCAGCTAGTCTCCGACCATCCGTTCTCACAGATGTGTCTACAGAAGACTCATTAACTCACTGAGCTATCGCTAAGTCAAAGGATGTGACGTCGCATGGGCATCTTTTGAAAGCGTTATGATACTAAGTGCTTGCAGCCCACTCCAGCCAGCCTGTGATGTAACACATCGGCCCCTGAGCTTGTCAAAAGAAGCAGTTTTTGTCCGTTTTCTGCTAACTTTAATAGATGGTCGCCCGCACCTGTTTCCACTCTCTGTTTATGAACATGCTGCTCTTTAAATTCAGATGCAGTAAAAACTGCCCAATTACCCATATTTGGGGTCCAACCATGTGTGATGCCATTTCCTGTGAGATAATCGCGAGTTCAAGGGCTTTTCTGATGTTGCATCCGCTGTCTTGTATGATTACGTGAAATAATGCCAGAGATGACCACTGGTCATAATTCTTCTAGGTCAAAAACAGGCTTGCAGTTCCTTAAAACGTGACACCCCTGTACATATTTCTAGTTACCGCAGCACACCCACCCTGTTTGAGCAAGTGCAGTTTTGGCACTTTATACATGTAAATCTCGAAGTAGCCATTCAATCCAAATAGTACATGGGGTAATGTAGTAAGGGGGTAAAGGGTTTATTCTATCAACAGCAACTGTCGTGGAGGGACAGAACATAGGAGTATGGAACACACAAATATACCATTACACACCCAGCTGTCACTTGTGTCACCCCCTTATGGGGTCCACATCCTAGTGCATACATAAGATGCTTCAAAGGTGACACCTTTCATTACATTCTTGCACCGTGGGATACGAGAGGTGACTACAGTAGTACAGTCTGCGGAGTACCCTCGCTGAGGCGTAGAGATGATGTGTTCAGACATCATTATCATTATCAATCACACACAGCTACTGACGCCCACGCCTGTTCTCCCTGGGAAGGGGCCATTTACACACCAAGCTGTTACCCCTGAATATCAGGTGTAACGCAACTTGAGTATTAAGTATAAAATACAGCGGGCCTGATCAATTAAACTCTTATTGGTGGCTGTCAGAGTTCATGTGGTGTTCCAGTCCCCTACGACCCCTCCACCCGGCCAAAGGGAGCCTCGCCTGGCACAGTCACATCAGTTTAATATACCCACGTCATTTCCTGCCCTTCATTCCCAGACCTGTGTTGTTCCTCATTTTATTCACATCAGGAGGCGGCTGTGATATCCTCAGCTCTTCTAAAGTTGTGGCTCTAGCAACAGATCTCTCTTCTCCCCATCATTCCCGCCACGCTGCAGCGTCTCGAGGTTCATCAGCATCTCCCTCCTTGAGGCTGAAGGTCAGAGCCAGCCCTGCTGTCAGACCCTTTGACCTCTCCCTCCTCGAGGCTGAAGGTCAGAGCCAGCCCCGCTGTCAGACCCTTCGACCTCTCCCTCCTTGAAGCTGAAGGTCAGAGCCAGCCCCGCTGTCAGACCCATCGACCTCTCCCTCCTTGAGACTGAAGGTCAGAGCCAGCCCCGCTGTCAGACCCTTTGACCTCTCCCTCCTTGAGGCTGAAGGTCAGAGCCAGCCCCGCTGTCAGACCCATCGACCTCTCCCTCCTTGAGACTGAAGGTCAGAGCCAGCCCCGCTGTCAGACCCTTCGACCTCTCCCTCCTTGAGGCTGAAGGTCAGAGCCAGCCCTGCTGTCAGACCCATCGACCTCTCCCTCCTTGAGGCTGAAGGTCAGAGACCGCCCCGCTGTCAGACCCATCGACCTCTCCCTCCTTGAGGCTGAAGGTCAGCGCCAGCCCCTCTGTCAGACTCATCGACCTCTCCCTCCTTGAGGCTGAAGGTCAGAGCCAGCCCCGCAGTCAGACCCACGTCACCGCAGCGGATCCTCCACCCACCCTCCGAGGAAAGGGTAACTGCTTCATTAGCTTTGTATTAAAGTTGTAATCGTGTGCTTGCGCATTTCTTCCCCTGGCGTGCAATGCGTTGGCGGTGGATACCTTGCCCGGTTTCATTCGGCACAGTTTGTTTTGGGTTTTTAATGGCTCGAACCAAGCAGACAGCTCGTAAGTCCACCGGAGGAAAGGCTCCAAGGAAACAGTTGGCTACTAAAGCTGCCAGGAAGACCGCGCCATCTACGGGCGGTGTCAAGAAGCCTCACAGATACAGGTATGTTTTTATTATGATGAATGGTCCGTAAAGGTAAATTTAGACTTCCTAGATGAATCGTGACTGCAAACTAAAATAGTTCTTAAGGAAAACTCGAGATTTTTTCTGGTAATAAATGAACATTGTATGTGTATATAATCAATCCGAAACTACATAAAATGCTGTCCGTGCAAAGTAGAATGGAATTGTTTGTTTAAAAAAAACTGCCACACTGTAGGTATTTTTTAACTATAATGGTGGGTCTTTGTGCTGGGCAATCCTTAAGGACCACTAAGCCGAACGCTTATCATTCTACTACTACTGGTGTCGCTTACATGTGCAGGTTAGCCTAGGCTGTGCAGATGCTGTAGACTGGAACTGGAAACCCATTGTTGAGCGGTTCCATCTCTTTTGGTCTACAAAATAACTGCTCATCATCAGGTGAGTGGGTGGGCAGGTCTGAAAACAAACTGTTCCACTTTAGAAAAATGCACCGTCTCATGATGATATTAAGCCTGTAGATGCCAGCAGGGGTTGCTTAATATCACCTTTAAAACTGCAGTGTCTTCATGGTTGAAACCACCATTTCTGGGTGAGGTTAGTTTGTCATAAGTCTACTAACGCTAATACACTTTTTAGGCACGCTGGGAAATGTAGTTCCACATATTGCAGTTATCGTGTGGGCCTGCAAGTGCAAGTCAAATTAGTTCTGTTGGCTTTAAAACCTATTGACGGTCAATGCATCGTTCCAGTTAAAGGTTCTGCTTTTCTCTAGTGGCGCTGCCTGAGGGAAGGCGTGCCGGGATTACCGCTACCAGAGTGGATACTTTCAAAGTACAAGTTAAGATTTGCAAGGGTACCAATGACGTAGTAAAGGTACACTAGTTTGTACAGTGCTGCTGGTGTCAAATATCAAAGGCACGAAGTGTGAGGGTACGTACCAGTGGTGTAGGGAATGTAATGCCTGTGCTTGCTCTCCTGCCCCCTGGCTGTGCTTGCTCCCCTGCCCCCTGGCTGTGCTTGCTCTCCTGCCCCCTGGCTGTGCTTGCTCTCCTGCCCCCTGGCTGTGCTTGCTCCCCTGCCCCCTGGCTGTGCTTGCTTCCCTGCCCCTGGCTGTGCTTGCTCCCCTGCCCCCTGGCGGTGCTTGCTCTCCTGCCCCCTGGCTGTGCTTGCTCCCCTGGCTGTGCTTGCTCCCCTGCCCCCTGGCTGTGCTTGCTCCCCTGCCCCCTGGCTGTGCTTGCTCCCCTGCCCCCTGGCTGTGTCATCAGCCGGGAGTATTTAAACTGTCCCGGTAAAGCTATTCGTCCCCTAGCTTTCCTGCCGTGACGTCTTGGCTCTTGCAGACCTGCTGACAGTCTTCTACCGGTAAGCCTACTTAGGGAACATGGTGCTTTGTTTTGCTTGATGCCTGATTTTCTAGTCTTTGATGAATTGTGTATGGTATAATGTCTCTTGCCTGAGCGGCTACCATGTGTATGTATTTCCAAGGGGGAGATGGGCTTTACTTTTACTCAGGAACACTGCCTTGATTTCATACTTGATGGGTAAGACTCGAGGCTTAATGAGGAGGGCCTAGCCATATGGTCATTACATATATATATCAGTGATGGCATTATGCCTTTAGTTAGCAGAAGCTTGGATCATAAGTGTCTCTGTCTGTGTGTGGCTCTGTCTGTGTGTGGCTTTGTCTGTGTGTGGCTCTGTCTGTGTGTGGCTCTGGCTCTGTCTGTGTGTGGCTCTGTCTGTGTGTGGCTCTGTCTGTGTGTGTCTGTGTGTGGCTCTGTGTGTGTGGCTCTTTGTGGATAGCTTTTTTTGTAGGTGGCTCTATGTGTGGGTGGCTCTGTCTGTGTGAGGGTGGCTCTGTGTAGGTCGCTCTATGTGAATGACTCTGTGTGGGTGGCTCTTTGTGTGTGTGGGTGGCTTTGTGCGTGTGGCTCTCTGTGGGTGTAAATGCAATAGGTCATGCATTTGCGAGCGATTAAGCTATTGGCATTGTAAATGACAATGGCATTTATTTAACGATTAAACTATTGGCATTGTAATTGACAATGACATTTATTTATGATAAAAAAAATCATGAGCTATGCCAATAGCTCTACCTTTAATAATGCCGAGACCATTGCATTGTAAATGCTTGTTGACTTTGTGGTTAAAAAAAAATAATATATATATATATGTATATATTCACTCAAAAAACTATAAGTTTTAGTGGTGTTATAGTTAGCTGGACATTTTACTCATACAAAACCATTGAAATTGCTCCTATATAGTTAGTTGTAATAACTATATTTCGCGCACCGGCAATCCACTGCTGATGATATCACATATTAGATCATTCATGACATGGTCAGTGACATCACTGATGACATCTCAAATGACATCACTGATGACATCATCCAGTGAATGTGGTTTGCTTCGTTATTTAAATATGCATTATATATATAGCAATTTGCATTGAAGAATAAGGTGATATATATAAATAAATATTTGGATGGAGGATTTAGTAGCAGTGTAATTGACTGTTTACTTGACCAATTTATAATGTCTCACTAAATATAGTGGATAGTGACTAAACTGTGTGAATATCTGTATCACTTTGTCAGTTGTTGTGTAAACTGATTCTACAGTTGGTTACTAGCTATGTGAAAGTCTATATTAGTTATTGATTAGTTAACTGGGTATTTGTATGGGAGTGTGAAAGTGTGTGTGGTTCGGTGGGGGGGGTGTGACTGTCCAAAGATGTGTGAATAGTTGATTCAGTAGATATATGAAGTTAAAACTACATGTTCTAACAGTTGTTTGGGTGAGTGAATATCTTTATGGGTGTGGTGATGAGCAAATATATTTCTCAATGTTACAGGTCCAACAAACTAGAAAAATAAAAGGCAGTGTATGTGTCAGTTGTTGTATATAAATAAGTATACATATGACACATTGAGTGTGTGAGTGACTGTATGGATAACTGTATACTTGTAATAATGATTTTATAATTCACTAAGTATGACTTACTATCTAAATGAATAGAAGAAGTGGTGTTTGTATAAGTGTTTTGCTAAGTAAATATGTAAGTATGATCCATTGTTTGCATAAGTGAGTAGGATGACTTCATATGTGAATAGGATGCGTGCTGTTGTTTAATGTCGATATAGATGTATAAGTATTTTTGATAGTGTTCTATTGTTCATTGACAGCATGTATGAGTGAATCCATAGGTAAGTGATTAGATGTGTGTATACATCTATGAATCACTGAGTGGATTTTTAGATACTTGTATTGCTGTGACAATGGATTTAAATATGATACTCTGTATATTACAAAGAGCAATGAAAAATTGTAATAGTGTATGTGATTGTCACATGGATGATGTCATCAGTGATGTCATCAGTGATGTCATTTGAGATGTCATCAGTGATGTCACTGACCATGTCATGAATGATCTAATATGTGACATCATCAGCAGTGGATTGCGGGTGCGCGAAATATAGTTAGTTCAACTAACTATATAGGAGCAATTTCAATGGTTTTGTATGAGTAAAATGTCCAGCTAACTATAACACCACTAAAACTTATAGTTTTTTGAGTGAATTTCAAAGGTTTTTTAAAAGCTAATTCCTAACTATATAACTCCTGAAACCTATGGTTTTTTCAGTGAATTTGCAAGGTTTTTTAAATGCTAATTCCTAACTATATAAGGCCTGAAACCTATGGTTTTTTCAGTGAATTTCAAAGGTTTTTTAAATGCTAATTCCTAACTATATAAGGCCTGAAACCTATGGTTTTTTCAGTGAATTTGCAAGGTTTTTTAAATGCTAATTCCTAACTATATAAGGCCTGAAACCTATGGTTTTTTTCAGTGAATTTCAAAGGTTTTTTAAATGCTAATTCCTAACTATATAAGGCCTGAAACCTATGGTTTTTTCAGTGAATTCGCAAGGTTTTTTAAATGCTAATTCCTAACTATATAAGGCCTGAAACCTATGGTTTTTTCATTGAATTCGCAAGGTTTTTTAAATGCTAATTCTATTAGCGGATAACATTTTTATATATTAAAACGTTTTTTAAATCTCAAATGCCTGCTTTGCTAACAGAGTTTTTAAGCACAGGCTCTTTTGTCTCCGGTGGCCATCTTGGGAGACTGCATATCAGATTTTTTTAATGAAATATAAGAGGATTTGAGAAGTCACTCAAAATGTGCCCTAATTTTTCTTTCTTCAGCACTAATCATAATTTATATGGCAAAATGAACCCCCTCATTTTGTTACTTTGAAAATTAAATGTTTTAAGTGTTAACACTTTATTCCAATCTAGATGACTTCAGGTGTGCCATACTTTTGTCATAAGTAAGACTGTTAGCGCTCTAGTTGTTCTTTAGAACACTCTGGGACATTCTGTCATTGGGCTATAGTTGGGCTACATCTGGCTGATATTTGGGCTACATTTGTTTTTTTTTTGTCTCTGGTGGCCATCTTTGGGCTACATTGGGCTACATTGGGCTACATTTGGGCTCTAACATATATATAGCCCAATGTAGCCCAATATATATTTTTTCAAAGTTAATTTTCGGAAAAACCACTGGAGCACATATCTTGAGACATAGCAAAGGCACATCGGGATACCAGTCCCTACAATTTTGCCAAGTTTGGTGGAAAACCATTCAGCCGTTCGGGCTAAAAGTGAGTCCTACCGCCCTATGGAAATTAACATGGGGAAAACACGTTTTGGGACACCCCTTTTATCTTGGTCCCCGCTTGACGAATCCACCCAAACTTTCAGGGAAGGACCGGAGCGCCGTGAGGCAAAGTTAAGGAAAATTTCAGTAGGATTCCTCAACCGGCGCCAAAGTTATTCCCAATAGAATGTTGCGATTTCCCTATGGAAAACAATCCTAACTATATATACCTACTGACTATCGCCAGTAGGTAATATATATATATATATATATATATATATATATATATATATATATATATATATATATATATATATATATATATATATATATATATATATATATATATATATATATATATATATATATATATACATATATATTCACTGAAAAAACCATAGGTTATAGACCATATATAGTTAGGAATTAGCATTTACAAAACCTTGAAAATTCACTGAAAAAACCATAGGTTATAGACCATATATAGTTAGGAATTAGCATTTACAAAACCTTGAAAATTCACTGAAAAAACCATAGGTTATAGACCATATATCGTTAGGAATTAGCATTTAAAAAACCTTATTTTACTCACACAAAACCATTGAAATTCCATATATAGTTAGTTGCACTAACTATATATCGCGCACCCGCAATCCACTGCTGATGATGTCACATATTACATCATTCATGACATGGTCAGTGACATCACTGATGACATCACTGATGACATCTCAAATGACATCACTGATGACATCACTGATGACATCTCATTTGACATCAATGACCACATCACTGATGATATCATTCATGTGACAATACAATGCATCTCCTCACATTTTAATATAACCTCTGTTTCACCCAGTGTTAAATACAGAATATAATTTTTGAAACCATTGACACACCAATACTAGTTACTACATACGCACTCACTGATTCCTACGTCTACACACACCTTCACTCATTCACCCATACAATCATTCATACATACAATCACTGATCTTTACAACACTATCATATGCACTCATACACCTATACAGACACTCACAGTCTGCCACTCATCCATGGAGTTACTCACACACCTAGTCAGTCCTGTAAAGAATCAATGACACTTCCATTTTCTTGTCTATACAGTTAAACATAGAGCACCTTACATTTTCAAACATATACTAACACATACTTACCTTGTTATACAATCATTGATACAAGTACACATTGATCTGCACAGAGTCACACACCTCCCAGCCAGCCACACACACACTCAGTCTCCCATACAAATACTTGGACAATCAATCAGTAACCCATATAGTTAATCATATAGCTACTGATCAACACATGCAGCAGTTTACAGAACAACAGACATAATGATGCACAAATTAAGACACTTTAGTCACTAACCCATGCACTCAGTGAGACACATTTAATCACTCACTCATACATTCAGTCATGCACCTACTAAATCCTTTGTCCAGACACTTATACTTCCACTCATTCTTCAATATGTAAGACACATTTTAATTTTACAGAAACATACAGTCACTGGATGTTGTCATCAGTGATGTCATCAGTGATGTCATTTGAGATGTCATCAGTGATGTCATCAGTGATGTCACTGACCATGTCATGAATGATGTAATATGTGACATCATCAGCAGTGGATTGTGGGTGCGCGATATATAGTTAGTGCAACTAACTATATATGGAATTTCAATGGTTTTGTGTGAGTAAAATAAGGTTTTTTAAATGCTAATTCCTAACGATATATGGTCTATAACCTATGGTTTTTTCAGTGAATTTTCAAGGTTTTGTAAATGCTAATTCCTAACTATATATGGTCTATAACCTATGGTTTTTTCAGTGAATTTTCAAGGTTTTGTAAATGCTAATTCCTAACTATATATGGTCTATAACCTATGGTTTTTTCAGTGAATTTCAATGGTTTTTTAATAGCATTTTCGTGTTTATGCACACTGATCTGCTTTGAATGCTGCCCCCCACCCCTCATTTCTATTAGGAGTACTCTCTCTTTGCAGATAGTGAAGGGTAGTTAACGCAGGCCTTTGCCCCCGTTGTAATCCGTCGTGCCTGCTTCTCTCTCCATTTGATTGATTGTTCTCTTTGGTTCATTCTCTATTTACAAACAAGCACAGAGTCGCAATACTCTGTTTAGTCTTTGCAGATAGCGAAAAATCGTGTAAAAAAACAAAAGGAATCGAGCAAAATCAGTAGGCCACTAATGGGATCTCTTTTTGACCTCGCTAAAATAGAAACATTAGGAACAACCTGTTGAAAATAGCAATGTGTATGTACATAAGCGGCGTTCATTTGTGTTCACAGTACCCCTTGTTGATTGTTTGAATCGAGCATTGAATTGTTCGAAGTTGGTTCTCTTAAGGATCTTCTCTGCCTGCAAACGAGGAAGAATAGGAATATTCTCTCTCCCTTTGCAGATAGTGAAGGGTAGGTAACGCAAGCCTTTAACACGTCGTACCTATTTCATTCCTCATTGATTGAATGATTGTCCGAACATTGACTGTTTGGGAATTAGTTCTTTTTGGAGGTATTCCCTGTTTGCAAATAAACGTAGGAAAATCTTTGCAAGTAGTGAAAGGGTACGTAATGCGGACCTTTCTCCCCCGTTGTAATCTGTCATGCCTATCTACTCCCCACTGATTGATGCACCTGTTTCACCCGGACCATTTACTAGAGATAGGTCATCTGGCCCGACCAGAGAGCACCCCTAGTGAAAAGGACATATGCAATAATAACGAAGTGATCACTGTATCCTGTTAACAGAAACTTTAGCATGAAACAACCGGGAAAGAAAAGAATAGGAAAACGAAAATCAGTAGGCCACTGATGAACTTTTTATTAAATAACAAACAAAGAAACGATAACAATACGTAATGATAAAACCTATTATTGTCCTAGAAACAAGAAACGTTAGAAGTAAGCCCGTAATAAGAAACCTGAAAACATCGCCCCTCACTGCCCCAAAACGTGTCTGTCCCACCGCCTGCCACGGCCAAATAACGGCAAACTGGGAAAGATAGAAGTCAGCAGACATCCGCCCCATTCTAGAAACTTCCAAAGGGCAACAGGTTTTCGGCTACGCCCAGCCGGAAGCAACACATATAAGGCGGGTCCTGCTGCCACGCCTCGGCCAGGAGATCATCACGTAGGGTGTAGCCGGAGGAGAGGCCGAGGCCAGCGGGACCCGGCCAGGGGGATTGACAACACTGGAGAGTTTCAGGGGGGGGAATGTCCGTGTCCTCGACCCTCCCCTCTCTCTCCCAGTCCGGCCGCGGTGGCCCTTGAGAGTTGCAGGTTGTCCCTCCACACTCTCTCCCGGTCCGGCCACCAACGGCCGGGGGCTGGGGCCGACGGGATCCGGCTGCAGCCGATGAGCCCGTTCATGGGGCCAGAGCAAAGGGCGTCCGGCCGCCATCCACCGGAGGTCCGGCCCAAAGACGAACGGGACATTTCTTCTTTCTTGAATAATTGCTGCAACAACCCTGGGGGGGGGATGTCTTGCACAGGCCTCCGACCCCCCCCCCCTCTCGTCCTCATCGCCTGGTCCGGCCATAACAAATCTCAAGCGAGACGCCGTGGGGTGCACTGGGAGGGAGAGACGGTGCGAACAGGCCTCTCCCGCCTCCCCAGGTGGAGGCTTCCCAGCTGCACCCTCAGCGCTCCAGGCGCCCGGAAAAGGGTTCTTCCACTGTGGCGATGCTGCAACGTCTCGCCCGGCAGGGTGGAGCCCGTCCGCTCATTTGACCCCGCGATCGCCAGTAGCTACCGAACTCTCAAAATGGCGGTCGACCTGGCAAGAGCGGGCCCAGCATAAAGAAATGGCCCGGTCACTGGTTGACTCCACCACCGTAGTCCTCCACGACCTTGAAGATTCTAGAGGAGCCGCGGGAGTCCCCGACCCCCGCAGACACCCCCGATGGGGAATGACTGCCATGATCGCCCGTGGAGTGACGAAACTGTAGCCGCGGGACGTCGGCGCTCCCATGCTGGCGCCAGCCTCAGTTTGAATGACTAGAATCCTGCAGACCTCAGTTCCGGTGAAAGCACAGTGTGACCCGGTAGGAAAAATTGTTGCACCCCCTCCCCTTTTTGACTGATGGTTCAAACCACCGATCCTTTCCTTTGCCCTTTTAACTGAACTTTGGACTGCCTCCCCCCCCCCCCGCGGCGCCCCACGCCGTTATTTGCTGGGCGGCAACTTACTAGACATCACCTTCGTGACATCCAGATTTCAGCGCGTTCTGCTGCCTTGGAACTATTCGCACAACAGACCGCTACTGACAACCCACCCCCCGGGACGCCCCACGCCGGATACCCAAATCAGTGCGGCACCCAGGCAACATCTTCTGAATTTTCATAATTTGAAAGAACTAGTAACATGTCCTCATCAGGAATTTCCTCTTCAATCATCTCATCAGGAATTTCCTCAAGAAAAGTCTGCAATGATGATTCTTGTAACTCTATGGTCTCCAAACATTCGATAAATTCGCCATCAAGACATTGATCAAAAAAATCATTCAAGTCATCTCCTCCTTGTGAGAATATTTCATTATTGGTGCTGTCAATTTCAATAAATGTAGTGGATAATTCAAAAGAAATTGCCACGGTCTCTTCGTTGTTTAAATGTTTTTACTGTTTTTGTTTTGTTGTATATATTTATAAGTTATTAAAGTTTTATATTCCTACTACTTTGTTGGAGTGCTATATATTTTTAATGTGACACATAATTGTAAAAACTTTGATGTACAAAGAGTCATCCCTGGAATCTTCCGCTTCAGGCTCGGTCCCCTCCCCAATCACAATACAGGATGGTTTTCAGATAGTATGAACACGTGTGGTGTGACGGATCTCATCGGGTGTGGGCCTTGATCTACTATAACTCCTTTGAAGAGGGGTGATTCTTTACAGCTGGGGCCATAAACTACATCTGCAGGGCTAGCTGATAGCCTAGGACCGGCCTGGACAATCGGACACAGAGGAAGAGGAGTGTCAGAGGGTGCGGTAGTGAATAGGGCGAAAGGGAGGTGTCGGGCGGGCACAGAGTGTGATTCTCAGGGAAGAGCAGCGCAGATGGGGGGAGGTTTATTGCCCATGCATAAGACAGAGAGCGGGGGTGAGCAGTGCCTGGGGAAGATGCTTGCGAGGGTGGGGAGCCATGCTACGAATCGACAGCGTGCAGAGAGTGGGTCTGGTCAAGGCATCTAAAATGGCTGCCGTGCACAACAAAAGTGTGGCATTTCAAAAAAGGCAAGATGGCGCAGACAATGTTTTTCAACACTTCCTCATTTCCTTCGAATCGAACGTTAACAGACGTTGGTGCATATTGCCAAAGTTAAGCGATATTTATCGCTAACGATGCTTAGCAACGAATTTTTTACCGCTAAGCATCGTCAGAAATTATCGAAGATAAACCTTGCTATTATCAAGGTTTATCGCAAATGCGATAAAAAACGGCCGCAATGCATGAATATCGCTAAAAAGTCAGCGATATTCATGCATTACCGAGCTAATGCTCTTAGCCATGTTATCCACCTCCCATTGGATAATATGGCTAAGAACTGCTCAGGGCAGGTGTTAGTTTTTGGAGATATTCGCGCTTAGCGCGAATATCTCCAAAAGTTGGTAATAGGAGATAGATATCTTGCATGTTGTAATGCAAGTTATTGTGGTATATGGAACTCATACCATAATCTCTCAGGAAAGCAGAAACTGATCCTTTTGGGACCGCCTGAGAAGGCCTAGGGGGTGAGGGGTACTCTACTTTGCCCCCTTTTCACGTTCCGAACTATTTTATTTTACTCTCTTCTGTAATTACACAAAATGGCAGCGATAAGATGCATCAGAGACAGACAGTGAGAGAAAGGAGGCCGGAGATGAAGAAGAGATGTCAAATACACATTGGAGATAATATAGTGGGAGAAGGGAAGTAAATATGAGTAAACTTACCATGTAACATAAAAATGTTCCACTCTATACTATAAGTCTCATTTTATACTACAATCACTTCACTACAACCTCATAAATTAAAAATAAAAATGAATAATGTCTCAAACAATTTTTGTATTTCTAAATATAAATTTATTCTTCTGAATTTTCAAAATTTGAAAGAACTAGTAACATGTCCTCATCAGGGATTTCCTCTTCAATCATCTCATCTGGAATCTCCTCATGAAAAGTCTGCAATGATGATTCTTGTAACTCTATGGTCTCCAAACATTCGATAAATTCGCCATCAAGAGATTGATCAAAAAAATCATTCAAGTCATCTCCTCCTTGTGAGAATATTTCATTATTGGTGCTGTCAATTTCAATAAATGTAGTGGATAATTCAAAAGAAATTGCCACGGTCTCTTCATTGTGAGCCATTTTATTTTGAAATTGCTTGCTGTAAATTGCAGAAAAAAATAATCACTTTCATTTATCGTTTTTAGTAATACATAATATAAAACTAACTTTATCAAGTATTTAGTATAACAGAAGGACTGTAAATAAATAACAGAAAACATTTTTCAAATTATCTTAAAGTGTACAACATAGTTCCCCTTACAAATTAACAACTCACCTTTTTAAAAGTAGGAGAAGTGTTAGTACTGTGTAAACCAAACACCAGAAATTGAGCACCAAAAATTCCTCACAAATGTACCTCAGACAGTAGTATCACAAAATGGCTGTGGTTTCCTCTCATTTTAGATATATACATAACCAATTAACTTTCATCACACACAAATACAAAACCAAACTAACATTTTAATTGGTTCTAAATTTCAACACTTTCAAATGTGTTTTCCCCATGCAATTTTCCATAGGGCATTTAGATACGTCTACAGCCTGAATGGCTGAACGGAATTACACCAAACTTGGCAAAATGGTACATCAAACCTAAGAGGTCAGGGAGGATCTACTATGCCCCCTTATGGTCATTTGCCCCTTCGCTTTGGCCTCCTCTTGTCTCTCGATCCTACCGAGAGACAAGATGGCGGCCGCTACGGACTGTTTGGAATGTTTACAGACGCTGGAGAACCAATCACCTTCGCAAAGCTCCGTAACACGAAAAGTACGCGAAGCGGAGCGCTGTTACAGATATATATCTTTTTTTGAACGTTAATTTCTCAAAATCCACTGGAGCACATATATTGAAACCTAGCAAAGGCACATCGGGCTACCAGTCCCTAATATTTTGCCAAGTTTCGTGCAAATCCATTCAGCCGTTCGATTATTATTATTATTTATTTTTTTTGCCCCGCGGGGCCCTTTTAAAACCTCCACATCAAACCTAGGGGGTCATCGAGGATCTACTATGCCCCCTTATGGTCATTTGCCCCTTCGCTTTGACCTCCTCTTGTCTCTCGATCCTACCGAGAGACAAGATGGCGGCCGCTACGGACTGTTTGGAATGTTTACAGACGCCGGAGAACCAATCAGCTTCGCTTCACAAAGCTCCGTACCGCGAAAAGTACGCGAACTGGAACGCTGCCCGGTCCGCTGTTACAGATATATATCTTTTTTTGAACGTTAATTTCTCAAAATCCACTGGAGCACATATATTGAGACCTAGCAAAGGCACATCGGGCTACCAGTCCCTACAATTTTGCCAAGTTTCGTGCAAATCCATTCAGCCGTTCGGGCTAAAAGTGAGGCCAACCGCCCTATGGAAAACTCAATGTTAAAAACACGTTTTGGGACCCCCCTTTTTTCTCGGCCCCCCCTTGACGAAACCCCCCCAACTTTTCAGGGGCTGCTCAGAAACAAAATGTTCCATTTCCCTGAAAATTTCAGCCAATTCCGTCCACAAACGCCAAAGTTATTAGACATAGAATTTTCAAAAATCCCATAGAGAAAAAATCCTAACTATATATACCTACTGGCGACCGCCAGTAGGTAATATATATATATATATATATATATATAAATATATATATATATATATATATATATATATATATATATATATATATATATATATCTCACTCCAGGATGTGTCTCATTTTTGCGAAAACTCGGTTTTGTGTGCGATTACATTTATGATGTGAGTACAATTACCTCCTCGTCCTGTCTCCCCGTCCCATTCCTGACAAGTGAGCAGCTAGTCTGCTCTACAGAAATCCCTACCTAGCTGACCTGTTTGCACTTCCCCCTAGGATGATGTCACCATCACGTGACTACAAAGGGGGAAGTGCATCAAGAAACATCCTGTTCTTTTTTTTCTGCACTCTACGTTCCGGTCTGCCTGGCTGTGCTGTTCGGGTTTGCCTGGATGTGGGTAAGTTACCCTGTTGTTGTTTTTTGCTGTTTCTCCGGCGGCCTGCTTTAGCGGCCGCCTTTGTTTCCGATGTCATTTCCCACGCGCTGCCTCTGTATTCGGGCATTTGGGTTATACGCGGTTCGCGTAAGCGGCCGTCTCCGATCACTTTCACTCACCGGGTGTGTTGGCCTACTTCAGCGGCCGTTCCTGGGTGGTCTCCGGTCCCGTTTTCGCCCTGCATTAGCGAGCTGGGGCTTTGTGGAGCTTGTGATGGGGCGTGCTTGTGTTCTTGTGCTTTTGGGGGCAATTTTGGCGGCCGGCTGGGCTTTTTATGCCTGCCCACATTTTCCTCTGCCCCCGGGTGCTCGGGTCCTCGGGCCTATATATGGGGTCCTTCGGGGCTGATTTTCTGTCCTTGTCTGTGCCCGTTTTGACTTTTTGGACTTGGATGCTGTGCACTCTGTCTTTGGTTGTCTCATGGCTTCTGAGGCTTCTTCTTCTGCGGCCCCTCTGGATGCCCTACGTCTGCTTATAAATGAGGATGTGGCTGCTGCTTTCCTGGCTAGGGATGCGCTGGGCCTCCTCCCAAGTTGCCTCGTGTTTCTCTGGATCCGCAGGCTGCTCCTGAGGATGACGTTGGTCCTGATGATGATGAGGGTGTCCGTGCTCGCTTTGTTCAGGGTGCTGAGCTCGCTGAACTATTCACCCATGTGCGGTCCAATTTGGGCTTCTCTCCTCCTGCGGATGCTGTTGTAGAGGATGACTTTTTTACGCAGTATGTCCAGCCTGCTCCGGACTCTTTTCCTTTGCATGGGGCAGTGCACAATGTGCTGTCTCACGAATGAAAGGAGGTGGACAAGTCTACTTTTTCTCATTTCCTGTCCAGGCGTTACCCTCTTGAGGGTTTTGCTGCTGAGTTCCCTCAGGCTGTGAAAGTTGACAATTTGATGGCTGGCCTTTCCTCTCAGGGTTTGGTCATTTCTGAGGACGCCCTTCCTGCAGACGCTGTGGATAAACGTGTTGAAGGGGCGGTGAAGCGTTCCTATGCTGCTTCTAATTTTTCTGTCCGGGCGACTGCGTATTCTAACTATATGGTTCAGTCGCTCCTTAAGGATTTCCGGTCCCTGTCGGTTCTGCTGAACGACGGCGAGGATGCCATACCTCTTCTTTCTCTGATGGAGTTGCAGGTGCGTTACCTGTCGGATCTTTCCTTCGACAATTTGGGGGCGGCGGCGGCTGCTTCTGGAGCTTCCATTGCTGCCCGTCGTCATATTGGGATGCGTTCCTGGAAGGCGGACTCTTCCCAGAAGTCGGTCCTCCTTAAGTTGCCCTTTGAAGGTTCCAAGGTGTTCGGTCCTCAGCTGGAGGGTATGGTCAAGCAGTCTGCTGAGAATCGCAAGCTGGTGGCTCCTGTCCGCCCCCCCTTCTCGGGGTCGTGGGTTTGGTTACCGTCGCGCCTTTGGGCCTCCTGCTCGTGGCGCCTCTCAGCCCTTTCGTGGCAGGGGTCGTGGCCGGGGGGCCCCTGGAAGTGCCAAGCCCCGGGACGCTGCCGGTGTTGCCACCCCCGCTTCCTCCTCTTCTCAATGACTGTCTGCCTTTGCCGGTTGGTGGTCGCCTCCAGTCCTTCAGCGCCCAGTGGTTGTCGGTTCCGGATGCCTGGGAGGTTCAGACTGTTTCGGAAGGTTGCCGGATCGAGTTTTCCTCTCCTCCTCCTCCGGGTTTTGTTCGGACTCCCCTGCCTCGTCTTCCTCTGCGAAGAGATGCTTTGTTGGCAGGTGTGCAGCTCCTGTTGGAGAAAAGGGCTATTGTGGCGGTTCCTCCGCTGGAGAGGGGCCGGGGTTGCTATTCAATTCTCTTTCTGGTCTCCAAGAAAGACACGTTGGATCTTCGTCCTGTTTTGGATCTGAAGCGGGTCAATCGCTTCGTCCTCCATCGTCCTTTCAAGATGGTGACTCTCCAGTCCATCCTGCCTCTGGTTCTTCCTGGTGGCTTCCTGGCGTCCCTGGATCTGATGGATGCGTATCTGCACGTTCCTGTCCGTCCGGAGGACCAGCGATTTCTCCGTTTTGCTGTGGGGGCCCTTCACTATCAGTTCCGGGTGCTCCCTTTCGGCCTGTCGTCGGCGCCCAGGGTGTTCACCAAGCTCTTGGCCCCTCTGGTGGGTATCCTCCATTCCAGGGGTCTGCTGGTGTTTCCATATTTGGATGACTGGTTGATTGTCTCTCCTTCTTTTTCACAGGCTCTGTCGGATGTAGACCAGGTGTGTCTTCTGCTGGGTTCCTTTGGGTTCCTTATCAACCACAGGAAATCCTCCCTGGTGCCCTCCCAGTCCCTGAAGTTCCTGGGGGCTCTAATCCGCATGGACATGGACATGGTTTTTCTCTTGCAGGAACGCCAGTTGACTTTGTTTCGTCACCTTTCCTGGCTTCTGTCCCAGTCCCGGGTGTCTGCCCGTCTCTGGTTGCGGAGTCAGGGGGAGATGGCGTCCACTCTGCATCTCCTTTCTTGGTCCAGACTACATCTGTACCCACTGTTGCATCATGTCCTGTCGCACTGGCATCCTGCATCCTTGGACTACGAGACTCTGATCCCTGTCACTCCGGGGATTCGGGCTGATCTCCAGTGGTGGTTGTCCCCTCTCTCTCTTTCCCGGGGGTTCGATCTCCTTCCTCCTCAGTCTGTGGTAGTGTTGTCCACGGATGCCAGTGCTTTGGGGTGGGGTGCCGTTCTGGGTGCCTCCAAGGCTCAGGGTCGGTGGTCCAGTTTCGAATCCCTCCAGTCCTCGAACTGGAAGGAGTTGAGAGCGGTTTGGTTGGCTCTTCTTTGGTTCGCTCCTCTCCTTCGGGGTCGGGCGGTCTCTGTGCAGACGGACAATCAAGTGGTTCGTTCTTATGTGAATCACCAGGGGGGCATGTGTCGTGCTCTGTTTCTCCTCTCCCGGAGATCGGCCTTTGGGCCGAGTCGTGTCTCCTGTCTCTGATGGTGGTCCATCTTCCGGGGAAAGAGAATGGGCCTGCGGATTCTTTAAGCAGGGTGTTCCCCTCCTCTGTGTCCCTCTGTCTGTCCCCGGATCTGTTCGATCTGATTGTCCTCCGGTTCCGCCTTCCTTGGCTGGATCTTTTCGCCTCGGAGGAGTCCGCCCTTCTTCCTCGGTTTTGCAGCATAGTTCCCTCTCCGTTGGCGTGGGCTACCGATGCTTTCTCGTTTCCTTGGTCGAGGGGTCTGCTGTTTGCCTTCCCTCCGTTTGCCTTAATTCCGAGGGTCCTCCGGAAGATTCGTTTGGATCGGGCGGAGGTTCTCCTGGTAGTTCTGGAATGGTCTCGCCAGCCCCTTCTGCTGACCTTTTCTGTTTGCCCGCATTGGCGGTTTCCCCTGTCTCCCTCTCCGCTGCGGGCTCCTCTTCTCGGAGTTGCCTCCCTGCATCGCCTCCGGCTGGGGGTTTGGCACTTGAGAGTTTGAGTTTGCTGGGTCTGGGTTGCTCGGTTGAGGTTGCCCGATGCCTTCAGCTTTCTCGGCGTCCTTCCACCTTGAAGTCGTATGGCCGTCACTGGAAGAATTTCTCCTCCTGGTGTCTTGTGAGGGGTCTCTCTTCTGCCTCCTGTGAGGCCGTGAAGGTTTTGGACTTCTTGCAGGATGGTTTCGTCTTGGGGCTTGCGGTTTCTTCCCTGTGGGCCCAGTGGGCTGCCATTCTTGCTTTTCGGGGTTCCTCTGTTTCCTCTGTCTCCCCGTTGGTGGCTCGCCTTCTATGGAGTTTCTTGCTTCAGCGTCCTGTCTCTTGTTCTCCTGTGCCTCCATGGGATCTTCCCTTGGTTCTCCGGGCTTTGACGGGTCCTCCTTTCGAACCTTTGGACTCCGTGGCCCTGAAGTTCCTTTCTGCTAAGGTTATTTTCCTGGTGGCCATTACTTCTGGGCGGAGGGTTGGTGAGATTGGGGCGCTGATGGCTTCCCCCCCCTTCTTGCGCTTTTGCAATGATAAGGTCATTCTCCGTCCAAGTCAGTTCTTTCTTCCTAAGGTGGTGTCTTCTTTTCACTGTCAGGAGGATATTGTTCTCCCGGTGTTTTTTCCGGCTCCTGCCTCTCCTGAGGAGGTGCTCCTCCATTCATTGGATGTGCTGAGGGCTCTCGGCATCTACTTGGAGCGTACGGCTGGTTTCCGTTAGGGGGATTCCCTGTTTGTCACCTATGGCCTCTCGGGGCTGGGGCTTCGGCCTTCTTTGTCCACCTTGTCTCGTTGGGTCAGGGGCGCTGTGATTTCTGCTTACGATTCTGCCCACTGTCCTCTGCCTTCTTCTGTTCAGGGTCGGTCGACTCGGAGCGTGTCTTCCTCCTGGGCCATGTTCAAGGGGGCCTCTTTGAGGGACATTTGCAATGCTGCCACGTGGGCTTCTCCCCATACGTTTGTTGCCCATTATCTGCTTCAGTTGGGGATGGCGGCCTCTGCTGCTTTTGGGGCTAGTGTCCTTTCTGCGGTACATGATTTGTGATCTGTACTTTTTCTGTTGATTAAAACTGGACCTGTTTTTTCTCAAACTGTTTGGTCTGTTTTTTTCTTACAATCACCGAGTGCCTGGGTATGGGCTCACTTGTCAGGAGTGGGACGGGGAGACAGGACGAGGAGGTAATGCCCGGTTACTCACCGGTAATATCCATTACTCCGAGTCCTGGTCTCCCCGTCCCATTCCTGAGCCCTTCCCTCCCTCCCTGGTTTGGGTTTTCTTTGGGTGATTGTCTGTTTTTCGTTCTGGTTTCTTTGGTATTATCAGGATGTTTCTTGATGCACTTCCCCCTTTGTAGTCACGTGATGGTGACGTCATCCTAGGGGGAAGTGCAAACAGCTCAGCTAGGTAGGGGTTTCTGTAGAGCAGACCAGCTGCTCACTTGTCAGGAATGGGACTGGGAGACCAGGACTCGGAGTAATGGATATTACCGGTGAGTAACCGGGCATTACTGGGTACAATCTTTTACGAGGAGTAGCTTAAGGAATGTTATAACATGAGTTTGTTTATATCATCATGCGATCATTAGCCAAAATATTTAGCTCCCTTTTTCTGTAGAAATCATGTACTACTGAGTAAATAATTGTGAAATTCCTTTGGCACAACTGCTAATTTCCTAAACGTGGGAGAACATTCCTTTTTGAGGCATCATTTGTTTTCGGTAATCACATATGTATATGTATTTGTTTTGTCACATTGATATTTTTATAACAATAATGAAATGTGGAATTAAGACGTACTAAGTACAGCCTTTACTATTTAAATTTTCCCCAGTATTTAAAAAATCGTATGTTTTCTACATGTAGATCATGCAGGGTTTCTACCATGTTCATGATTTATTGATTGTTTAAAGAGTGATAGTGCATGTGATTCTGTCTGTGATGAAGGCCTTCTGGTCTAAATAATTGCCAAATAAAGTTCTCCGATAAGACACATCCTGGAGTGCGAGCCTTCTTTGCGACACAGATCGAGTGCCACACTCTCTATTTCAAAAACAGTAACCACAACCTTTCACTCATACCGGCCCGTTAGATGGGAGAGAATGATTTACTGTGGGAATTTGCATATATCTCGACAACCCCTGTTATTTCTTCAAGAAATCGGGCACGACACCACTTCACTTTCTCCAGTTTATTGCAAAATTCTCTGTCATAACACGTTTTGGCCAGTCCTGGCCTCGATCACATACTTGCTGTGATAGTTAAACACTTTTTTTTATTTTAGTTACATGATGTGTAGACATTGAAGACATACTGTGCAAAACATAACATGATGAAAGACATCACAAAGAATAACATGAAAATCAGGCCATGTAATCAAATTGTTTTAAAAATGATTAAAACAACTAAAGCCAACATTTCAATTCTTACTTTATTGTTGCCACTGCCCTGTTTTGACAATTTATTTTTCTTTTAAACTCGGTGAAGTCGAGTCCCAAGATGGCGGCCAACATTTCCAGGTTGAAGTGTTGACCGCCATTCAGAGCTGTGCATTTCCCTGCACAACCTCATGCTTTTTCACAATTCATTGTGATGTCTCTGCAAAATAATCATGTCCACAAATATCAAACATTTTTTTCCTTAAGTTTCTCAAAAACTACTGAACAGATTTACACCAAATGACAAAAGAGCTCAAAATCTAGCTTTCTGCCAAACTTGGTGTAACTCCATCTGTGATATCACTGATCATGTCATGAGTGATGTGATATGTGAGGTCATATGCAGTGACTTGCTGGGGCTTTATGCATAGTTAGCTCAGGTAACTGTAACTGCTGAATTTCACTAGTTTTGTGCAAATAAAATCTAGGCCTAACTATACCATCCCTGTAACCTTTGTTTTTTTCAGTGAATTTCTACAGCTTTTTTTATTCATTTCCTAACTATAATGTCCATGTAACCTTTGTTTTTTTCAGTAAATTTGGAAGGTTTTTTACATTTTATTTCCTAACTGTACCCTTTGGCACTGAGTGCGTGATTGAGTGCATAAGTGTCTCAGTGGGAGTATGAGTGTCTGAGTAGGTTTGTAAGTGGGTGTGAGAGACTATGACTGGGGCTGTAAGTGGGTTGAGAGTCTCTGATAGGTGTGGATGGTAAACTCCGCTAAGACAGTGAAGTTTGCAGAGTTTTTCCACTCCGTGCTGGGCTTGGAACCCAAACGTCAGCAAACACTCCACCAACCACCGGTGGAGCAGGATTTACTGGCACGTTCACCCCTAAACTTCATTCTCCAAGAGTAGTGTGCCAGGAGGTGTGTTTTCAGAGTGGTTGAGAAAAGTGTGAACTAACTGGAGGCAACAGGAGGGGTTTTGGCCCCCAACGCCCCCAGCAGCCAAGGGGACTTCATCCCTCAACCAGCAGTAGACCAGGAGGTGCTTTTTTCACACTGGTTGAGAAAGTGGATGGGGCCTCTGCAGAGATCTGATCAATCCCGCTATGTGGGACTTAATTCTGCCAACAATAGGGTTTCCAGGACCCCCAATGACCCTCAGCAGCCAAGGGTACCTCATCCCCACCCTGAAGTGCACCAGGAGCAGCGTTTGCACAGTGGTTGAGAAAAGGGACATGGCCTCTAACGAGGTCTGAGCAGTCTCCCTGTGGGGGACTTACTTGTGGCAACAATAGGGGTTCTTGGCCTCCAATGACCCTCAACAACCAAGGGAACTTCAGTTCCCAGCCAGTAGACCACCAGTAGGCATGTTTGCGGAGTGTTTGAAAAAGGGGACGGCCCTCTAATGAGTTCTCAGCAATCCTGGGGGCTTTCTCAACAGCCCCATGTTTAATTACCCCCCTCCAGACTCTCAGAGGAACACATTCTGTCCATGCAATGCAAGTTAATGCCATTCTTTGTTTCATTATCTCCAAGTCTCTTTGTATCAGCTGTAAGAGCACCAAACCCGACAGCCGAATCAGATCATTTTCTACCAAATGCAGTATTAACCGATCTGGGCAGGATGGATTTCTGGGAAATCATCTTCGCGAGCCATGGCAATAGTGCACCCCATTGCATCCCCCCTTTTCCCTACCAATGCTCCTCATGATGTCTTCCTTTGAGACCAGGTTACGGTTGTACACTTGGAGGCCCAATGCACAAACGAATGCCAAACGATTCACGTGACCATCTTGGCCCCCGTGCCACCCACGCAACCTCCAGTGAGAAAAAGGCATTAATATTATGTCTTGAAACCCGAACCCCCCCACCCCCCTCCTCGGTCAGGCAATGCCCCTGGTCAAGTCCCCTTATTTACGCACATAGCGCTCGCAGCATCTAGATTTACAATGCTCAATCTGCCGAATCCTATCCCAAAACCAACCCTGACGTGCTGCCGCCGCCCCAATATGGAAAGAATGCGTCCCAAAACCCGCCGAATTCAAACCCAACCGTCTAAAGGCCATGCGCAAAACTGCCAATAACTGTGCTGCCTTCACCTTCACCCCAGACGCATGACCAAAAATGTCCCCACTTGTCGCCCCTATTCGCCTGTAGAAAACTTCGCCATTCAACCACCGGACACACTTCCCCGCAGCCACTCTCACACAACCAAACCCAATTACCTTGCCCCAACTGATCCGTCTTGGACTGCCTCAACTAAATCCCCAGGCGACCTTCATCCAACCTGATCTCCTCATATCTCCTCCCGCCTACCCTTTCCGTCCCCAACAACTCAGACACCCTGAAGGCCCCAAAAAACATCAACTCCATACATAAACGGAAACCACAACCTCAAAACTGTCATAACAACACAGAGGCAAGGCCTCAACCAGTCTGACCAGTAAGTCAAACGTAATCGCCTCCCTTAACGCCCCTCTCCCCCCCTCCCTCTCTGCATCAACCTCTGAGTACCCTGCCAATGATCACATCCTTTGTAGGATCAAATCCAAAAAACAAGCAGCAATAGAAAGACACTCCCGCCAACTTCCCTGCAATCGTCGACAAACACAGACCTTTGTCAATGCAATGTAAGACAAACAGCAACACTCCCTATTCCATAGTTGAGCGGTCTCCAAACGACGTCTCCCACACCATCCCATAAAGGATGCAAACTACGCCCAGGCCAATCTGTAGGTCCGTCTCATGGTGTCAGCTATAGACTTCTCCACCAGGCCTATAACCCTCATTTCCCCAGGCCCAGATGCCGTCCGGCAGCTTGTTCTTGAACTGATCTGCTCCTGGTGCCAATCACCAGAACCGTTGCCACTGCGAACGAGACAAAGCATCCACAATGTCATTATTCGCCCCAGGGACATGCTTAGCTCGAAACACCACATTCAATCTCAGACATTTCAGCATGAAACTTCGCAGCAAACTCAGCACTCTCAAATCCCTTGCTCTCTGTCAGTTGACCAACTCGACCACAGTCATGTTATCCATATGGAACAGTACCGATCAGTTCCAAAATTCAGAACCCCAAACCTCCAGCGCTACCAACAGGGGAAAAAATACAAGAAACGCAATGCTCCTCCCCTGCTTCACCCAATGTGCCGGCCAGTCCTCAGCGCACCACCTGCCATCCCAGAAACCCCAAAGCCCGCTGTCCCAGCAGCATCAGAGTAGATTTGCACTTGCCAAACCATCTTTTCTTCCACAAAATCCAGTGTCACCCCATTGGAATCAGTCAAGAAAGTCAGCCACGTCCTCAAATCCGCCCGGACCCCCATGGAGATCCAAACCCTGTGATTTGGTATGAGTGCGCCTGACATGACCATGCCGAGGCATTTGCAGAATGTCCGTACTGCCCTCACCACCCTGCATGCGAAGTTCAGGAAACCCAACAGTTGTTGCACCACCCTCAACGCAATTCTCTTCTCCCCAATCGCCCACAACAGGCACTCCTTTATTTCCATCACATTCGCGTCAGGGTGCCAGGCTATCCACTGAACAGAGTCCAGATTGATCCCCAAGAATGTCAGTCTACAGCTGGGCCCAGCCATTTTCTCAGGCGCCAATGATACTCCAAAGAGCTGTGTCATCTCCTGAAACTGTGACAGTGCCCTGCCACAGTCCCCTGAACGTGCCCAACTCACAAAAAGAAAGTCATTGAGGTAGTGAGAAACTTCCAGATGCCCGCCACTCGCTACCACTCGCCACACACAACCCCATTGCCCAGAGTGTAGACTGCCGCGGACTCCCCTGCTACTTCAAGCCGGCGTCCTGAGGCCATCTTGCGCCCCGCCATGCCACCCATCACTCTGCCGACCTCCGCCGGCTTGGATCCCCCTCTGCCCCCCAGGTCGCTCCAACCTGGGTGGGCCCTGGCACCATCGGGCCACAGAGCTGTCCTGGCTGTCCCTGTCTTTGGCTGCGACCCCCCTTGTTACCTGCCCACTCCCACCTAACCCTAGCTAAGCATGGGCGTAAAATCCGCTCCGCTCGCGGATTTTTCGGATTTTCGGCAAATCCGCAATCCGCGAACGCTCGCGAATTTGTCGAAAATCCGTGAATCCGCTCGCGGCGGATTTTTTGCTTGGTTGCGGCGCGCGGCGTGGTGCACGGCGTTCACTTTCCGTCATTTTAGCGTTTGCCGAGTTGTTTTTCTTTGCGAGTGACGCGCCATTTTAGATCTTGCTGCGTGTTCCCGCGGGAGTTTGTCGCCCGCGAATACGTACTCGCGGCTTGCCACCTTGCACAGCACACCTCGCGAGAGTTCGCAATTGCGAACATGTAGTTGCGGCGGAAAGGAACAATCTCGCACTTGCGAAATAGAGATTTTGCAATTTCGCACAAGAAAATCACCAGCAAACAGGATAAACCTTCAGAAAATTATGATTTTTATCAGAATCACTCCTCAGGTTGACATTTGCATGGCCTTTTTTTTTGCAAGGAGTCCATTTTGGGGGGGGGGGGGGAGGAAGGAAGTGCCCCACAGTCTCCAACTTCCTGTTCCTGTCCAGCAGGCTCCTCCCAGTGCTTTGTCCATCTCCTGGTCACTTTCATTTGGATCTGGAGCTGGAAGGATTACTTTTTGTGGGTGCTGCTGGATATTTGGATTTGAGGCCTTTTTGACTGTCTTTGGATCACTTTTGGATTAGAAATCAACTTTCACAAGTAAGTTTGTTTGGGGCATTACAGTTGCTGCAAGTACAATTTTGGAACTTTTTCAGAAAATTAAATAAATTATATTGTGGGTAGCCACAGTATCCAGTAGGACCAGGGTTGGTTATGGGTGCATGATACAACTGTTTTGTTGAATTTAAACACCATTGAGGCCATGGATGGGCTGGGATTGTGCAGATTTTATTGTTTTTTGTCGTTTTTTTGGGCCTGCTGGTGTGGCCCTTTGCCCAGGGGTGGTGAGTGTTGCATGGGCCTAGTCTTTCTGTGGGGTGTCTTCTTGAATTTAAACATAATTGAGGCCATGGATGGGCTGGGATTGTGCTTATTTTATTGTTTTTTGTCGTTTTTGGGGGGCTGCTGGTGTGGCCTTTTGCTTGCCCAGGGGTGGTGGTGGTGCATGGACTGAGTGTGCCTGTGGTGTTGTCTCACTCTCTTTGATGTAAACATCATGGATGGCATTGGATTGTGGTGATTTCTGGCTGTTTTTCTGTTTTTTGGGGGTGTACTGTTGATGTGGTCTGGCCATGTGGGTGGTGGTGGTGGCCATCTTGAGTGCTGGCTGGTACAGGCAGCAACATGTGCTTGGGGTGTAAGGGGGCCATTTTGAGGAGAGGCAGTGTCTGAGGCCTGCACTTATTTTGCCTACTTTTCATCCCTTATGCCCAGGGGTAGTGAGTGTTGCATGGGCCTAGTGTTTCTGAGGGGTGTCTTCTTGAATTTAAACACCATTGAGGCCATGGATGGGCTGGGATTGTGCAGATTTTATTGTTTTTTGTCGTTTTTTTGGGCCTGCTGGTGTGGCCCTTTGCCCAGGGGTGGTGAGTGTTGCATGGGCCTAGTCTTTCTGTGGGGTGTCTTCTTGAATTTAAACACCATTGAGGCCATGGATGGGCTGGGATTGTGCAGATTTTATTGTTTTTTGTCGTTTTTTTGGGCCTGCTGGTGTGGCCCTTTGCCCAGGGGTGGTGAGTGTTGCATGGGCCTAGTCTTTCTGTGGGGTGTCTTCTTGAATTTAAACATAATTGAGGCCATGGATGGGCTGGGATTGTGCTTATTTTATTGTTTTTTGTCGTTTTTGGGGGGCTGCTGGTGTGGCCTTTTGCTTGCCCAGGGGTGGTGGTGGTGCATGGACTGAGTGTGCCTGTGGTGTTGTCTCACTCTCTTTGATGTAAACATCATGGATGGCATTGGATTGTGGTGATTTCTGGCTGTTTTTCTGTTTTTTGGGGGTGTACTGTTGATGTGGACTGGCCATGTGGGTGGTGGTGGTGGCCATCTTGAGTGCTGGCTGGTACAGGCAACATGTGCTTGGGGTGTAAGGGGGCCATTTTGAGGAGAGGCAGTGTCTGAGGCCTGCACTTATTTTGCCTACTTTTCATCCCTTATGCCCAGGGGTAGTGAGTGTTGCATGGGCCTAGTGTTTCTGAGGGGTGTCTTCTTGAATTTAAACACCATTGAGGCCATGGATGGGCTGGGATTGTGCAGATTTTATTGTTTTTTGTCGTTTTTTTGGGCCTGCTGGTGTGGCCCTTTGCCCAGGGGTGGTGAGTGTTGCATGGGCCTAGTCTTTCTGTGGGGTGTCTTCTTGAATTTAAACACCATTGAGGCCATGGATGGGCTGGGATTGTGCAGATTTTATTGTTTTTTGTCGTTTTTTTGGGCCTGCTGGTGTGGCCCTTTGCCCAGGGGTGGTGAGTGTTGCATGGGCCTAGTCTTTCTGTGGGGTGTCTTCTTGAATTTAAACATAATTGAGGCCATGGATGGGCTGGGATTGTGCTTATTT
Organism: Lissotriton helveticus; assembly: GCF_964261635.1. Taxonomy (NCBI): domain Eukaryota; kingdom Metazoa; phylum Chordata; class Amphibia; order Caudata; family Salamandridae; genus Lissotriton; species Lissotriton helveticus. The sequence goes on from NC_136057.1 coordinate 291,360,496, forward strand.
TATTGTTTTTTGTCGTTTTTGGGGGGCTGCTGGTGTGGCCTTTTGCTTGCCCAGGGGTGGTGGTGGTGCATGGACTGAGTGTGCCTGTGGTGTTGTCTCACTCTCTTTGATGTAAACATCATGGATGGCATTGGATTGTGGTGATTTCTGGCTGTTTTTCTGTTTTTTGGGGGTGTACTGTTGATGTGGACTGGCCATGTGGGTGGTGGTGGTGGCCATCTTGAGTGCTGGCTGGTACAGGCAACATGTGCTTGGGGTGTAAGGGGGCCATTTTGAGGAGAGGCAGTGTCTGAGGCCTGCACTTATTTTGCCTACTTTTCATCCCTTATGCCCAGGGGTAGTGAGTGTTGCATGGGCCTAGTGTTTCTGAGGGGTGTCTTCTTGAATTTAAACACCATTGAGGCCATGGATGGGCTGGGATTGTGCAGATTTTATTGTTTTTTGTCGTTTTTTTGGGCCTGCTGGTGTGGCCCTTTGCCCAGGGGTGGTGAGTGTTGCATGGGCCTAGTCTTTCTGTGGGGTGTCTTCTTGAATTTAAACATAATTGAGGCCATGGATGGGCTGGGATTGTGCTTATTTTATTGTTTTTTGTCGTTTTTGGGGGGCTGCTGGTGTGGCCTTTTGCTTGCCCAGGGGTGGTGGTGGTGCATGGACTGAGTGTGCCTGTGGTGTTGTCTCACTCTTTTTGATGTAAACATCATGGATGGCATTGGATTGTGGTGATTTCTGGCTGTTTTTCTGTTTTTTGGGGGTGTACTGTTGATGTGGACTGGCCATGTGGGTGGTGGTGGTGGCCATCTTGAGTGCTGGCTGGTACAGGCAACATGTGCTTGGGGTGTAAGGGGGCCATTTTGAGGAGAGGCAGTGTCTGAGGCCTGCACTTATTTTGCCTACTTTTCATCCCTTATGCCCAGGGGTAGTGAGTGTTGCATGGGCCTAGTGTTTCTGAGGGGTGTCTTCTTGAATTTAAACACCATTGAGGTCATGGATGGACTGGGAATGTGCAGATTTTATTGGTTTTTGTCGTTTTTTTGGGCCTGCTGGTGTGGCCCTTTGCCCAGGGGTGGTGAGTGTTGCATGGGCCTAGTGTTTCTGTGGGGTGTCTTCTTGAATTTAAACACCATTGAGGCCATGGATGGGCTGGGATTGTGCAGATTTTATTGTTTTTTGTCGTTTTTTTGGGCCTGCTGGTGTGGCCCTTTGCCCAGGGGTGGTGAGTGTTGCATGGGCCTAGTCTTTCTGTGGGGTGTCTTCTTGAATTTAAACATAATTGAGGCCATGGATGGGCTGGGATTGTGCTTATTTTATTGTTTTTTGTCGTTTTTGGGGGGCTGCTGGTGTGGCCTTTTGCTTGCCCAGGGGTGGTGGTGGTGCATGGACTGAGTGTGCCTGTGGTGTTGTCTCACTCTCTTTGATGTAAACATCATGGATGGCATTGGATTGTGGTGATTTCTGGCTGTTTTTCTGTTTTTTGGGGGTGTACTGTTGATGTGGACTGGCCATGTGGGTGGTGGTGGTGGCCATCTTGAGTGCTGGCTGGTACAGGCAGCAACATGTGCTTGGGGTGTAAGGGGGCCATTTTGAGGAGAGGCAGTGTCTGAGGCCTGCACTTATTTTGCCTACTTTTCATCCCTTATGCCCAGGGGTAGTGAGTGTTGCATACTTGCATGTCCCTAGTCTTTCTGTGGGGTGTCTTCAATGTAAACATCATGGATGGCATGGGATTGTGCTCATTTTTCTGTGTTTTGTCGATTTTTTGGGGTGTATAACTGAACTGATGTTCCTCTGTCTTCCATTGCTTTTAGGTGCACAAGAAGACTCAATAGAACCACCAGTGCCAGGAAGAAGTCCTGCAGCGGTGTGTGCAGCATAACGTCACGCGACGTCACGTCTGGACACAGAACCCTCTGCAACTCGTGCAACTGCTGCCTGCTGACCTGCTCTGAAGAAGATGGCCCCAAAAAAAGTAACCCGTAGCTCCTCTAGCAAGAAAGGTGCCAGTAAGGAGCAGAAGAAGCAAGTTACCAAGGACACTGGTGTGCCGCCCGCCCCTTTTTTTGTGAGTAAAAAAAAAAGTATGCCTGCAGCAGCTGCAGCGGGATCTGCTGGGGACCAAGCTGGCAGCAGCACCCCCGCTCCATTGGGCTCAGTGCCACCACCACCACCACGCCAACTTAAGTCCAAGCCCTTGAGTGCTGCAGAGGCAGCCAGTATACTTCTTCAATCACCATCGACCAGTGATGTTGGCTCATCGCAAGAAAGCAGCAGCAATGTCCCTCAATCAACACAGGTTGTTGTAGCTCATCTGACGAGTGTTGAACAACCACAGCGGCAACAACAATCACATGTGCAAGTACAAGCCCAAGTACATGTGGAAGGAGAGGCAGCGCAAGGAGATGCGCATGCAGAGGTGCATGGAGGGTCACAACAAGTGCCCACAATAGTTGTTCCTCCCGAAGTAGGGGCACATCAGGAAATCGACAATCAAGGCGAGGTATCATTTGAGGAAGCCACTCCTCCTGATGATCCTTCATTGTCTTCCACAACCCTAGCAAGGAAGAGATCAAGGGTGGTGTCTACATCCTCTTCAAGCACACCTCCTTCTGATGATACGGATCAAACTTGGGAACCAGCACCACAGCCGTCTGAGAGTGAGGCACACCATGATCCAACAAAGGTACTTAAGCGTAAAAGGAAGCTCGTCCAAAGTCTCAGACTTATGGAGTGTGATGAGGCTCAACAAGAAGTGGCGGATACTGCTGCTGATGAAGACTCTGCCAACGACGACCCAGTCATCATAAAGGTCACTGCAGCCCCAGCGGGCATGCAGCAAACAGACATTTTGACCCTAGCCCGAAGAGCTGCTGCGCGTGATGATGATGATGATGATGTTGTCGATGAGGAGGCAGTGGAAACACCACAATCATTGGAGTTAAGTAGTACACCAACTCGTCCCGCTTCCATATTTCTTTCTGGCAAGAAGAGACCTGCGTCAACCTCGACCTTAATTAGTGGCGGTGAAAGTGGAAAACGTACAAAAGTTGGCCAATCCAGATCCTCCACTTCATCTGGCATTAGCTTCATGACCACCACCACCACCAGTATCGCCGCCTCCTCCAGGTCCCACAGACACTTCAAGTCCCCAGTTTGGGACTTCTTTACTGTTTGTCCCAAAAATCCAAGGTTTGCCATTTGTACCCTTTGTAAGCTTGCAGTTAGTCGTGGTAAGCCAGGTAGCAACTATGGTACCGGCGGCCAGAGTGGTCATCTTGACAGAAAGCACGGTGTCCAATGGTTTGCGCACCTAGCTGCGATCAAGAAAGGCCAAAATCAAGGAAACGTTGATGTTTCATCTGATGTTGACGAGCAGGAAGAAGACGTGTCAAACACTTCCCTTACACCCAGTACCCCTCTCAGCAGCACACCCAATGTGAGGCACACTAAGAGTGTTGGAGCGAGTGAGACACCAACGCACAAAAGTTCACCAGCGAGCAAAATTGGGTCAACGAAGTCATTATCAGCCCGTAAATGCTTGGTCCAGGCCAACATTAGAACAATGCTTACTTCAGACGTGCCATATGAACGCAACCACCCACTGACGCGTCTGTATAACACTAAGCTGGCTAAAATGCTAGCTGTGGACCTTCTACCTTTTTCTTTTGTAGAAGCGGTAGGTTTTCTTGAATTAGTTGCAACGCTCTGCCCTAAATGGAAGGTTCCGAGCCGGTTCTATTTTGCCAGAGTTGCGGTTCCAGCACTACATGAAGATGTGCTGCAGGCGATTGGGGCAGCTTTGCAGAAGAGTGCTGTTCACACAATACATCTGACAACAGACATGTGGACCAGTGGCCCAGGCGATGATTACATGTGCATCACTGCACACTGGGTCTCTTTTTCAGGTGTTATAGCAAAGCTAAACGCAGGTGTTGACCCGGACCAAGTTTTCAAAGCTGCTCGGAAACATGCAACACTAGCCATGTTTGCCTTGGAGAAAAGTCACACAGCAGAAAACCTTTTGGAAGAGTTTGACAAAAAGGTGTTGTCAATGCTATCCCCCCTAAAACGCAAGATTGGTTATGTTTCCACGGATAATGGCGCCAATGTAGTTAAGGCCATGTCACAGGGTCACCATGTTAGAGTGCCGTGTTTGGCGCACTGTATCAACCTGGTAGTTCAAAAATTCTTGAGTGATAAAGAGAGTCCAGCGTTCGAGGTAATGGCCACCTGCCGCAAAATGTGCAACCATTTCAGCCATTCTTTTAAGGCCCGGAAGCATCTGCGGAGACTGCTACTTCAACGTGGAATGCCAGTGAAAGCACTCATCCAGGAGGTGGCAACACGTTGGAACTCAACCTTCTACATGCTTGAGCGTCTGCATGAGCAGTATACGGTACTCGATCACTATTTCTTGACAGAGGCTACATCTCAGAAGGAGGACCTGCGGATGAGTAAGGCGCAATGGGCCATAGTTAAAAGCCTGACAGACATGCTTCGTCCTTTTGAGTTCTTCACGCGTGCAGTCAGCCAGGAGGACTGTAATTTGGGAAAAGCTATCCCATTGTTGTGCATACTGGAGCACCAACTGATGGCGGTTTCTTCTGAGTTTGAAAAAGATGAAAAAAAAAAAAACCATTTCATTTTGTCTGAGAAATTATTACATCGCCTACGTGGTGATGAACGTCTTAAAAACATCAACTCAGATCAGCATTACATTTGTGCTACTATTCTGGATCCACGCTACAAAAAGGCGCTGGCAGACAACGCATTCTTTCCTTTCGCTGATGCAGATGTTCAAAAGTACAAACATTGGTTAGCCTGGTCAGCCAAGAGGTTTGAAAAAGAACGGCAGGTTATTGAAGGAGAAGCCAGTACATCAGCATCAGCATCAGCAGGCCATCCGCAGTCACAAGAATCCACTTCTGCACCTGTGGCTGGGGCACAAGTGACCTCTCAGCCGTTAAAGACACCGGCAACTGGATCATCTGCACCACACACAATGACAACACTAACAGTGGCTGGGGAGGAGGATTGGCTAAGTTTGATGGGGTATGGTTCTCTAAAAAATGTCACAGGCACAGCAAAAAGTAAGCAAAGTGGAGGAACAGTTGATGACCTTGAGTCGATGGTGCAGGACTATCTGAATGACTCAACAGTGGTCTTTCTTAATGAGGAGCCATTGCAGTATTGGCATGGCAAAAAACAATTGTGGCCACAGCTCTACAACCTGGCTATAAACTATTTGTCTTGCCCACTCGCAAGTGTGTCTTCTGAACGTGTTTTCAGTGCTGCTGGTGGCATTGTAACTGCCAAACGGAGCCGCCTATCGCCCAAAAATGTGGAGCGGCTGACAATGATCAAGATGAATCAGCACCTCATACCACCAGATTACAAAGTGCGAGAAAGCACGCCACATGAAGACGATGAGGACAGCAACGTAGATGAGGGGATTTTTTCTCTGTTCGGTGCCACTGACCTCATCCAGCCTGAATTCGCAGAGTATGATGACGAAATCTTGTTCTTATTCCCTGACACCGAGCCCTGAAAATGAGACAATCAATCAAGAACTTTCTTTTTCGTCCTTATTCACTTTTATTCCTGTGTGCTTTGTGTCTCTCTTTCTTTGTTTTGCACAGTTAATTTAATTCAAACTTTAATCACCTAATCCCAAAAAGAAGACCATCATCAGAACTGTCTTCACTTGTTTGCTTATTGATTTGAAGGTGCCGCAGTCTACATTCCTCAGGTTCACAAGTTCTGAAGAACATGCTCCTCTATCCTCCTCCTCCAGACTGCGATTTCCCTCCAAGCAGAGTGCTGGATTACGCACAATGAAGAAAGACTCAGCACTTGTGGGGGTGTTGTACTTCTTTGCGGGTGAGTTGACGGTTTTGGGCCCATTGCTGTGAAGCTCTAATAATGGACAAAAGTGTTTTGGACCAAATATGAGGTGAAAATTTCTTGCCGTTTTTGCTGACTTGCTTGCCTTTGAGGTGCTCTTTGGCGGGGTTCCGGGGGTTTGTGTGTAATTTTTGGTGTCTGTCGAAGCACTGCTGCGACAGTCTAATCTTGATTGCATTTGCTTTTCAGGAAATCCGTGGTGGAAAACAGGAGTTATGATGATTGATGATGACCTAGCTGCACAGCGCGTTACTTTGGACCGAAGGCCGAGAGATATTGTAAGTATGAGATTTAGCTTTTTCGCTGTTTGGGGGTGTTGTCGGGTGTTTTTTTGCGGGTGGGTTGGCGCCGGCGGGTCTTGCCTGGGGCATTCCTGGGAAGGTCTAATACCGGATACAAGTGTTTTGGACAAAATCCATAAGGAACAGCCTTTTTTTTGCCATTTCTTCAGACATCTTGCTCAATGTAGCGTTTTGGGGGGCTTCCTGCTGTTCGTGGGTGGGTTGCGGCCGGGGTCTCTGTCGAAGCACTGCTGCGACAGTCTAATCTTGATTGCATTTGCTTTTCAGGAAATCCGTGGTGGAAAACAGGAGTTATGATGATTGATGATGATGATGACGACCTAGCTGCACAGCGCCGCGTTTGGACCGAAGGCCGAGAGACATTGTAAGTATGAGATTTAGCTTTTTCGCTGTTTGGTGGTGTTGTGTCGGGTGTTTTTTTGCGGGTGGGTTGGCGGGTCTTGCCTGGGGCATTCCTGGGAAGGTCTAATACCGGCTAGAAGTTAGTTGGACAAAATCCATAAGGAAACACCAGTTTTGGCACTTTGTAAGTTAGGGTTCGTTAGGGTTAGCCCTAGCAGCAGGATTGCATGTGTTTAGGGGGGTTCTATTGCAACGCGGTTCTGTTGTTGTAGAGCACTGTTGGAGCGATGCTGGCTATGGATACTTTTGCTTGCAGGCAAGTGGTTTGAATACAATCCACGGTCTGTATTTGGGTCTACTGTTACTTTCAAAGTACGTTTTGTAACCATTTTTCTGCTAGGCATCATCAAAGTGTGACTTTTTGAACCACACAGCGTACATACCTTTTATTTATTTATCAGTGGTATTGTAATAGCACTTCCTGTTTTCCGTTCAATAATTACAGGCCGGGTTTCAGTCAACATCCGCCAGGCAGGCAGTGGACAGGGTGTCTCTTCTGTCAGTGGTCACCACCACATTGATGGACGAAGCGTCAGCTGGAATGGAGGAGTGCCGCCAATAAGAGGAATTGTTTGCTGCATGCAACTTACTTACCAATTTCAACAGGACAACTCCAACAACATACGCAATACAGATACAGTATCCATTGTTGTCTTTTATTCTATGAGTGTGACTGCATGTGCTTACCTTTACTTTGTAACCAAAGATTGTCTGTAAACTCTGTATCTTCAATTATTGTTTGTCCATGCTCTGCTTTTTTTTTCTTCTCTCAACAAAACCTACCCAAAAAGAAACCCCCATTCCCATCCATTTTACAAACCCTAACCCTCTTCCCCCGGGCTGTGTTGTTTTGCTTGATGTCTGACTAAAATGACATCAATAATTCCACACACTTGCTGGGGAGGATAAGGTGATAGCAGCAACAGGCTGGTGAAGGAATACGAGGATATCTTCTAGACTTACTCAGCTTCAGTACTATATCTTCTAGTAGTAGTAGCCAATGTCAAATAAATTCAACGCAAGTACTAGTTATACTTGCAATACTTTACCATTTGTTAGGCTACATTATGGCACTGTTCTAGTGTACTGTCACCTGCTATTTTCTCGATCGTACCGTAACCGTTGTAATGCTACAGTAAGGAGTACAAACAAGGTTTCGTTTTCTTTTTTTCCATAGGCATGCAACTGCCACTGTGTCACACCACTAGTAACACCGCAATGAGGAAATGTCACCCGCCCAGGAATGACAACGTTAATCCCCATTTCACCTGGAGCCAGCCCTGGGCCTAGCCCTAATTTCTAACACAAATTACAGGTAAGATAAGCGTTTGGTGGGAGGTAGTATAATGGAGTATTATTTCGGAGTAGACAAGAGTTTGACGGTTGTACTACTAAAGTCCTACGACTGTTCAGGAAAACAAAGTTACTGTTACACCCCCGCCCCCCACCCACCAGACTGAAAAGCAGTAAAAAACAGGTATGGTCAGATAAAGTAGTTGAAAAATATATTTATTTATCCCTAACAAAATAATCTCCCTCACCCACCCTAACCCCAACGATTGTCTCTGAAACGTCCCAAAACGATCCCAACTCCCAAATCCCACCCCCCAAAAGTCTATAAAAAAAGGGCAAGGGACACTCCACTACTGGAGGGTGCTGGTGCTGGTGCATGATGCGGCATGGGCATCATACTCCTTGCGGAGGGTGGCAAGCTCGGAGCGGAGGCCCTTAACCAAGGTCTTATACCTCAGGACCTCCTGCTCCAGGTTGGACATGCGGACTCGTAGGCGGTGTTGGCGTTCCTTGCAGCTCCTGTGGGGGGCAGCTGGTGTTTCGGGTGCTTGGCGGTGGCGGTCGGCTTTCTTAGCCCGGCTCGGTCCCGCTGGTTTAGTCACGGAGGAGGATGCAGTCGAAGATGTTGCCCCGCTCGACTGCGTGTCCTCCTCCTCCTCCAGGGCCACCAGCCGCCGATACTCGGCGACTGTGGCCTCCAGCCTCCGTTGCCGGGCCAATCTAGCCTGCTCCCTCCTTGTTGTTGATTTGGAAGAAGGAGCAACTATATGAAGAAAGAAAGACATAGTCTGTAACCAATGCTCCTTATTAATAACACAAAGTGATTGAGCCGAAAGTTGGGTCACAGAGTACAAGTAGCAAATTGAAAGCACAGTACATAACTATTGAGGACAGTATCTATGTAACCCTCCCACTTCTGCATCCTTGCTCTAACAGTAGTGGTAGTTTAATGAACTAATTCTACGACCACTATGGACTTCCATTACAGTCGACTATGACAGTACACCAGTCTTATTCTTCTTCTTCTCTCTTGTTTAGGGAAATGGGTACGTTATCTTATGCAAGCCGGCAGAATGACATGGACACAGCACAGTGAAGTTGCACCCGAGAAAAAAAGTTGCACACCATGATGATGGAGACAGACTTGCGTTACTGTACCGGTCCAGTACATGCAGGTGGTGAAGCTATTACTTTTCTATTACGGGTGGCACTGAGAATACTCTGTTACAAGGGCTACTGCTTAATTAATTTACCTTTCACCCTACAGTGCAAATGAGTACTAGAAAAGGAAACTGAAGAAGCTAACTAATTTGATTATCTATCACTTCACATGGGACGTATTTAATGACAGATGAGATGACTTTAGGTGCTTTGCTTAATATTGAGTGAACACAGTGATACACCCACACATGAATGACGTACTACAAGTAAACTAAAGTTATTAAGAGAGGTACGGAGTGTCCACCGTAATAACCAGATATATGCTGTGAATGCAAACGCAATACAAAGTACTGCTACTATTCATGGTAGTATTGGACACATTTACAATTTCTTTTCCTTGCCTTCCCTGCACTGGGACGGACGTGCGGGTGCGGTGGTACATGCTCTTCAAGGTAACACTTACTTCACCTGGCGACCATCTACTCTCTCTAGATACACATTTGCTATGTAAGAGTCAGAGAATACCATGCTCCAGGCATCCATTCATTCAAAGTATACGCACACATACAGTTTCTGTTTCACCCACCCAGGCTGCTGTCCTTCCACCCATCCTTGCTTCATCATTGACCCAGCCATGCACCATACCATATTCTTTCCTTCCCAGCCACCTCTGGGTCCAAGCAAACACATATCGTTCTTCTTTGCCAGCCATCATACAAGTTCGCGTCCCACTTACTTACACCCTTCTTTCGCTTTTCGTTCATCCCATCCATCACGTTCGTCTAAGAACTTATTGGGATTCTTCTCACCAAAAACTTCACAGCTAAGTCGAAGTACATTTCGAGGAGGCTACTACCTGGTTGATTTGTAATTGTAATACACCCGTGCAGAAAGCACACTATGCAGTCTTCAATCTCAATAAGTAAGGAATATATAGCTTACCTGTTTCCGCCACCACCGTTTGATCCCCCACAGGAACGGCCACCAGCTCTTCTACCGCCGCATCCTCCCCAGAGGCCTCCGAGTCCAAGTCCAACACATCAGCCACCTCCGCGCTGGCCCCGTCACCAGATGTTACACCTACAAAGTACATTTAAGAAAGTTAGAATACACCACTCACTACTATATAATATTTGGTCTAGGAGAAATGTTAAAAAAACAGAATACAATGTAATAATTTGTGACTGTCTACTCCATAGTAAAAATGTCCCATTTTCCAGGGAAGGCTGTTGTCTTGCTGCACTTTTATGCACAACTGATGAATGCTTGCTTTTGATTTTTAACACGCACCACTTTTTCTCCTAACAGACAGAAGCTTGACTCCTGAGTCCTAAGAACACGACCAGGATCAAGTTCAAAGTAGGTGAGAGTTCGGATCGACCACAAGAAATGTGTCCAATTAATCGTCAGCACTAACCACTTTTCCGTTTACAGTTAAATAGTTTTATGACAAAGTAGATTTCAATAAATGTGTTTACTTTTAATAAAGCTTTTACACTTAAATAGACTCTGTGGTTTTTGTTCCTCTAGACTAGAGTGGATGAGCTAAAGGTTTTGGAATTTTTGCAAGCATGAGTGCCTCTGACACTTCTTGACTGTGCTGTGACTCCGTACTACTCTCTTGTCCTGCGTACGATAATCTAGAGATCATTGGGGATCTATAATCGGTGACTTCGGGAGCTGAATGACTCTGCCACACTATCTAGTCAGTAAGGAGACAGTGCATAGAGGTATTGCTGAATATAATGGGAGTCCAATGGAATTGCCAAATGTCCAATCTTAGTTAGCTACACAGACAGACTAATAAGAATAGTCTAGTAATACCACAGGGAGTCATCATATTCGAGGCAGGATAAGAATTTATATCCAGTCTACAAGAAGATCAAAGACGATTTAGAAAAAATCGAATGAGGAACGCTAGGAAAAAATAGGTACTGTTTAGTAAAATGTAAACTTACTGGGGCCAGCAAAGGAGCCCTCGCCTGCCCGATCCTGGCCTGCATCCTCAGCACCCTCCTCCTGTGTCCTCTTGCCCTTGGGGGGAGCTGATGTACAACATGAAAGAAAGAAAAACCATAAAACATGGATGAGATTTTTCAACCAAATCAAACATTTCAAAAGAACAATAACAACATATTTTGGAAAAATAGCAAATAGATAGACAACTATTCCACGGGATCTATCTCATGTGGTATACTACGTTATTCGTATTGCCTGATTTGCGGAACGTTGACTTAGAAAGTTCCTATGTAACTCAATAAACAGACTACTAAAGAGGTTTGCCTAGGCCTGGCACTGCAGGCAGTAGTGCACAACACGTGACAGACAAAGTCCATCCTGCTTGCAGATCAGTGAATACTCAAACTATCAATCCACCCGCCACCACCGCCACTATTTCTTCTGATAGCCATGTGACTGTCTAAAGGAAGGACACTGGACTTCAGTCTGTTGGGGCTGATTTATAAGTCCCTTGCGGAAGTTGCGGCTGATTTTCCTCCATTGTTGCGTGCCTTTTCTGACGCAGCGGCAGAACAAAAGACTCGCCATGGTGTTGGTGCGGCGTATATATTAAAAAAAAAAACACATATGGGCATATGGGCGATGCATCACGTTGTAAAGCCCTGCGCCATCAGGGGGCGTTCCGGCGCAAGGGAGGGCGTACCTGCGCAGGAACGAATCCTAAAAGTGGCTGAGGGAAATCTACAAGATGTCAATCAGTCATTTTTATGACAATGATGCATGACTCAAACCCTGCGCGCTTGAAGCCGACGTACGGCTTGATGCAGCATTGGGGAGATAGGGTACCCCAGAGCATTGCTGGAGCTGCGCCATCGTTGGCACGCAACTCCAGCAATGCGCTGCCTTTACGGCACAGATGCGTAAGGCTTCTGTGACGTTTTGGGCCAATGGGTGGTGGTGGCATGGCACACAATTACTGCCGCATCCCTGCTACTTTGCAGGGATGCGCCGGTAATTGAAAATATGACCCTTACTGTCTAGCATTACGCAGTTCTTTTCTTTACAGTACACTGATACATAATTTCTCAGGCCAATGAAATGCTTCTGAACACAACATACAAAACAAAGAAGCATAGTAGCAAGCAAGGCTACTGAGAAGGAGAGCAGTGCACCTGAAAATGAAATGCATAGAAGATTTTGAAATATAATTTACCTCAATGTAATCGGCAGCATTATTGCTCTTGGTAAAGAACAAAGATTTGCAAATAACAGAGCAGGATAAAACAGAGTAGTAAATGTACTACTACTACTACTCACCAAGCCCGGGGACCTCTACGCCGAGCGCGTCCAGCAAGTCCCGCTCCCGGTCCATGACATCGGTCCAGCGGTGGGTGGCCTGGTTATATGTGCGCCGGACCCCAGAGATCTTGTACATGGCCCGGCACACCTTCTCCCACCGCTGGCGGCGCTCCCGGATGCCATAGCCGGTCGCGATCTTGCCGCCTCCCAGGATCGTCTTGGGGAGGCGGCGCTGGACATGGAAGATCAGTGCCGCCACTTCCTCCGCGCTAAAGATCTCCCTCGGGACCACTTGCTCCCCCCTTAAACGCCCGCACGGGAGCCGGGCACGGGGTGCGGGACCCTTCCCCTTCTCAGGGTGCTTCCCGGCTCCCTTTACCATGGTCTGGGCAGAAATAAACTTAAATGATAAAGAAGAAATAGAATAGTGAAGAAGAAAATAAAAGAGTTTAAAAAAGTAGTTTAAAAGTAACTAAAAGCTGCAGAAAACACAAAAATATAGAGCTAGAAAAATAGAGGGTTAGATAATAAGTAAAATTAGATCAAAAAAACTTCAAACAAGCAAAGGATGGCAGAGATTGAGAGAGGATAGAGAAAGCATGCCCAGAACCATAGCAATGAATGAGAAACAAGATGGCCGCGCCCGTTCACGACCGCGTGGGTAAGTTCGCGCGAGATTTTCCTTGCGAGTACGCGCGAACTTGTACTCGCGAGCAGCACACTTTGCGAGATTACACATAGCGGGCGGAAACGGAATTACGTCACGCCAACAAGATGGCCGCGCCCGTGTACGACCGATAGGGTAACTTGGCAAACGAATAGCTAGAAGCGCCTCGCGAACACGCGCAAGATCACGCGAACATACACGTCGCAACAAAAACAATTTTGTATTCGCACGTATTCGCGGCTTCCGAAATCGATCTCGCACGGATTCGCGCCCCAAATAACGCGCGAAATTGCAAAAAAAACGATTTTAGCTAAAATGAAAGCAATGAGCAGGTGCAAAAGTTCAAACTTAACATTAGTAACATTCAAGGTAGTGCTTCCTGATGGGCCCCTCCAGAGTTTGCAACAATTCTATGACCCTGCTATGACCCAAACAGCAGGCTCATAGAATAGCACCATAAAGGTCCTGTAAAAAAAAAATTTCACTGCAACAAAAAGCAAATTACAGATAAGGAAGGAAGCAGGTGCCAGCCAGACTGGAACTTTCAAAATTACTGACACATTAATGAAACACAAATTAATTGATGGCAGTTGAAGAAGGGCAGGTGTGCTAGCTTTTTTCAACCACCATAATCTACAGTAATAAATAAACCTAATAGGTGCCTGTGAGGATGTACTAGAGGGTGGCATGGGTGTCCCAGAGGGTGGCAGTGGTGAAACAGAGGGTGCTGTGAACCTGTGATGATAAACCAGACGTAGAAACAACATAGTCGCGGCCGTTGCAAGCCGAAAAGTAAGTTCGCAATTGCGAACTTGTCCCAAAATCGGCGCGAACACGCGCCAACACAAAAAACGGAAAAATCCGCAAGTCCGCTAGAGTTCGCGGATCTTCGCGGATTGCGAATCCGTAAATACGCAAGTTCGCGGATTGCCAATCCGCAAAATCCGCCCATGCTTAACCCTAGCCTCCCTGTCCCTTTCCTCCTGCTCTGTCCACCTTTCCTCCTCAGAGGTAGGTGTGGGGGGCCCCACCGCTTCCTCCTCCCAGACCGCCCAGCGCACCCTTGTCTCCTGCACAAGAAGGTCGCTGTTCCCTGATCCTGTCTGCCAATGGCATAGTCTCCCACCGGGGAGGAAGGGGGGGAAATACCCCCACACCCCCACACCCTGCATCTGCACCCAGGGCCCCACCACACTAAAATGCCTGGGGGGCCACCCACCCCCAGTCTTATCAAGCACCCTGGCTTCCTCCACAGAACCCCCCATGCGTGGAGGTGCTTGCACATGACCCCCTGGAAAGGTCAATGGGAGGTCCTCCCATCGCCCCTCCTCATTGCCTAACTCAATGGTGCCCCTTTCCACAGCAGCCGCCAGAAAATCACCCCCTGGGGCCTACCCTCCCTCCCCCCTGCCACCTGCCTGCTTCCTATTTGCAATCAGGGCCTCCGGAGCTGGCTGGGGCCAGCCCCCTCCCCCCTTTCCTTCCCAACAGGACCAGGCCTGCCACTCGGCCCCTGCAGTCCTCCCCGTGACAACGCAACCCTCGAAGGCCCTCCCACCTCAACTTCGCTGATATCTAAATGCTTAGGCAGGCTCTTAACGTCGGCCTCCGCGTGCCGTCTCTTTCTCTACACCCACCCCGACCCCTCCCAGGTGCACTTCTCCCGGGCGGTGGTGACTCTGCCATGCAAGCCTCCACCGCAATACCAGCTGAGGCCTCGCACGGGGCATGAGACACACCCACCCACGCCTCTTCAAGCACGCCAGGCCAGAGGAGATCCTCCCGGCTGGCGGGGCCCAGTATCCTCAGGGCCTCCCTCACCTGCTCGGCAGACATGTCTGCCATTGCGCTCTACCCACGTCGATCAACGCATGCTCCTCGCTGCCGCCAAAACACCACCAACCAGTGGGTCCGCCTCAACCGTCGCCCACCTGAAACCTAGACACTAACTAGGCCCCACAACTTCCCCTTTCCTAAACTCGACCCTCTCGATGGTGCCAGAATGCAGGAAGAGGAAGTCACCTTCCTCCCCTGCATTCTTATACCCACCCCCCAAACCCCACCCCTGACCTAAACCTGGCCTTCCTGCACGAAAGACCCCGGGGGAAAGACTAGTCAGAGACTCTGCTTCCCCAGGGGCCCACCATAGTCGCCAACATAGAAAATGTACTTTCATTGATTGCTCTCTGCCACGGAAATCGACGGGGCAGAACATCGGAACACCTTTAAATGGACATGTACCGAAGTTGTAAAAATAATCCTGTGTCCAGCAGCATGGCGTTTATTGCAAACACTGGGAAATGCTGTGTTTGTGTCAGAGGGTGGTCGGAAGCAGCATTTTGGCTAAAGCAATGTTTAAAAAAAAAAGTTCTGCAAACAATAGATGAAGAAAATAAGGGTAAGGAGACCGTGCTTGGCCGGTGCTCCTTAGCCTTGACCGAAAGTGATGTATCCGCTGCCTCAATGACTTATGAGGCAGCAAATAGGAGCGATGGATGAGGAAACCAATTGTAAGTAGCAGGCGGGAATAAAGTTGTTTTGTTGAATACAAGAGGTCTTGCAGACAGCGCTTGCATGCTGATGGTCGACCTAAAACGACTCAAAAGGCAGCAAAAAGGAGCGATGGAGGAGAGAACCAATGGTAAGTAGCAGGCGGTAAAAAACTTGTTTGTTGACTACAAGAGGTCTTGCAGAAAGCGCGTGTGTGCTGATGCTCGACCTAAATATGGACACTTGTATTACAATGTGAGAAAAAGTAGATCATTGCTCTAGCAATGAAAGTAAATGATCTTGTGCACCAGCATTTTGTTTAAATACATGACATGGACCCTATAATGAGCAGCACACTTTGCATATAGTGCCTAAATTCAACACTTTGGAAATTTGCATGTTAAGGGTTGCATGACTGACTGCATGCATTGATGCCTTATTTCATTTTGCATTTGTTTGTAACGTCACTCTGCCCTGGGAGTGTCACAACATATTAAAGTACAATAAAAGTTAGGAGATTGGATCTCACATTACATTAATCATTAGAGTAACAATGCCCATTACATTAATCATTAGAGTAACAATTAGCAAAGTAAACAAGCATTGCCAAAGTCAATTCAATAGGCACATGCACGTGTGATTTATCTACTGCACACTTGCAATGTTTGACTTTTATTTGTTATTTACGGATCCAAGACTGCCAATGCCACTTGAAGCGATAAAGGAACAAATATTTTTACCTGCAATAAAATGTTTTTCGTAAAGCAGAGCAGCTGGGCATAAAATGACAATTGACAAGCTATCCAAAATATATATATATATTCACTGGAAAAACCATAGGTTTCAGGGACGTTATAGTTAGTTAGACATTTGACTCATTTAAAACCAGAGAAATTCACCAGTTATAGTTAGTTGAGCTAACTATAACTCGCGTGCTCGCAATGACTGCTGATGACGTCACATATTACATCACTCATGACATGGTCAGTGACATCACTGATGACATCTCAAATGACATCACTGATGACATCACTTATGACATCATCCACGTGATAATCTGATGCACATACTGATGCTCTAATATAACGTCTCTGAAACCTATGTTTTTTTCAGTGAATTTCGCAACTCGATTATCCTTTTTTTTTACGTTAAAAATTATGTAATGTTTTATATCTTCCCCAAAAAAATGTATATCTTTTTTTTTTGAGAAAACTACAGTCCCGTACTGGTATTCTACCAAGCTTGATCAGCACGCAAATCCTATCCACCACATTTAAATGATGCGCATTTCGTATCCGACGGGTTTGTGCCACCACATCCCGCGTAACAACATATACATATGAGGTCGCGCCAGCTGCTTCTTTGGTATGCGACGGGTACACACTACCAAGCTGCGCGTTACATCATATTACGTGTGGGTCGCGCCCACTGCGCGTTGTATATGCGAAGAGTGCACACTGCCACGCCCTGTATTACGTCAGAGACGTACGGTGTCACGCCACGTACGCCATTCCCTCATTTTTTGTTTGTCTCAAACTATATCTAAATAACTTTAAAGTGTATATGAGAGCAAGCATTAATGAAAAATATTTTAAACATTTATACATTTCTAAATGTAATAAACTTATATTATAGTAAATATATTATCTCAAAATCACGCCGGGTGCGTTCTCCTTGCCCGCTGGGTGCGCGATTGCAATGTGACCTTAAAAAAAAGCATTTAATTAGTTCATAACATTTCCCATTGTAACAGTTGGAAAACGCCACCCATTTTAGTCAATCTTTGTACTGCATTTGATGAGACACACCTCTTCTGCTTAGAGAGCTTTTTTCTAAACTTTTTGCGATGTACACATATCTTACACATATCTTACACTACACACAACATGCAACCATCATCTTCATCAATATTCATGGTCTGTAAAGTAACCTTCCACCTGTGATAGCCATGCACCTAAAAGATACATAACCGAAGTTTTCTTCACTACCAGAGGTAACATGGCTGCATTCGCTGTACACAGCACAATGTAATGTAGTACGGCCCAGAGGCACTATCAAGCATAGATAATGAACACACGGACACAGATAGATAGTAGAAGTGGGTACGGGCACGTGCGCTCGACTCCTTTTTATTACCAGGGTCACATATCTAGCGACGTCTGTGCTGGATACGTGTGGAGTAAGTGTAAACCAGCCCTCAGAGAATGGTTGCTGCAATCATCAACTACAAAAGTAATCATCGGATCACACGGAGACATTCAATAATAAAAGAATCAATAGTTTGTGTTGCAGTAAAGTAGGGACAGTAGATATGAAATAATACAGAAAAAATTCTATCATAAAAGAACCACAACTTGTAGTATACTGAGACACAATCAATAGATGTGAAATAATACACAAAAAGATTATATCATAAACGCTCCAACAGTACTAGTGCACTCACATAGCCACATCAAAAGCATTCAGCATGTACACAGCCAGCGATGATGCGTGCTGCGGGCGGGCGATACTGGGAGCAACATCTGTTGCCATCAACACTGCATCATCTGCAATAGCGACTCGATCTGAATTGTGAACACTGCTGTCTGCAGAGTAAGCCAGACAGAGCAGTCACCAAAGGCCCACAGCCACGTGGCATTGACTTGAGCTCCACAGTTTTCAGTACGGGAAGCAACAAAAAAGCATGTGCCGGCCCAGCCGTGATGTGTATGAGTGGTGCAGACAGAGCGCACTGCAGCAATGTCTTTTCCTGCTGGACTGCGTCATCTACAATACCGCCTCAATCTCAAATGTGTACACTGCTGTCTGCAGTGTAGGCCAGAGAGAGCGTTCAGCAATGGCCCTCAGCCATGTGGCATTGACTTGAGCTGCCCAGTTTGTCATACGCGAAACAAAAAAAAGCGTGTATGGACCCTTTAATGATACATATGCATGGTGCAGACAGAGCGCACTGGAGCAATGTCTTTTCGTACAGGACTGCGTCTTCTACAATAGCGACTCAATCTGAATTGTGAACACTGCTGTCTGCAGTGTAGGCCAGAGAGAACAGTCAGCAAGAACCCACAGATACGTAAGGTCGACTTGAGCTACAATTTGTCATACGAGAAGCAACAAAATGTGTGTACGGGGATGCGATAATGCGTGTGCATGGTGCTGACAGAGCGCATAGCAGCAATGTCTTTTCCTACAGGACTACCTCATCTACAATACCGACTCGATCTGAATTGTGAACACTGCTGTCTGCAGTGTAAATTGAAGGCAGTACTCACACAGACATCCGTGAATACTTTTTCTCCCTTCCTCTTCACAAAATACAACAACATAAATTACAGCAAACTCTGCAAAAAATAAATCAAAACAATTCAAATTCCGATCTCTGCTGTTCACAATGTAGACTATTCAGTGTTCCTTTGCACTTGCAAGATAAATTTGGTCATTGTACTAAACCTATAAGTCATCTAAAAAAATGTCTTCAAGCAAGTATACTAAAAGGGTAATGTGTATATTTTAATAAACGTAGTTACTTGACTACTGGATTCTGTAATTAAACAATCACTACTCGATCTGAATTGCGAACACTTCTTTCTGCAGTGTAGGCCAGATAGAGCGGTCAGCAAGGGCCCACAGCTAAGTAACGTGGACTTGAGCTCCCCAGTTTGTCATAAGCAAAGCAACAAAAAGCGTGTGCGGAGCCTGTAATGATACGTATGCATGGTGCAGACAGAGTGCACTGAAGCAATGTCTTTTCCTACAGGACTGTGTCATCTATAATAGCGACTCAATCTGAATTGTGAACACTGCTGTCTGCAGTGTTAATTGAAGGCAGTACTCACACAGACAACCATGAATATTTTATTTATTATTTATTTTATTTTTGATATTTATAAAGCGCAACAATTGCCCGTAGGCGTCTCGGCGCTGTCAGTTCAAAATTGTGCACAATGAAAGATAGAGAGACAGTGAGTTTATTGGTCAAACAACCATGTCTTCAAAAGTCTGCGGAACTGAAGAAGTGAGAAACTTGTCCTGATGTTATGAGGGAGAGTGTTCCACAGTTTGGGTGCAGCCACTAAAAAGCGGCGGTCACCCCAAGACACTGTTTTGGATCGTGGGATCACTAGTTGGTGTAGAGTGGAGGAACGAAGATGTCTGCCAGGAATGTATGGTTTCAGTTGATCCTTGAGATAGTGAGGTCCTTGATTGTTGAGTGCCTTGTACACTATGCACAAGGATTGAAACTTTATTCTGTTCCGGATCATAAGCCAGTGGTGTTCTTTTATAGTTTCGGTTATGGAATCGATTTTATTTATTCCAGATAGCAGACGTGCGGCCGCATTCTGTATTGACTGTAGTTTCTTTATGACTCGGACCTGGGCGTTAAGGAATAACCCATTGCAGTAATCGAGAGACGATAAAATACTTTTTCTCACTTCCTCTTCACAAAATATTTATTACAGAACTCTACAATAAATAAATCAAAACAATTTGAATAGCGATGTCTGCTGTCCACAGTGTAGACTAGTCAGTGTTTCTTTGAACTTGCAAGATGAATTTGGTCATTGTAGTAAACATATAAGTCATCTAAAAAAAATTCTTCCAGCAAGTATACTAAAAGGATATTGTGTATATTTCAATAGACGTTCTAGTTACTTGACTACTGGATTCTGTAATTAAACAATCACCATGCGATCTAAATTGTGAGCCCCGCTGACTGCAGTGTAGGCCAGAGGCACTATTCATTAACGCCTCACAGCCACATACCATTGAATTCGAAAGCATGGAGTTGGTTGCACCAGATCGGAGGGGGTACACAGAAATAATCACAGACTTGAACTTCTAACATCCTCAATCATAGAATCAAGACCCCGTTTCACTGTTCGGACCTGCTGTACCACGGTGTACTCCACTGACTGGTGTCAACCAAGCACAATAATCATGTGCAACAGTTAGCTACGGAAGCACCGAGTCTGATGCAACTCAACGAAGGGAGTTCTATGAAAACCAAGCAGCAGGTAGTATCGGACATCTTCCATTGTAGAATCAAGACACGTTCCACTATTGGGACCTAGAGTTAGTTGCACCTGATCGGAGGTGGTACACAGAAATAATCACAGACTTTAACTTCTGACATCCTCAATCAAAGAATCAAGACACCGTTTCACTGTTCGGACCTGCTGTACCGCGGTGTACTCCACAGACTGGTGTCAACCAAGCACAATAATCATGTGCAACAGTTAGCTACGCAAGCACAGAGTCTGATGCACCTCAACGGAGGGAGTTCTATGAAAA
The DNA here is from genome assembly GCF_964261635.1 of Lissotriton helveticus. Taxonomy (NCBI): domain Eukaryota; kingdom Metazoa; phylum Chordata; class Amphibia; order Caudata; family Salamandridae; genus Lissotriton; species Lissotriton helveticus. The sequence goes on from NC_136057.1 coordinate 291,381,256, forward strand.
CCAAGCAACAAGTAATATTGGACATCTTCCAGTGTGGGATCAAGACACCCTTCCACTATTGGGACCTAGAGTAGGTTGCACCTGGTCGAAGCGAGTACCTTCATCTCCACTCTCAGATGCAGTTCTAACATCATTCATTGTGGGATCAAGACACCATTCCACTGTTGGGACCTACAGTTGGTTGCACCTGGTCAGAGGGGGTACACAGAAATTATCACCGACTTTAACTGCTAACATCATCAATCATAGAATCAAGTCCCAGTTTCACTGTTCGGACCTGTTGTACCGCAGTGTAGTCCAGCGATTGCCAGCTGCCAAGCCCAATAATCATGTGCAGCAGTTAACTACGGAAGCACAGATAATGGAGGGAGTTCTGTTAAAAGCAAGCAGCAGGTAATATCGGACATTGTCCAATATGGGATAAAAACACCGTTCCACTGTTGGGACCTAGAGTTGGTTGCACCTGGTTTAAGGGAGTACCTTCATCTCCACTCTCAGATGCAGTTCTAACTTCGTCCATTGTGGGATCAAGACACTGTTCCACTGTTGGGACCTAGAGTTAGTTGCCTCTGGTCGAAGGTAGTACCTTCATCTACACTCCCAGATGCAGTTCTAACACCGTCCATTGTGGGATCAAGACACTATTCCACTGTTAGGACCTAGAGTTGGTTGCACCTGGTCGAAGGGAGTACCTTCATCTCCACTCTCAGATACAGTTTTAGCATCGTCCACTATGGTATCAAAACACCGTTCCACTGTTGGTACCTGTTGGCCTACTGGGTTAGTAGTATACCGAGCACCCTATGGTGCTGGGCCTCAGGCTGGGCGCTGTGTGCCTGTGTCACACTAGCCAGCGTTGATCTCACCTTCCGACCTCGCAGACCTGTGGGGCATATGTGCGTCGCAGCGGCCGTGACGGTTTCTGAATACCAGCAGGCTGAGAGCATCATTCATGCTGCCCCAATCGCTCACAGGGTCAACCTCATGAAGCTGTAAGCTGCGCAGACCTGGCAGACATGTTCACCATTCCGGAAGAGAACCACACCCACACAAACGTGCCTTTTATTCATACCAATACGCTAGCCTTGCGTACGCCGAGCCAGCCCACTACGCTAAAGATTTGGGGGGGGGGGCACGTATGCGCTATGTTTTCGTAATCTTCTCTACTGACTATACTATCATGGTTGCGTCCACTGTCTACTTCACTCAATAGACCATAAGTGTATGTTCACATGTACATGTCTGTGCTCTGCATACTCAAGTCTGTCTGGCACATCCCTTCAACACTTTACATTGTATACTTTTATAATAGAGAATCACTTCCCACCTTTGCACATACTTTGCTCCATTCTCTCCCCTCATTCTGCATTGTGTGGCAGAGGTGCCATGCCATGCTTGGTTTGTATACATGGCTAGCCACGGTTTCCACAGTACGTAGTGTTGTTGTGTCCGCTAAGTGTACATGTTGTTTGCCTTGTTGCATGTGATTATATAAGGTAGCGCGTTTATTCTCAAGCATTGGTTTCTCCCATTTACATATCGCTGTCTCAAAGAGGATACAGAACTTTTTCTCACAAGTGGAAAGTGCGATCACAATGGCACTCATACATTACTATCCAAGAATGTCCAACTGCACAACGCTTCTAAGCTTACAGCCCCCAAGCTTGCGTGCTTTCTTAAAACCACGCCAACTCCCACAATCAGCCCAACATTCACACAGCTTTCTAACAGCACTTATCTGCTTCTCAATAACATGCACTCCTACGGAATATGAACTGGCATACCGTCTGTCCCTACTGTTTCAAACTGAGTAACTTCCTGTGGCAATGTCTATTCCCACCCACACAAAACAACTCCCAAACTTCAACTTGACCTTCAAAACCTACTTTGAAAACAGATTTAATTAAACTAACTAAAGTGAAACAGCTTTTGTTCAGAACAGAAGTGTCCCTCACTTCTGCAAAAGAAATTTATCGACTGCAGATAACACGAACTTCAAGTAAAATACAGTCCCTTTTAAATACGAACCTCCCATTACACTTTGTGAATTGTTGCACAATTTTCAACACATCTCACACTCAAGGTCTGGCACACTTTTAACACGGTCTCCTGCGGCCTTCTCAACTTCTTCAAACTGTTTTTGGTATAATACCAGACTTCATTTATTCAATGATCTATGGAATAACAGGAACAGTGCCCATAATTCTTGCTCTCTTTGCGGCCATCCTACTACTATTTTTGCTTCTAAAAAACTGTCTGCGCTCCCGGTGCTAACAACCATGTCCGACAGAATATGCCTCTGCCGAAGCTACATCAATACTGCAAAAAATGGAACAACTTTTCGGCTGCCTGCCTCTATCTATTATCGGAGCCAGCTACAACATGACATTTATTTACACATATGCAATTTGCATACAACCATCTTTTTATTGCAAAACTTGCCCATTTGACTGTTGAATGGATCTATGCCTTGCCAACATTCCAACAATCGCTCCCGATATCCAGCAGGTAATGGAGTATCTTGAAAACCATGAACTTGATTGTTCAGGCAGTGGAGCAATGGCAGACACAACACAAAAAGGTATTGTGGGGGAATTGGATTTCTGCACAGCCGCAAAAGATCTCCTGCAACTTGCGTACTTCGATAACATCACAGATTGCCTGCCAATTCAAATTGCCCCTTCCACATTTGAGGAACCTTACTGTCCCTTCGAGGAAATTAATTGAATTGCTTTGCTTTTCTCACACGATGGCAAAAATGACCTCTTGGAACATTACGTATCTCAAGCCGCTGAAGAACTTCCGACTGCAATCTCCAAGACTTGTAAGAAATTCACATTATTCTTGGATTGTTTTTTTCAACTTTTTTTTACTTTTACCTTTCAATTTTTTTAATACACTTAAATTGAATTATTTTCATATAATAACTTCACGCATTTGAACTCTATTTTCATTATTGCCCCATACGTCTCCACTCTAACCAGGGATTGGTGATGTATGGCCTATGCAAATACGCTATTTACTTGCTAAATTAGCCTAAATCCGACATCCATTTTGAAACCATGTCTATTCTTTGTGCATATGTCTCTCTCTGCCTGCCTGTTATCCACAAAGCCCTTTCACAAAAATGTACCTTTATTTTCCTTATAGAATTTAGAGTCTTTCAACTCTAATATCTATTGTTGATTTCACATGGAACTGTAACATGTCATGTGGAATTCACTGATACAGGAGCTTACGTTTGAATCCAGCAGAGCAGCTTAGAATTTGCCTCAGCTGGAAGCTATTGCACCAGTTGGTCCATTTATGGCACTTAAATAAAGACACTTTTTATATAACTTTCAAACTCCATCGCTTTATTACACACAGTCACTTTCTTAAACACACCTGATTTCAACCATTTGTCTTCTGTGGCATTGCAACATTCTGCATTATATTCTTCACGATTATTTCTTTATTCCTGCTTGGTAAAACACTGCATTCGAGTCTTCGGACCGGTAGGGGTGGGTAGTTTGCTTCCAACTCCCTGTATAGTATAAATGCATACTAACACTACTTACACAGGTATGGTACTGCGGCCAGTCTCCTACAGCACCCACAGCACATCACTTTACAGAAATCAGCTCACAACTTAGACTCACAGTTTCATCCCCGAGTCTTCAGAGCGGTACCAGTGAGTAGTTTGCTTCCCACTCCCACTATAGTCTAAACGCATACTAACACCACCTGCACAGCAATGCTACAGTGGCCCTTATGCTACAGCGCCCAGAGCACATCAGTTTACAGCACCCAGCTCACAGTTTAGGCTCACGCTTTCATCCCCGAGTTTACCGGCACCTCACCTCACCACCATCTCACTCTGGGCAATACACCACTTTCACACTGGTAAGGGTAAATACTTCGCTTCACACTCCCTCTATAGCACACCCTAACCACCCTACAAAGCTCACAGTGCTGCTACCCTCCTCTTTCCTACTTTTTTTGCCCTTTTTTGCCCTTACTCGCTTCAACTGAATCACAAAATGACGGCCAACACTTCCTAGTTGCTACCGCTCGCACCGCTCACAGCCAATAAGCAGCAAGCTCATGCTGGTAACGCCTCAGCCAATCAGATGTCAGAATTCCAAAATATTGATAGCTGTAAATTTCAATATTTCTCCAAATCTACTGAACAAATTGACACCAAATAAACAAAAGTGTGCTTTCTAGACCAAGACCCTTCTCCCTGCCAAATTTGGGGTAATTCTGTTCACCAGTTCGACCTGTAGCCTTGTCTAAAGTTTCCTATGGAAATTAACATAGAGAAAACACGTTTGGGACCCCCTTTTTTCTCAGCCCCCCCTTGACGAATCACCCCAGACGTTCAACATAGGAGCTGATATGAACAAGGAATTCGTTTTGAAGATTTAATGAAGATTCATGAAACAACGCCAAAGTTATAAGCAAAACAAAAAATGCTCTTCTTATGGAAACTTGGTCCTAACTATAACTACCTACTGGCAAACCGTAGTAGGTAAAATATATGCTGCTGCCTCCCGAATAAAAAAAGGTGAAAGCGAACGTTGTGAGAGGTGTCTTCCTTTGCGAGCAAACTCAATTGGAATATATATATGAAGATACCTCTCACAACGTTCGCTTTCAACTTTTTTTTATTCGGGAGGCAGCAGCCAGCAGAAAAGGCCCTCTCAACGTTAGTGAACACCGTTGATGCCATACGTGTTTCGGAAGACTTTCCTTTGTCTGTAGCTTGGCGTGTAAGGGGGAAAGGGGTTGCACACTTAATTTATCCAGGTGATACTGCAGTTCTTAGTCCCGCCCCACTGAGCGTGTGCTCGCTATGCCCTCTGGTTAATGTCATTTTTAGCAAAGTAGTTTTCCATAGTGGATGTCGCTTACTCTCTCCTTCCTGCTGCACTTGGAGCACTGATTGAAACATCCAGCAGTCCCATTGAGCAGATACCAATTTCAATTACTATTCACTTGGTTTAGAATTGAACTGAATTTGTGTATTTTTTTCTAACTTTGCCAGGAGTGGACACTTAAACCTCACTCTTCCAGTAACACAACTATTTTCTCTTGTAGCTCTGGTGCACATTTCATGAGAAATCGATGGTGAAGGTTGGATGTCAGAAAACACTGGATGATCTGAAGCTGGACTATCTTGATATGTACCTGATCCACTGGCCAATGGGGTTCAAGGTGCATTTGGATATCAGTGTTGCTCTATATTGTTTATTGTGCACAGTATAAACATAACGAAGCTCTACTAATTACACCACTTTGCTATTATGCTTTGGATGTGGTCACTGGTCTTGCATTTGCCTTTAGAAAGGATGCAAAGGTGTGCAACCAGACCCCAAAAAGCTTCTTATGTGAGATGTTGTTATTTTCCTTTGACAGGCCGGTGACACGCTGATCCCACTTGATGAAGATGGACATGCAATCAGGAGCAACGCTAACATTCTGGAGACTTGGGAGGTAGGATTGGGAAGGCTGTGCTGCTCCAGGAGTCCCAGTATCAGTGGTGGATGAATTGTGGATGTCTATAGTGACCATAGTGAGACTGATACTTTTGCTGTTTCATGACCTCTGTTTTGCGTGTCCTCTCAGGGATATGTTTAGATTTTGCCCTCTACCTCTGCTTGGTGTTACAATAGAACGGACACTTTGGTGATACTGTCACTAGACATACATAGACGTATGAGAATGTGTTGAAAACTAATTTAAATAGTTATATGTTTGGTTTTATTTCGAATGAACAATGACTTTTGCCACATTTTGTAATCAACAGAAAGCATTCACTGCTGAGCACTTAACTACCTCTTACTAATCGTTGGCAAGTTGGTTCTCCATCAGCCATTTTTGTAACATCCTCACTGCACACTTTAAAATTATGGAGTTTTTATTTCATTTTCTGGGTGAAATTGCAAGTAAAAAAAAACTGTGCTCCAAGGAGATTCTACTCTTGTGCAGCCACATTGTTTTTCTTGTATGGTGCTCGATTATGATGTTTCTCTTGCGGTGTAGATTGCGGGGTATAATGTCTCAGATTGTGTGCCTTTTGGGCTACATCAGGTATTTTTGGGGTGGCGAGAATTGGAGGTGTGTTTGCCCTGATAACTTGGTGTTACTTTGGTGTTACAACAGAACGCACACGTTGGTGATACTGTCATTAGACATACATAGACGTATGAGAATGTGTTGAAAATTAATTTTAAAAAGTTATATGTTTGGTTTTATTTCGAATGAACAATGACTTTTGCCACATTTTGTAATCAACAGATAGCATTTACTGCTGAGCACTTAACTACCTCTTACAAATCGTTGGCAGGTTGGTTCTCCACCATCCATGGTTGTCACATCCTAACTGCACCCTTTAAAATTATGGAGTTTTTTTATTTTATTTCCCGGGTGAAATTGCAAGATCAAAACTGTGCTCCAATGAGTTTCTACTATTGTACAGTAACATTGTTTTTCTTGTATGGTGCTCGATTATGATGTTTCTCTTGCGGTGTAGATTGCGGGTTATAATGTCTCAGATTGTGTGCCTTTTGGGCTACATCAGGTATTTTTGGGGTGGGGAGAATTGGAGGTGTGTTTGCTCTGATAACCTGTGAATTCTTTGTGCTTTATGAAGTTGCGTATCTTTGGTGCTACATGGAATCATGCAGTATTTGTTGCGTGGAATCTTCGTCTTTGTTACTGGGGTCTTTTTCTAGACTATGTGGATAAATATATTTATTGTACTTAGGAGCCTTTTGTACTGGTTGTATTACAATTAGATTGCGGGTTGCTTTTTTTATGCGAGGGGCTCTAAATATTTTAGACTGTATGCGTCTGTGAGCAGGCTGTCATCTGTTTACCATTGGATCGCTACGTCTTTGCAGTTTGTTGGGGCTTGTGGACACTTACATCTCATTTGACCTCTTGAAGGGCATGGAAGAGTTGATGGATGCTGGTATGGTGAAGGCCATTGGAATATCCAACTTCAATCATGCTCAGATGGAAGCCATCTTGAACAAGCCAGGACTTAAATATAAGCCAGCAACCAATCAGGTAAAGCTTTCTTCAAAGCTGCATGAGATGAGTTCAGATTGTATTAGTAGATGATCACAATAATAATACTTGCTGCCTTTATTAACACATCATTGGGTGTTTACTGTAGTTGTTCACTGTTTAATGGCCACTCAGATTCAGTGGGCTATACTCACATTGATCAGTAATCCAGGCAGAAGGGGAAAGCCATAACTGAGATCCCAGGTAGTGACTATGAAACCAATAAGGGAAGTGGAGGTCTTACCCACTCTTCTCCAAGAGGCTGGAAGGCTGGCGCTGATGAGGTACCAGACGTCCCAGAATGCAGGTGAAAGTTTGCCAATGTCCTGATATTATTGACTGCTTATCGGAGAGAAACTCAAAATGTAACTGATACCATACGGGTAGACTAGATGAAAGTGGTAGTGTTTTTTCACCCATTGTTTTCTGTGAATATATGCCAATTTGGCCACACATCAAAGTCAACAGTGTGGCAGGCACTATTCTCCAAGAACCATTCATCGAATCCAATTTTTTGTATGCGTACAGTCACAAAGCAGCCGTAATAAAGACAATTGGTAGTATGTAGACCCTTTAAATGAGTATATGTTTAGCAGATTCAGTACTCTCAACCCGTACTTTTCCAGCATTGGATTATCTTTAAGGTTCCTAAACTTTAGCACAGATTTATGAAAAATTCACACAAAGCAGCTGCATTGCGTGAAAGGGAGAGAGCAGAATGGCACCATAACTACTAAAGTATCAGCTCTACCTAAGCTGGCACATGTTTGGCTGCCATGCTCTAACAAAACACACCAGTGCGCCATAGTGCAAGGGTGTGTGTGTTCTGTAAGCATAGTTTTTGTACTGGAAGGGTACCTTTCCAGTACAATAGCTATCATTTAACACTTTCCCACTTTGTATGTGTGCTGTACAATGAAACACACATTCAAAGTAGATGCAATTGGAAAAATGAGGAAAAGGGATAGCATTTGTCTTTGTTACACCTGCCTCGACGAGGCATGGAATTCTGTTGCAAATCGCTGTCTTGTAGATAAGGATTTGTCACAAAACCCATGGGAGGTTGCATGTGAACGCTCATATACCACCCATAGAACACCCCCTTGACACAAAGCAAAGCAAAGCAGCGCTTAGCTGAACTTTGTGTTATTTCGGGAAACTATATGAAACTGTAGTGTAGTTCCTATTATCCCAATAGGCTCTGCGCATTGGAATAATACCTTCAATAGTATAGGCCTAGACCAGACGTTAACTAGGTCTACTACTGTCGATATTAGACTTAAAGTTTTGGGTTTGCCAGCTAGCTCAGAGTTCACTAGAAACTTTCTCGAATAGGCAAGGAGGAGTTGAACCTCCCTGGATAGACAAGAAGGGATTTAGTTTCTGACAACCATAGAACATGACAACTTTGCTCTCCCCTAATCAAGAGTGTATCTCTAGAGTCGTGTGAACAAAAGGCAATTTATTTTACTCAGTCAGTACGTGCATTGTTAGTCTCATCAGATTGTAGAGAAAAGGAAGAGACGGGCGTGTTCAATAAAAGATGTTATTTATTGATCAGTCTCTTTTCTCATACAAGAGAAATGGATCGATATTATTGCAATACTTATAGTTAAGTAAAGTGCATACATTAAAAGCAGAAGTATAAAATAATACTGTAAAAACATTGATATGGTTTCTAAGCCATATGAAGGTTTAAAATGAATAAAATATATACATACACATATACATTTGACTAATCGTACTCAACTGGTGTTTCTAGCTACGCCTACCCCGTGTACCTGACCTAAGCCTAATACGTGGGCGGGAATAGAAAGTTACAATTTAAGTTAAGTTTGTTTTGCCAAGTGACTGACTAAAGAATTCTCTGCGAGGGGTTATTCAGTTCTGTACCTGGAATTTAGGATGGATGAGGGATGGTATCTCTCGTCTCTGGTCTCGATATTCCAGGCTGCCTGCGAGGGCTACCCGGAAGCGCCGGAGCTGGATTTCTCGGCAGGAGAAAAGGCAGCGTGTCGTTCTCAGCGCGTCAAGAAGGCGGGGCTGCGCCAGCGGGGTCTGCTCTGCTCTGGGCTTCGGCAAGTCTGGCTGCTCCGATCTCGTCACCACCGCGTGTGTTTGCATAGGGCAATATCGGTAATATTTATACCTTTAAGGTGCCGAGATTGACGTAAGGATGGACATAGATACGTCAATAAGGATGTCATACGACTTGGTCGTTAGCACATTCTTTTGCTGAAGTTCTCGAAGAAATCAAAACAATGGCCGCAGGGTTTTTCCCAGGTTGACATAGGTTTGATTTGTTTTGAGAACTCCGTATGCCTTATCAGAGGCTGGAGGAATATCGCTTGTCTAATTAGATGGCAAGCGTTATGACCTAATCAGATAACACGTTCCTGTGCCGTAGTGTGGCTTTATCAGATAACGGTTCCTGCATCATGGGGGTTTTCTGCCTCATGGGCTGGCTGCTAGTTAACTTGTTAACCAGAATAGGGTCAGGAATAGGGGGATCGATACAGAACCTATAGGAATACATCACACCCACTCCACGCTAACTATGGACATATTTACTAATCTATGCATAGTAAAACATACTGTAGAGTATAGTGTATACCTTACCACCCCAAAATACATAAATGCATTTTGAAATTATCAAATATACGGAAAAATGCAGTCATATGTATAGTATGCACTCAAGCTGTAGAATATTGCTAAAGTAAGCACGCATTTGTATACATTATTGCTATTTGGTATATGAAAATTTACACATGAAATGGCTCTTAATACAGAAAGAAGGTTCGAGACCATTTCATCACAGAATAAGAATGATTATGAACATACCAGCGGGCAGCTAATGTCTATAAGCTATCTAACATTAGAAATGTTAGTTCTCTAAGAATAGTTCTTACTTTAAGCAGAAGATAAGTGTCCCGAAAAATATGCAAAAATATTTTGGGGCTGCTGAAAAAATTGCTGTCCGTGAACTGGAGGGAAAATTGTTCATGGTATTCTGTTATTAAAGTTGAAGGCCAAATTCAGGGAACGCCGTGTGCGAGCTTGCTCAAAAGTCTCTATTTCTGCTCTGGTGAGAACATCATATCATTTAGGCTTTCGAAAAAGCTGTCAACAGCTTCCTGGGAGAGTTCCACTAACTCGGAAAAAGGGGTAACCATGCATTCGTTCGCATGATTGTCTCTACTGGCGTTTTGATTTGGATTGCTGACAGAGGTCGTACCTGATCGATGCTGCTTTCATCTTGAACGTCACTACCCCTTAATCGTGATGGTGAAGCTTCCACGAATGCCGTCATCAGGATTGGTAGCCGTTGAGGGCAGCACAAAGCATGAGCCTTTATTGGACTCAACAATGTTTCTGCATCCATTGGCGCATCCGATTGTAGCGTCAGACAGGTGTCTAACACGCATTCTTCTCCGCATAGCAGGCACCTTAATACAGGTAAAACACATCGATGCCACAGGTATGGGGGAATTAGTTGATAACAATGAATGTATCTCTGCAGTCGTCCTTGCGACCTGGAGATCATACGTTTCTTTTGATGACGTGAGCCTGGTCGGCGTCTGAAGAAGCACTGTTTTCATTCTGCTTAAAGTGTCTATTCGAATAGAAGTAATTTTCAAGTTGGGCCATGCCCTTGCCTCCCTGTCTGGAAAGGAGCTGGGGAACAATAAGCGTCCACAGCACTTGACCTTCGCAGTCGTAGTTACGAGATAAGGAGTCCCGGGCATAAGACTACAACATCTGCGATCTCCAATTAGAATGTAACTCCCATTGTAGAGTCTTTGAAAGAATGGTTCTATCTCTGTTGCAGGTGCGCCTTGCTGGTGACATGAAAGGTTATTTGAGTTCCCTTCACAGGCTCCGTGCAAACTAATTCCATTACACAGAAGTGTACCGCTTAGTGACATTGCACAATTATTGCCACTAAGAAACACTTTATGTCCTTTATTACTGACACATGCATGTGAATAGGGCAGGTTCCATGTTGTTTTAATGTACCCCTTTCCCAATTTTTCGTACATGCCAGCCTGTATATGTTTTTGGCAGTATTGAAACCTGAAGGTTGAAATTGGAATATTAATTATCCCATGTATTATCCATTCACTGACAGGTCGTTCTGACATTGTCACTGGTAATCTTTCGAGTTTCTCAATGCTCAGGATTGTATAATCAGCACCCTTTTGTGCCATACTGATTTGTCTATCAGTAAGGTTAAAGATATGGAATAGTGACGTTGTGTTGATTAAACGCCAAGGCACATAGCCTGAACGCAGATTTTGTAACGTCCAGCCAAGCTGTACAATAGAACGCAATTGAGACTGACCGTGTTGTAATAACAGTAAGTCTTGCGATAATATGTCGATTGCTGAAGACACAATGCTGTCCAGAGAAAACATTCTGGAGGACAGAGTCATTAACCCATTGTCCACTACAGAAAGTGATTTTTCCAAATTAATACGGTCAATTTCCCGTATCCTTTCTGCTGTCTCAATTTGAGTCACCTTCCAGGCCTCATTGTATGCTGCATATACAGAGGCTGCTATGAAACGTTTTTGACGCTGTTTGCGTGGTCCCATAGTGAAATCACGCAAGTCAGCACCATCAGTAAGTAAAGTTAGGTGTTGCTTAATTTCTGCCAGTGTGGAAGTTTGTAGCCATTGAAGGCATAATTTGCCCACACTGTAGGTGGTTATTATCCCTGGGTGTTGTCTTTGAGGATATCTAGGGTCTGGCCTGGTCATTTTGAACCCCTGTGTTTTGTTCAGGAATCTGTCTTGACAGTTATTAGTATCTGTGGGCCAGATCAACCACTTTTCCCAATCTGGATGTGTTCTGTTTTTGTTTAATACATAGTTTACGTCTATCTCTTCATCTGTAGAGCTATTGCTGTTCATTGTTGGTTTTGGAATAGACGGTTTATTTAAGTCTTTGATTTTGGCTAGGCCAAGACAGGTGGTTTGTTGAACAGTGTCATTTAAAAATATAATTTGTTCTGGGATCATGCAGGCTCTAAACAAAGATTCTATACCCTGTACTTGCCATTCTTTTGTACCCCAAACACTTTTCACTTCAACATGTTTGTCCCAGTAATCAAAACCAAAAGTATTCATTTTTTCAAAGAATGAGTCTGAATATATCAATTTCGTGTTTGTTATCATGTTCTTTGTCCCTGTTTTATTTGACAATTTGAAATAAAATGTTTCAGCATTACTTGTGTTAAAACCTGAAAAATATGGATATTTGTCATAAAAGGTTCTTGAGCTTCCTTTTGGAGGGGTTGCACAATGTTCCCATTGATTATAATTTAAAACATTTCTAGGTTGTGCAGATCTATGTAAAAAATGGTTACCATAGTGGTTGTAACAATACATGCTATCATAATTTGTTGAACCCTGCAAATAATCATGTTTGGTAATTTTAGCAGACATTACTAGGTCAGACATCATATTATTTATACTTTCGAAGTCCCAATCATCAGCAAATGAGCTTGGTTTTACAAAGTCACTCAATGAGATCTTAATTTGGTGTGGATATTTCAGGATTTCAACCAGCCCATAAATTTCGTAGTCAGTGTTGTCCCATGCTACCCCACCCGGTATAGGATTGGCTGTGAAGTTGACTGAAGAAAGTTCTCTTTTCTCGACGTGTGAAGATGTGTGTGGTTTGAGGATCAAGTTGATTTTCTGACTTGCTGTGTCCATTTTGGCATATTTTCCCTCAATGAAGCGTCCCAATGTTAGTATCATGATGAGCCAAAGTATGAGGATAAATGCACCAAAACCCACCCAGAATTCAATCCATGGAGAAATTAGATATGTTTCTTTCAGTTGTTTCAAAAGTACTTTAACTTTATCTCTAAAGGTTTTTGTTGATGGCTGTGTCTTTGATTCAGTGAAACCTTCAGAGGAATCATCGAAGTTTATGAAGTAGCCGGATGCAGTTCTGTCAATTGTTCCAATTGCTTCAGGATCACTGTTTCTTGCATATTCGTTTGTTACTTCATTATAGGTTGGTGTGTCTCTGCTAAATGTTTTTATTTGGGTTTTCAGAGGTTTAAGTTCCATTGCATTGTTGCCTAGTCCTTGTTGTTCTTCTGTAGGCGTTTCGAATGTGATTAGCCTCTTTGTTAGGACCTCTGTACTGGTAGCAAACCTTGGTGTTCTGCTACTTATTGGGAGTCCACTTGGCCTACTATTTGTTATCGGCCACATGATTGTGGTTTTACCAGGTCGATGGATACAACTCGGTTCTCCTTTTTACCAGCAAGCGGCGGTAGTACAACTGATCTTGTCCCGTTGACAGACAAGACAGGAACTGCTTTTCTGTAAGAAGGCCCAAATTCCTTCTTTACCGCGATCTTTTCTCTGACTAGATCCCCGACTTTTGGAATCCAGACAGGTCTTGCTGGGACAGGTGGTGGTTCTTCAGTGGTTGTTGGCTGTTGTTTCAACTTTATGTTGCTCAGGTCTTTTCTTGTTTCGTTTAAGTCCTGCAAAATAGCCAAACGGTCTTTGATATCAAAGCTTTTTTCCTTCACCACTGAAGTTTGACTGTCAAGGTCAGAGATTAACATCCTAGTTCCAAATAATAATTCGTACGGACTGAATCCCTTCAGAGAATTTCTTGGCAAGTTATTTAGACTACGTTGGACACTTATTAGATGTTTGACCCACCCAGCTCCCGAACCTAATATCCTTTCCGTTATAGATTGCTTTATGCCTTGGTTTTTCCTTTACACCATCCCGTATCCCTCAGGAAGGAAGTGAGAAGATTCCCGCTGTGCTATGCTCATTTGGCCATGTTTCCCATCAGGCTGGAGGGCTAGAGTGAAAACAATGGTCAAACGTAGCATGCTCTTAGCGTATCTGCCATTTTAGACTCGCAAATCTTTGTATAACAGTCCAGACGTCAGCCGAGTGCTGGTGATCTACATTATAAGTGGAAACTAGCCTGTATATGTTAATCGCAAGCCTTGCTTTTTACTGTTGATTTTTTCTGGAGTGAAACGACACGGTATTACATCGTTTCTCTCACCACTGCGATTCCTGTTGCAGTTTGGGCAGTTTTTTACAAACAGGGTATGATGCAGGCTCATGCCTGGCCACCAGTACCTTGATTGTAATTCTTCCAGAGAATCTTTTAGTTTGAGGTGTCTGAGACCCTCGCCCATATGTGCGTCTGCGATTAACAAGTTTCTCCTGTCCATGTTTGGAATCACTCTATCCCCCACTCCAGGGATTCGAGCAAAAGGGACCGAGTTTGCATCGATTATGTATGTATAATTGAGTGGATAATTGATCGGTAGCGCTGAGCAGTCGCCTTTTGATGACGTTTTCACCGCCAGCACTGTTTCACCGTCAATATACTTTGCTGTACGCTTTTTTCGAACTACGGAAGCCGATTTAGTTGCTGCCGCTGTGGCTGTTTCAGCCAATGAATTCCCTGCAACGTGAACGCCATCACGCTGATGACTCAGTGAGTGTATCACGTGAGTCTTTGGTAGTTCTCTTTGTAACAGAACTATTTGTTCCCAAAGCAGTTTTTGCTTTATTGTTGCACCTGTGTCATCTTTGTAACCGTTTTGAATCCATGTCTGCAAATCCTTGTTATATGATTTGACGCAGTAATATGAATCGGACACTATAAGTGTCGGGAATTCGCGATCCGCATTATCTAGCGCCATTTTCAATGCTAATATTTCAGTCTGTTGTTCTGAATTAGTTTCTACTGAGTGTGTTTTTGTTAATAGAGGTCTTAGTTTGTCTCCTCGCCACACTTCTTTTGTAAACTCACATGTGGGGTTGTATGCTTGTTCTCCCCAAACGGAGGGTTGAGCATGTCCGTCTGTATAGATTACACATGCGTATTGTCGTAATGGCAGAATGTCGGCTGGCAGAGGGAATGTTTTTTCATATTCTAGATTTTTGAATTCCTTTAGTTCTGGATCAAAGTAGTAGTATACTTTGTCCGTGGTGATTGAATTCACCCATTGTATCCACTTTGGATTCAATGCTGTGGTTGGTAAATTACATGGTGTTGTTAATGCCTCAAAGGCTGATTCTGCTGTTCTGACTGTGATATGTCTACCGTCAGCTTTATCTTTTTCTTTCGCTAATGCGGTTTGAACTGCATGAACAATGTTTTCTGTAATGCTGAGCCTCTTTTCAGCTTCTGTGTACAAGTGTGATTTGAATGCAATTGGTACCTTTTCTCCCTCATTAGAGGTCAGGTATGTGAATCCGCATCTTCCTGGGATGACTCGAATCACAAGATTGCGTGTGTTGTCACGTGTTTCTAATTTTGTTTTAATTAACATGTCTGTTTGTAAGGATCTCAGAATTTCTGTGTGTATTTGAGTCCAACTAGTTCTTTTAAAATCTGGTTTTATCAGATCATAAAGGGGTTTGACCCTTTCTGCGTAATTTGCAATGTATGTTCTTCCGAAATTTAGGAAGCCTAGAATTGACTGTAGGTTTTTTAGTGTTCTAGGTGCTTGGAGTACGGCACATTTCTCTAGGAAATTGTCAGCCAGGCTTTTGCCTTCACTTGATAATTCATATCCTAAGAACAGGACTGTCAGATGGGCAATTCTGGATTTTTTAAAGTTGAATTTGTAACCCTCTGCTGCGAACCCAAGTATTATGGTGTTCACTCTTTTCAAGTGAGTATCCAAGTCATCATCTGTTAAATAAATGTCATCGACATAAGATAATGCTTCGTCGTCATATGTTTGTAGTAATTCGGTTACTCTCGCTGAGAATACTCCCGGGCTCTTCTTGTACCCCTGGGCTAACCGACAGAATTGTTTCTGAGTGCCATTTATTGAGAACGCAGACAAATATCTGCTCTCTGGTGCTATGTTTTGACAAAAGAATCCATTAGAGATGTCTAATGTTGTTTTGTATTTTTTGCGCACTATGTTATTCATTAGTTATTCATTAGTGCAGCACTATGCGAGTTTTGCACTGCAAAAGTTTTGCAACATGAGTTAAGGTGTCGGTAATCCAAAACTAGACGGTATGAATTGTCTGGTTTGGAGACCGGAAACAAAGGGTTGTTCATTTGTGAGGTGCAAGTTTCAATCACCCCCTGGTATTCTAGCTGATCCAGGATTTCTTTTACCTGTTTTTCAGCTTCTTGCTTAATTGGGTACTGCCTCTGTGCAGTAGGTTGTGATTTTAACTGGATTTTGTGAGGAGGAGAGTCCTCATCCCATCCTACGTGATTTTTATATAAAGCAGGAGCTTGAGCTACTGCCCACTTTCTAGCAAGTGTGTATTTTTTATGAATTGGGATATGATTTGACAAGGCAGGCATAATTACTTCTTCGCCATGAGGGCACTCCCTGACAAACTCTGGTGGACAGTCTTTTTCAGCTAGAAGGATGTCATAGCCCTTGGAGAGATTATCCCAAAATAGTCCCCTGATTTTTCCAGTCTTATCCCCTTCTATACGTAATGTTATTTCATATATTTTGTGAGGTTTGCTAACTCTGGTGTCTGCAGTTTCCACTTGAAGATATTCATTCGTGTCCACTGTCTCCAGATGATTCATCAGGACTTTGCGAGCTATGCTCACTTCTGCTGCGCTGTCTAGCATTGTCTGAGCCCATTCTCCGTTTTTCAGTTGTGTCCTCAGAATTCTCGGCATTGTTAACTATTTTAATGCTGGCTACCTTCTTTTTTGGAAATTGTAATTTCTTTTTTAGCTGAGCAGGTTCCTTGTCTTTGGACTTGGCGTGCTCTTCTCTTTGTTCTGATCGTCCTCTTCTTTCCGATTTCTGCGAGGAAGTCTGAAAAGATTGAGAGGGACGTGTATCAATGTCTTGATATCTATCAGGCTTTTTTATATTATCCCTATTTCTAAGGTTATATCTTTTCCCAGAGGGGTCACTTTGGGGTGACCTGTGTCTTTGGTTCGGAGATTTTTCTCTTCGCCTAGGAGACCTTCCTCTGGACTGGAATTTCTTTTCTTTAGGATTGGATTGTTTGTTTCCATCCCAGCTCTTTTTCTGTGATGTTGAATTATTATTAAAAAATATTTTTTCAGGACTTTCAATCAGTTGTGGTTTTACTGGTATTCCACCTAAACTATCTCTACCTAGTTCCTCATAGGACTTTTCTATGATTCTGGCAATTTCAGCTGGTTGGTCTGCTATATCTGTCTCTTTTAACCTCTGGCGGATCGCCACGTTTGCTGCTTCTCCCTTTATAATAATAATATAGCCGAGACCTGCTTGAAGTCTTTCAGTAATTTCATACCAAGAGTTAAAGCGGGTTCTGGACCGTATTCGTCTTGAATTTGTTTTAGCACATCTGGTATTACCGAAATGGATGGAACACCGTGCGTTTTTGTGTAAATGGAAGCAAAGACTGTACCCCAAGTGTCACAGTCCTCAATGTGTGGTGCGATTCCCATTGGAAGACAGATAGTCAGAATCCTGTGTTTTTCTAACGGGGTGGTGTCTGGAAACACCGCCTCTATTTGGGTGATTTTCTGTGCTAACCAGAATGGTATTTGTTCCCGTTTAGCCGGCACTTTACCTAGGCAGGACTGTATGTTCTGTGGTGTAATTTTATTTGTGTTCCCCTGGTGAGGGGTCAGCTGTGGAATTTTAATTGCTGGTTGTATTGTTGAAGTCCGCATCACATATTGGACTAATTGTCTATGTACTTTTATTAATTGTTTTAGTAGTATTAAAAGATCTGCTGCAGACATTCTTTCGATGTCTGGATGTGGTGTGTATCCGGCTAGGACCGGCCACGTTGCTCCTGGTCTACCTAAAGGACCGAGCCTGGTGATGTGATTATTATGTTTTAGGGCGCCATCAAATAAGAGCAGGTGCTCTTGAAATTTGAGTGGTACTTCCACCTCCTCGAAAGGAGTGTACATTTCAGGAGGTTCCTCTATTTTGTAATAGTGGAAGTACTTTGTTACAGCATTTGCTGCTGGAAAATTTATCCATGAATAGTATACCTCTGTCTGCCGATATTCGTGTGCCTCAATTACGAATATGACTGTGCCACCTCTAGGTGTCAGTCCGTTTTCTATAAGCTTTAAGGGTATAGATTTCCTTTTGATGACCGGGATGAGTATTATATCCTGGTCTGCTTCTTGTAGCGCAGTATCAGCTGCTGCTATTTCAGCTGCTAATCTAACTGCCTCTCTTTCATCATCACTGTCTATCATTTTACCGACAGGAAGCTTATTTCTTTTGTTTGCAGATCAGGTTTCTTATGAAAACAAAGATTAGATGCACAATATTTTGGAACAGTGTATCCTTCAACGTTGACTAAACCAAGAACCATACATAGGAGTTCCCTCCTGCGAGGTCTGGCGGATATGACCTTTCACCCACTCCAGACGTCTTTGGAGTATTATGGGAAAAAGGGGTCTGAGTGAGAAAGCACGACTGAGTTACTCTAAATGTCTTACGTTAGTTTTATCGCCCTTCCAAACGCGTTGGGCGCCATGTAGTGTAGTTCCTATTATCCCAATAGGCTCTGCGCATTGGAATAATACCTTCAATAGTATAGGCCTAGACCAGACGTTAACTAGGTCTACTACTATCGATATTAGACTTAAAGTTTTGGGTTTGCCAGCTAGCTCAGAGTTCACTAGAAACTTTCTCGAATAGGCAAGGAGGAGTTGAACCTCCCTGGATAGACAAGAAGGGATTTAGTTTCTGACAACCATAGAACATGACAACTTTGCTCTCCCCTAATCAAGAGTGTATCTCTAGAGTCGTGTGAACAAAAGGCAATTTATTTTACTCAGTCAGTACGTGCATTCTTAGTCTCATCAGATTGTAGAGAAAAGGAAGAGACGGGCGTGTTCAATAAAAGATGTTATTTATTGATCAGTCTCTTTTCTCATACAAGAGAAATGGATCGATATTATTGCAATACTTATAGTTAAGTAAAGTGCATACATTAAAAGCAGAAGTATAAAATAATACTGTAAAAACATTGATATGGTTTCTAAGCCATATGAAGGTTTAAAATGAATAAAATATATACATACACATATACATTTGACTAATCGTACTCAACTGGTGTTTCTAGCTACGCCTACCCTGTGTACCTGACCTAAGCCTAATACGTGGGCGGGAATAGAAAGTTACAGTTTAAGTTAAGTTTGTTTTGCCAAGTGACTGACTAAAGAATTCTCTGCGAGGGGTTATTCAGTTCTGTACCTGGAATTTAGGATGGATGAGGGATGGTATCTCTCGTCTCTGGTCTCGATATTCCAGGCTGCCTGCGAGGGCTACCCGGAAGCGCCGGAGCTGGATTTCTCGGCAGGAGAAAAGGCAGCGTGTCGTTCTCAGCGCGTCAAGAAGGCGGGGCTGCGCCAGCGGGGTCTGCTCTGCTCTGGGCTTCGGCAAGTCTGGCTGCTCCGATCTCGTCACCACCGCGTGTGTTTGCATAGGGCAATATCGGTAATATTTATACCTTTAAGGTGCCAAGATTGACGTAAGGATGGACATAGATACGTCAATAAGGATGTCATACGACTTGGTCGTTAGCACATTCTTTTGCTGAAGTTCTCGAAGAAATCAAAACAATGGCCGCAGGGTTTTTCCCAGGTTGACATAGGTTTGATTTGTTTTGAGAACTCCGTATGCCTTATCAGGGGCTGGAGGAATATCGCTTGTCTAATTAGATGGCAAGCGTTATGACCTAATCAGATAACACGTTCCTGTGCCGTAGTGTGGCTTTATCAGATAACGGTTCCTGCATCATGGGGGTTTTCTGCCTCATGGGCTGGCTGCTAGTTAACTTGTTAACCAGAATAGGGTCAGGAATAGGGGGATCGATACAGAACCTATAGGAATACATCACAAAACAAATCCTTACTTGAATTGCATAGTAAATTCTATCCTAATACTTTGTGTGGTGTTTGCGCTACTAAAGTAAACCAAAACAAGAGTAAATCTGGGCCTAAATAATTTTCATGTGCACACTTCTCAAACTGTTATCTCATAGAAAACGTTTTCAAAATACAAATAATAGCAAGCCATTTCAATATAGCTATACAAAGACAACGTATCCTCTTTATTGTATGTATGTAACGAACAGGTAATACAGCAATGCTGTGTATTAAACTCCCCTTTAAAAGAAAGGTGGAAGTGTAATTCTGTACAAAAACAAATTAAGTACGTAGTGCACACCTTTCACGTCAGCTATGTACAAGTGACCATGAAAAATCATGCAAAATTTAAATGACTTCACTCAGTGGAAAACAGGCAATGAAGGAAGTGTCTCACACTGAATGCTGTGGTGGGAGGAAGCAAAATGCAAATGACACTTAAATCGATGAAATGGATAGAGAGGTTTGACTGAAAGTCCCTGCACATATGTATTTTCATTATGATGTCATAAAATATGTACTAGCGAACAGCTAAAGCTGTCACAAGGCCAGACCTAAAACATATGAAAGGGGTTGAGATGGGCCACTGTCTTATTAAAGTTTAACTTTAAGGCAGAATAAGTTACATAACATGCCTTTTGACCCCAATGCCATCACAATAAGTTACATCATATGATCTTTGACCTGTGGTTACCCTCATCTAAACTATATGTCTCAGCGTTTAATACCTCTTGCTCACCTGTGTTAATCACCTGTTACTGTCTTGATCATCTTCCTCACGATCACCTTATATCTCACTTGTTTTTCCTTCTCGCAAGTGACTTTATCACCTGTTCTCTTCTTCACCTCTCTTTTACCTGTTTTCCACCTCAAACGCCCGTTGTCTATCTCTTTCTTGCCTGTTTCTGTCTCAGTATCACCTCTATGGCTCTCATCCATCCACCTCCCCCTCCCCCACCCCCTCGTCCTGGCTGTTTTTCTAACCTCTCTCTGTGTCTCCCTCTACTCTCTAAATTGAATGACCACTCTTTCACATCTGGCTTCCCTTCACTCTGAATTATCTCTCTCAGCATTGTCTCAGTTACATCACTCAACTGTCTGCCCACCGTCTGCCTCTCTTTCTCGCAAATCTCTTTCCTTGTAATCTCTCATCTGCCTCCCGCTAACTCTCAGCTGCCTCTTTATTAGTTTCCTTACCTATCCATCTCTGATCTACATCTTTCTTGTAAGTCTCACCTAACTCTACCTGCCTCTCAGTTTCTTGTCACCAGCTGTTCTTTTATTACTTTTCTCACATTGGTCTTTCCCCTCTTTCCACATCTTACCTACTTCTTTCTCATCTGCCTCTATCTATATCATATCTCTAATATTGTCATCCCCTTTCACTTGTATTCTCCTCTCCCTAACTCTCAGCTGTATCTTTGTAAGATATAGGTCTTTCACCTACCATTCTTACCTGGCTCACTCTCTTTCACACCTGTCTGTATCTCTCTCACACATTTCACCTCAGTCTGATGTCTCTTTAATCCTTCTCTCTCTCTCTCTCTCTTCCTGTTGTTACTTTTGTTTGTCCCTAATTTCCCCAATGCCCCATTACCCCTGGCTATGTATCCTTCTCACTCCTGAGTTTCTTGCTCTCCCACATGCCCAGGGTAACAGGAAACACAGAGGCATCTTCTAACTGGCATCTATTCTACTTGCAAAAATAAATAATTGTTGTGCACGTTTGTGCCTTTCCTCTGCGGCAAGGGGTCGCAAGCTAATTGCGAGGGGTCGAAGGAGGCAAACCAGAGATCACAGCTGCGACCCCTGGCAACTCCTAAATTACATCCATGGGGGGATGGGATGCTGAGTGGTCCAGGAATCTGAGGGCCATACAGTAGAGGGCAAGACTGGGAGGCCCTGAAGGAGGTACTCTAGCCTCGAATCTGGTGTGCCTAAGGCTACTTACAAAGTCTTCCAAACTTGTGCTCCAGGGCAATGTGCTTAACCTTCTGACTTCTGTGGACCCACACTTAATAACTACTTGAACCCAGCGACCCCTGATGAATTATGATTAGAATCTGGGGATCCCCAACTGAGTCATATGATGTGGTTGATTTGGGTTTCTGAGATGCAGTGAGTGTCGCGAGGAGCGGAGCCACGGTGGAAACAAGATCACAACATAGCCATTTATTAGGTATAGCAAACACAGTGTCAGCGCACCACCGCCTTCAGCCAGCAGCCGCTCAACTGACAGGTAGCGTGCGCCTCACGGAATCGAACATTGGTATATCAACATTCCACCGTGGTGCGAGGAGCGGAGCCACGGTGGAAACAAGATCACAACATCATACCTGGAAGCCAGCGACCCCAAGCTAAACATTTTCTATGACCTGAATAAAAAAAAATACACAAATACAAAAACAAGCATCCATCAAATAAATGTTCAAATTATTAAATATTTTAATTCACTAACAAATATAAAAAGTCAAAATGTGAATAGGAAGCTTAGATGTTTTCTAATTTCAATTTAGGCCACTCATCGTCCATCCTAAATTTGGCAGGGTATACTTGCACTGCTCCCACAAATCAATCTTAGGGTACTAACTTTTTATCCTCCAACTTCAAATGTGTTCACATTTACAAAACATTTTCAATTGTACATTTCTTTATTTATATACACTTTCCTAATCTGTTAATAGTATATTATTTTCTAAGCAGTCAAGGACTCCCTGAGTAGACTTCGCAGACCTCCCTAGGTCACCGGACCACAGGTTAAGAACAACTGCACAAGGGGCAGACTAGATTGACCATTGGCAACTGCTGGAGAGCGTGGCCGGGGTACATGGTCTGCGACTGGCTGCCGCACCCCCCCCATCCGACCACACCAATCCCAGAAATATGAACAAGAGGCCTGGTTATCTTTGGAAGGCGGGGGCTAGTCCCCCGGCCGTATTTATTAAGATATGAAATTAAAAAGGTTTTAAGTGCATGGTCAACAAATTATACAAAAATCAGCAGGACATTAGATACAATATCGTCAACAAGTTTGAGAGGCTAACCTTAACAAAAACTCTAATACAGGTTGTTTCCTAACCGAATCTAACATCCTCATCTTGATTTTTGTATCCTACATTTCTGGCCATATGGCAAGGTCGCTAACCGGTGTCAGGTCCTACTAGCTGCGCCTCGCCTAGAGATGTGTGCATGCGCAGCCGGGCCCCGGTAATTACCTCGGTCTGCGCCGTGAACTCCATTTACCCACTAAAGGAGGGCCCTTACTCTGCGCCATCCGGTGACGTCATGAGTATGCGCGCGCGGGGTGGCTACCAGCCTAAGGAAAGCGTGACTACTCCAACCCGCGCCCCTTTGAAGCATCAGTTACCTTGCCCCTGGAGTTCTAGGAGTGGCCAATGGCCCCTCCCCCTGGGCGAGAACCTCCATAGGATGATGCCCGCCCCCTCAGACCTTAAAATTAGGTGCTCACCGGTCATGACCTTATCGCATGCCCCATACCTAATAAATACGACGACCTATGGGAAAAAATTCTAATGGACAACTACTCTGACTAAGACATCAAAGCATCACAGTAAGGCTACAAAGGGAAAAAAGGTCCTAAACACAATTGCAAATTTATAAAATATTTCAGTACAGTACACCTAAAAGGAGAAAACTTCCTAAACACAATTGCTATTTATACATATATTTCGGTTCACTAAAAAGGGAAAAAATTCCTAACGGAAGCATCATCAGCATAATCTATCACTCGACAATTCCATGTGCATAGCCAGGGTGGCAACAGTCATCTCCAAAATACACCTAACACGACTAATACAGCATCAACCATTTGGATCCAGGGATGGTGGGTGGGTTAACAAAGAAGCCCCGGGCGCGGGGCACAACATGCTGTGGGGGAGCGTCCGAGGAACAAGAGGGTCTCCCGGGCGCTCCCCGCTTCTTTATTCACAAGGGGCCGGTTGGGGATGGCAACGCCCCCCGTCCAGCCTCCCCAGCAGCACGCCCCCCCTGACCCGGACATCCTACTATGGCATCCGGGTCAGGGAGGTCGCCGACCAATCGGTGGCGGGTCGGGCCCATGAGGGCCCGCCCCACCATCGAGAAGCACAAAGGGGGAAGCGGTCGCCGCGCCGCCATGCGGGCGGGGGGGCCAAGGGCCCCCCCTTTTCACATGGTCAGCGACTGGCTGCCGCCCCCCCCCCATCCGACCACACCAATCCCAGAAATATGAACAAGAGGCCTGGTTATCTTTGGAAGGCGGGGGCTAGTCCCCCGGCCGTATTTATTAAGATATGAAATTAAAAAGGTTTTAATTGCATGGTCAACAAATTATACAAAAATCAGGAGGACATTAGATACAATATCGTCAACAAGTTTGAGAGGCTAACCTTAACAAAAACTCTAATACAGGTTGTTTCCTAACCGAATCTAACATCCTCATCTTGATTTTTGTATCCTACATTTCTGGCCATATGGCAAGGTCGCTAACCGGTGTCAGGTCCTACTAGCTGCGCCTCGCCTAGAGATGTGCGCATGCGCAGCCGGGCCCCCGGTAATTACCTCGGTCTGCGCCGTGAACTCCATTTACCCACTAAAGGAGGGCCCTTACTCTGCGCCATCCGGTGACGTCATGAGTATGCGCGCGCGGGGTGGCTACCAGCCTAAGGAAAGCGTGACTACTCCAACCCGCGCCCCTTTGAAGCATCAGTTACCTTGCCCCTGGAGTTCTAGGAGTGGCCAATGGCCCCTCCCCCTGGGCGGGAACCTCCATAGGATGATGCCCGCCCCCTCAGACCTTAAAATTAGGTGCTCACCGGTCATGACCTTACCGCCACAGGCCAGCATTGTTAACCGACGATCTGGCCTCCCCCCACTAGACCCTATTTTAGGAGCGCACTTGTTTGGCAACTCCCTCCAACCAGGCCCAGAGATTGTTAGACCATAAGACATTCCCCGCCTCATTCAAGTGAACCCCATCTCCCAGGTAGTACTGTTCGCCCCAGATACACCCATGTGGAATCGTCTGCAACCGGGGGGCTCGGAATAGTTTGTCCAACTGTGTGTTGATCCTCTTTACCGAGTGATTCAACGCCCTGACCGAGTCCCCCCCTCGCCACTGCCATCGCGGGATAAGTTGCGACCATACTACCATGCAACCCGGGCAGGTCCTGGCCACCCACCCTGCAGTGGAGATAATCTCTTCAATAAGGATGCGTCTCCCCAGTTTGGCCAAATCATTCTCCCCCAGGTGAATTATCACCACTGACGGGGGGACGGGCTGTCGACCTAATATTCCCTGGAAGAAGTCCCTAAACTGGTTGAGACACAAACCCCCCCTCCCGAAGAACGAGATGTCAAACCCCTGCTGTGCAGCCCTTTTCTTACGGTCTCCTGAGAGAAAAACACCTTTGGCACGTCTCACATAAGAGTGACCCACAATCCAAACCGTTGTCTTGTTTTGATCCCGATGCTTATTCTGGGATGGTGTAGATCGTTGTTGTCCGATGGCCAGTTCCTCCCCTGCGTGACAGGTGTGAGAAACTGCAAAAAACCAGAAACACACCGGGCGTGAGCACCATCATATCACAACATGTCAGTTCGCACATATCATTTGTAACATTCAGAGGACCATCTCCCAATTTTCTTCACGTTCTCTACTGGGAGGCCCCTTGCTACTGCCTCAGTTGCTGCCCCAATTCTAAAGGAGTGAGAGCCAAATTCCTTGGGGTCAAGACCTGCCTGTATGACCGTCAGCTCCAATACTCTTCTGAACTGGTACTTAGTCAAGGGCATGCCGTCGGCGTGACACAACAGTGCACCTCCCGCCGCGCCCCCCGCCGCCCACAGAACACTTCCACATGTGCAACTGGGCAGCATGGATTGGCAAGGGCCCGGTGGAGCACTATGGTGTGACCCCGTGACTGCTGGTGAGTTTTTGATTTCCGAATGGTCACCCACATGGTATCCTCCCTGATCCTTACACAAACCCCTTGTAGGCCGCCCTGCAGATCAGTCTTGGACGCTGCCACCAACTCGCTTATTCTCAGGGCCCCATAAAATGCCAAGGAAAATGCAGCTTTGAAAAGAAGTACCTCCCACTCCGAGCCACAGACACTGTCAAGTGCGACCAGTAAAGCCGTCAGCCGTGCTAGCCCGATGGGCCTTCTCTTATCTGCTGGGTGACCCTGTAAACGGCACCAACCCCTCAAAGCCTTGCGCACCATAAAGGTGTTAGTGGGATCTCGCATGCCCTTAGTCTGTGCGAAGAAAGAGACCGCCGCCCTATGCCTGCTCGCAGCTGCTACTGAACGCCCTTCCCTATGCATCCATTCTAAATATGCGGCAAAGGCATCCTCCTGAGCCCACAGAACCTCCCATTCCTGCCCCAAGAAAGTACAGTAAGACAAGAACGCCCCTTCGTAAGCCGTCTTGGTCCTGGGAGCTAAGCTAGCAACCACTGAGGTCCTGTAATCTGGGGCACCAATCTGCCAAAGTACTGCTGGGAAGTTTTACTGACAATTGGTTCTTGCAATGGGCGCTGCCTGTGTATCCCCCCGCCGGGATCCTAAAGCCTTGGGAGAAACCCTCCTGGAGTAGAGTGGCTGCTGTGTGGTCCGGATATCTATTTAACCATGGGATCATTGCTAAAACATCCACAGGCGTGGGGGTACCCAACTGGTTTGTATTACACTGGCTTCCCTCTTCCCCTCTGACCATTGTTCCCGTGCTTGGACCTGCAAGATGATTCTGGGTGTGAGGGATGACCACAGGACGAACATGCGTGTCTAAATCTACAGGAAACCGGGGCCCTTGTGCATGTGCGCTTATTAAAATCCCAGCACACCCCTTTTTTCTCTGACCCGCCGGCCCTATACTTCCCGGGTACCTCACTCGCTTGGGGGGACTGAAAGGGCTGTTGAGGTCTGGCGGAGAAAACCCTGACCGCACTGGTGGCCTGAGGGGGGGGGGAACTATCTGAGAACTGCTTATGCCATGACATTGAATCGACTGTATCCCATGCCAATGATGGGTTAAATTCTAACGCTTTCCTGAAATTCACATCGTACCCTTTCCATGCATCCCCAGAGTACTGTTCACTCCATCCCACAATCCTGCTGTTGTAGCACGCCAATGGCGCCTGGATATTAGGAGGTCGTTCGGCCTTGATAGCCGTGAATACTGCAAAAGCCTTGATCCAGTTAAGTAGCGTTTCCTCCACCCTAAATCTAGAACACTGTGCCTCCACTCACTTGGATGCATTCACTCTTTCAGTGTCTTCGCATGCTCCATCTCCCTATTATCCAGCAACAATGAAAAAATGTACACATATTTGTCGGCCCAAATCATCTCCTTCACCGTCTGCGACACATGTTGTGCCAAATTCTCCCTTCTAGAAAGTAAAGAACCATCCCCCAAGAGAGGCAGTGCCACCTCCTTACCATTTTCAGGCACCTGGGCCGATTGCCCACTAACTCCATTCGGCTGGGCGAGACTGGAACCTGCGAGGGAAGAAGATGAGGGCAATGCAAGACTCTCGGCCACTGTTGCCGATTTAATCTTTTCAACGAACTTTGCCGCCTCTACTGCATGATCAGAAGAAGTCGGAAAAGCCCCCCCCTTCTGTAGCCACGGCATCAAGGCCGTTATCTGAGACAACAATTCAGGGGGCATTGAATCTAGGTTACCTGCTGGGACAGCAGGTGCCACTGGGGTTATGCCCAGTGGTACTGGCGTAGTAGGCAAGGCGGGTGCCGGTTGTGGCAAGCCTGTAACCGGGATCGGGGCCAAAGGTGAGGGGGCAGGCCCCGCAGGTTGGGGGCCCGGCGGTATGGCAGGGGCTGGTACCGCGGTAGCTGGAATTACAGGCGTTGGTGTAATAGGGGCTGGGACGACCGGTAAAGGTGTGATGGGCACCGGCACCACGGGCCCAGAGGCGGGGGCAGTATACCTGGGTTGCTTGGGTTTAGACTTCTTAGGAGGGGTGACAAAATCCCCCCTTGGCAAAGGTGCCGCCCTCTGGCGGATAGGCCTACCCGATGGGCCAGGGGAATCATCAAACCTCTCATTAATCCGGGCCTCCAATTCATCAACCTTCCCCAACCGTTTATTAATTTCGCCCATTTCACGCATCATGGCCCGCATCATAACCTCCATCTTGGACCCTCCTTTTCCACCCCGCAATCCTGGCATGTTAAAAAACAGCTGCCTACTCTCCTAACGTCACAACTGGGCAAACTTGAGTACCTTTACAAGATGGAGGATCTCCAGGGGGCTTTCAGCACCATGCAACGGCGACCGCAACACCACCGGCTTGCCCGGTTATGTAAGGGGTGAGTAAACCTAGTGTAGACCCACCCGGCGGCTACCAGGAGCTATGAAATGCTAGCCCCCCGCTCTCCTCTTACCGACCAATCCTGTGTACTCCCAGGCGGTATCAGATCTGCACCCACGACTTACATCCCCTTTTTGAGCTCACCGGGAAGTGCAGCAGTAGTAAATTGCCTGAAATAAAAAATTGTATCAACAACGGGTAATATAGATATGTAGGCAGAGATGGACCCCTATTGGAGGCTTGCACCCCTGTGCACCCCTTCAAACTCGGCAAATATTTCAGTTCCCCGCCGTGCACGATATCCTTCAGAAACGACCCCCCCTTACTCAGTACCTTGGAGCCTTGAATAAAACAACACCCTTTCTCTTTTGCACTCCAAATTCGTCAAATATAAATTACCCACAGTGCACACTATCCCTCAGAAACCAACCCTTTTCTGTATTTTCAAAAAAGATCAACCGTTATGCATGCCAAATTGCCAAAGTTTCACTAGGGTCTCCCATCCAGGTTCTACCCTGGTCGACCCTGCTTCGCCTCACTTCCCACTTCTGGCTGAGCAACCTTCTTTGCTCCGTCACCCCCGCGGCAAAAGGCCCGATAAAAAACGGCTGCCCTTGACTGCCAGACCGCGCAGTAAGTCACAGCCCTTGTTTGCTACAAACCAAATGTATTGCACCGGGCAGCGGATAACCAATGTGTGGCCCGAAGTTACACCACGCTCCGGTGTCCCCGTCCCTCGTCGAGCTCTACAGCCCGCCCCCGGCCAATACCTCAATTCACCGACAGTACGGAAGTGTCCGCGACGGCTCCCTTCCCTTCACAACGCTCCGGCGGCAGCCCGTCTGCTGACTCGGCGTCCCGATGCGACTCGACCCAGCAGCTCGCACCTTTGTTCGCCGACCAGCACGCAGGCTATTAAGCCGAACTTCCTCCACTCCCAAACGCTACGGCGGCCGCCCGTCTGTCTACTCGGT
The DNA here is from genome assembly GCF_964261635.1 of Lissotriton helveticus. Lineage (NCBI taxonomy): Eukaryota > Metazoa > Chordata > Amphibia > Caudata > Salamandridae > Lissotriton > Lissotriton helveticus. Next base: position 291,410,506 of record NC_136057.1, read on the forward strand.
CCCCCGGTGCGGCTCCGGACCCTGCAGCTAGTCACCTGAAAAAATTAGGAACAATATTAATAAAACAAAGAAGCCCCGAGCGCGGGGCACAACATGCTGTGGGGGAGCGTCCGAGGAACAAGAGGGTCTCCCGGGCGCTCCCCGCTTCTTTATTCACAAGGGGCCGGGTGGGGATGGCAACGCCCCCCGTCCAGCCTCCCCAGCAGCACGCCCCCCCTGACCCGGACATCCTACTATGGCATCCGGGTCAGGGAGGTCGCCGACCAATCGGTGGCGGGTCGGGCCCCTGAGGGCCCGCCCCACCATCGAGAAGCACAAAGGGGGAAGCGGTCGCCGCGCCGCCATGCGGGCGGGGGGGCCAAGGGCCCCCCCTTTTCAGGTGTGCTGCTTCCCAAACTCCCCCGATAGCATGAAGTTAGAAAGAATTGTTTGTTGGTTGCAGTGGTAGTAATGCCGAAATTGAAATATGAGATCGGGAGGACATTTTGTGATTCTTTGAACTATGGAGAATAGCTCCGCAGTGACAATGCTTGCACTAGTAGCTCATGGAAGAGGGAAGAGATAGGCAGGCAAAATTTACACAGCTAAGCAAAACTGACCAGTATATGGTTGGGATGACAGTGGCAAATGATTTGGTTGAGAGGCACACCGAGAATGTACAGGACCATCTTCAACCCAAGTATTGCAGGCCATTGAGAAGACTAGCTCGACACTGTGAGACAAAAGGTATACCATCACAATAGAGTCTAGCTCGACACTGTGACACAAAAGGTATACCATCACAATAGAGTCAATGAAAAGTCAGAAAAGATAGAACAAGCAGTGGAACAAAAGCAAAAAGAATGTTTTAGCTGATAACAGCATTGACAGAGTGAGGTGACAGGTGTGAGAGAAATACAGGTTGGTGTCAAATAAAGTGTGACAGTTGAGAAAAATTGGTGACAAATAAACAGCTACTGAGGAGCCCCGGTGAAAGGGGATACAAAACGAGAGCTATGATGTAGATAGAGACAGACAACTGAGAGGCAAGTGGAGATATTTGAGGCTTGTATGAAAATAGAGTTCGGAGATGGGCATGTCGCACATGTAATAAAGCAGCAGCAGACTGTTAGTGGAGTGGCAGATGAGAGAGGTGAGGGACTTCTGGGCACTAACATCGAAAGATTAAGACTTATAAAACAGATTTAAGGGCTCTGAGGGGAAGTGCAGAGGGATCAACCTCTTTGTCGGTTTTCTGAAACAAGCAGAAGGCCTGGGCCTAGACTTGTTTCTATGACAATGGATTTAAAAAAAACAGGTACTGGAAGGATTGGCAAACATTTTTTTCTATGGAAGGGGCCCATAGAGCACTGGTCTGGTTCTGCCACCTGGAGCAGCCATTATAGCTAGAATATTCAACTTAAGAGCCAGAGATGTAATACTGCAGCACATGTGAAACATGATGGCAAGTGATCAGAATCGTCCCACAATACACCTGAAACATACAGAAGTTAAGGAAGACCTCCAAAGAAGTGAAACTAAAATTCCAAGCCAAGGGCAAGAAAAACATTCTGGAGCACCCACCAAGCTGTGTGTAACTCTCAAAAGATAGTCATACATCTTCTCCATCAGTTAAGAAGATAGGGATTGGTTGGACACGGGTGATTAAAGAAAACTAACAGGAACCTCAAGTAAGCAGCAGGAGCCCATGAAGGGATGACAGACAATCACAAGTCATCCTCAGCAAGGAAAGAGAGGACCTTTCCAGTGGAGTCCTGTACTGCATAACAGAATTCTGGTGAGAGATAGCAATACAATAGCAGTGACAGACAACCAATGAGAGCATTGATGGATATCCATAAGAACATTGATCCTGAGTAGAATCTGAAGAGCAGAGACTTGACATGAACCATTACACTTAGGTATTTGTTGGTAATGGAACTCAGGTTTGAATTTCCTTGCATAGAGCATTAGAAATAAAATGGGTGGGATATGTGTATGTGCGCTGAAATTGAGTGACTTGGAACCAGTTTGTAGCGGAGTTTTCATCTCAGAGATCGGTCACACATTCAGAAGATTATGGATAATTCTAAGCTGGTAAAGAGAAGGGGGATTGTCCCCTCCCTCACCATCCAACATATCCAGGAAACAAAGGTGCTGTATTGTTAGACTTCGCATCCTTGGGATGGTTTTCAGCTGTCTTTTTACCTCTGCCTCCTATATTTGTGCTGGATTTCGTTTTTGCTGGTCTAGACGCTTTGGGCACTTTGCCACTGTTGATCAGTGCCAAAGTGTAAGTGCCCCTTATGTAAATTGTGCATATGGGTTGGTATTTCCACGATTGGCTTATTTGATTTACCACTAAGTCCCTAGTGTGTGTCTAGGGCCTATAAATCAAATTCTGCTTTTCGGCCTGAAGCACTGATTGTGCCACTCACACAAGCAGCCTTTCAGAGGGTTCCCAGACCTGCCATTCCAGTGTCTGCGCTCAGCTTTTACTGGCATGTCCACTTGGCAAGTGCCCCCACTTGCCAAACCCTAAACCTTCCATTTTTTGACACGTAAGTCACCCCTAAGGTAGGAACCACGTACCCCTATGGGCAGGGTGCAGTGTGCATAAAAGGTAGGACATGTACTGGTGTGTGTAACATGTCCTGATAGTGAACTACAGTGTAATTAAACTTTCACTATCAAAGGGCTATCTGTCCCATAGGATGTAATGGGAGTTTATTTATAGAATCTTGTAAGTAAAACTTCCTATTGGGACAAGGTAGAAAGATGGAGCTTAGTATGCCTAAACTCAGAATATAAAAATGCATCTTTTAGTAAAGATGAGTTTTATATTGTGTGTTTGAAAATACCACTTTTAGAAAGTGGATAATTTCTTTTTAGCCATCATGTGTGCCTCCACTGGTTTGTGCATTGACTGTTTGGCTTTGGAGTGACAAGAGCTGGGGATTTGCATTCACTGCAGACAGCCACTGGGTGGGTTAAGGTGTGTCCTGCCTTTTCTGGATGAGTCAGGGCTAGGGTGAATAGACCTGGGCTGCATTTATTATTATTATTATTATTATTTATTTTTATAAAGCGCATAGTCACCCGGAGGTATCCCAGCGCTAGAGAACCCTAGAACAGTAAAACTGAGGACCGAGGATGAGTTCATGGGGAGGGCAAAAAACTAGGGAAAAAGATATGTCTTTAACACCTTCCTAAAACGCAGATATTGAGGTTCAAGACGTAGGTCACGAGGAAGAGAGTTCCAAAGACGGGCCGCTTGTACCGAGAAACGTCTTCCTCCTGAACGGGCTTTCCTAAATCTTGGGGTGTTGATGAGATTTTCCGCGTTGGAACGGAGGGATCTAGTGGCTATGTAAGGGGTGATAAAATTGCGAAGGACTGGGGGGCCTTGGTTGTTCAAAGTTTTGTGCACAAGACATAAGGCTTTAAATTTGATTCTCTCCCTTATGGGGAGCCAGTGAAGGAGTTTGAGAGCGGGTTTGGCCGATGATCTGGCCGGGGTGTTGGTAATAATCCGGGCAGCAGTGTTCTGAATTCTCTGCAGTTTATTCAGAGTCGCTTCCGGTGCGCCCAAATAAATCGCGTTACTGTAGTCTAGTCTTGATATAATGAGACCTTGGACTAGTAATTTTTGCGATTTAGGAGGAAGAAGAGGCAGGACTTTCCTCAAGGACTTTAGAAGACCAAAGCAGGTCCCTACGACCTTCTTTGCTTGCGGGGCGAATGAGAGTTCAGAATCTATCCATACACCCAGACTTTTCACCTCTTTCTTTGGGTCTGGGGGAGGGCCTAGACAGGTTGGCCACATGTCCAGGGGAAGTGAGGTTCCTTTTGGGCCGAGTAAAAGGACCTCAGTTTTTGTCCCGTTTAGTTTTAAGGCTGATCTGTTCATCCAGTGATGGACCTGCGTGAGGCAGTTGAAGAGATCGGCTTTCTGTTGTTTGGGATGGGAGAGAGACACCACTAGTTGCGTGTCGTCAGCATAGCTGACGACACTCACTCCGAAAGGGGTGATAACCTCCTCCAATGTGGACATATAGATATTGAATAATGTGGGGCTCAGGGAGGAGCCCTGAGGCACACCACATTGGAGGGGCATTTCGGAAGAGCGGGCGTTCTTCTCCCAGATCTGATAAGATCGTTGTGCCAAGAAGGATGAAAGCCAGGATAAGGCTGTACCTTCCAGTCCAACTCTTGCCAGTCTTTCGATGAGGAGTTGGTGGTCAACGGTATCGAACGCTGCACTAAGGTCGAGGAGGATCACTGCCACTGATCCTCCCCCGTCCAATAGCGTTCTGGCTTCCTCTACCGCCGCCAGGAGGGCGATGTCCGTGCCCTGTCCTGGCCGGAAGCCCGTCTGGGAATTTTTCAGTTTGTTATTGGCCTCTAGGAACTGCGAGAGTTTCCTGTTGACAAGTTTCTAAATATTCTTTAGAATAGAGAATTGTACTAGAGGTGGGCATCCATTGGGAAAAAAATATATAATTATCTATCTGGCAAACAAGTAGCAGACTCAAATCTCATTGTCCAAGATGTTTTTTCATCCCAAGTGTCTTTATGTCATGCAAAACCAATTGAGATCTACTCCACAGTCTGTATTTGGGAATCTAAACACATAATTATCACTGTTTCATGCAGGTAAAATTAGTAGTCTAAACCTGGACACATGCACGCCTGGGAGACATGCTGTCTGGAGCTCCTGCATATGGAATTTTATGTAGCAGGCCACTGAAACGGCGTTGATATGGCTCAAAGAAGGAGAGAACGTGGAGGGACAATTATTGGAAGGGGTGCATATTTGGGATGGGCACAGAGTTATCAAGTATAGGGAACAGGATTCTACTAAGTTATGGCTACTCCTCGATCAGGCATTGGACACCACATGGGAGAGAACAATGAAAAACGCTCGCAGACCAAAGGAGCACAACAGTTTACCGGCAGCAGCTGAGGGGCACACGACCGGGGAGAGCCACGCTCCCCAGCACACAGAGAGACGCCCTACCGCCACGCCCCCTGCTCCAGGTGGATTTAATCAGCCTCAGCGGGACGCGCGCGGGTGGGGCGCCTGGCGAAGCCCGGGCCAAGGGCAGGCCCGTTTGAGCCCGTTCGAGGACGAGCAAGGATGGGACGGGGCCACCCTCTTTTGTCTCCATTTCACGGCACGGAACAAGGTTAGTTCCAAAACATTGTGACATCTTCTGTAGAGGGGCTCCATATGCTAGATCTACCCTGTGTTCTTTGAGTAGCTGGTGTTGTATTGACTTCGGTAATGGCGACCGTAAATGTGGGAAAGGGAAGAAAGTCGATCCCAGGGGGGTCGTTCATAGGAACGCTGGATCAATTCCTCATTAGGGCATCATCCATGCTGACCCACCAAACTGACATTACGGAAAAGGTAATCTCTGGGACGTTTGGCGCAGGTACCATCGCCAAATCAGCTAGACTCTCTTGGTACATCTGCTAGGGGGGCTGGCACCGAGGATCTACACCAGGCCAAGTAGAAACCAGACCCCCGGGTTCTCCAGCTAAGTTGGATGCTGTATCACCTCCTGCCTCACCTGTCGTTTCATCTGCCCTGGGTCTGGCAAATAGGACCGACACCTTGGGTCCGCCTCTCGGGAAATTACAAACGCGATCAGCAACCAGCTCTAGGAGGGGCGCAGAAGCCGTGGCAGTAGTGGCCAAAAGGAAGCGAGGGGGTGCTCCGCTAAACAAGAGGAAGGCTAAAATACAGAAATGCAACAACGTTGTAGATGGTCAAATGCCCACGGTCACAGAAAGCCCAGTTATCGACCAGCGGTTGGAACAAATGCCCACAACTTCCCCAAGTATTATTGCTACATCACCTTACGAATATGGAGAGGAGTTTTTGGGGTAAAAATGGAAAACATCTTCTTAGAGACTTGTCGCCCCCTACATGAAAGACTTAATTCAATTGAGAACAGACTGCTACGCTTGGAACGTTTGCACCCAGCTGCTACGGGGGAACGGGGGGTTGCTCAAATCATAGATGCTAATGACATTATAGCAATGCCCCCAGGGAGTGCCAAAGCTTCTTGTAATCCTCCTGATTTGCAAATAAATAACTTAGATGACCTGAACCCAGAAAGCATCCCGGTATTGGGTCAGGTTGTCCAGCTTAGGGAGAACTCTGCAAATAACTATATTAGGAGTAGAACTTCTGGGTCTGAGAGGGGTGGAGGGGCACCAAACTCCCAAGACCTACCTATTAGTAGGGTAAGCTGTGATCATTCAGCTACAGAATTGAAATGTTTGGATCTCCCCCCTGAGTTTGCCCCGTATGTAATAGTTCTCGTGGGGGTTCCAGTCTTGGACCGGGGGAAAAGGGAGGAATATGGGGACCTCAAAAACAAATGTACCCACTGGCTCAACTATAACAGGCCACTACTACTGCACGTAGCAAGTGAAATTCTTTTCGCGTGACGTGTTGAATGGGTAGGGCCACGGGTGAAAAACATAAGGGGATATTGCGTAGCTGTTAATTTCAGGGACTGGAGGGTGGTGGAACACATCTCCAATTGGGGCCCATGCCACCCAGGCATACAAATTTAAACACTCCCCCTGACCTATTTTTATTCGACCACCACAAGGGCAAGAGGGCAACAGTCAAGGGCTGGCCGCGAAACTCAGGGGTCAAGGATTCAGGACTCTCAAGTGGCCTGGTTGGGATATAACAACAATCCCACCAGTTGTGACTTGTTTGCACTGAGCAATAGATTTAGCGTCCTAGACCAGATAGATTGACGGCAGACCAATGGCCTACTGCAGTCCCTTAATGACGACGCGGAGGACCCGCGTACTGCCCATAGCCCCTCAGACACCTGTATGTGGCCCACTAAAGTACCTAGTCCACAGGAGTATTGGATAGCTAGGAAGGACCCAGAGTGTGCTGTTAAGACGACTAAGACTGGCAATCAGGGGATTTGCATAGAGACTGGAACTCCCTATCTAGGTATTCAGGCGAGCGCTAGAGGCGCAGCGTCCCAAGAGGATGTGGGAAGGACGATTGAGTGTGAGGGAGAAGGGACCGGTCAAACCCGCATTGGAAATATTGCTGAGGATCTGACCACCTTAGGGGTCAATCCAGACCCAGTGGTAACCGAAACCACGGCGGGTGAGACAAAGGACTTAATTAAAATTCTTTCCTGGAATGTGGCAGGGATTAACAACAAACTGTTGTGCCAAGAATGGGGAGCATTTGTGGAGGAAAACGATGTCTGCCTCTTCCAGGAAACCTGGGCATTGGCCGACAATCAAAGGCGGGGGTATTCTACCTTTAGTGTACCGGCAACTATGAAGGGAAGGGGTAGACCGTCAGGGGGGTTTGAGCATCTGGGTTCGTACACATCTGGGGGCCCAGGCTGTCCAGATTCCTACTGGGTCACTAGATGTGCAGTGTGTCCTGCTTACATCTCCAGAAAATAGACAAACTGCTTTTATAAACATCTATTCACGACCAACCCCGAGTGGGAAGGAGTCTGGCACTATTGACAAACTTAGGCAGTTTATTTCAACCCTTTATCCATCAATTATTCAAATTGTGGGTGGTGATTTTAACTGTCAGTTTGAGCCACTTATTGATGCAACCCAAGATGGCCTAGAGGATGAGGATCACCACTGGCATGTTCCGGAACCGTAGATTCAGGTAGTTAGAGCTTGGACCCCATTAGTGTTACAAATCAATTCATTTACACTTGTGTCCTCCCTTAGAGCCTGTAATGGGAGGACTAAATCTGATAGACCTGGTCGTATGACATTTAATACAGAAGGCCACAACTCTATCTTGGATTACATCTTGGGTGAACCCAAAAATTGGGGAATGGTCCTGGATTTTAAAATATACGACAGAAAAGATAGTGACCACAACCCCTTGGTCATGATGTTAAAACCAGAGAGTTTGGGCATCCCAAATCTAGTCCCCGACCAAAACTCAGTTGGTCCGCCGCTCCTTCTAACCAACAATAGGAGGAGAGTTAGGTGGCCACAGATAATAGGCTCCTCAGACAAACTTGCTGATGTCCGAAGGTCACTGCCTTGCCTGAGTGACATGGGTGAGGTGTTGGATAAAGCCATGCACTCAGGGACTGGAGAAGAGCCCCTAAAAATACACCTGGGGCTCATTCAGAATCTTTCTGATGTGTTTTGTCCTGTAGGAAGACCAAAGGCAAACCCAGATATAGCGAGCCCTCGGTACAACGTACACTGTAGGGAAGCCAAAAAGGACTTGCTCCTTGCGGTCAAGTCAAAGGACAAAACCAGGATCAAGCTTTGTCGGCGCCTATATAAGCAGGCTATCCAGAGATATGTGGGAGCAGGGCTGGCACCCTGGCCAATGAACCAAATATAGCTGCCTCGGCCTGGGAAGTGCATTTTGGGGCTCTTTATTCCTCCCGAGCGACGACAGCTCTGAGATTACTCTCCCTTGCCTCCCCCATGAGTATCGACTGGAGGGGGCTTGGGAGATTACATCGATGGAGGTAGAGGTTGCCATTTCGAAGTTAGCTCCAAATAAGGCCCCTGGTTTGGATAAGATACCGGGAGATCTATATCGCTCTGAACCAAAAATATGGGCTCCTTATTTATATGTTCTTTTCAATGCCATATTAAACGGTATGGATCCCCCGGATACATGGCGGGGTGCTGAAATAGTATCTATCTTCAAGAAAGGATGTCCCCTTAAACCGTCAAACTATAGGCCGATTAGCCTTATAGATGTGACGCAGAAATTGATGGGTCAAATTATTCTAGGTAGAATACAGAGTTGGATGGAGGACAACGAGATTCTATCCCCTTTCCAGGCTGGTTTCAGGCAGGGCACATCAACGGTGGATCAGCTATTTAGACTGCAGGTCCTATACTGGAAAACTGTGACTGTAGAGGGTGGCAGCCTCTACATGATCTTTGTGGACCTGCGGTCGGCATTCAACCTGGTGCCTAGAAACAAACTGTGGAGCGTATTACAGTATTTGGGCCTACCACGTTATCTACTTAACGTTTTAATGAGACTCCATGCTGGCACTTATGCTCGGGTAAGGTGTGGGAAGCATGGGGAACTGTCAGGTCATTTCCCGGTCAACCAAGGGGTGCGCCAGGGCTGTGTCCTGGCTCCCACACTTTTTTGCCTCTACATAAAAGGATTGGTTGACCACCTCCTGGGAGTAATGAACATCGATGCCCCAAGACTAGCCACTGGCAGAGTGCCCGCTCTGATGTTCGCAGACGACACTTTGTTGTTGTCCAAGACATCAACGGGCATCCAACGTACCCTCGATGGCTTCGCCAACTTCTGTGTGTCGAGGGGGTTGGAGAACAACTTAGATAAAACTAAGTTTATGATCTTTAACCCACCGAGGCAGACACGCCTAAACCCCCTCCTAGGTGGAACCCCACTGGAGAGAGTGGAGACCTTTTAATATTTGGGTATCACCTTGGGAGAACACTTGGAATGGGATTCGCAGCTGGCCAAAGCTGCACTCAAGCTATCTAAGGTGGTGGGTGGGATCCAGAAGTTGCATAGAGTGTCCGAATTCAAGCCTGCAGCCCCAGTAATAGAAATTTACAGTGTCCAGGCCAGATCGGCAGCTCTATATGGGGCCGAGCTTTGGGGGCATGAGAAACCACAAAATCTAGCCAGGGTGGAACACGCATTTGTTAGGACTATATTGGGTCTCCCTGTAAGCACCCCACTTGTACCATTGCGCATGAACCTAGGGCTACTCCCTATTGAGAAGGTTATGCCTCTACGTCCGCTATTGTATTGGAAAAGACTGTGGTCCGTGCCGGAACTCTACTGCTACAAAAATGAATTTGCGGAAATCTGGGATGCATTGAGAAGTAAGAACATCAGGTGGCTGTCCCACATAAAGCTAACTATTCGCAGGCTAGGCTTACCGGATCTTTGGGAAACTCCGGAAGCTGCTTGCCCGGAGATATCCAAAGCCGACCTGAAACGCCACTATAAGAACCATAACTTAGCATCCCTGCATGAGAGTTCCATGGGGGCAGATTGACCACTGAGTTCCTCCATGTTAAAGAAGTCTATAAAAGAGAGGACTTTTTGGACTTGATATTCCCTGCAGTAGCACATAAACTGTATATGCAATTCAGACTCGGCACTCTTCCACTCAGAGCTCTTACCAGTAAATGGGATAGAGCTTTGAGTGGGGAGTGCCCTGCCTGTGGTTCCTGCCTGGAAGATGAAATTCATGTATTTTTCTTTTGCCCAGCGTACCAGGGTCCACGCAAGCACTGTCTAATTGCAATCTGTAGAAACATTGGTTTCCGCCAGTGGGCACATGCATTTAGGGTGTTAAAATACGATACACACCCTCCAATAGTTTTTGCAGTCTCTCACTTTTTTAATGCAATGTGGCACAAACACAGGAAATTAATCACTGTACCCAGCGTCTAGCATGAGTTTACTGTTTTTCAGTTATTATGACGTTCGATAATGAATATTACGTTTAATTTTTGTTTTATTCTTTGCATAGCATTGTATGTATTTGATAATCTGTATATATAATGTATTTTTAAATGATATTCCTATTTATCATCTTAAATTTTGTATCATATGTATTTCTATGAACTTTTACAGTCCTTGGTGGCCGAAATAAAGTTATCGAACGAACGAAAAACATAAATAGGCAGGACCGCCATATGCCCCACATATGGATATATGGTTTTTGCCACTGTTAGAAGATAGTAGCGAACACATGCCAAAGGGGCAGTGGAATGATGGAAGCAGCATAATGCTAGAGGACTTTTCCTTGATGACCTCTTCATTATGTTCTGCAAGCCACAGGAAAGCTTCAGGGTTGGACAGGCTTTCCAGAGACTCCTATGACCATGAAAACAATTGTAGGAGTTCTGGAGCTGTCACATGGCGTCCTTTCACTACAAAGCACTGAGGAGGCTTGAAATTCAGGCAGACAAAGGAGACTGATAATCTAGAGCTGTCTACAAACCTATAATGGGAAAAGGCTTGCTTACAAGTTAGCAAAAATGTATCAAGCAATGACAGATATAAATCAATACAATATGTAGAAGTGCCTGCCCGCTCAAAGTTAAACAAGGTTTACTGTACTAGAAAAAGAAACTGCCTGGTACATGGAGAAGCAGTCACCAAGTTGATATGCATGATGTGGTCCTCTCCAAAATTAGCTGAATACGGAAAGGGGGTTATGACCAAGCTGCATCACAAAAACATCAACTAAAGGTGAAGCCGGCTCTAGCGGCTCAGTGGACTAATGCGTCCACTGCAGTGGCTTATGTTTGACCTGATGGTCACAGTTTCAAATCCTGGTGGGTCCACTCAGCCTTTCATCTATTTGAGGTCAATAAAATGAGTACCACTGAGTTGGGTAACCATAAACATCTGTTATTCAGCACCAGGATGCCTACAGGTGAATGTGCGCTTTACAAAAACACATGTTATGTTATCTTAAGCAGTGCCAGGTAGGAATAGTGCCTACACACAAAGGCAGTAAAATGAGACCTAGGATCGCAACCCTGGGAACCCGCCTAACTGTCCGCTGCATGGCCATACACTGGCTTCACCCCATTGGCCCAAAAGGGGAGGCTTGGGAAACAGGATCTTATGCAATGGGCTCAAGCAGAAGAAACCCATATCAGGTCCATGGGAATTTCAGAAAAAGATGATGGGAGTTGATATAAGTGGATGGCAGTAGCTAAAATAACTGACTTAGGGCCTGATTGCGATTTTTGCAGATGAGATACTCTGTCACAAATGTGACAGATATCCCGTCTGTCCTATTAGAAGTTCCATAGGATATACGGAATTGAAATTTGGCCGACGGTATATCCGCCACGTTTGTGACAGAGTAACGCTGTCTGTCAAGATCGCAATCAGGCCCATAGTCTTTAGATTGTAGACCACCTTGAATCCAGTAAAATGGTGAAGCCAAATCATACCAAATCAATGGTAAAACCAAATTGAACATGGCTATGTACAATCCCATATCTGGCTAGATATAGGATTGCATGGATATGAGAAAAAGGGGAGGTAGGGAACTTAAAGAGGGGAATTGATGACAGGCTAGAATGAAAAATAGGAACACCAATGAATAGAGAGTGGAGATGCCATATAGATAGGTTATACAGGGTAGATATCAAAGTAAAGTGGTGCAACTAAGCAGGGTAGGTGGGGAAACATGTCAGAACCCCAGGTAGATGGTAATGAGCTGAGAAATGCTAATGCAAGCTTGATATACATATATGATTTTATTGCAGAAAGACAGGTGAAGACTGGCAATATTTTGGTAGAGTTGATAGGTAATGTATTGGCATGCACTTGATAAAAGGATAAATATAAATAGAGAAGGTATTACAGGGGCTAAAGAGTGAGTGTGTTTTAAAACCAAATGAACTTCAAATCCACCTTTGTGTTCTCTGTTTTTCATACAGATACAAAACGATTGTTTCTCTGTAATTACTAGGAAACCCCCCAGAAATGCTGAATTTAGATTATCTTTCAGTGTCTCTCCATGTTGTCTGCTATAACCACCAGGTCAGTTACAGCATATTACAAATTCTACAGTACTGCTGTTTTCCTTTTACTGTATGTGTACACTTAGCACATAAACCTACAGACATCAAATTATGAGAAACACTGATGAGTTACATACTGTGGAACATTAATAGTAGTATCTTTATTATAGTAGTATCTTCGTTTATTCACTGATGAAAACTTAATATGAAGTAGTGCATAATTAAATATGGAAAAATACAGATAGAAATGTCAACAAAATAAATACGGTCAAACCATTTGTTTATGTACACACACTTGTTAAATCATTGCTCCCCAATCTCATCTGATAGCATCAGGGTTGACTTGATTTTAATTTACTTTCAGTTTGAGTGCCACCCATACCTAACTCAGGTCAAGCTTGTGGAGTACTGCCAGTCTAAAGGCATTCCTGTCACCGCATACTCTCCCCTAGGCTCCCCTGACAGGTCATGGTGAGTCCATCATTTTTAATTATTATCGTTATTAAATGTTATACTTTTAAAACTGAGACTAAAATCTAGCAGTTTCAATCAAATGATTAATGTTGTCAGTGATTTACTTTTTAGAAATAAATTAACGAGCCATGTGAAAGAAAAATATCTCTCCAAAGCCCACTTGAAGTCTATAGCATTTCTGTTAACACCTTCGCCGCAGGGCTAATTCCCCCGTGGCACTGATGGGAGGGGCAGCGCCACCATGCTTGTGAGGAGCTCGGCTCGTCACGCTGCACGGTGGCGCTGTGCTTATGACGAGCTGAGCGGAGCTCGTCATGACCACGCCCGTCATGAGCACGCCGTCATGACCACGCTCGTTTAATGGAACGCTCAGCACCGTGGGGGAATTAGCCCCGCGTGTGAGCGCCGCGCGTGTTATGACGAGCTCAGCTCGTCATGAGCACACGGCCACCGTTCCTCATGACGAGCTGAGCTCATCATGAGCACGGAAGGAGTTAAGCAAGAAGCAGGGAAAAGCTAAATTAAAGCAGTTTCGCAGTTCAACAAAACATAGTTTTGCCTCACTAAGCTACTGAGCATCTAATGTTAACCCCTTCCCTATTTTCCCCTACTTGTATACATTTTCTTCACATCTCAAGAAAATAATTAAAAAGGACCTGGAAAGGAGATACAGCAAAGGAGATCTAAGATGCCAAGCAAGCTGATTTAAGTATCCTCACTTGATAGTGCCAGGCATAGAAACAAGGCCAGGTATGTCAGAGGCAAGAAAACTCAAGTATGTTAATATAACCTAGGCATACAAAATTGGTGAAGGTTTTTAAGCATGGTGATTTAGCAAATGCATAATTAAACCATTAGAAAACAGCAAAACATGTTCACATTCATTTAGCAAGGTGGCTCTGCAACTGAATGCTCTTTGCTGATATCCATAGTATTCTGAATGGAATGTCAAACTCCTAGTAAGGTACACTGAGGCTCCATTCTTTCAATGGGGACCATTCAATTCAGTAATATTGTTGCACAGTCACCCTGTGTGCCCTGTGAACTACCATTTTTTGCTAACTGGTACTGGTTGTAACTGACTTTGACTGTCCCTGAGCTTTGTCTAACTAGGCCCAAGGCCAGTGTTATGTTGAAGATGCAAGTGAAAACACACACATGCATTAGGGTACACAATATATTAGGTTACACTTACAATTCACATGTCCTACCCTATACGTCCCTAGTAGATAATTGGGCAGGGGGATTAAACCTAACTATAAATCTCTAGGATATAATAGGGAATGGCAGTTTAGAGGCAACATCTCTTTCTGCACTTGCATGTGTGCACTGCTGAGCGCCCAAAGTCATTTTAAAAGCACCCCTGTGTTGCAGCACTGCTTGTAAATGTAAATTCACTGCAAACTCAACTTTGATGGTAGGGGTATTTACAAAGTGATAGTCTACAATATATGGGCATATTAGGTAACCCCTGGGTCTCCCCTAGGTGTCCTAGGTGTGGAGGTTCATGTAAGTATAAGGAGGACCCTTATAAAATATGTTTTCATAGGCCCTGGGGATAGAGAAATAACACATTCACTTTCCTCATTGTAGTAAAGTGCCCACCAAAATCAACTTTGGTATTTGGAGCACTGTGGAGTGTGGATCTAAATTAGTTTCTTATATTCAGAAACCCCAAGATCTGCCCTGGGCATCCCAGGAGTGGTGGTCATGTAACTATAAGCACTATAAGTAGTGACCTTATAAAATATGTTTTATATGCTGTGATGATGTAGGAATTGCTCATTGCAGTTTCCCCATTGTAGATGCCTAGCCCCATAGGATAACATGGCAATAGTTTATGAACGCATAAATATGGCTAATAATCAAATGAGTTATCAATCAAGGATTTAGGAGAATGGTTTAATATGCCATTGTTGAATGTAAAATATATTGAAAAGAAGTTATAAGACTTTCTTGTCTGTAAGTCAAAATTCAGCCTTCCTGCAGTCTTTCCTAATTGGTCAGAGTTAAAACGATTAGCCGGGTTGCTTTGATGACGTGATAAGTGGCTCACCGGGGAGAGGCTATCTGGTCGAGAGGGCTCTGAATCAGAGCAGGGTGGAGAGGTCCTAAAGCATGAAGTTTCAAAGGAGAAATAGGACAGGCAGAGAATGCCAGTTTAATTTACCCCATCACCCCAGATCCAGTCAGATAGGAGGCTTAAGGAAGGAATCTGCAGCTGGTATGGAGAGCTATGGAAATGAGCCATACTGAGTTGGTTTAGTTAGCTCTTCATGCTGTGCTGAGATTTCAGACATGCTCTGGGATGTTGCGTTACACTAGATTGGAAATTAGTGCGCTCCTGCGTCACCTCAGAGAACACTGAACAAATATGTGCAGGCCACCCTGTGCTACACGTTTTGTTTGCTGCCTTTTAGTGAGGAGTGGCTGTATGGGTGTCACCTGTTGCTACAGGTTACTCCACTCGCCCTGGTTTTGGGGACGTTTGGTCGGGTGTACTACACCCTTACTATTATGTCATACATGTGTGTGCCTGTTGTTTTTACGGCTAGTTCATGTCGTGCTTTGTTGTGCCTCCCCTCATGCCTGTCTGGCCAGTGGGTTTGGGTGGTGGTAGTCATAGGTGCGATTGTGTCGTTTATCTAACATGTTGTTTCTTCTGCCATTTTTTATGCCATAGAGGGGGAGCATGTGTGACATATTATCCTGTGTATTTCTCTGTGCATCTTCTGCAATTTTCATCTTGTATATTTACCTATGCAGCTTCTTAAAATAGTTTTCAATGCTATATTGTTGCTGGTTCTTTAACCATCTATCTTCTTTACTATTTTCAATGTATTATTATAGTTTTTCTTGCATATACTTTATTCTGCTTTGTAGATTCATTTTTGTGTTATATAAAGGGGAGGATATGTAGTATCCTGCTCATGTATTTACCCTGTTGCTTTCTCCCTAGCTGCTCAGCCAGTGTGAATGTGCTGATTGGAATGTTAGGGTGGTGATGATTCATGTAATGTTTGGGTGCCTGTGAGGTGAGGTGGGACAGTTGGAGTATGGGCTGAGCAGGAGGTAGGCTGCTCCTGGTGGGGCTCCTCTACATGACCTTATCAACTTGTAACTAACTCTGAATAAACCTTCTTCAACTACATGTTGGCTACTGGACATCATTATTACAAAGTCCTATTTGATTCAAGCATTGTAACTCATTAATGCAGCCCACAGAATTCTCTATCCAGGAGTGTTAAACAAGCAGCCATTATACAAACAGCCACAGTAAACAGTCTTAACAGTTCAGAGAGAAGTGACAGAGAAACAACGGGTGGAAACTGGTGTTATTTAACTATCTATAATATTTTGTCTCTGACTGTCCCTCCCAAGGGCTGTACAGAAGAAACCCTTAGGAATGATGTATGTCTGAAGAGTGCCCCAGGTATGGCAGAGAACAACCAAAAGGAATGAACATTATACAACCAGACATGCTATTTGATCTGAGAAATCTGCCTAGGAATGGTGGAGGAGGATCCCAAAGAATAATCAAACACCACAGATACATAGGTCACTAGCAGCGCCTAAGAGTGACGATACTCATTGATTAGGGAACAAAAAGAGAGGGTATTAGTGAGGGAGTTCGTTCAAGTTACAGAACAAGAGAGGTAGGAGCATAAGCATGGTTCAAGGACAGGTAGAAGCGGGGAATGAATAGGGCAGAGGATCTGCTCTTAACATTGAGCTCTCTGCCCATAACCTGTACACTATAGGAGGTGTCAGACACAGATCACATTGGAGGAGACAATTGGGTGTGCAACACAAGCAAAGGAATAAAAGCCACCTACCTACTTTACATTAACCACTTGCAGCACAAAAGTTTTAAAACACAATGCACAATCAATGCAAAACTAAACTTGCAGACTCTACCCTCCGTTTGACAAATCTTTCTCTTTGACTCAGGCCTACATGGGATGGGAAGTCAGCAGAGGTACAATTAGGCAATAGTTAGCCAAGACGTTATTCCCATCCACCTTTACTCAACACTCAAATGAATGTTCAACAGAAGAGAGAACATTGATGGCTGGCCAGTCCAAGGAGGAAAGAGGCAGGCAAATTATTGGTCATGTGACCCAAGCGGAGTCTCTAAAGAATGGGCTGTACAAGAAAATCAACTAAAAATCACTGGTGAATAAAATGGTGCACAAACAAAATAAAACCAAGTTCAACCCAATCTTTTCTTCGATTCAGTCTTTCTGCAAGAAGGGGGTATGAGATTCAAACAGGCCAATAGCCAGAATAAATATTTCTAGGGGTACATGGCCCTCAGCAATGACCAAAACATTAAATCTGTGCTCTATAAGTTTATTCTTTCACAAATACTGATTGTACTACTAAATATCGATTCCCCGGAAAATCATTGGTACAAGCATATCAGGATCAGAATATTGAAAGATAAGTGCACACAGGATGGTATACATTTATTATTCTCAACTCCGCATCTGCATACCTTGTAGATATATATAAGTTGCAGGTATACATAAATGTGGAATAAGGTATAGAACATCTATACTTACTTGTTGAGAATTTGGATTCAATATTCTGTCTTTGATAATCTGTGCCATCAATATTCTTCTTTCAATATTCAGGGTCACATCATGTGATTCTATGTGAAGGAGTATGTGGATTTTTTAAGGTACATATTAAAGTACAATCAATCAACTTTCCACAATCCAACTTTAAATCTATCAATTAAATGGGATTTAAAGTAGAAGGTTGTACATTTCTAAAATAAGTAGGCTGACTTGTAATTGTGTGTATTTTCTAAACTTTTCAAGGTTTGTAAAATACAAAGCTTATGAAGTTATGTTTTCAAAAAAAGAAGCTGCTCCAGCTAAGAGTCTTTCGTCCCACACATGTTACCTCAAGTGGTGGATGTCCAGCCTCCACTTTTAAAATGATTGTATGGAGAATGTCCTACGTGGGGCATTCTGCATCATGGAAAACATCACACCTGGAAGGACAGAAGGGATAAACCTTACCTCATGAAAAGTTATGATACTTTATCTGCTTTGTAAAGTGTGGAGTTTCCTTATTTTACCCAACTTCGTGAGTGAAGTTTAATTTAGGTCACTACAAATATAAATATACCTTTACAGAGAGCTTGGAGCATATCCATCAAGAACCATTCCTGAATTAAGTGATGAACAATGTATTTAAATTTTTTTAGGGGTGTTTAAATGGTGAAAACTAAATAGAATATAAAGGAGGATGGGAACGTCCTCAATTAATTTCACTGTAAGGCTATGACAAAAGACGAACAGTTCAATTGCATTTGATCAAAAGCACGAGTCACAACTGAACTGACATGACGCAGGATCCGACATTGGCATACACCCTTCATAGTTACAGGCAGGTGGTGTGAAATATCTTGTACCAAAGATGACCCTTATTAGACATCGATCAGCAAGATGGATAGGCATTGGAAAGGATAGGTGATTGTGCAAGCTCTGATGTTTCCATTTGAGGCTGCGGTGATATATACGCTCTATAAATACCAAATAGATAGATAGAGAGGGGTTGAAGTTGTGGTTTCACAAATTGCATCTAGAATCCTGCTATGTATATCTTCTCTCTTTCATTCTGCTTGCATGATACCACCCATTTGGATGCCACAGAGTCCTCCACTTCTGGAATTATGGACATTCTCCATTCTTGCGTGCATCATCCTCATGGTGGCACTCTCCAGAGGGTTGCTTGAATGAGCTTGCACTTTTGATGAAAGGAGAAAGCATGGAAGCCTGCCATGTACACTAGAAATGGAAAATATTGACTTGCAGAGGGATTGTTTGGCAATACTACCGGTACAGGTAAAAATCAAGTTTCACATTAGGGAACAGTTAAGAGACTGACATATTTAAAAGTATACTAGAAAGCCAAATCACCTGCATATTAGAACTTGGACTTCTCAGCATGTAGGATGTACTTTCCAGCGAGTATACGGTAAATGTACACATGGCTAATAAGTTTTAAAAGGGAAGGTGCAATGATTAATAAATAACAAGAAGGTGCCTTTTTTAAGCATCTTTCAAAACTCAATGTGTATTAATTAACAATGGTTAGATCTCATTAGGACTTTGAGACCGCTATGAATTGTGATTTACGGATCTTACACTAAAACCCCATTTAGAAAATAAAGCGTATAATTGTGCATTGAAATCCCTTTGGGCAAGATGTGTTGGCCAAAACATGTAAAGCTGTATATTCCAACTAACGTCCCCAATCGCCTTTTCTCCACATGTATCTATCTCTTAATTTGCTCCTTTAGGCTGTCTCTTGCATTCTCTATTCTCTTCCCACCTAGTAACCTCCATTCCCACTGCCTCTCTCAACCTTTTCACCACTACCTGTTTCTGTTTGCTGATGCATCTATATTCCCAACGGTCTCTCCTGCTCTCCTGCTTTTTCTATTTACTCTTCTTTCTTTATCTCAATCTTCTCTCCTTTCCTAGAAAGTCTTCTCTCTAGCTTCTCTGTACCTCTCAACATTGTACAGCAAAACAAAAGTAAAAACAGACCTTGCTAAAAAAAAATTGCAGGGATCAGGGAAATGTCCTGCCATACAGTGTTTATACACTTGATTGACTGTGCTATCACCTGTAAAAGGAAAGGCTCACTGAAGGCCCTAAAATGCAAAGAAACATCAGAATTTTACCTTGCAGATTCACCCAGTCTGGAGATGTCAGTAGCTGTTGTATTTAATCCAGGGCTTGTTCGCACCCATGAAAGTCTGCAGTGCCCAGTCAATTCTTAAAACAGCCTACTTGGGGAAATCTAGTTTGCATGGATCAAAATATATTTTCTTACCAGAATACTCTGCAAACACCAAACATTGCCTAAATCACAGATTTTCCCCACCCATGTGCTTGAGCAGGTGTCTCTGCGTGTATTCCCCCTAGAACTATTTAAAGAGCCAGGTTGTCAGCTTCTTGTAGAACTCCAGAAGCGAGGAGGGGGCCTTAATGTTTTTTAGAAGTTTGTTCCATGTTTTAGGTGCAATGTAGGAGAACAAGCACACTCTTGCTCTGCTTTTCTTAATGCGGGGTGAGGTTGTGTGGGAGTGGGAGTGAGGCAGAGGTTAGGTGTCTGGTAGGTTGGTGAAAGTGTATGTGTTTATTTAGGTATTCTGGTGCAGAGTTGTGTAGGAAATTATAGGTGTGTGTGAGGAGTTTGAATTGGCTGCGTTTGTGGAGCTC
Source organism: Lissotriton helveticus (assembly GCF_964261635.1). NCBI lineage: Eukaryota > Metazoa > Chordata > Amphibia > Caudata > Salamandridae > Lissotriton > Lissotriton helveticus. Next base: position 291,430,749 of record NC_136057.1, read on the forward strand.
TCTGAGGGGAGGGGAGAAGTGAATGCGGTGTCTTGCAGTGGTGTTTTGAATGGTTTCGAGCCTGTGCAGAAGATGCAGGGATATTCCAGCACAGAGTGCTTTGACACAGTTGAGTTTGCTCATAGTGAGGGCTTGCATGACAGTGTGACTTCTCAGCGTGTTGAACCTGCAAAGATATCTAGATATTAAACTGTTTCTGGAGGATAGATATTCTGTTATTTCAGCCCTTTGTTATGTTGCAGTCTTCAATGGGACATTTTAGATTCATGCTACTGCTAGTTTGAGTATTTGTAGCCCTCTGCAGCAGGAACATTGACCTAGGTCATGTAAACAAAAGAAAGATCTCTAGAGCAGATATATTATCTCACCGAGCTGCCTTTCACAAAGGCCACTGTAGGCTGGGACAATGTTAGACAATGTAAGTCATACCTGAAGGTTGCCCCAGAACAAAAAGCTAATTAAAGCACAATGCCATATTGAAATCTGGAGTTCCTGATTGGACATTGCTGCTGAAATTTAGTAGGTTTAGATAGTGGCATCCACGTACGAATCAGGAACAGGAAAGGTTGTGAAAGTTGCTGGCTTAAGGACGAGTTAACTTAGTGTCCTATACAATTGTGCAATCTTTTCAACCAGCAAATTCTTGTTTGGCGTACCATCTGGTAAAGGTGCAAAGGTAGTTCAGCTAATGCCCACTGACATTTTTGCCTCCCAGCTGTAATTATGAACTAATGTTTGCTACACTTTTAACATCAGCTCCTCACACACAACATCGTGGCATTCCACAGCGGTACATTATATCGCTATTATTCACCATCTACCTAGTCCCCGTACCATACATGATTAAATCATTCAACCTCACCTGGTACAACTATGCAGATGACATAATTTTTATATTCTATGGTATGAAGACCTCTACAATGTAAATCTTGATGTTTTCCTTCCAGCCATAAACACATCAATGATGAATAACCATCTAAAGCTAAATGTGGCAAACACAGAGAATATAAGCTTTGGTCAGTGGCAAAAATACCAGCCTACCGCAATATGGCCGAAAGATCATGAGGCCCAAATCAATAAAAGTCAGAAACCTAGGGGCAACCATGGATTCAGACCTATATTTGATACCACATATTAAAAACATCAAGCAGATTGCCTACTACACAATCAAAACACTCTGTTGCAACCTCCCATACCTTGGAGACCAACAGAAGCTGCAAGTTATCATCACACTTGTAATTTCCAAACTAGACTATGCCAACGGCCTATACCTTGGTGCACCCATGTTCAAAATGCTGCTGCAAGACTTCTCTTTGCCTACACCCCCAAAAGACTACATGACTCCAGTCTTGCAACCCCTTCACTGACTAAAGCAAGAAGAGAAATGTTTGAGTGTTTTTTCATTGTCGACTGAGCCTCTAAGGAAAACGACTGATATACCCTCAAGCTAAATTCAAGCAATACAAACAAAACAGGGCACTACACTCCAGTCTTGCCCGAATGATCATTATACCACCTTCACAGAAGAAACTCATAGGAGCCCCACTACAAATTTCCAAGCTCTGGAACTAACTACCAGCCAGCATTCGAAGCATGTAGGAGCATATTCACTTCATAAGACAGTTGAAAATAGGCTATTTCCAAGACAACTACATCCCCACACATTCTGGCAACAGAACCCAGAAAGACAGTCACAACCTCAAACTCAATCTTACACTTACAATCCACAGATTGGAAACAACCAACCAGCAATCTACTTTCCATGTTGTGTTATGTTGATTTGCATAGTGCACTAACCACCTAATAGGATATCCAGCTGATTAGGAAGGTGTGCAAGTCTATGCTCCCCAAGGTGCTTTATCTAACAGCTAGGTTTACAACTTCTTGTAGAATTCAAGAAGTGAGGCGGAGGCTCTGATGTGTTGAGAGAGGTTGTTCCATGGCTTGGGTGGGATGTTCGAGGATTAGCGACCTCCAGTTTTGCTTTCGTGGATGAGGCGAAGGTGTGGGTGAATGAGAGTGAAGCTGTCTTTTGGGTTGGTGAAAATGTGTGCTGCTGTTCAGGTATTCTAGTCCTGTGCTATGTAGGGAATTATATATGTGCATGCGAAGTTTCAATTGGCTGCGCTTGTGAATGGAGAGTCAACACATTAATCAATTAATCAATCAATTAAGTCGGATTTGTATAGCAAGCCTAATCACTCCAGGGGTACCCAGGTCCTGTGCTGCAGGTATCAGTTGAAGGGCCAGGTCTTGAGTGCCTTCCTGAAGTGGTTTAGTGATGTAGAAGTGGGGAGGCGGAGGGGGAGGGTGTTCCAGACTCGACAGCGAGTTGGAAGAAGGAGCATCCTCCAGCATGATTGTGGCAGATACGTGTTGTCTGAGCGAGGACAAGGTGTGTGGAGCAGAGATTTCTAGAGGGTTGGTGGAAGATCAGGTAGTGGTGCATGTAGTCTTGTCCTTGGTTGTAGAGGATTTTGTATGTGTGGGTCAGGAGTTTGATTGGCATCTCTTCTAAAGAGTGAGTCAATGGAGGTCTTTCAGGTGCTGGGTGATGTGTGTCCTCTTGGGCAGGTTGAGAATCAGTCTGGCTACTGCATTCTGGATTGCCTGAAGTATTTGCAGGACCTCTGAGGAGGTGCCAGAATAGACCTGGTTTCCGTAGTTGAGCCGGCTGGTTATGAGGGCCTGTGTCACTGTTTTTCTTGTGCTAATGGGGAGCCAACTGAAGATTTGTGGGGCATGTGGACCAAGTGGAAGCAGTGACCGGTATTTTCATGGAGAGTTTGCTTTCCAGTATGATGCTGAGGTTGCAGGCATAGTCTTTCAGCGTGGGGGTGGGTCCAATTTCCTCTGACCACCAGGAGTTGTTCCAAAGGGCCGTGTGTCTGCCGAAGATCAGGACTTCTGTTTTGTCCTTGCTGAGTTTCAGGCCATTGTCTTTCATCCATGCTGCGACGTTGTTCATGAAGTTGTGTAAGTTAGTCTTTGTCAAGGTGGGTTTAGTTGTGAGTGAAAGTTTGGGCTGAGTGTCGTCAGCGTAGGAGATGATGATGTTGTGCTATAAAACAATGTCTGCGGAGGGGTAATGTATATGTTTAAGAGGGTAGGGCTGAGGGATGAACCTTGAGGTACTCCACAGAACCTTTGGGATTGGATTCAATTTGTATTCTTTGTGTGCCCCTTTTCTTGTTGCATCTTTGGGGCTTCGAGCATTCTGGCATTCATATTTGGCATTTGAGCATCATTTTGCATCCGATTTAGGTTTAATCTACATTCTCGTTTCCATTGCCGCTATGTTACAAATATAATAAGCAGTAGTTTTCATCAACATATTTATGTCCATCTCTGTATTTCAATCAACAACTATTCTTTTGCCTTGTGGACAAAAAGTTCCTATATGTGCTATTTGTCCACCACCTTGAAACCAACAGCAGGGGCATATTTAGACCCAGAACCTGCCACGTATGAACCATTCTGAGCCAATATGTATTTCTCCTTAATCTTCCTCTGCTTTGCCTCCGAATTGTCACATCAACATCTCACATAAAGCAAAATCTCATCCAGGGACTTCGACTGCCAACAAATTACGTTCTGCTGTATATTAGAGCTATTATCCTAATGCAAACCAAGAACGTACTGAGACAAGAAGCCACTAAAAGTTCAATTTCAGCAATTTTGACACCACTGTTCTGTTTGCAAAATTGTATTAACCTCTCATAACAAGCATGCTGTTGGACCTTTATCTTAGGGTGGTCTTCCACCAACATGTTGTGTGTTTACCTCCTCTTTATGCTGATTCTTCTTGTTGGTCTTAGGACTCTGAGCCCTTTACCGTTGCTGACCAGTTCTAAAGTGTATGTAATTCTCTGCTAAACGTGGTAACTTTGGAATATACACAGTTGAAATATTTAGTTTACTTTTAAGTTACTTGTAAAAAGATATACCATATACCGAGGGCCTGGTACTTAAATGGTACTAGTGGGCCTGCAGCACTGATTGTACCACCCACATAAGTAGCCTTTCAAACCTGTCTGAGGCCTGCCATTGCTGGGCCTGTGTGAACAGTTTACTGCCACTTTAACTTGGCATTTAAAACTACTTGCCAAGCCAGAAACTCCCCTTTAATTAAACATATGCCAACCCCAACGTAGGCCCTAGGTAGCCCATAGGGCAGGATGCTCTGTAACTAAGAAGTAGGACATGTACTGCTACGCTCTGCATGTCCTGGTAGTAACAAACACCCAAATTCATTTTTCACTACTGTGAGGTCTACTCCTCTCCAAGGTTACCATTGGGTATTCCTCAATACACTTTTAAGCTGTAATTCCTGATTGAAAAGGAGTGGCAGCATGGCTGCATCATGTTTTATATCCTTGGAATGGTAATGATGAATCGTCTTCACTGATAAAGTTGGAGTTATCCTTACTGTTTTAGAAATGCCACTTTTAGAAAGTGGACATTTCTCTGCTCTTATTGCTCTGTGTGCCTGCAGCCTATCTCCAAAAATGTTTGAGGTGGGTGACAGCTACATTTTGCACATTCCCTCTAGACAGCCACAAACACAAAAAGAGTAGGTATGACAGAGTACCCATCTTCTTTCATCTGCATTCAGATAGCGTTTCCTGGACAGGAAGAGAGAGGAGAGCTGACATTTACACCTGAATAGGTATTGCCTTGTTTCGCACACAAAGGACTGCTTCCCCCCTACTGATAGTCTGGAGCCAGGGCTGGGAAGAAATGGGCCAGTGTGAACTTCAAATACCCTTCTTTGAAGTCACCCCCATTTTAATGTCACTACTGGGTATAGCTACTAGGACTCTGACCCTACCAAGACAATAAACTACTAGACTAGTGAAGACCTCTAGCAGGACTGCTGTGCTTCTACAACGACTGCCACTCTGTGGGACTGCTGCTCTATAAGAACTGCTTTTCTGCTCTGGTGTGCTGCCGTTTTTCAGCTACTTGCTACCCTCTGCCCCTCTGATGAAAATGACTGGACCCATTTCATTTGAACCCAGAGTGTCTCCAAGTTCTTGCTGGCTTGCCCCCTATTCTGAATTCTCAGGGCCATCAAAGACGTCCTACAACCCTGCAAAAGCACCTGGACTCTGCCTTGCCACGTTTTCGCAATCCATGGGATTAACAGCAGCGAGGAATCTCCTTCAATATGAGCATCGAGTCTTCAACATCGATGCTTCCTTCATCTATAGTACTTTTGCAGCAGTGCCTGCCCTCCATCACGATTTTCCTGAACTTTGGATTTACCCCAGTCTAGCGAACCAGATGTCCCTGGTTGGCGCTTTATGACTCTAAGAACTATATTTTCATTTAATCTTCAAAAATTCATATCTGCAGTTCTACTTATTGAATATATGTCATTTTGGTCTTATGTTTCTCATAAAAATGTAATCTATTTTTCTAACCCTGTGTGGAGTATGTATGTGGTGCTTTCATTGTGTTAGTGTGTGTGTGTGTTGCACCAATACTTTACACATTGCTTCTTTAGATTAGCCTGACTACTCTGGCCCAATCTACCAAAGGTTGAGCACAGGTTATCTTTTAATGTGCATATAGCTTTCCCTGACTAGAGTGGTGGTTCCTGCTTCGACAGGCTGCATACCTCTGCCAACCAGAAACCCCAATTCTAACACAAGTACAGGCTCTTTGGACTCTTGGGCAGTACTACTAACTTTGATCCAGCCAACCTCTTTCTGCTGAATCTTCATTTTCAAACAGCAGTCATCTGATTATACTTGTCCATAATAAGAGATTTACAACAAGGCTTAGACATATGGTACCACACTTGTTACACTGTAGGGATGTGGTCTATGTGGTGCACAGATCATGGGAAAATAACCTCCTATTTCCCAAGTTACTGAATAAAATTCACACATGTATTAGCGACAGGATGATCAGCATACACTGTGTCCAATAGTATAAATTGAACAACAAAATTAGTCTTTCACATTTCAAATGATCACAAATATTTTCATGGAGACATGTTGGTCAATTTTCAAATACTTTATTCTTTTTAAAACTTCAAAACGTAGCCAACGCGCTTCGTCCCATCTCAGGACTTCTTTTGGGGCTACAAAACACAGATAATAAATATATATAAATATACATTTAAAATCACAATATAATACAATGCTCCATAAAAATACAAACACATCTTTAGGCTTCAATATACAAAATTACATATATATACATAGCATTTGGCAGAAGACAACTATTTTCCCACATAATGCTCGGGGATATAGTTTATTTTAGCGTGTTCATGATTGTTTAAGATCATATGACACCATGCTTGACCATGCTTGATCTAAACATATCATTTTGTTTTCGGAGAGGCATTTCTCTGACATATCTGTTTATATTTGATAAAATCACTCTAATCATAAAGTGCAACTTCATAACGTATTGCTTTTTGTTCCGTTATCTAGTTATGTGAGTGGGATTATTTGTTATGGACAGATACGATTGTCTATACAAGGGAGAGAAAGAAAAAGGAGAGCTTGTTTTCAGAAGGAATTTGCGCAAGTACTGCAATACCAGAATCAAAGGGTAAATTACCTTGATCACATGAGATGGATTCCTATTTGTGATAAATCGTCTCTGGTATGAAAAAAAGATCACATCTCTTGCTCTGTCAGAAGATATAAGTGATATGTGTGGGTCCATCTGTAGTTGATCAATTTCAAGCCCCTTTAATGACAATGAAAGATTGATTGTGTACTGGTTGACATACCCTCTTATCAGAATGATGGCTGTCTGTCCCAGAAATTCAGAAAGCTTCATCACGGTGTTTCAGGCCAATGTCGGCCACCGTATCTAATTTATTACAATCAATGATTATAATTTAAAATGTAAGCTATGTATAAATTGTTTATTTAAGACAGATTTAGACTATGCATTAATTTCTAATAATTAGTAGGATATTTATATTTTTATATGGAGTTTTATGTAGCGCGAACAGGACCCAAAGGTATCAGAGTGCTTTACATAGCACCCATTGCATTACATGAGGATACATTCATTATTGTTAGGCACAGGGAGATTACGTGATTTGCCCAGAATCACAGGATGTTCAGAGTCATCGCTGAGATTCGAACCCAATTCCCCAGATTCGAGGTCGCCCGCCCTAGCCGTTAGGCTAACTCCTCTCCTCAACCTCCAATAGTTTACAGATTGGGCCAGTGAATTGACTAGTATCCAGACATGTTTGTACACCCCAAGATAAATAGTGACGGAAGCCACATAGTGACATGCAATGTGAGCATGTGACAGAATAGAAACATGCTTCAAAGATTATCGAGCTAACCTCAAAACCGTGACACGCTAGTAAAACCTAAAGCTATTTGAACATATGGCGGTTGTCTCTAGGTAAGTTACAGAGTATGGTCCAGCATTCAAGGACACAGCAAATATTAATTGCCAAAAATGTTTAATTATGTTCAGAGTGACTAACTCCAAACATGTTCATGCACCCCAAAATCAACAATGTCACAAACCACATAGTGACATGCCATGTAAGCATGTGACAGAATAAACACATGCTCTTAAGGTTATCAAGCAGAACTAAAGACAGTAATACATTTGTAAAACCAGAACTATTTGGATGTACGGCAGTTGTCTCTTGGTGAATTACAAGGTATGGCCCAACATTCAAGGATACCGCAAAGGGCAATACCCAAGAGTTTGTTATAATGTTAAATAGCGAAATAGTACCATAAACCACGTGGTGATATGCGATGTGATATGCCACATTTGGCCTTTCTACAGTCACCCTGCTTTCTACCCATACATCTTTAGGGACCACAACATCAAAGAAAGTATTCAAGTCCTGCCAAAGTACTTTCAAAATCATCAAAATTCTATCCACTGCTCAGGGGTCAATTTTGGTAACTGAAATGTGAATGTGAAAAGATCACCACGACTCCAGGGCATGTGAACCGCCATGCACCTCTCTCAAAGGGTATTCTCCAATCTCTATAATACTCACATTTGTTCCCCCGTTTACTTCGCCAACGTCATCTTTCTTTTTCTTTACCTTCCTCATTTTTACCCATCGGTCCATGTACTTTTGTGTATCCCCCCACTCTCTGATTCATTCCACTAAATCTCTGACATGTATTTTCAAATTTGGTTGCGTCTTTCTCTTTAGTGTCTCATCAGCAATGAACATTCTGAAAATTCTTCTTTAAATCCTGAATTTTATTAAAGACAACTTCAAATTCTCTAGCCAACCCTTCCATTTTTTCATGGGGCTCATATGCATACCAGACAGCTACCCTACCCAGAATCTTAAGCTCTGCTTCATTGAACACATCTATGAAATCAAGGTGAAGAACTCCAACTCCTTAAATTCAGCTTTTAATTTTAGAACATCCAGTTTTTCAAGTAGGGTACAACAGTTACGACAACAGTTGTACTCCTAAAAGTGATCTCACCTGTTTTACATGTCCTACCCAGCTGTGCTCAATAAGCATTCCATAAGCGTTCTGAGCTACATATCCACTCTACACTAACTTACATCATACAATTCTAACATGTGCTGCACCTATACATAGTTCTCATAAAACAATCCAACCATGTTAGAGTAAAAAACTAAATCATGAGCTCATTAATTTCTCAGGATCCTTCACAATGCACCTTCTTTAAGAGTCCTTCTAAGTTACAATTATCTAATAAAAGTAGATGCATTGGACCAGTCTGTAGTCTGCAGGCATACTGATGCAACCATTCAGAACATTCTGTGGTTATCACATAAAAGGCAAAAATTCACATCAGAAAGCAAGCAAAGAAATGCCATGTTTGTTCATTTGAACTTCAGCTCATTCTAGGCATCTCTCTTCCATGATGTGCCTTTTACTAAGTCAGCTTTACCCAACTCCTCAGCACCAACAAGCACAACTGGGTGCTTGGAAAACACTAGAGTCAATCACATTAGCTTGCAGGATGGGCATAAGCAGAGAAGTGCACAGCAAAGACTGTTGTACACGTGGAGATTGAACACTCTTAGACAGTGGCCATTGCTCCTTCTTACACATTTACCTTCAGCCAGTTTCAAGGTCCAGCATTGACTCCTGCACTGCCCTGTGCCATTCTGTGCACTGCCCAGTGTTGTGATATGCATTACTGGGCAGCTTAATATGATGTTAAGCAGCACTGCATGATATTATTCATGAGTTTGTCACATGGAACAGCACTATAAAATATTGGGCACCGTTATTTCATGTAGGGTGTTACTTTGGTGTATTGTTTCAGCAGCTCTGTCAATAATCCCCAGTAATGGATATTTGAGACATGTTCCAAAACAAGTAAACATTATTTAATTCTTTAGTTCTAAATTGTGAAAACGTGGTGTGAACCCGTAAGATCTATGTATTCTGCCATTTCTAATTGTCACTACTTCTTCTCCTACTACCTCCACTAGGGCCAAACCTGAAGATCCATCCCTCCTGGATGAACCCAGGATCAAGAAGATTGCAGCAAAGTACAAGAAAACATCTGCTCAGGTACCTGGTGACAGTTAAGTTCATTCAGACTAATGGCTCTGAACATGTCAAATCTACGGATCCTTTTATCCCTCTACTTTTCTCAAACTGATCTTTGTTCCTATCTTTAACTTTTCTTGTGATGCTTTCTTTCTGTCCGTACCCTTCATGTTGGTTTGTGTTCTGCCTGTTGCTCCGAGGGGTGCATGAACCTTCTTAAAGAGCATAGGCAGTTCTGTCATTGACCATGGACAGCTGTTGAAATAATTATAGGTAGTGCTCACTCTTCAGGCGTAAATTGGTATTATTTGTATTGCCTTACCCAAACTCTATGAATTTCAGTACTGAATAATGGGCAACTACATGTGAGTGTCTTCTGGGACCATAGGCTGTTTCATACCTTTTCCTCTATTGATACCCTGAATAGTTCGGATTCAGATGAAGAGTTTACTGCAACAGATTTATTGATAATTAGGCATGTTGGTACTCCAATGGGAGATATTATAGCAATCTGCCATCATTTTACTTCAGCTAGTATGGCTCATCTTACCTGCGTCACGCCATCGGGCCAGAGCCGTGAGGGAAACGGCAGCAACAGCAGAACGCCGGGAGGCAGCCCGGTCCAGCGGACTACACTCCCCAGCAGCCCCTGGGGCGGAAGCGCGCCCGTGACGTGCGAAGAGCGCTCGGAGGCGCCTGTAAAAGGCTGACCCCCCGGGAGCCCAGTGGGGGAACACCATTCACTTACCTGCGTCACGCCATCGGGCCAGAGCCGTGAGGGAAACGGCAGCAACAGCAGAACGCCGGGAGGCAGCCCGGTCCAGCGGACTACACTCCCCAGCAGCCCCTGGGGCGGAAGCGCGCCCGTGACGTGCGAAGAGCGCCAGGAGGCGCCTGTAAAAGGCCGACCCCCCGGGAGCCGAGTGGGGGAACACCATTCACTTACCTGCGTCACGCCATCGGGCCAGAGCCGTGAGGGAAACGGCAGCAACAGCAGAACGCCGGGAGGCAGCCCGGTCCAGCGGACTACACTCCCCAGCAGCCCCCGGGGCGGAAGCGCGCCCGTGACGTGCGAAGAGCGCCCGGAGGCGCCTGTAAAAGGCTGACCCCCCGGGAGCCCAGTGGGGGAACACCATTCACTTACCTGCGTCACGCCATCGGGCCAGAGCCGTGAGGGAAACGGCAGCAACAGCAGAACGCCGGGAGGCAGCCCGGTCCAGCGGACTACACTCCCCAGCAGCCCCTGGGGCGGAAGCGCGCCCGTGACGTGCGAAGAGCGCCCGGAGGCGCCTGTAAAAGGCTGACCCCCCGGGAGCCCAGTGGGGGAACACCATTCACTTACCTGCGTCACGCCATCGGGCCAGAGCCGTGAGGGAAACGGCAGCAACAGCAGAACGCCGGGAGGCAGCCCGGTCCAGCGGACTACACTCCCCAGCAGCCCCTGGGGCGGAAGCGCGCCCGTGACGTGCGAAGAGCGCCCGGAGGCGCCTGTAAAAGGCTGACACCCCCTCTCGCCTCGCGAGTCGCGCGCGGGAGCGACCGGGAGAAGCCCGGGACAAGGGCGGGGCCGTCTGTGGCCGTCAGGGGCCAGAAGAGGCCGGGCAGGGCCACCCCCTTTTGGTTCGAACTGTGAGTACCTGCAGGAGATGTACCGTGGAATTCAAGTTTGTTCCCCTTATTTTAAAAACTAATCATTTGAGACTTTTGACTAACCCCAAAAATGTCTGTCCAAAGTACTTTGCCGGATAACTATTTACTGAAAGTGGTCTCCAAAATTAATAGTGATAGAAGGAAATCACTGGGGAAAATTACTGTTCCAGACCTCCCACTGACCCAGTCTGCGGATGTTAATAACTGTAACATTATAGATAATATTGACAATGAGACTGACATTGTAGTGGAGCCTGACAATACTAGTGTTAATGTTGATCTAACTATGGTCCCAGACAATTTGGTGAGGGGGGAAGAAGACCCATGTGATCATTCTGGGGGATCTCCTCAGCACTCTGGTAGGGCTACCAAGTTTATGCGAGCTTGCAGGAAAACGGCTCCTAAGCGAGGTAATCATACCACTAGAAAGAATAAAAAAGATATCGCTCACACGGAGAACATCGAGGAAACAGGGTCTTCGGTATATGATAAATTTGTTTCCATTAAGCCTGATCAAATTGAGCTACTATTGAGTACTATCCTTAGTAAATTTAACATTGTGCTAGAGCCTTTGTTAACTAAAATTGGAGATCTACAGGCGGAAGTAGTTAGACTAAGGGGCGCGGTGGACCAGCATGATGATAAATTGGAAAAATCTATATTAGACATTAAAAAACCAGCATGCATAGCTACTGTCTCTACAAAAGATAGGGTGCAGCCACCAATCACAACTAGTGCCCCCCCCATTAATACCAGGAAACATCCATCTAAAGAGCTGACCGTACCGTTATTTACTACAACCCAGGAGACAGGTAGACCTTCAAAGCAATTAAATGCTGGGGCGACATGCACTATGTCGGGTACTTTACAGAATGATAGACCTACTTTACCAGCTCCTAAGACAGCACCGGCACCAGTGGCGTCAGTTCCATCAGCTGTCACAGGGGGAACCAACGGGGTACCCATACGAATATGTAGGCGCCCAGTTGATCTACCACCTGATTGTGTACCTTACGTCGTGGTTTTAACTAACGTCCCGATTCTAACCCAGCCCCCTATGGATCATGAGACGGCGGACTCTTTGAGGAATAAAACAATCTCCTGGCTAAACCGCCACTGTGGCTACCCAGTTGGATATTCTGATCAAATCATCTCCATCAGAAGAGTCAATTGGATTGGTAACACCAAAAAAGCCTGTGGGGGGGACTGTGTGATCATTAATTTCAAACACCCGCAACACGTTGCGACTGTCTTGCTTAGAGCAGCCGCAATCGCACAGTCTGAGACAGAAGTAGTTGTTAGACCACTGGGCTACTTTTATAATCACCTAAGCAGGCAACCTCCCGTTAATTGTAAGGAGAGGGCAACGAGCTATTTTACTTATCCACCTTTTGTAAATAGACCTGCGTTGCCCAACTTCTGCTCTGGTTTGCAAAATGGTTTATTCACCCCACCGATGCATATGGCGAATTCTATGTCAGGTGGGAATAATTCTTTAGTACATACCCCAAACCCATTTGTAACCTTAGGTAGTACCCCTCTGTTTGATAGTGGGATGGTCTACCAGGTCCCAACTCAGAACAGGTATCAGTCCCTGAGCTACTTAGACCAAAATGATTGACATGAAACCGACCCTTTAAGGGACATTGTAGATAGTAATATCAATGACGAAGTAACTATGTCTATCGATGAACTGGACAATGATGTATGCTTAGACTGTACGCTGATAGGGGGAGAAGTCTCAAATTCAATATGTAACATAGAGCCTTTTAATACAGGGAATAACATGTCCATATCTAGTGTTGAACAGCTTACCGCAAGTCAAGAAAGAGAAATGGTAATTTGTCATATTGCTAGCTGGAATATCGCTGGACTAGTGGCTAAGGTGGATACGTTAGGATGGAAGGATTTTGTGCATTTATTCAACATTCTTTGCCTACAGGAAACCTGGTGCAAAAATTTCAAAGGCATCGATGGTTTTGTATCCTACGAACTCCCAGCATTGCCTTCAACCCACGGTAGAGCTAAAGGAGGGTTGCTGGTGTTGATTTCAGTTAAACTACCTATCTCAGTGAAAAAGTATGTTAAAGTGGGGGCTCATTCACAAATTCTATGGCTTGCACAAGAAGCTGGTAGAAATATACTTTTGATTAATTTCTACAATAATATATTCGATGGCACTAGACATGTTGCAATTAATGAATTAGATAAGACATTGAAGAATCTTGTGAAGAATTTTAATGGTATATTTGAATTTATTTTTGTGGGGGATTTTAATGTTTCTGTGTGCCCACTATCCTCTCAGAAGGGATGTGGTGTGTATAACCGTCTGGGGGATGCTGATGTCCATTTTCCTCATCACACCTATGGGGAAACCTTGAATAACTTTCTGATACAGTATGATTTGGAAATTATGGATAATGCCAAAAACAATGTGGGTGAAAATATTCCAACTTTTAAAGGAAGGGGCGCCAATACCGTTATTGATTTTATTTGCATGTCTTCAACCCTTGTTCCGTTATGCCCAATGCCTAAGGTGATTGATATTATGTTAAGTGATCATAACTGTTTGACCACAGAATTAACTTTCTGGAATAATGTCTATGTTTGTGAACAGGGTAATATTGCTAATATTGCTAATATTGAACCCCATAGACAGAATGGGTACAGACTGAGGTGGAAGGGAGAAAAAGCGGACATAACATCTGATTCCATTATTTCTAATTGTCTGATGGAGATCACGGCAATTCTAGAACAGGACGATACCTCGATAGTCAGTATTGACCACTTTAATAGAATCAATTTAACCATTAACAGGAAGTTTACTAAAGAGGCTGGGCATAAAAATAGGTGTAAAAGGGGTTGGTTCGATCATGCTTGCTCTATTGCCCGGGTAGATCTCAAAGAGGCTTTGGCAGCTAAACCAAGGGATAAGAATCTGGTGACTCAACTTAGGCAGGGTTATAATTTGACCCTTAAATGTAGGAAAGAGGAGTTACAGCAAGAAGCGTGGGACAACCTCAGTCAAGCAGCGGATACGAAGAACTGTACCCTGTTTTGGTCCACGGTGAATAGTCCATTCCTAAAAGATGATAAGGCGCCAGTACTCACATCAAATGTGAGCATGGAATCTTGGATCCAACACTTCTCTAGTATTTTTGATTCAAGTAATATAACAGTTTCCCATAGAGAAGGCTGGCCCATCATAGCCCTAGATATTACTACAGATGAAGTCATGGCTAGTATAAGAACTAGTAAAGGAGGAAAGGCTCAGGGCCCGGATGGTGTCCCCATAGACGTGTACAAGACCGCACCGGAGATTTGGGGTCCATTGTTGACCAAAATCTTTAATGCAGCCATTTGTTGCAAAATACCGTCTACTTGGGAAGAGTCAATAATCATCCCCATTTATAAGAAAGGTGACCGGGGGGATGCTAAAAATTACCGACCAATATCCTTACTGGACTCATCTGTCAAAATCATGAGCAGGGTCCTTCTAGTAAGACTAGAGGAGTGGGCAGAAACCAATGAGATCTTAAGTAATTGCCAGTTTGGATTTAGAAAAGGCCGTGGTACCATCGAACAGTGCCTGAATTTAGAGCTCTTGGTAGGGAAATACACCAAGGCCAAAAAAGGGTCGCTTTATCTATGTTTTGCTGACCTAAGCAGCGCTTTTGATTTGGTAGACCACGCTATATTATGGGTCAAGTTATTAGAAATGGGGGCACCCGAAGGCATAATATATTTCCTTGCCCGCCTGTACGAAAAGCTTAGCACCAGTGTCCGTTATGGACCAAATGGGGAGTGTACGACTAAGTTTGGGATTGGAAGGGGTATTAGACAGGGGTGCGTTTTAGCACCCCTGCTCTTTACCCTTTTCATAAATGAGGTTGATTCCGCCCTGCAGACAGTCACTGCGGATGCCCCTAGAGTCAATAATCTTAATATACCTGTATTACTTTATGCGGATGACGCAGTGTTACTGTCAAGGACTCCCCTGGGTCTTCAACGTTTAATGGACTGTTTTGTTCTAACTTTATTACTACTAAACTGAGAAAAATCCCAATTGTAAGACTTTCGGTATTCACAGAAGGCATTTAGGAGTCCTAAAGTTAGGACTCCTAACTTCTGTGAATACCAAAATGAGTAAGTGCCTTCTGTGAATACCAAAATGGTAGTAAGTTTAGGATTTTGTCTTAAGTTAGTTCTGTGAATCCGGCCCCTAGTGTATTGAAAAAATGTCTTGCCTTCCCTTCTTGTTGTCCAGAAGCTCCAATTCCTAAAGGTTACTACTGTAATTATCTAGTTTCTTTTGCTAGAGGAAGAGGCTTGCTTTTCTTACCAGGAGCAAGAAATATCCCACATGTAGTTCCGGTATCTACAATGGGACCATTTAATGGATGCTGTACGAGAGTGCGATCCTGCAACATAATCTATTTTTCAGGCAAATGAGGAAGAATGGTGATTCTCCAATTAACATACAGAGATAATCTTGATTTCATTAAAGACAACAGAGGATAACATTATGCAATAACTTTTATTGCTGCCTCAACATGCAGCCCTTTAAAGGAATGTATTACATCACAAGTAAAACGTTCCACAGAACTTTAGAATCATAACATAGTAAAAGTGTAGCAAGGCATGATCATATCCTCTTAAGGCTGCGATGAAAAGTTAAACACATCGGAATAAACTTGTTGAATTGATGTTATTACTTGATGAAGAAAGAAACTTGATAACGAAGAATTGTCTCAAAGAAATAGAAAAGAGTGATAACTACTAAAAATATTTTAAAAATTCAAGTAAACTAAGCATTGCAAAGGCAACAAAGCATCCTTAAGATACATATTAAAAAATCAAATCAAAATTAGAACTTGCTTATTTACATAAAAAAATTTAACATATTTCCGCATGGGCGTGGAGGGTGCAATAATGTTAGCCTCCGTGGCCTTTAATGAGATGAAAATTCCCTCTGTATGCTAATTGGAGAATCGCCATTTCATTACAAGACCGAAGGCTACCATTATGCAAGTTTAAAGCTATTTAACGCCAGACTGCTCATGTGCTCAACCGGTTTAAAATTAGGTAGAAGCACTAGACCAGTCAGCCGCTGTAATTATATCTGAAAGCGTACCACCAGCCCAAAAGACTTTGCTGCACCTCTGAAAGAGTGTGCACCAAATTTAGTTAAATACATTCCAGCTTCACACATAATTGTTCTTACCCATCTGGAGATAGTAGCTGCAGATATTGCTTTGTAAGGCTTGACAAAGAGAAAAAGGTAGCAGGCGTAACACTTTTTTATGCTTTGAAACAAATAGCGACGCAGAGTTCTTTACAATTATTAAATTAAGGGTAAACAATACTCTCAGGCATTGTTTTGGTTCTTCTACAAATATCAAAATGGGCCCCATCATGGAAAAAAAATCTGTTGCTGGCTTCTAATGCTCTAACATCAGATATTCTTCTGAAGGATATAAGGCAGAGAAGAGTATCTAATTTCATAGACAACTGTTTTCATGATAGTAAAGGGTTGTCAGGCCAAGACATAAATAAGTCAAAAATAAGACTGACATTCCATAAGGATTGATATCTTGCCCTAGGAGGGTGTTTAAGTCTTATCGCTTTCATTACTCTGCGGATTAAAGCATCCCCACCAACTGAAAATTAATTAATCAGACAGTGTTAAGCTGAAATTCTTGATCTATAACAGATAACTGTTCAATAGCAAAGGCCTGATCTAAATAACTCTGCTAAGAAATTGGCCCTATAAATTATAGGAGCATCCACAGGATTCAAATCGCATCCCATGCACCAATTAGACCATTTATTCCATACACCAATGTATCTTTTTCTTGTCCCTGGTTCCCATGACTCACCCAGTATGCTTTTAGCCTCTCCTGAAAGACCTGAGTATCTGCTTGATAGCTTGAAATCCTCTAAACAAGAAGTTTCATGCTTCCTTCTAGTAAGGGAGGATGTTGCTCCCCTTCTTGTCCTAGGAGAAGGTCTAAATTCCCGGGTATTAAATGTGGGAAATCTATTGCTAGTTCCAGATCCCCTGGAAACCATACCTGTGTATCCCAAAAAGGAGATATTGTAATTCTCTCTCCGTATTTTCAATAGTACCCTCTGAATTAGAGTGAAAAGGGGAAAGCATAACAGTTCCCCATGTCCCAGGTTTGAAGTAGAGGATCTACACCCATCACTCTGGGGTCTAGTCTGCTACTTGATATGTTAATCTGCTGGTGAACCGATCAACATGGATGGAGCCCC
This sequence comes from Lissotriton helveticus, assembly GCF_964261635.1. Classification (NCBI taxonomy): domain Eukaryota; kingdom Metazoa; phylum Chordata; class Amphibia; order Caudata; family Salamandridae; genus Lissotriton; species Lissotriton helveticus. The sequence goes on from NC_136057.1 coordinate 291,448,175, forward strand.
ATAGGTTTTGAATTTTTTGAAAAACTACAGGATTCAGTTTCCAGTCGCTTGAGTCCCTCAGAAACCTTGGGCCCTATTCACAGATCTAACTTAAGACAAAATCCTAAACTTACTACTATTTTGGTATTCACAAAAGGCACATTCATTTTGGTATTCACAGGAGGCACTTACTCATTTTGGTATTCACAGAAGTCATTTAAGAGTCCTAAAGTTAGGACTCCTAACTTTACTACTCCTAAACTGAGAAAAATCCTTACTTTAAGACTTTCGGTATTCACAGATGGCATTTAGGGGTCCTACAGTTAAGAGTCATAACTTTACTACTCCTAAACTGAGGAAAATCCTAACTTTAAGACTTTCGGTATTCACAGAAGGCATTTAGGAGTCCTAAAGTTAACTTTAGGACTCCTAAATGCCTTCTGTGAATACCTTGGGTGACTGATCTTGTTAGGCTTGAACATTTCCACCCCTGTAAGGTCTTTAATGGCTTTTGAGCTAGAGCCTTGCCTGAGGTCTTCATCAAGAAGATCATTATCTAAATCTTCAAGGGGATCAAAAATATACTCACCCTCCTCGTCTTCATTCGGATAAGTATCATAGGAGTAGGTTTCTCTTCCAGCTTGCATGCCAGGGTCTTTTGAGCCATGAAGGTCACTTGGTCTTTTTGTGTCGCGATGGGCACCTGGGCTTATTGCGCCAATAAGGCTGCTCTTGCTAATTTTACTGCTATGGGTACCAAGGTCACTTGTAGCACACAGGCTCCTGATGCTTCATCTCTGTCTTTTGCAGCACGCTGGCTAACATTAATAAGCGTAACATTAGACATGTGTATGGTTTTTCTCATATCCTTACCTCCTTTTCTGATGGGAGTCTCATCCTCTGAGAGGGATATTAGGTCCTCTTCAGAGTAGTCCCTTCTCCTTTTGCTAAGGGCCGCCTTCACAGCCTCTTTCAGGGAGGATTTAAATTCCTTCTCAAGGGAATTATTTAATACTCTCTCACTGAGGGGTATGGATGAAGTCCCCTCTGTTTCAATATCAGACATGATGTTGAAATGGGTTGTTCGAATAATACTGTTTAAATAAAGTTTCATTAATTCAGAACAGTAAACAATTATCTAAAATCCAATGTCTGATAGCTATGGGGGAGAGGTTAAGATAATCCCCTTTATTTATTTATTTTTTAAAGTTTCTTTCCTTATCTTGAGTGGTATCAGTTGGAGAAAAACTGTCCTTGAGCCTGCCTCCTTCGTTGGCAGGAAAAAAACAGTTGAGAGGCTCAAGCTTGCTTGGTTACCATAGAAACGGTACCAGCAAGCCATAGACCTTTTTCACTATTCTCTCCTCTTTTTTTGTTTTTTTACATCTTTTTCCATTATGGGGAACCTGATTTTGGAGAAAAAGAACGGAGCTGAGAAGATCAGGGCAGAGTCGCGTCCTTCCTGTGTTAAAATCCCAGCTCTGTGGCAACTCAAATGTCTCTGTCCCTCTCCCGTGAGCGGAAAGGGAAATCCTCACAAAAAAGGTTGCGGTTGGCAAGGAGAAACCTATCCGACGTGTGTGGACCAGGGCCTTGATTGTACCGGCGGTCTCTTTCAAATCAGAAAGAGACGCAGTCAAGGCAGTCACCGCAAAAGTCCAGAGACGCTTAGCGGCACCCTCAAAGTCTTTGGCACGAGACACAGCATCTCTGGCATCTCTGGCGGTGATCCCGATCCGGATACTTCATGCCTAAAAGAACGGAGAGCCACAAACAAAACATTCTTTCTTAAAAAAGCTCAGTCCTTGCCGTACATAATAGCATATCGTATACATAATATATATATTGGCAAACACTATATATTAGCAACCATTAATAGTAGATCTTATATTAGCAGGCAGTGCTAAGTAGATCATGTTAAGAATTAATTAACACAGAGCACTCAATATTAAGTAGGACGCGTGAAGATGCTCAAAAAGGCAGTATAATCCCTAATTATACAAAAAGTGAGATAAGGAAAAGCAGACCAACCATAACTTGGAGGGGTCATTACCTAAAGGATGAAAACAGGTTGACTTACCTTGTAGATCTTGAAAAATATATTAATAATAGTAAAACAAGGAGCTACTGGTTAAATGTACTTAATAGATGAGGACCAGCCAATAAAAGAGGATGATGCCTAGCTACACTGTTACTATGTTATGTTTCTAAAGTTCTATCGAATGTTTTACTTGTGATGTTATACATGTTCTTTAAAGGTCTGTGTTAGAAATGGGATTTCTGGTTGGCTAAGGCTTGCACCAAAGCCAGGCAGAAACCACCACTCTAGTCAGGGCAAGGGAGTTACACGCCAAGATAACCCCCGCTTGCGAGTTCGCACATACCAAACTCGCCCCTGCACTCCCCACACATCAGGAACTACCATGGACACACACATTCCCCATGCATTCCTATGGGAGGGCAGGCCAATCTCACAACATGCACTCAGAGTGCGCACGCACTTTACACTGGCACACAGTGTTAAAGTGCGCAGAAGCCAAAAACAACTAACGCCAGGTCACATATAATAGCAAATAGTTTAGGGTTGAACCTGCCAAAAGGGCCAAGTCAAACAGTCTGCATGTTGGGGCAGCAATACAAGTTATTGCATAATGTTAGCCTCTGTTGTCTTTAATGAAATCCAGATTCTCTCTTAGCAATAGGTAGCAATTCTCTTATCAATCGAGTAATGAAAGGGGTTAGACTTAAAAGACCCCCTAAAGCACGATATGATTCCTTGTGGGATGTTAGTCTAAATTTCAAAGTTTTTGTTTCTTGGCACTTGAACTGATTTCGCTAAATTGAAATGAGGATGAATAATCTCATCCAACAACCGAGATGCCAATAAAAGCTGTGAGTGGCCCTTTTTGGGATTTCTTAGAATCTGGGAGTGATGATGAACTTTTACATCCATGTGAAAGGGTCCATCTAGGACCCTGCTGGAGTCGCCCGATAGAAATACCACATACATGAATACACCTAAGAAAGTAATTGGTTGATGACCAATTCTATAGGTCGCCGCCTTCTTAAATCTCCCATTTCAGGTCTTCTTGAGGTTTACAACTTCTTAGTAAGCTAGGACCTATGTTAAACCTGGAATCCTGGCTAATAGTCCCTGTGGTGGTGGAATTGACCTCATTCTGAGCCCTCCAAATGTCAAATACAAAATATCCAAGGAGGAGACTTTTATGGTGATGGGAGGTTTGCCATTTCAGTCTGCTGTGGTAACAGCTGAAAGATAAAAGGTCAGGCACCTCAGCCTTCTCTGAACAAAGGTATGGGCATTTCAGGCTGAAAAATGCCTTCAGAAATTAACATAATCCTAGTGGCAGTCTACATCTTGATCAGGCTTGCAAAAACCGAAACTTATCAACTACTTAAAGTGGCAATACCAGCCAGCGCACTAGAAGGTAGTTATACTGTTATATAAAAGAGTTGCATGTGATAGCATAGACTCTGGAACACTTGACATGATGTGGCCAGTGTTGACTCACAGAGTGCTGCCTGTAGAAGGTTTAAGACTCCTATGCTCTATAAGGGCGTTGGTCAGTGCTGCCCTGAACCCCTTGGTTTCTGAAAACAAAACGACTGGAAAGTGCCCCTGTAAGCTGGTTTCGAGGAAAAGGAAGGCACATTCACCATCAACTGGGAATGCAAGTCAATTGTTTTTAAGCAATATTGTGAATGAGAAAAGAAAATGAGGGGAACATTAGAGCAAAAGAGAGGGTGACTGTGTATAATTTTTAGAGATATGATAGAACCCACTGTGAAGTATTGAGTTTGAAACAGATCTTTTATCTAACGACAAACAGAACATCCGCAGAAAGTTTCTAGCAATACTAGTAAGGAAGACTGAATTATTTATTTATTTTCTTACATTGCAATTTACAGCTGTATTCGATACATGTGTATAAAGTAAGAAAATAAACACAGGTATGCAGCGCAGGTTAGTATCCATCAATTTTGTGTGCCACATTTGCATTTTCTCTCATTCATATCCAAATGGAGTGCCTTTGATCTATTTAAATTATAAGCAGTGTTAAAGATGTATGCGGTGGGCAACATGACCATTCGTATTACCTGGACTGCGTTGCGCATCACAGATATCCAACGTTTGGAGTTTGGTCACATGAGCAAATAATATTTTTTTAGTTCTACCCTTTCTTTCCCTACATAAGCCTTTCCAATGTAGATAATCTTGGAAAAATTATGCAGATTGTTCTTCAGTTCCATGCTAGTGTGCCCCAGCTCACAAACATTGGTGTCATCACCTCCTTTCAAGTGGCGGCCCTGCATGTCAGTAGAATGGGTAGACACAAGAGCTAGGAGGCATGCATCCTCTAAGTTTTGGAGGCTGTTTTTAGAGGACCATTTGTTAAAAAATATTATTTTGTTTTATTGTAGGTGTCACTGCGGTTCCATATCCAGAGAAATTTGATTGTAATCCCCAAATCAGTCACTCCTGAACGCATCAAGGAAAACTTTCAGGTGAGGTGCAACATTTGAGCTGTACCAAGGTGCTAGGTTTCAGGGGTGAAATGTGCTGTGTGTGTCAGAATAATAGAGCTTGTGTTTTGTAGAGACAGTGAAAGCAGTCAGGTGACCTAAATCAGATCTATTGCATTTTGTCATGTTAACCCCAAGACCACTGGTGTCACCTTGCAGTTCCTCCTAGCCCCAAAAGGATACATGTCTTTTTTAGTGCAAAGGAGAACTGACAGGTGTCTCTCACTCCTGCATCTAGAGAATTATGCTCCTCTTGGAGGTAGATGCAAAAAAAATAGACGTGATGCTCTTCCACCATCATTTCTAGTTTTCTGATCACTGGAAATGTCTGTAATGCCGAATGTTTTTATCTTTGGATTGCATATTTTCCATTTGCCCCTTTGCTACTCAGAGCATTACTTCCAATCTATACTGTGGCACCCAACCAGCTGTGTATGTGTACCACATACTATGCATCAGGCCAAAGCAACAGTATAAAACATCTGATTATATTGTAAAGCTCTCTGATACCCTCACTAGGTCTAGTTCGTGCTATATAAAACTTTATAAATAAAATAAATAAAATAAATAAATTAGAGAGTGAATGTTGAGAGTCAGGCAAACCTGTCAGAGATTCTCTTATCTTCAGGTGATCACAAATGGAATTATGCCCTTGTATCCTGAAATTAGTAAACATACACAATAATTGGTATTTTACTATTTGAAAGTATTTATGTATAACTCAACTCCAAAACATTTGAATCAGAATGACGATGAATATTATGAACAATTCTGCAGCCATTATGCAAATTAGGGCATCTTAGAAAAGCTCTAATCATATTTTCATCACACATTAGTTTATTCCCAGCCCAAAATGTAAATAGCCTTCTTCATTATATAGCTGACTGTTTTCCTAAGCGTTATGATGCAGACCATGAACAGGTTCCACACATAACTTATGCTGCCTTCTATTCAGCAGAGAAAAACCAAAGGTGGTGATGGACGGAGCGTTGACAATACAAACACTCACCCCCAGTAAACTGATCTGGTTTAATCCATCACCGTTCTTTAGCTCACTCCGCCACCCCAGTTCAGACATAGCCATATGCAAATCAGTCTGACCCTGTGCCTCATGGGAACAGTCCAGCCCGAACTACCAAGCCATGTCTTCCTTGGACCGGAATCAAGCTTCGCAGGACCGGTTTCTGGCATTACAGCCGTCTTCAGCCGGGCTTGCTTGACTCCAGTGGCAAAGTGAGCAAGGGACTCACGTCTGAGCATATCCTGCCAACTTAGGGCGAACAAAGAAAAACCAAAGGTGGTGATGGACGGAGCGTTGACAATACAAACACTCACCCCCAGTCAACTGATCTGGGTTTAATCCATCACCGTTCTTTAGCTCACTCCGCCACCCCAGTTCAGACATAGCCATATGCAAATCAGTCTGACCCTGTGCCTCATGGGAACAGTCCAGCCCGAACTACCAAGCCATGTCTTCCCTGGACCGGAATCAAGCTTCCCAGGACCGGTTTCTGGCCTTCTATTCAGCAGTCAGAACTAAGGGGCCCATTACAATGTCGGCGGATTGCCTCCGCCAGGTAGCCACCGCCTGCCTGGCGGAGGCCATCCTCCCGACACTGTTTCCCTAATTACCCCGCACCATATTAGTATGGTGGGGGGACCGCGGCGGACGGAAAGACCGTCCGTCGCTTTTCCGCGACGGAAAGGGCATAATATGGTGGCAGTGTCCAATGGACACCGCCAGCCATATCATGATGCGTGCAAATAGGTGCCTTTCCGCGGCGTTGATGCCGCCACGGAAACCACCCCCTTTTGTACCGCTTTTGGCCGCCATAAGTGTGGCAGGGTATGCTCAGATGTGATTCCCTTGCTCACTTTGCCACTGGATTCAAGCAAGCCGGGCTGATGACGGCTGGAATGCCAAAAACCGGTCCTCGGAAGCTTGTTTCCGGTCCCGGAAAGACATGGCTTGGCAGTTCGGGCTGGACTGTCCCCATGAGGCACAGGGTCAGACTGATTTGCATATAGCCATGTCTGAACTGGGTTGGCAGAGTGGGCTAAAGAACGGTGATGGATTAAACCCAGATCTTTTGACTGGGTGTGAGTGTTTGATTGATTCAGATGCTCCGTCCATCACCACCCCCTTTTGTAACGCTTTTGGCCGCCATAAGTGTGGCAGGGTATGCTCAGTCATGAGTCCCTTGCTCACTTTGCCACTGGATTCAAGCAAGCAGTGCTGAAAGCGGCTGGAATGCCAGAAACCGGTTCTCGGAAGCTTGTTTCCGGTCCAGGGAAGACATGGCTTGGCAGTTCGGGCTGGACTGTTCCCATGAGGCACAGGGTCAGACTGATTTGCATATAGCCATGTCTGAACTGGGGTGGCAGAGTGGGCTAAAGAACGGTGATGTATTAAACCCAGATCGTTTGACTGGGTGTGAGTGTTTGATTGATTCAGATGCTCCGTCCATCACCACCCCCTTTTGTACCGCCACGGAAAGGCAGGCGGTCTTTGCTTTGGGGGGGCCCTGTGGGCCCCCCTGGTGAAGGCCGAGGTAGGGGTGCACAGGGGGGGTACCTATGGTACCCCCCCTTCATTTGCATGTACAAAGCGGCAGGCACCGCGCGGTGCTTGCCGCTTTGTATATGCAAGTGCGTAAATGCATTTTTAGCATTGTGGCGGGCGGTGCAGAGTGCACCGCCCACCACAATGCTAAAAATGAAGGATGTGCCTGCCACTGTGGTGGGCACATCCTAATTCCCCCAACGGGACCCCCGCCCTTATGGCGGGCGATCCCGAATACCGATAGGGTGGTGGGCGGACAAAGTCCACCCGTCATCCTAATGAGGCCCTTAGTCTTTCCGCATCTACAATGCAACCGGTCCATGTGTCTCCAGTGGTACTTTTCAAAGTTTCTCCTGCACATTCATTGCGCTGTGCCTATAAAACCTCTTGTATTTACTATATCTTAAAAGAGGGCTCTTAAGTGTTCCCGGTCCGAGTAACTGTTCCATCACTTTTGTGTGGAATTTTTTTGTTTTGTTAGCTTCCTGTGGATTCATTAATTTATTGATACTACTACTAAAGCTGTTCACACTATTTAAGCCTCATTCATTGTCAAAATAGATCTTTTCCCACAGAAAAGGCAGACAGCTTCTAACAGTATGCCGGAATGCTTGTTTTATATTACTTAGTGGTGTAAAGCAGATGCTTTAGCCTGAGAACATTTGTGACATTCATGCCTCAGTAAATTTCTTTGCACTTTGTAGGCATTATGTGATTGTTTTTCTCAACTTAATCTATTTGTCATTATGGTCAAATTCTAAATGTTGTGGTAAACATTGCAAGTTAGAAATAAAGTTACTATACAAGAGTTACGCTATAATTTACTCAGGGTTGGCATCTCCGCAATGGTGGAGGAGCATCACCCCACTGGCTCGGAGTCAGCAGCTGAAAGTAAAACAATATTTTAATATATTTTACTCTTATGCTGCTTGATCTGAGCCAGTGCTGTAGGAAAGGGTGTGGCCGGGACCATGGGAGGGGGAGGAGGACTGATTCCTCTGCTGTAAGTGACCATGTGTGTTTGGCCACTAGTCTCATGCTTGCCAAACACACATGTGCCCTTAGATTTCTCAAACATGGCTGTATTGAAAAGCCAGCTGGAGAAACAGCTGACTCCCTGTCCTGAGCAGAGTGTTAAAAAGCAGCTCGCTCAGGCCAATTCCCACGCTGCTCTCACAGATTGAGAGCAGCGTGGAATTTCACAGGGAGTCTGATGTTGCCCCAGTGCCTGCTGGGACAAGGAAGTAGGAGGCAGCCGGCGGCTTCAGGTAAGCCTTTTATTTTTATATTGCAATCATTATTAACATGCCCGTGCTCTCACTCCCGCGCTCTCCATGCACCCCCTCAACTTGCCGCACCACTTTTTAGGTCTCGCTGAGTGAACGCGCATGCGTTCTCAGCGAGACTTAAGTAAGGGCTCTCAAAAATGCACCCAAAGGCGGATTGCCTACAGGGCATGTGTGCGGGCGCTTGCACATCGCACACCATTTGCCTCTCTCATCACTCATACTGGCTTGCTTGCAGCCGGCATCAGACTTCAAAGGAATACGCTCCCCCGCCCCCGCCATTTCTGGCTTTGCTTGCTGAAGGACGTCATGCCCAAGATCTCACCCGATTAAACAGCCGAGGTAATGCGCCCATAAATTATATTGTTGCTTCCTGCTACTTTGGTGTCACCTACGCTTTCATCCCTGGATCCCAGGCTTTTGCTATCTAGATGTTGTAAAATAGACATGAAAGGTTTAGTTATGTCCTGATTAAGGTCACTTTCGGAAAGTCTTAAAGAAACTTCGCTGTACGCATTCCTACCCGTTCAGGTCTTGTTTCTTAGAGGTTTATGGTGCTGTTCATTCACACATGCCAGAGATGCCGAAAGAACTCTTTTGAGCTTCTTATTTAATTATGTGGTAAGAAATGTTTTATTGTGTACTATATTATGATGCCAAATTCTGTGTGAAGTCCGTGCATTGCAACAAACGCCTAGAGGTGCTGCTGAATTTTGCACAGCCTGCTGGCAGACTCCTGCAGGATTACCACCACACCCACCACCACCACGTCCACCACCCACTACCACCACCACCACATCCACCACCAAGTCCACAACCACCTCGTCCACAATCACCAGCTCCACCACCACATCCACCACATCCACCACCACTACATCTACCACCACTATGTCCACCACCACTATGTCCACCACCACTATGTCCACCACCACCACACCCACCTCCACCACCACCACATGAAACCACCACCTCCACCACCACCATGTCCACCACCACTACCAGCACCACCACATCCACCACCACGTCCACAACCAACACCTCCACCACCACCATGTCCACCACCACTACCGACACCTCCACATCCACCACCACGTCCACCACCACCACGTCTATCACCACGTGCACAGCACCACGTCCACAATCACCACCTCCAACACCACCACCTCCACCACCACCATGTCCAACACCACCACGTACAAAATCACCACGTCCACAATCACCACCTCCACACCCACCTCCACCACCACACCCAGCAGCACCACCACCACATTCACCAACACTACCACCACCACCACATCCACCACCACCACGTCCACCACCACCAGGTCCACCACCACCATGTCCACCACAGCCACCACCACCATGTCCACCACCACTACCACCACCTCCACATCCACCACCACGTCCACCCCCACCACGTCCATCACCACGTCCACAGCACCACGTCCACAATCACCACCTCCAACACCACCACCTCCACCACCACCATGTCCACCACCACCACGTCCACAATCACCACATCCACAATCACCACCTCCACACCCACCTCCACCACCACACCCAGCAGCTCCACCACCACCACCACATTCACCACCACTACCACCACCACCAAATCCACCACCACCACGTCCACCACCACCACGTCCACCACCACCATGTCCACCACATCCACCACCACCATTTCCACCACCACTACCACCACCTCCACATCCACCACGTCCACCACCACCACGTCCATCACCACGTCCACAGCACCACGTCCAAAATCACCACCTCCAACACCACCACCTCCACCACCACCATGTCCACCACCACAACATCCACAATCACCACATCCACAATCACCACCTCCACACCCACCTCCACCACCACACCCAGCAGCACCACCACCACCACCACTACCACCACCACCACATCCACCACCACCATGTCCACCACCACCACTTCCACCACCACCACCACCACGTCCATCACCACCACGTCCACAATCACCACCACCATACCCACCTCCACTACCACATCCAGCACCACCACCACCACCACCACATTCACCACCACTACCACCACCACCACATCCACCACGTCCACCACCACCATGTCCACCACATCCACCACCACATCTACCACCAGCATGTCCACCACCCCCACCACCACGTCCATCACCACCACGTCCACAATCACCACCACCACCTCCACCACCACCACATCCTCCACCACCACTACCACCACCACCACATCAACCATGTCCACCACCACATCCACAATCAACACCTCCACCACCTCCACCACCACCATGTCCACCACCACTACCACCAGCACCACATCCACCACCACGTCCATCACCACCACGACCACCGCCACCACCTCCACCACCACCACCTCCACCACCATGTCCACCACCACAACCACCACCACCACATCCACCACCACGTCCACCACCACCACGTCCACAATCACCACCTCCACACCCACTTCCACCACCACACCCAGGACCGCCACCACCATGTCCACCACCACCATGTCCACCACATCCACCACCACATCCACCACCACATCCACCACCACCATGTCCACCACCACCACCACGTCCATCAGCACCACATCCACAATCAACACCACCACCACATCCACCAGCACTACATCCACCACCACTACGTCAACCACCACCATGTCCACCACCACCACATCCACCACCACCACACCCACCTCCACCCCCACCATCACATCCACCACCACCTTTACCACCACCATGTCCACCACCACCACCATGTCCACCACCACTACCACCACCACCACATCCACCACTACATCCACCACCACCACGTCACCACCTCCACCACCATGTCCACCACCACATCCACCACCACCACATCCACCACAACCACGTCCACCACCACCACGTCCATCACCACCACGTCCATCACCACCATGTCCCTCACCAGCATGTCCACAACCACGATGTCCACCACATCCACCGCCACCACGTCCACCACCACAACATCCACCACCACCACATCCACCACCACCACATCCACGACCACCACCACCACATCCACCACCATCACCACCACATCCACCACCACTACGTCCACCACCAGCATGTCCACCACCACTAAGTCCACTACCACCACCATGTCCAGCACCACCATGTCCACCACACCCATCTACACCACCGCCATGTCCACCACCACTACCACCACCACCACCACATCCACCACCACCACGTCCACCACCACCACATCCACCACCACCATGTCCACCACATCCACCACCACATCTACCATCACCATGTCCACCACCACCATGTCCACCACCAACAATGTCCATCACCACCACCTCCATCACCACCATGTCCACAACCATCACGTCCACCATGTCCACGACCACCACGTCCACCACCACCACAACCAACACCACCACCACAACATCCACCACCATCACCACATCCACCACCACCACGTCCCCCACCACCATGTCCACCACCACCACCACATCCATCACATCCACCACCACTACATCCACCACCACTACGTCCACCACCACTACGTCCACCATCACCATGTTCACCACGTCCACCATGACCACCACCACACCCACCTCCACCACCACCACGTCCACCACCCACCACCAGGTCCATCACCACATCCACCACCACCACATCCACCACCACCACATCTACTATGACCACCTTCACCACCACCACCACATCATCCACCACTACGTCCACCACCACCATGTCCACCATCACCACCACCACACCCACCTCCACCACCACACCCACCACCACCATCACACCCACCACCACCACGTCCACCACCACTACCACCATCACCACATCCACCACCACCATATCCACTACCACCACGTCCACCACGTCCACCACCACCACATCCACCACCACCATGTCCACCACATCCGCCACCACCATGTCCACCACCACCATGCCCACCACCACCATGTCCACCACCACCACATCCACCACCACCACCACATCCACCACATCCAAAACATCCACCACTACCACGGCCACCACCACCACATCCACCACCACCACGTCCACCACCACCATGTCCACCACTTCCACAACCACCATGTCCACCACCACCATGTCCACCACCACCAGGTCCACCACCAACAATGTCCATCACCACCACGTCCATCACCAACAATGTCCAGCACCACCACATCCATCACCACCATGTCCACAACCACCACGTCCACCACCACCACATCCACCACCACCACACCCACTTCCACCACCACCACTTCCAAGCAGTTCCCTGGTCGGATCATAGTGCCATCTTCTTCAACCTGCTTCAGAATAACCTGCCAAATCCCCGTAGGGCCCTCACACTCCCTGAAAAAACACGTCCCTGGAACAAACTGGAACCTGTCACTCTGGCCAATACACTTACTAATAACCCGCCTGCTCTCGGAATTGGCAATGCAAACATAGGAGCTCTCGAAATTTCAAAATTGGATCAGTCAGGCGGTTGATCAATTGGCGCCTATTGAAATAAAAAAAATAAGAAGGAGATCTGCAACTGCACTGTGGTACTCTGAAGAGGTGAAGCACGTAAAAATGAAATGCCGACGACTTGAGCGGTCGTGGCGTTCGGATTACAGTGCTCTAAACAAAATAGCATATACCGCAGCCCTGCAGGAATATAGGACAGCAATAATTCAGGCCAAATCAACATATTTTACTAACAAAATTCAGGCAGCCACTAGCACTACAAAAGAACTATTCAAAACTGTCACCCAGCTGACCAAAAGCCCCCGCGACATTGTTTTCAGTCCTGACCAGAATCTTGTTACGAAAATTGCAACCTTTTTCCAGCAAAAAGTCCAGACAGTCTATAATGACCTTAGCTCTTCTGCACCTACCATGCCCAACGATAACTATGACACCACTTCCCGAACCGAGCCCAGCTATTCCTGCTTTCCCCTATTAGAGGAGACACAGGTCACTGACCTTATTCTACAGATGAAGTCAGGAGGATCCCCATTAGATCCATGCCCCCCACGCATATTACACATGATCCCACAAACAGTGGCAGCCATCCTAACCCCTCTGATAAACAATATTATCACGTCCGGGGTTTTCCCCAGCAGCTGGAAAAAAGCCTGCATTCGACCAATCCTTAAGAAGGACTCATTAGATCCCACGGTACTCAAGCATTACCGACCAATATCCTGCTTACCACTACCAGCTAAGATTCTGGAAAAAGCCATCAATCAAGAAATGATGCGATATTTAGACCACAACGAGCTCCTAGACTCCTCTCACCATGGCTTCCGCCCCCTCCATTCAACAGAGTCTGCCCTTATCATGGCAACTGAAAACATCCGAAAGACAATGGACGAGGGTGGTAGAACGGCCCTGATTCTACTAGATCTAACGGCGGCATTCGACACCGTGAACCACTCAATTCTACTAGACAGGCTAAAAACCCTAGGCTTTACTGACACTGCCCTAACTCTCTTAACATCCATTCTGGATTCTCGAATCCAACAAGTACACTGGGAAGGCTTACAATCAGATGAATTCTCCCTCCCAGGTGGGGTCCCTCAGGGCTCGGCGTTGTCGCCCACCCTGTTTAACCTTTATGTGACCCCCTTGGCTGCCCTAGTTCAATCCCATGGCTTGCAGTTAGTGTCCTACGCAGATGACACTCAAATTATAGTGTCAGTGTCCCAGTCCATTGAAGCTACGGCAGAGTGTTTTAAGAAATGCCTTCTCGGTGTACAAAACTGGATGAGCTGTAATTTTTTTAAACTGAGCACGGATAAAACTGAGATAATCGAATTTGGTCAGAAATCGTCTATCTGGAGCGACATCTGGTGGCCTTCGGAGGCAGGCACCTGCCCTAGTCCTGCAGACAAGGTTAGAAATCTTGGCTTCCTGGTGGACAAAGATCTCTCCTGCAAAGCTCAGATTAACCAGGTCATCTCCACCTGCTTCTACACCCTCAAAGTTCTTAGGAAAGTTTTACCTTACATCCCTCCAACTCTAAAAAGAACGGTACTGAGTGCATTAGTAATGTCCCGGGTGGACTATTGCAACTCACTCTATCTGGGCACAGTAGAAAAACAACTGAACAAGCTTCAGGCAATCCAGAATGCCGCAGCTAGGGTCCTACTAAATTTACCTTATCGCCATCCAACGTCCAGAGCCATCAAGGAACTTAACTGGCTTCCAGTCAGATCCAGAATACGGTTTAAGGCCCTCTGCTTAGTCCCTAAATCCTTGTATGGCTCGGGACCACAAGACATGTCCAAACTCCTCCCTCGATATCTCCCTTCACGTACATTAAGGTCAGCCAGTCTTGATTTGATATGTCAGCCAAGAATAAAACGAATGCGATGGGGCGGCAGGTCCTTTTCGCATCAAGCCTCCAGACTATGGAACTCTTTGCCCCCTGTGCTGCGCTCACAAAAATCCATACTCTGTTTTAGAAAGGCACTGAAGACCTGGCTTTTCTCCTCACACTAAGATCTGCTTTCACCGCTTTCCTCGTTCCTGCAGCGCCAAGACGCCACGGCATTCGAGCGCTATATAAGTATTTCAGTCAGTCAGTCAGTCACCACTGCCACCACATCCACCACCACCATGTCCACCACGTCCACCACCACCACATCCACCACCACGTCCACCACCACCACATCCACCACCACCACATTCACCACCACCACCACATCCACCACTACCACGTCCACCACTACCACATCCACCACTACCATGTCCACTACCACCACGTCCACCACCATGTTCACCACCATGACATCCACCACCACCATGACCACCACCACCATGTCCACCATCAACACCACCACATCCACCACCACCCCCACATCCACCACCACTAGGTCCACCACCATCATGTCCACCACCACCACGTCCTCCACCACACCCTCCTCCACCACCAGCACATCTACCACCACCATGTCCACCACAATCACCACCATATCCATCACCAACACCACCACATCCACCACCACCACCATATCCACCACCACCACGTCCACCACCACCACATCCACCATGTCCACAACCACCATGTCCACCACCATGTCCACCACCAAGTCCACCACCACATCCACCACTAAATCCACCACATCCACCACCACGTCCACCACCATCACCACCACCACCACCATGTCCACCACCACATCCACCACCACCACCACCATGTCCACCACCAACACCACCACATCCAACACCACGTCCACCACCACTACCACATCCACCCCCAACACCACGTCCAGCACCACCATGCCCACAACCACTGTCTGTCTGTCTGTCCTATCTATCTATCTATCTATCTATCTATCTATCTATCTATCTATCTATCTATCTATCTATCTATCTATCTATCTATCTATCTATCTATCTATCTATCTATCTATCTATTACCCTCTGTCTATCTATTGTCCTCACTCTATCTA
The DNA here is from genome assembly GCF_964261635.1 of Lissotriton helveticus. NCBI lineage: Eukaryota > Metazoa > Chordata > Amphibia > Caudata > Salamandridae > Lissotriton > Lissotriton helveticus. Next base: position 291,463,997 of record NC_136057.1, read on the forward strand.
TCTATCTATCTATCTATCTATCTATCTATCTATCTATCTATCTATCTATCTATCTATCGTCCTCACTCTATCTATCTATCTATCACACTCACTCTATCTATCGCCATCACTCTATCTATCTATCTATCTATCTATCTATCTATCTATCTATCTATCTATCTATCTATCTATCTATCTATCTATCGTCCTCACTCTATCTATCTATCGCCCTCGCTCTATCTGTCTTTCTATCGCACTCACTCTATCTATCGCCATCACTCTATCTATCTATCTATCTATCGATTGCCCTCACTCTATCTGTCTATCTATGTATCGCTCACACTCTATCTATCTATCTATCTATCTATCTATCTATCTATCTATCTATCTATCTATCTATATATCTATCTATCTATCTATCGCCCTCACTCTATCTATCTATCTATCTATCTATCTATCTATCTATCTATCTATCTGTCTATCTGTCTATCTGTCTATCTGTCTATCTGTCTATCTGTCTATCTGTCTATCTGTCTGTCTGTCTGTCTGTCTGTCTGTCTGTCTGTCTGTCTGTCTGTCTGTCTGTCTGTCTGTCTGTCTATCGATCTGTCTGTCTGTCTGTCTGTCTGTCTATCTATCTATCTATCTATCTATCGCCCTCACTCTATCTATCTATCTATATATCTATCACCCTCACTCTATCTATCTATCTATATATCTATCACCCTCCCTCTATCTATCGCCCTTACTCTATCTATCGCACTCACTCTATCTATCTCACTCACTCTATCTATCTCACTCACTCTGTCTATCTATCGCATCACCACAGCATCACTCAGCACCACCACAGCATCACTCAGGGACACCACAACATCACTATGTGCTACCACAGCATCACTGAACGCCACAGCATCACTCGTCGCCACCCAAACATCACTCAGCGCCACCACAGCATCAATCTGTGCAACCATTCAAAAACAACTGGTTCAAATATGTTCTCTCAATGTTTCAAGCTTTATTACAAATGTCACAAAAAGATGTTCATATTTCACTTCTGTTCATGGATTTTCGTCACAATAAAATACACTGAACATAATCTGCACAAAAGTTATTTACAAAAGTTTAAGCTATTGCCATTATAAATTACAATAACTTTTAGTTAAGTATTAATTATTTAAAAAAAATAAAAGCCATTGTTATTTGTAATATCAATACATCTAAGTCACGTAAATACAACACATATTGCATTACAAATGCTATAGGTGTCACATTTGCGAAAGTTATAACCATTGGCATTGTAAATGACAAAGCTATTAATTTTGCTTTTTTCAAAACCAACACATAAATAAAAAATTTGCCATTTACAATACCAATAGCTCAAACTTTCCTAATGCGAGACCTATTGCATTGCAAATGCTTGTTGTATGTGGTGGCCACCATTGATCTTACTACTGAACAGGAAGCCATAAGTGCAGTTATCTTGCAGACAGCAGGGTCATGATTTGAGTACTACAGCAGGTGCAGGAGCACCAGGACCAAACGTTGTCAGAACTCCTCTAAACACATAATATTGCTACGTTTGACTACTGAACAGGCAGTCGCAATTGCAGTTATCGTTCAGTAAACGGGACTTGATTTGACTGGTGCAGTAGATGCAGTGGCACTGCGGCCAAAATCTCTAGGGACCCCACTAAATCCAAAATATTGCTAAAATGTAAAACTAAAAAGGCAGTCACAAGTTACCTTGCAGGCAACTGGGTCATGATTTGAGTGGTGCAGCAGGTGCAGTGGCACCAAGCCAAAAAGTTGTCAGAAGTCTTTGAAACACCTAATATTGATCCATTTTATGACTATACAGGCAGACACAATAGCAGTTATCTTGCAATTACAAGGAGCTTGATTTGAATGGTGAAGCAGATGCAGTGGCATCAAGGCCAAAAGCTTTAGGGACCCCACAGAATGCAGAATATTGCTAAATTCTAAACAAGCAGTCACAAGTGCAGTTATCTAGCAGGCACTAGGGCCATGATTTCAATGGTGCTGCAGTGGCAGTGGCACCGGGGCCAAAAGTTGTCAGTGCTCCTCTAAACACCAAATATTGCTATATTTAACTACTAAACAAGCAGTCACACATGCAGTCCTTGCAGTCACTAGGGTCATGATTTCAATGTTGTAGCAGGTGCAGTGACACCGGGCCAAAGTTCTGGGAACCCCTCTAAACACCAAATATTGCAATATTTTACTACTAAACAGGCGGTCACAAGTCCAATTACTTTACAGTCAATAGGGCCATGATTTGAGTGGTTGCAGCAGGTTCAGTGAGACCGGGGCCAAAAGTTGTCATAAATCCCCTAAACACCAAATATTGCTATATTTTACTACTAAACAGGTAGTCACAAATGCAATTAACTTGCAGGAACTAGGGCCAAGATGTGAATGGTGCAGCAAGTGCAGTGGCACCGGGCCCAAGAGTTGTCATAACTTTTCTAAACACATAAGATCGCTATTATGTCAATTAATTCTATTATTTCCCTCTTTCATTTAATTTTTGAAAAATGTGCGATTACTTACCAGCACTATACTACTAGTAACAGCACAATGCATTGCCATTTTGTACATAAACAAGTCATAACACTTTAACAGCCTTTCTGTAACTTATACTGTACAACTGCTCAGCAAGCTACAACTTACAACAAAAAACAGCTTATTATTAATCACAAAGGTGAAACCTAATACATTTACCAGTGCTTGTTTACCTTTACTACCAATGGTTTGTCATGGAGCAAGGAGTGGTTGCTTCTGTTCAACTCCTATCGTAGGGCCAGATGTAGGTGGCCAATTACCGGTCGGTAATGGCCGAATTCCGCCGTTACCGACCGGTAATTGGATTTTGAGATGTAGGGCATGCATTTACAGAATCGGTATTTTACGGATTCTGTATTTACCGATTCGGTAAAATTACCGAATCGGTAAATACAGACTCGGTAAAATACCGATTCTGTAAATGCAGATGTAGCTGGCACATGTCAGAGTGCCACAGGGCTTTAAGAATCGGTATTTTACCACCCAATCCAATTGGGTGGTAAAATACCGAATCCAGGTGTGCATGCACATGTGTGCATGCACACCTGTGCCATGTGACACACAGACATGCCCCTAGGGCATGTCTGTGTGCCAGATGGCGCACATGCCTATTTTTGGGGTGCCAGAGGGTGTCAAAGTGACACCCCCTGCACCCTTGCTAAAATCGGTATTTACCGATTCTGTAATTACAGAATCGGTATTGCCCATTGATTCCTAAGGGCTGCAAGACCCATAGGAATCAATGGGCAATACCGAATCGGTATTTACAGAATCGGTAAATACCGAATCTTAACGATTCGGTATTTACCGAATCTGAAATACCTACATCTCCCCCCCTCTATTTTACCACCTCTTAAATACCGATTCAGTATGAATCGGTATTTAAGAGGTGGTAAATTAAAATTACCTACATCTGGCCCTAAGTGATGTGCTAACAATTCCTCTTTGCATTAATAGTGAAGGCCAATGCTAATGGCTTGGATTTCTTCAAGTTTACTCTTCCCTGCCGCAGCTATTGCAAAGCATGTGAGAGAACTTTAAGAATTTCTGTCTCTGTCTGCTTTTTAAGTTAGTTTGTAATGGTAATGTAATGTAATGGTGTCTTGTAAAGCACCTGAATCACCCCACATGGGGTACCTCCGCGCTGTAGACCGCTGGGGAACCTGTCCTGGCTTTCCCTGTGAGATGGTCCCTCCTGGGTATCTCCAAGGTGAAACCAGGCATCCCCGGCGTATGTGGGGGGCCATTGTGGAGATGAGGCAAGCTAATGCCCAGAGTTGCCGAGTGTGATCCCTGGTTAGAGTAGGCACCGAGGCAAGAATTATCAAGTCCGCTGACCCTTGTCCACGACCCTGCCGCGTCGGGAATTGACCCCTGGTCCCGGGCCGTCCTCTGCTTCCGGGTCTGCCGGCTCTAACCAGTGAGCCACACCACTCCAAGTTTGAGCAGCGATAGGAACATTTGGAGTTTCTAAAATAAAAACATGGCACTGCAGCATACATTCTGTTAGCATAACCATTCAAATAATCAGAGGGCAGTATAGGCTCATACCAACACCTGCCAGACAAAGGGGCGTCCACATCGTCACCTGGTTGAGCCCAGCCATTACATCTCTCGATTATGTTTGAAAATCACAATCAAGGGAAGATGCAAGCTTCTAGCCATTTTCTAATTTAAAGTGCAAATGTTACATTTCCGGATCTCCATCTTTGTTTCATAAATCACAAGGACATGTCTTCGTTCGTGCTTTTTCTGATGTCTGGGCAAGTTGCCACCATTTTCATTCTTCTACCATCATGTGTAGCGACGATTTGTCCAATGTCTAAAATGCAGCTTGTCCCATCGACTAGATGACCAGGTCTAAATTGAAAATGTAAAGAACACTCAAATTCAATGATGGATGCCTATTAGAACTGCAGTGATATAACGTTTTACAAGGTATTGCCTCGATTCCTCTGTGATTGGCAGTCTATTGACCATTTCTTCAGTGTTGCTCAATTGACACAATTTATGTTTCTCTTGGCATTCCCAGATATTTGATTTTAAACTGACTCAAGATGAGATGGACACCATTATGAGCCTTAACAGAAACTTGCGCATCTGTGACATGGAAATGTAAGTATCCTGCTTGGTAAAAGGTGGAGCTCATGCTTTTTATAATTAAGATATGTGACACACACAAACATCTTTGAAATAATATAAATCACAGATATTAGTATCTCCATTCAGTGGTTCTCACTGCATTGGCTTGTGGCACATGAAAGAGTGGGATTCGAGTTTGTTGCTTGTAAGTTGCACACATCAGTATATGGTTTATGCACTTAGTTACCTTAGTAGCATATGTTTTTCAGAAAGGTATTCCTATACTAATTAAATACATTAAACATGAGTTTATGGAGTGGATTTAAGATGCTGGAGTCCAACTACAGGTTCCCCGAGCCTCATTATGCACATTGGACTGCCTTTGTAATAATTAGTAGATGTCTGATGCATTTTTTTTATAATGAAGTGAACCAACCTCGCGAAGAGAGGGACTGGGCAGAGGAGAGGGCCAGGGTCTCGCCCAGTGACTTCTGCTCATAACCAAAGACAATGCACAGAAGATGGGGACACAAGTCCAAGGGTATGGCCACAAGGTACACCCTTTACCTGCTGGGCATGGCTGCAGCAGACACAGAGGCAGAGTAAGATGACACTAGGCATGCCCGCAGACCATGCAGAACGGAAGAAATTCGCTGAGAACTTTCCAAAATGGCTGTTGTGACTGGCTACTTGGATCACAAATCTGCTAAGAAAATCTAAGAAGCTCCTAAGCCTTCAATTTAAGAATCGTCATGGTTTAGATCCGAAGCAATGATGTACACCATTTATGGTTTGGTAATCAGGCATCACAGAAGGCATCACTGGTGCTGAAAGACTGCATCACCAAGGACATCAGCAGTGTCGTCATTCAAGATACATATGCCAGAGAAAGGATAGTATTTTCTTTGTAATGCCTAAATTGTCTGGTTGTTGACAGTGGAACAAATCAATAGATGTGTCTCTACAGCTCTCTTAAATTCCAAGAACTGGTCGAATTCCCTCAGCTCATCTGGCATTATATGTTTACTTGAGATAGTGTTCAAAAGCATGCCATCCGCTTTCCTATGTATAGTTTTTATAGGGAGGCAGCAGATGTCTGATGCCAGGTGTCAGGGTGTCAGTGTTTTAGAATTTTTATAAGTGAGATGGATATGTCATTTTTTGCCATGTTAGGATCTTTGCATTCCTTTATGATAATCAAAACTTTGGTTGGCATTACCTGCTACAGCCGAATTCTGCCTTTTTCTGCAAAAAGATGGAGCATGTTTTCTAGAGCATGTGCACCTGATTCTTGAACACCCAGGGCACTTCAGTATTACTGAATGGTCTGTAGACACTTTCACAGCCCTTTCTGTAATACAATAGCCAGGGACGGACTGGCCGTAGCAGGCACCGGGTGTTTCCCCGGTAGACCGCCAGGGTGGGGGCCAGTTGTAGGCCCTGGGGGTCCGTTTTTGTTACCGGGGGACAGCAATATTGCCCCCCTGTAACAAAATCGGCTGAAATCAACCGTAGCAAACAGCTCGACCGCAACCCCCCTCCTCACCCCCAGAGGGTCCGGCCGAGCAGTTTGCCAGGGCCGATTTTGATGTCCAGTCTGGCCCTGCATATAGCGATAGCACACATTTAGTAGTAGCACTATCCTGAGGAGGTGTGCCCTCATTTGCAAGGGAGTCTGGCCCCGTGAAAATGATGGAAGCACGTGGTCTGCGAATTCACTGTGCATCACAAAGAGGGTGCTCCACTGGGGTAGGGCAAGGGGATACCATGGACCCTCCAGACATCCTCTGCTGGTGGGGTGGTGAGTTGCAGTGACTCATTGCACCCATCTAGTGGGGGCTTTCTGTACCTCTTCTTTAAGCAGGTGGTTTTACTGCCTGCAAAGAGAAAGATGCATTGGTTGCTTTAAACAGCCGCTCCACCTTTCACTAATATAATTCCCTCAGGGCAGGTTCACAGCTGCCCTGGGGCAGCTCATTAACAGGAAAACAGTAGAGTGTCCCTATTTGCTCCTGCCGCATCTAGTTAAAGGTGCAGCGCAAACAGGAACAGTGAGCGCTTACTATTATATCATTTTCGATAACCCAGTGGTTAGGGGCAGATTTATCAAAGGGTTGTATCACCTTTGGTGCAAACGTTAGGCAACCCGGTAGATGTTATTTATCAAGCCACACAAGGCACGTTGCGTGGCCCTAGGTGGCATGATAAATTAGGAGTAACGCAATGCAGCGCAAATCACAGCATTTTGTTACTCTGCCCTCGGTGATCCAATGCAAGCAACTTCCATGGAATTTGACGCCTTCCCAGATTTACCATTACTGGACCTAGGAATGACCCAAAATGCTACACCTTTCTAGATGAATCTTAACAGGGAGATCTATCTTAATTTCTTCTCATTAATTTCATGCAGCACACATAGAAAGAGGAATATGTCTTTGGGGATTGTTTTTATGCAGGAAGCCACCACTTCCTGCACAAAAACATTCCTGCATGCAACAAAGTATCATACGTCCCGTGCAGGCTATTGTCGCTTTCTATATGTTAGCATGAGCACTTTGCAGACTGCTCTTTGCATTGCACATGTTACTATACAAACGTATTTTGCTTTGTGCCACACTGTACTTTCACACAGAACCTGCTGTTATTTTCACGTTCTGTTCTTTCCTGGGATTTTGTCTGAAAACCGTAGACAAAGTCAAACAACAATAGCCCTTGTTATTTTTTTTGGGTCCGATCCCTAGCACCTAAACAAAACATGCAGCTGTTGTTTGGGAAACATACTTTTGTCATATAGGTATGCACAGACACACTTGGAGAGGGATCTTCCAGGGAACACATCCTGACAGCACCTGAGATATAGAACTTTCATCTGTGCATGCTAAGGTACCGGGTCCGCTGACAACACCCACAGATCTTCTGATATGCAATCATTTTGCTTCTGTAGAATGGGAGGGGGTTAGGCTACCCTGTCTCATATAATGACAGCTCCTTTTGTGATTTATTAACTACTTACTATGCTGACCATTCTTGTGTGAGGCATTTTCTTAATTATTGTGACAAGTATACTCAATACAAGGGCACGTTAGTTAAAATAAACATTTTAAACTTTTCTTGTGTCTTTGTCAGATCTTATTGTGGACTAGTAAGAGTGTGAGATTGGAAGGCTGGGTCCTATAACTGCAATTCCTGAGAGGGTTGGGAGTGTTGTGTTCTGGGGTATCTAATCACTTGTTCCTCTGTGAATGAGTAGTAGGGCAAGTGAGTCACTAGAGCTGGTCAGTCCCTGGTCATGGATCCTCCGGTGGTAGGATGACTCTGCCTACTGAGGTTCTATGATCCCAAGCATTGTTCTGTGACCCCACAGAATCCCTGCAACATGGCGCCGCCAACGTTTGTCTGATACTAATTCACGGGACCCCTGAGTTGCGCTTGTTCTTGTCCACAATACCCTTGCACCAATTCACAGAGATATCTTTGTTGGGAGGGCTTTGCCTCCTCAGTTTGTAGGGACTACCTTTTGCTGTGGGCTTTTCAGGCTTGAATTGTAAGCTTTTTTTGACCTGTTTCAGTGCTATCGTTTGGATAATTTTGTTCTGATTGATGGCTCAAACGGTTGCCCTGCAGGCTCATTGCCGCACAGTGGTTACTCAACATTTCTGGCAGCATGGAGTCCCCATGCAGGGCCCCTTGTTGTTTTTGTACTCGAGGCAGACCCTACATACCATTTCTTAGTGTTTTACTCCTGGGTTACGTTTCTAGCTTTGAATGCGAATGATAATGCTTTTCATCATTGCACTGCTGCCACTGTCCGGTAGCTAATCACTCTTATGCAGTTTTTGAAGTTCCTCCAACAGCCTGGGAGCCCAGATTTGGTTTAATGGCGTCCTACCCCATCCTATTTAAACTCTACGAATGGGCCCCTTAAGTATTGATGGGGCCACTTGCCCTGTTTTGATCGGTTTTACTCCATACCCTAATTATCTCAACGCCAATTTGGCGAACTTACATTTGTTATATTCTCAGGTTGTTCTCCTAAACAGATGCCTGATCCACTTTGTTGCCAGTGTTTTTCTGGCAGCTCTGGCTGGGGCTGCTCTTCCTGTGCAGAATTTGCACAGTGGGGGTCTTTTTTTTAGCCCTTTGGAATGCTCAAAGAATGGATCAACTTGATGTGGTTGTCCCTCTTACAGATCCTGTGGAGAAACGTAGGATCCTTACTGTATACTTACCTAGTGGTCAGATTCCCTCTTTGGCTAACTGCAACACCTCAGTGGATATGCTTTCTTATGGTTCCCCCTCGATGAGCGTTATTCTGAGGTTTCTCAAACAAGTAGAGAAAGAGCATGGGACAAGTCCTGCCCTAGATTTGGGGATGAAGTTCATGGGTATTTTTCCTGTTGTCTACGAAATGATTCTTTATAATATTAAAGTTGAGGCAGCGTCCTAATGGTTTGCTGATTAATATTGCTAATGTTCACACATTCTTAGGTCGCCATAACTTCGGGGGTCAGACCATCTACCCCGGCTCAAGGTAAGCATCTTCCTGAAAAGGAGGGTCACCCTGTCTTTTCTAAAATGTCTAAGCAGCAGCAAAAGCCCAGGTCCCGTGGTGAGTTACCGCCACCGGACGCTTCTGAACGTAGATATGATTACTTGATCACTCTAAAATTAAAACTCCTGAGAGGTTACAGGTTTCTGATCCTCGTTCTCCTCGTTCCTTTCAGGATTTGTCTGAACATCAGTAAGACAGAAGATGGTATCAGGATCACACACAGGGCGAGCCTGTGCAACCCAAGCGGGACCCACAGCGCTCTTTTGACGTTAAAGTTAAGAGAGACAAACCACCTCCATATAGAGCCCCTTTCCAGAAAAAGAAGGTTTCCGCTTCAACAGCGAAATATGTCCCAGATGGTGAGAACCCTCCTTCTAGGCAGGAGGTGGGCGGTGACTCTCCTAAACAGCACAGCAAAAGTAACTGTGGTGCGCCAGACACTCAGCTAGTTTCTCAAGGCAACAGCAACTGACACCTTTGTACCTGTTCACATGATAGACTTTATCATATAGACAGTCAGATTGGAGGAGACATTACACTCACCATTATTGCTATTTTTGAGACACCTTGACTTCTTCTTCTTATGACATTTTACTGGGGGAGGTCAATTGGCCTCCCCGTTTGTTCTTGCAAGTCCTCGAAGTGAGAATGTGATTCTACCTTCCTTTTTGTAGTTCGTCCCTGATGAGAATAGGCTTGCTTATTCTTCTAAATGAGCTCTTGCTTTGCCCCTGCCTTATACCTCAACCAGGCTGGTTGGGATACAGATTCTCCTTAATGTTATTCCCACACATTATATTCCTCAGCCGCAGCCTCAGTATCCAATTAAATGTGACACTAAAAAATCAGTAAAAGAGTTTCTTTCTCAGTTAGAATATCAAGGTGTGATTGAACCCTTTGTCTCTGCCATGAATAATCCTCTCTTCTGGTTTTGAAACCTGATGGTTTTTATCGCATTGTTTTGGATTATAGACATTTGAATAGTCATACACATATTTGATGAATAATATAGTGCTTAAAAAGTTCAAAACTACGCTAGATATTTCTAATGGATTTTTCAGTCATAACCTGCCTCCTGAGAGCTGGGAATTTGCACATGCATACTCAAGCCCTCGGTTCCCAGATATGATACGCCAGACTAGCCATGGGGTATAAGAATAGCAACAGGGTCTTTTTAGCACATATTGTGGCCCTTTTGCATGATATTGATCCTGACACTTTCTCTTATGTCGACGACATATACCTGGTAGATGGTGAATTAAATGGCCATCTCGCATTATCACGTAATTCCCTGCTCTTGGCCACAAATTCAATTTTTCAAAGTCGCATATTGCTTTTTTGGCCATACTTTTTCTTGGTTATGAATTGACCAATGAGGGTAGGGGGTTGGCACCCCATTATTTGGGGAAAATGTGTTTAGTTGCAACCTCCTTCTACCCTTAAGAAATTGCAGGCTCTGCTAGGTTTTCTAAATTTCAACAGGACTTACATTCCTTACTTTGCAAATGTACCAAATCCCTTCATGCTTTGATATACCCAGGGCTCGACTGGCCATAGGGGGCACTGGGCATTTCCCTGGTGGTCCGGAGGGGTGGTGGCCAGTATTGTGGCCGCAGGGGGTGCTTTTCTTACAGGGGGGCAGTTTTGCAGCAGTGCTGCAAGATTGTCCCCCTGTAAGGAAAGCGGTTGAGGTGCTTTGTGACTCCCCCTCTCCCCCAGGGCCGGTCGAGCAGCAACCTGCCAGGGCTAGTTGCTGTTTCCAGTCCGGCCCTGGATACACCCATTTTTTTTTTCTTCCTCCTGGCTACCGGAACACACATCGGTGTTGCACGCTTTACAGTCTGACTTGCTTGCTACGCAATCCTTACTGACTAAGTTGAATACTACCAATTTGGTCATCTCAATTTTGCCTCATGCAATCAGCTTCACTTATATGACATTTAATGAGGGTGACACTGTTCCTATTGCTTACAATTTGCACATGCATACTCATTTCTCTTCTACTAAACGCTTTTTGACTGCTATGCAGATGGCTATTCTCAAAGAACGCCCTCTTGCTCAGGTAAATGCATTTTTGTTTTTTTGCCTGTTTCCGGCATTATTGGTGGTCACAAAAGCTAGTGTTCCTAATTCTTTGACTCTGCATCCTCGTTGGATTCAATGGGCTATATCCTTAAAATCTGTTGATGCCAACTTCGTTTTTTACCCTTCCTTGCGAATGGAAGAGTTTCTCCAGTATGAACACGTTCAGCCTCCGTCTTCTTCAATTTTTCTCTTTAATCAGTACAAATGTATCTTTACACTGATGGTTCAGCTCAACCGGCATTGGTTCTATGCAGGCTTACTCATTAGTTGCGCTATTGTCATAGGTTCGATGAAAGATGGTATTTAACACTCTACCTTAGTTCATACCCAGTCCTTTGAAGAATGCACAGCCCAGCTGGCAGAGTTAAGGGCCCTACTTTTAGCTCCCGAATATTTTGGTCTTGAATTACCTACCCTGCTTGTATGTGATACTTTTAATTGTGTACAGTCCTTCAATGACAATTCGTTTTTGGAAAAACTACATGATTTTCAGGATTATAAAGGTAGCATGATAAAGCATAAAACGCTTTGGGTTTGAGTAGCTGCTCTTCAAGAACACCTGCCACTTGTTGTACATACATTGGGCCATCAGCGTGTGGGAGCGCACACGTTTGGGAATTCCATGGCTGATGAAGCATCCAAATCTCCAGTAGCCAGAGTTAAAATAGCAGCAGTTACACATTCTATGACTAAAATTGACGATGAAATTTTGACGGTCATCGCCGCCACTCGGAAGGGTACTCCCTATCGTCAGGGGTTTCCCTCTCGACATACTTATCAGTTAACTACTGACAAAGTTCCTTTTGAGTCCATTCCTGGCATTGGTGATTGTCTGATTCCCAACCTTGACCGCAGACAATCTTTGACAGTGGCTGCTCATGAAGGTATTGCTTCTGCACTTGCAGGAGTGACTGCCACCATCTCTCTTTTACAGCAATGCTATTGGTAGCACAGTTTCTACCAACAGACAAGCCGATATGTCCTTTATTGTGACATTTGCCAACAAATTAGGAGTTCTAGTGCATCGAACCACCTCAGAAACAATTTTTTATTTCCAATCAGCCATTTGGCTGCATTTATCTAGAACAGTGAGTATACATTAATGCTTTCAAATATATTTTGGCTGCAGTGGCTTCTTGCACTAAGTTCCTCTGAGTCTGGCCACATCGCTCGCACTGTTATAAAAGATTTGCATGTCTTTGTCGGGACTTGTGCCTGTTGCACTTTCCATTCAGATACAGGTCCAGCTTTTGCCTCAAAGGCGAACAGTGATTCAGTGACGTCACTGGGAGTGCAGGTGCATTTGTCTTCTGTATATATGCCCGAGGGCAATTATGTGGTGGAGCGGATGAACCATACCTTAAAGCAATCTTTAACAGCAAGGGTATTAGGTGGTTGGTTAACTCACCTTTATGGTGTTCAATGTGCTCTTCATAACCTACCAAGAAGATCTCTGGGTGGGCGGAACACGTACAAAATGCTCTATGGGATCAAGATGTTTGTTCCAGATCTTGATGGTCTAGACGTTTTGCCAACAGCCACAACCTTTGACGTAGACCACTGTGCTGCCTTAAAGTAACTACAAACTTGTGAAGGTTTGGCTAAAACACATTTGCCTTTTACTTAGCCAGCGGATGCAGCCGTTCTGATTCCTATTTCTAGCTGGCTTCCTAAAGTTAGAGATCTGGTTCGTGAAAAGGAGGCTATCAATAAAGAATTTGGTCCCTCCTACTGTGCTCCTGTTCCAGTGTTTAGTCTTCAGGGTACCCAAACTATGATTTTTACCTTCACTTTCATGATACAAAGAGAATCACCATGTTTCGATTGAACGTGTCAAGTTGCACCATTTGGCCAATCCTAAATAATATGCCTAGAGGTGTCCCCATATAGGATATTCCTTTACAGTCTCTCAGTTTCTTTACGTTTCTCCCCGGTTGCCAGAGATAGATGTTGGGACTTTAGTTGACATGGTGCCTATTTTACTTTCTTCACACTTCACAATGAAAACTGTTTATTCTTAGACACCGCTTGAGGCCCCTTTGGGTGTGCAAACCTCAGATCTATATCCAGAATCCCAGTTTCTGGGTAAACAACCTTTACAACGCAACTTTTACCACGCAGTGCCTTTACAACACAACTTTTACAATGCAAACCATTACAACGCATTGCGCTGGGGGGCGCTCTAGGATAGGGAATAGGTTTAATGTACTATCCAACACCTTCCCTACTATCCACGGGGACTGGAGTTGGAATAGTAAATTAAACAATTCACTATCCAGCGCCTAAAAGCACTATGCGTTGTAATGGTATGCGTTGTAAAAACCGCGTTGTAAAAGCATGCGATGTAAAAGCATGCGTTGTAATGTCATACATCCCAGTTTCTGTCTTTATAGCTGAGTTCTTCTGGAAACTATATCGATCAAGATAACGTTTCTTCTGGCAGTTCTTCATTTTCTTCAGTTTTATCCCCACCACCAGGGCAGATTTGTGTTTTAATCTCCTGGTTAAAATGCACTTATCTGGTCCCATCTTGTATGTATATCTGGATTGTGTTTTTCATGGTATTCCTGTTCATGTAGACTGGATTTGTGCCTGTTTTTTTGTTTAATTATAGGCCATTACCTCCCAGAACATTCTGCTGCAGAACCTGTTGACGGGGTGTTGGCCCCACATTCCTTCTCGCATAACATGAAAAGAGACTGGTCCCTTCTTAACATTTCAGTGGTCCCAGTCACTGACTGATGGCATTGTATGGGATGAAGTGCCATTTGATGTGTTCGGTCCTAGGGAGACTCTGCAGGTAACATATATATTTCATGTTTCCATGGGTGATGTGATGGTGCTGGGTTGCAATTGGATGATTGGGATGTCGATGCTGTGAATCCTCTTTTTTCTGAATTGCAATATTACTGTGTCTTTAACACTGAGGATTTATATCAAAATTTTGCTAACTATGCCGATTTGTTATGTTATCACATTATGGGGACCATTATTTGCATAGAGCTAATGGACAGCATCCCCAATAAAATTTTGGTCAGTGGGAACATTACCCAACTTCACCCCAAGGTAGTTCCAATACACAAAAGATGAAGTACACCTAATTTACCGGTTATGACCTTTTGGATACGGCGTCATACTATTTTAAATTTGTTACCACTCTCTCGAAAAAATATATGCTTACTCAGACCAAGATAATCTATGCATCCCTTTTTATGGATAACCTAGCATTGCAAGAATATGATTTGACTTGGCGATTTTTAGCGCGATTAGGCACTACCTGGATATCTAGCCTAGCGGTGTGGTTGTGGTCTTTTAACCTTCGTTGTGCTCTTTTTTAGTTTAGTTTATTTTTATTTATTCTTCGTTTTGCGTGGAGCTTAAGTCTGGGTTTCTTTACATCCACTCAGCTGCCCCTGCCTTTCTGTTTTTATTTCGTAGGCATTAGTCTGAGCTTTTGATCCATCTGCTCAGCATGCCCCGTTAGTCTTCACGCTTGACTCATTCCTTCGCTTCCTCCGGGCATAGATTCCCCCCCACTGCCGGTGCCTCTTCGACACAGCCTGATCTGACGCCGGGGTTTCCCGTTCGAGCGGAGGGCTTGTGTAGAAACGAGTCACCTGATCTTCCTCCACCCGATCCAGGGGGGCAGAGCCTTACCTGAGGTATCACGGTTGTGGACTACAAAGCCCACATGTCACACTGGCCGCGCAGCGGATGCGCGCAGACCTCAGGTGATGAGTGCGTGATTGACCAGTTTTAAATACCGTACTTTGACTTGGCGATTTTTAGCGTGATTAGGCGCTACCTGGATATCTAGCCTAGCGGTGTGATTGTGGTCTTTTAACCTTTGTTGTGCTCTATTTTAGTTTAGTTTATTTTTCATTATTCTTCATTTTGCGTGGAGCTTAAGTCTGGGTTTCTTTACATCCACTCAACTGCCCCTGCCTTTTTGTTTTTATCTCGTAGGCATTAGTCTGAGCTTTTGATCCATCCGCTCAGCATGCCCCGTTAGTCTTCAAGCTTGACTCATTCCATCGCTTCCTCCGGGCATAGCTTCCCCCCACTGCCTGTGCCTCTTCGACACAGCCTGATCTGACGCCAGGTTTTCCCATTCGAGCGGAGGGCTTGTGTAGAAACGAGTCACCTGATCTTCCTCCACCGGATCCAAGGGGGTGGAGCCTTACCTGAGGCGTCACGGTTGTGGACTAGAAAGCCCACATGTCACACTGGCCGCGCAGCGGGCGCGCCTTCGAAGGCAAGCCCGTCTGCGCCCATCCCCGGCAGACCGGGGCAATGGGCATGTGATGCTGCCCAGTGTCTTAACTATACCTCCTCTGAGCTTATGGCGTGCCAAGGTAAGTGGTCTATTCCTAAACACACACAGGCCAAGTTTGTTTCACTGGGTCTTTTTATTCGTCCCGACCCCTCCTTCCTGGTACCCGTAGCTGAGGAAGCTTCTGTCCTCAAAGACAGTGGGAATTTACCAACAGTCCCTCCCTCGGTCTGCCCTCCCGTCGTTTTTTCAGCATGTTTGCTTAACACTCAATCACTAGCGAAACATCAATTAGAGACGTTTACCTTTCTTGACCAAGTCCAGCCTGATTGTTTATTTCTTATCGAAACTTGGCTCACTCCCTCATCTACACCTGATATTTTAGCGGCCATTCCCGATAATTATTATGTTTTGCACTCAGATCGTGCACCTGGTAAAAATGGGGGTGGAGTGGCTGCCATTATTCACTCAAGATGGTCATTTTCTTTATTGCCCTCTCCGGCGATTCCGGCAGTAGATTACATGGTTATGAAGACTTTGTCTGTCTCTCCTCCGTTGGTTTGTGTCTTGTTTTACCACCCTCCCCAGTCTATGCCCGCCTTTACGATCTTGGTAGGGGAGATCCTTGCCAATTTGACAGTTAATAATGTGTGTACAGTGATTTTAGGCGATTTTAACTATTGGCCGGGCGACCCCTTGTAGGACTCCCACTCCAAGGAGTTCTCGGATCTACTTACTCACTTGAATTTGACACAATCGGTTGAGTCACCCACCCATAAGTCTGGCCACATTTTAGACCAAATCTGGTTGGCTAATTTAGATATTTCTTTACTCTCGGTTCTTCCATGTTTGTGGTCTGACCATTATTTGGTCTCATTTTCTTTATCATCAAAACCCACGGCTAATACCCCTCTACCCACTAACATTAAAGTGAGGAATTGGGGGCGAGTCAACATTAATTCCTTGTGTGCCTTGCTCTCCTCCTCTAGTTTGTTTAATGGGGACCATCCAGATCCGTCTCTCCATGATCAGGCTCTGGCCATTAACGCCTGGCTTACCTCAGCTTGTGACGAGCTGGTCCCTTGGAGATCAATTCGACTTAAGCGTTCGCATGATGCGCAAAGATGGTTCTCCCCCTCCCTACAAGCTAAGAAACTCCAGTTTAGACGGGCAGAGCGTAAGTGGCGTCGGTGCTACGATCCATCTGACAAAATCATTTATTTTGCCACTCTTAGGGAATATAAAAATGATATTCTTGCAGCTAAAACCCAATACTTTTCTGCTTTGATTTTATCTTCTCCTAATAAATCTAAGGAAATCTTTTCTATTCTCAACAGTCTGTCTAAACCCGACCGAGTTACTGCAAAACCTCTCCCTTCCCAGGATCTTTGTGATTCTCTTCAAAACCACTTTTTCACTAAATTTTCTACAATTAAACTCCATATATCTTTTCCTTCCTCTTCTTTTGATCCTCCTTTACCTTCCCCTAGTACACATTCTTTCACGCTTTTCCCACCTATACTGATTGAGAACTTCCTTAGTCTGGTGAGCTCCAAGAAAACTGGCTCTCCCACTGATAGTTGCCCTTCACACATCCTTCGGGAGATCTTTTCTGTTTGCACCGATCCACCTCTTGCTCTCCTCAATAAATCTCTGGCTTTGGGTGTCGTCCCTAATCTCTTCAAGTCTGCCAAGATTGTTCCTGTTCTGAAGAAGGTAGGGGCTGACCAAACTATCCTTTCTAATTCTCGTCCCATCTCCTTGCTTCCCTTTTTAGGCAAGGTGTTAGAGAGGCATGTCACTCAATGCCTGAGTTCTTTCATTGAGGCCTCCAATTACCTGGACCCCTATCAGGCTTGTTTTTGTCCCACCCACTCTACGGAATCAGTAATCCTCTCAGTCTTGGATGACCTGAGAATGAGTGCTGATCAGGGATCCACTCAGGCCCTGGTGCTTCTAGATCTATCGGCCGCTTTTGACAAGGTCAACCATCTTCTTCTGGTCGACCGTGTCAAATGTGCTGGCATCTCGGATGTGGCCCTGAGTTGGGTCTCATCCTTTTTGGAGAACCGCCAACAGGCTGTTCAGCTTTCTTCCTTTTCTTCTACTTCCCGAGCGGTAACCTGCGGTGTCCCCCAGGGTTCCGCCCTTTCCTCTCTTCTTTTCAATCTTTATATCTTTCCTTTAATCTTTGCTTTACGTCACCTGGAGGTCACAGTGTTTAATTACGCTGATGACCTCCAACTTATATTCACCCTTTCTTCTTCCTCTGACTCTATTTCCCATTTTCAGAATACTATGATTTTTATCCAGGACTGGATGAGCATGAACCATCTGAAGCTAAATCCCGATAAGACGGAGTTAGTCCTGATCGGAGGCTCATCCAATCCTTGGTGTTCTAATTTCTGGCCTTCCTCTCTTGGACCTCCTCCTTCTGCGGCTAAATCTGTGAAATGTTTGGGCATTAAAATCAGTAATGACCTCTCGATGCATACCCAGATTAGCATGATTGTTTCTTCCTGTTTTTTATGCCTCTGCACCATTTGGAGGGTTTCCCGTTTTTTTTACTACTGATGCTCTTAAGTTTATCCTACTTGCCCTCGTCATCTCTCGGGCTGACTACGCCAATTCTCTTTATATTGCATCCCTGTTTATGAACTTCGCCGACTACAGCTTATTCAAAATCAGGCTGCTAGGCTGATTTATAGTCGGTCCAGATTCCATCAAGCCCTTCCGCTTTTGAGGCAAGTGCACTGGCTGCCGGTTGCCCATAGATGCCAATTTAAATTGGGGTGTCTTATTTTTAAATCTTTGGCGGGCTTAGCTCCCCATTATGTGGCATCCAGGCTCTTAACCTACACTCCTTCTAGAAATTTACGGTCTTCCTCCAAGAATGTTTTGGTTGTCCCACGTTTTGTTAGGAAGAAACATGGGGGGTCGAGTTTTTCCTTTTTGGCTCCTAGGTTTTGGAACGCGCTCCCTGACAATCTTCGATTTTCTCAATCATACTCAGAGTTCCGTAAAGGTTTGAAGACCTGGTTATTCATCAGTGCATTTGAGGTCTAATCGTTGCCTGTTCTGTGCCGGACTGTATTAGCGCCATGGAACCTGTTTGGTATACGTGCGCATTATAAATTCCCCCCAACTTCAACTTCAACTTCATTACTGTAAGGACAATATTGACTTGCAAATTGTATGGGGCACTAAGTTCTGACAAATTCAAGGTACAAAATCTCTTTTCCATGCATGTCTGATACCCATGCAAATTATCTTTCTTAATGACACAGTCCAACAGACTACTTGTCTGGAGTTGGCCAAGATTAAATAATTCAATACTTCCACTATTCCATCCATGGCCCTCTTTAATAATTGGCAATCATGTACAAATTATACTGAAGACCAACTAAATAGTATGATACATAACTGTACTTTTAACTCTTTTATGAAAGATCCCTTTGGGTGCTCATTATGTTCTTTGAACACAAATTTATGATTCGTGAACACTACTTCTGGGTTTAAATTAATTAGACCTGAGCCACAATATCCACACACCCTGCATTCTAACATTGTTATTCCTTATTCTGTAGGCAAACAATGTCAACAATGGTTAAAACATTCCACATAGTCTGCTGTGAGACAATATCTTTATCTTCTTTCTGAACATATAAACCTGTGTGATTTACTTTTAAGGCCAAAATACCCACCTTCGGAATGATTTGTTTATGCTGCTTATAATGAATTTTTGAAGTGGTCGCAACTGGAAGCTGCAGCACGTTTACACCAAATCGATGAACTTAAATTGGATAAAGTGCTTGCTGTTGTCGACAATAGTATTAATAAACTGTCAACTCGTTTTTATACTTTAGATAATATTGTGTCATCCGTAATTGATATTGTACAAAATGAGGTTTCTACCGGGTATCATGGACAAAATCAAATTAGATAAGTTCTGCAATTTGGCTGGACACTGCAAACACTTTAGAATGGATGTGTTCACTGGAATTACCTTGACTGTAGCATATTGTTCTTACCATTTAATTTGACACATAAACAGCAATCAATGGATATAAAAGATGCTAGTTACACCATCCTACACATAAATAAATCTGAACAACTTCCCTTCACTATAGCAGAAACTCATTCTGTGTTATGGTTAATACATAGGGTAATTTGTTGAGCATTTCAATGTTTCAGTTCACTCCTGCATGAAACTCTTCCCAGTAGGTAGATATCAACTGCTTGGGAGCAACTACATGCATGAGTTATGGTCCCTGCCCTTTACACGTTATCAACGAGCTAACAGTCTTTCTTACGGGGGAGTAGTTCGACTCCACTTCTGTATGTGGTGTCCGTTTCCCAGTTATTCACTTGTTTAACCAACGTCGTTTCAGCCACCACACTGGAGTGTAGAGAGTTTGTTATGGTTTTCTGTTCCAATTTTGACAACAGATTTCAGTAAGCTAAGCAGACTCAAAACGTTATTGTTTGAACAAGAAGTGGCTCTGACTTCAGCATGTAAGACCTTTGAATCGCAAGTGGCTAGAACGTCTAGCAAAATACAGTCATTTTTAAACACAAATCTTCCCCTACCTTTTGGTGAATTGATACATCAAATACTTAATGCATCAGCTACCACAGGCCTGGAACACTTTTTAAAACTTGTTGGCTCCTGCCTCAAGACATTTTTTCAAACAATTTTTGGAGTAATCCCAGCTTTTATACATTCTGTTTTTTCCAGAGTGTTTGGTGGGGTTCCGCGGTGCTCGTCCTAATTTGCGGCATCATCATTCTGTTCCTGCTATTCCACAATGGCTGCTCTATTTGTGGCCCTACCCGGGTATGCATTGCTGAAACTGTACCGTGAGTGTATTTTACAACTTTATGGAGTGGTGCCTGGCTACACCGTCTCACGCTGCCCTGGATTTCGAACTGCTGATGGGTCCCGTAGTGGCCTATAACCAAGACTAATCCTTGGGTTTGCACCTTTGTACAACCCAGCGGTATGGCCTGTGGCCAGAGGTGATCTTGTCTTCTGGATCTGAGCTACATCAAAATCGACATACGATTTCTTTGATGGTGTTGTTGGCAACTGTATACGAGGTGCATGTTTGTTCCTTTGACCTACTCAGTTGGATGGCTGACATTTCTTATATGGAACGTTTGGATTTCTTACTGGATTTGTGGTCATTTCACTTGGCATCCTACATCCTGGCTAGTGGTTCTACGCTGCAATTGGTTACATTATTTCACTACAATAGCTTTTCTCCCAATTTAGCCATAGTCCCTATAGGAGACAATGACTGCTCAATTTCTTTGTATGGTTTGGTTCTTTTTATCACCTGATTTCTAGTGTCATTTTGGTGCTACCATCCTGACCAAGGGGAGGATGTCATATGTCCCTTGCAGGCCATTGTTGTTTTTGCTACGTTAGCATGAGCACATTGTAGACTTCCCTTTGCTTTGCTATACAAATGTAATTTCCTGTGTGCCACACTGTACTTTCACACAGAACCTCCTGTTGTACTTACTTGTAATGTTATTGCTATATGCCTGATGATGGCCTAATTTAAAAAGCTATTGCTCGATGCAGTATGCCTAAAGTGGTGATATACCAGCGTTAAAGGCTATAGGTCTGATTGGTTCAGTGGGAAAAGTTATGTCAGATTCCGTAGGTTTGACCTGTTAATTATTTACATTTAGACAAAGGCAGTAGTTCTGACTATTTAAAATGAAAAAGTATATTAAGGGCAGTTACATACATACACATCGATAGTTAGAAACAGTTAGGTGGTGGATTATCGGATGCATAAGTATGTGGATGAGTGACAGAGCCCATGTAAGATGAGTTGAGTGTCTAAACTCATCAGTGACTGCAGAAGCACTTTCAGTTACAGACCAACCCTTTTTGCATTACTAGTGTTTGTTTTTTAGGGACCTACATCCCTTCTGTAGATTGCTTTTCTTGCCCCTGCTTCCGTTCCTTTCCTGACAATGACCTACCTGCCATCTTCTACCTTTCTTCCCTGTAAGTTTCTAACATTCACCCTACGCTTCCTGTGCACAGATATTGCACCTCGTCCCTGCACCCTCTGACAGTTAACTGCCTTAAGCCCAGAGCATCTTTCCCACAAACATTTTCACACCACCTCACTAGGAGTTAACAAGCCTCCGGCTTCGTATTTCTTCTTTGCTACAACACCTGGCTGTTCATTGTGTCTTCTTTGACATTTTGGCTAAATAAATGACATTGGGGAGATCCCAAGGTCAAGATCCACTTGAACTGCTGCAAATGTATGTGAACCCCACGAAATAATGCCCCTGGGATATGTTGGCGTGTTCTTATAAACTTCGTAATTGTCATTAAACATTTATTGTTGTCTTTTTTGTTTTACAGGTGCAGAAATCAGAAGGATTACCCTTTTACAGCTGAGTTTTAAAGGTCGTATAACTGCCTCAACAGGATTCAGAGAATTCCACTGCAAGACAAAGTAGTGCCTTTCAGAAAAAGTGATATGTTAAACAAAAAGCTGACTGGTGAAACTAAACATCCTTTTCTATGCGCCCGATTAATCGGGCTGTAAATAAATAAATTTGACTCTTAATTCTTTGAAGGAAAATTAATGTTTTGGGTTTAAAGATGTGAAAGGATCATGTGAATGAATCAAACCTTCAAAAATGTCTCTCAAGAAGTGAACATCATTGGATGGGAGGAGCAAAGAAGTTCAGAGCGACCGCGCCTGACAATCAAAGCCCATATGATTTAAAATAATCAGTTGATAGTGTCCTTGTAGCATAAGTGGCCTAGACTGAGGAAATTTTGTTCTTGAATGTCACCTGCTTTAGCTCTTACTTCATGCTTATGGACACAGAATCCAATGAATGTCAAGTGCTAATATTGCAAAATGGAACTGCAGCAACAGTTCACATGGTGTGCAGTATCCTTTGCATGATACCACCTTGTGCTTGTGGCCCTGATGGTCTCCAGGACTCTTAGGAAAGTGTTGTTTTTCACTCTAGTTGGGTCCTCACATGTTGTTTGCACCTCATTACTGCATTGTGATAAGTATTTGTTAATTCTAACATAACTCCGCAACACTGAATCCTCCAAAGGGAACACGCGTTGAAATTAAATTGATGCACACATCCTGCGTTACGCTCTCATTCCACAGCTGAATCAGCATGAAGCAACGTGTCTATATCATGAAAGATGGTGTACAGATGATGGGAAACAAGTCATGACAGCAATTTAATTGACAGCAAGATCTTTCTCGACCATTCATCATATCAAGATCGGCGCAAATATTATCGGCGCATTAGCGGCAGGAAACTGCCGCTAAAGCGGCGATAAGGGGCTTGATAATACGCCCTAGAGAATTCCAATAGAAGCCCTGGTTCTGGTGTCAAGGACATCAAACTTGGGCTTCTATTGGAATTCTCTAGGGCATATTATCAAACCCCTTATTGCCGCTTTAGCAGCAGTTTCCTGCAGCTAAACCGGCGATAATGTTTGCGCTGTTTTTGATAATATGGCCCCAAGTTGTATTTTTTTAGATTGCAGATTGTACTCCAGGTGGTATATTCACAAGAAGGTGCGATAACTATCGCCATAGTAATTTATCGGCAGAAAAGTTAGCACTGCCTAACCCCGATTATTATCACCGTGATAGCGTGGTATTCACAAGCCAGCGCTACATGAAGATAATTACAGTGAACGCAGAGAAAACAGGCAACAACAACATCGCAATGGCGATAGTTATTCCTGCCTTAGCAGGCGATAGCTGTGGATCGACACATCCACGCCGGATAACTCACCTTTCTCAACCCAGGCGATATCGCATTGCGAACATGGCCCAACAAATATCAGGATGTGAGGGTTAGGAGGTCAAGTGAATAACAAACGCAGGAGACATTGCCTGGTTCATTTAACATTTGGCATGCATCCTGAAAGACTGCTGTGTCAACAGAGGCCCTTTCCCCGACCTCTGTACCCGCTCTATTGAAAGACCCTGCCAGCCTGCACCTACAAGTGATAGATAAAAATACATTCACGGGTGAATGCTACGGGGTTAGCAGGTTATTAAAAAAATATTGCAGGATGGGCTGGGGGTGGTGGCGGTGGGTGTTGTGACCCTCATGGGTATTGGAGCTGCATGATCATTGCCTCCATGGCATCTGTGGGTCTTCAGGTGTGGCTCTTGGCTGGGTTCCCTTTCATGCTGTGGGAAGTTGTCCTGCTTAGCACCAGCAAAAGGCAGGTGTAAAATCCCTGGTGCTACAGCGGGTTATCCCCGGTTTTGGCTTCGCTTTGCAGATCTGACAGTTCGTTGTGGATGTGGTGTTGTGGTTTTCTGGCGTGTTTTTGCAAGGGAACGCCTACTTTGCATCTCATTAGTGTTAGTTGGCGGTGTCCACCGTGGTGATAAATTTGGGGGCACTTATCGCGGGAAGAGTGGTGTTGTCTGCAATTTGCACCAGCTTGTGATTGTTAAATATATCTCCACTTTTGCTGCGTTAAGGGGGAGATAATTCAGAGTTAACTCCTTGTGAATATGCCCCCAAATAGGGATGTAGTGGTAAGGGTACTTGTGTTCATGTTGTGAGGCTACTTTGTTTTCCAGAACACTCCGAGGGGCATATTATCAAGGGCCTTATCGCCGCTTTAGCTGGACTTTTTCCTGCTAAAGCCGCGATACTTTCATCGCCCCATTAACAAGCTGTCGCTAACAGCAGTTAGCAACAGTTTGTAGGCGATAGTGAGCGGTTTGGGGCCCGCTTTGCAAGTCAGCGATATTTATCGCTAATGACTTGCAAAGTGGGCGTACCCAACCTGTTAGCGACTGAAAGCAGTCGCTAACATCGCTATCGCCTATTATCAACGCAGGCACAGCGATAAAAAAATGTGCACTAAGCTCGAATATCGCCAAAAACTAATGCCTGCTCAGACCACTTCTTAACTTGTATATCCAATGGGAGTTGGATCTTCAGGTTAAGACCCTATTGGCGTTAATGCCTGAATATCGCTGGATTTCCAGCGATATTCACACATTGAGCCGCTATCGCCGGATATTTTATCGTATTTGAGATTAATGTTGCTAATAGCACATTATCTCTACGATAAAATCCGGCGATGCACAGCGATAAAAAAAATATTGCTAAGCTCATTTAGCGATAAATATCGCTAGTTGTTGATAATATGCCCCCGGGTTTTCAAAAAAGTAATAATGTCCATATCACTCTATATGCTTGTTATCCCGGGAGGGGAAACATCCTTTACAACACAACTTTTACCACGCAGTGCCTTTACAATGCAACTTTTACAAAGCAAACCATTACAGCGCATTGCGCTGGGGGGCGCTCTAGGATAGGGGATAGGTTTAATTTACTATCCAACACCTTCCCTACTATCCACGGGGACTGGAGTTGGAATAGTAAATTAAACAATTCACTATCCAGCGCCCCAAAGCACTATGTGTTGTAAAGGCATGCGTTGTAAAAACCGCGTTGTAAAGGCATGCGTGTTAAAAGCATGCGTTGTAATGTCATACATCCCCCGGGAGGCACAGGCTCCCTGCTGCAGAGTTCTCCATTTTAAAGAAACGCTAGTACTGGACTGTACATCTTCATTGTTGGTAAAGATGTCTCACTTAGGACAAAGACACCTGAATTTTCATGTGTGACGTTTTTGAACTGTGTAGCAGACACTTGTGAATATTGTCTGGTATACGTTTTGTCTTGATTTCTTTTTTGACATGCATTGTAACATAATGCCTGACAGTAAATCACCCACGCTGAATTCATTACATTTGCTCTGGTGCCCCTTCACCTTTCTTCACAACATATTATTGGGAAGAGACTGCAGTAGTATGTAAGACTGCACTAAACTTCTCAAAAACAAAGAGTGACACAAATATTTTTGGAATCCTCGGTGTCCGAGTGCCTTTTTGTGTGTGTACCACTACTTCACTGTCTACTGCCATCTGGGACTTTGAGGTTCCGATGTGAGTCATTCTTAAACCAGTATGTGGAGTTTGTACACCTACAGGATTGTGAATGGGTGTGCAATTTGAGTTTCAACCTGTACAATAATAAGTTGAATCGCAAATTGTCCATTTGCAGGGTGTTGCAAACAATCTGCCTAATACATAATAATTAGCAAGTTTGCAATTTGCGATTGACTGCAAATGCAGAGCTGACAGTCTGCAAGAGACGGCAGACCATCAGTTCTTCATTCAAGTTCCTAATCTAGAAACCTTTATTAAAAGCAGCCTCTGTCCATTGAAAAAATGGATGCTCAATTTAATTTAAAAAAAATCGTGTTTGGAAAATCATCGGAATGGAGTGGGGAGTGGTCCTCTGAACAAATTAATTTAGATTTTTTTCAGATTCTTGAGGCCCAGCACAACAGAAGTCAATCAAACTAGGAACCCCCTGGTGTATATATTAATTTTATAATTATACCTTGAGGAGTCATGTAATTTGACAAACAATAACTTTACTATCCACAAAAAAATCTATTTTATTTTATTATCCATAAAAGTCCATTTTACTTTTATCCAATTAAAAAGCAAAAATGCAAATTAGTACTAATTGGTAAAAAAAATTCTTCAGTCTAACATGTCTAAAAAATGGATATGTTTTACACTAGTCTGTTTGAAAGTCCGATTATATTATAATTCTCTCTCTTCTTTTCAACCGATATATAGATGTATTTTCATTGTGATTTCCCCAAATATTCACATGCCTTTCATTTTTTTTACAATGTCTATCTCTATAACTAGTGCACTGACTACTCTATCTGCTTTGTTGACTCAGTTTCAGGTTTCTCTAGGGATGATTTGTTTCTATGGTAAGGTTTTCCATACCTACCATCTGTGCATATTTTCCAAGCAGTCATTGTTCAATGCCCTCGTCCAACTAACATTGAATATATTCTACATTCCCCAATAATGAGCAGAGCAGAATGGTACTAGTGTGCCATTGTTGAACACTTTTGTGCACTGTGCAACCCCCGTCAATAAGTGAAACATTAATTTAAACTGCATCATCTCTGCATCCCTAGCTTTTACCAAACAGCTGATGCAGCTTCAGCAGTCCAAGAACCTAACCTGTGCTTTCATCCAAAAATGTGTTTTACTTAGCTTCTGCCAAAAAAATATACCCTTGCTATAACTATTTCAGTGACGCTGTGATGCCGATAAGGGACTTGCCTTATTTACAAGGCACATTTTCACACTGTGTTTAGCGTGAAAGGTAAGGGCAATTGCAATGGGCATTCCACAGCAACACCTATTGATTTTGATGCTGTCCCCTATTTACAAGGGCAGCGTAAATAGGAGGCATTGCCAAAATTAAGACCAGGGAAAACCTTGTCTTAAACAGGCAAAATGCGGAGAAATGCTTTATTTCTCCTCGTTTTTGCTGTTTCCATGTGTGCTGCCTTGTGAACCATACATAGAAACAGCAAATTGCCTATGATTGGTTATGTGCAAGAAGCTCCCCCTTCCTGCACATAAACAATCATTTAAAAAAAAATGCCATTTTGCAACTTCTATGTGTGCTCCATTAAGCAGCACACATAGAAGTTACAAAAAGGCATTTTTTACAAATTATTACAAAAGCGATTACAAAGGGCATTTAAAGATTCTTTATGTGCAGGAAGGGTGACCTTCCTGCACATAAACAATCTTCCCCCCAACGCAGTCACCCTTGCACTATGGCACAAGGGTGCCTTCGTTGGCTCTAGGCAGCTGAACTCAGCGCCAGCGCAGAGGGAAAAGCAGGGGTGCTCTGCATTCTTGTGAATACAGCACATCCCTGTGTTTTCAGAAAGGATAAGGGGAGCGTTAGCATTGTTCGCTTAACGCCATTCTGCTGTAAATAAGCAAGCCCCCTAGTGAGCTGTATAGAAAAACCTTTCCCAAGTTGAAGCATGGCCACGCTTTTGGATGCTTGCAAGAGAAAAATCACTCATGTGTTACAGATTAACTTTATGTTCAAAAGCCCTTTTGCCACCTACTTCACTGGGCTGGCTTCGTTTTGACAGTCTAAAATAATCCTGTTTATTACCCATGCTGCACAGATTTTTTTAGCAAATTTTATATTTAAAAAAAAAGAAAAAAAGAAATCCATAACACACTTTTTCATTTTTTTAACATTGTCCTTTTGCTTTCAGTTTTTCTAGCTGAAGCTATACCTGTAAAAGTAACACTAGTGATTTATAACTCTTAGAAACGTTTCAACACTGGTATAAAGCGCTATCACAAAAAAATGTAGATCTAAAGCACAAGCTGATGTGTGCTTGTTGGAAAGTGTATTATTAGTAGTGGTAAATATATATATCTCTCACTGACAATAAGACCACTAAGACAATCTAGGGCTCACCAAAGTCAAGTTTTGTCATGATTTACCTTTTAAAACAGTCCTGCAAAACAGGGATGTTTAGCTTTTAAACTGACCTCGTGCTCTCAGCGGTGCACACATACAAGTGCAAAAAACCTGCTGGCCTCTAAACTGCCATGCCCTATTATATAGCAGGGACTAAAATGTAGTTTCAATATCCCTGCCATAATATGTACTAGGGCCTTATAAGGGAGGTCATGCCTATTATAGGGGTACCCTAACCCCTTAGTGTACCTTAGTGCGTGTAGGTGTTTTGCTGTAGTCTAGGTGTTGCACAGCAGTGGCCCTGGGCCTGGTTAAACATAGCTCATGGACAGTTACCACCAGTAACAGCCAGAAAAAAATGGTGGGGCCCAGGGCACCGGATGACTTCACAACTATCCATGGCTGTGCTTTGAGGACAGAACATTGTGTGCCTTTTTCAGTCCAGTTTGCAACTGCTCAATAGTGCATCATGGGTTGGTGTAAATTCTGTGCCCACAGTGTCACATGGCCCATGGGGACATTGTCGTCATCTCTAAGTTAGCATGAGCACGCTGCAGATTGTCCTGTGCTTTGTACATGTTACTACCTGAGTTTATTTTGCAAATGCCTCTTTTGCCGTTTTCACATAAGAACCAGCTGTTTGGGAATACAAACGCTGGTCTTATTGGAATACACAAATTGGTAGCACACACTTGGAGAGGGACTTTTCCAGGGAGAAGAGGAAGACAGCACCTATGATGTAGATATACCATTTATAGACTAGAGGTCTGCATATAACGCCCAGAGATCTTCTATATAGGGCTCATAGGTAATGGATGTAGTAGTAAGGGTATTTGTGTTCATGTTGTGAGGCTACTGTATTTTCCAGAACACTCTGGGTTTTCAAAAAAGTAATAATGTCCATATCACTCTGTATGCTTGTTATCCTAGGAGGCACAGGTTCTCTGCTGCATTAATCATTCTGCTTCTATACAAGGGGAGGGAGCTTAGGCTTTACTGTATTTTCATAATGACGGCTCCTTCCATGATTTATGGACTAATTGCTATGCTTACCATATTTGTGTTATGCATTTTCTTGCTTATTGTGGCACGTATACTGCACATTAGAGCATGTTAGTTAAAATAAATATTTTGAACGTATTTGTGTCTCTATCAGATCTTATTGTGGACAAGTACAAGAGTGTGAGCAAAAGGGTGTGTCTTGCAACAGTGTTCACCAAGAGAGTCGGAAGCGCTGTGCCCTATAGCTAGTCGGTTCTGGGCTCATGGGTACTATGGTGGTAGGATGACTCAGTGCATAGCACTAAGGACCCATAATCCTACGCATAGGTATGTGTTTGTGCAGAATCCACCAGTACCAGTCATCAAATGCAGGTGCCCAGGGCACAGGATGACTTTGCAACAATCCACGGCAGTACTTCAAGGACAGCACATTGTGTGCATATTTTAGTCCAGATTGCAACTGCTCATTAGTGCATCATGGATTGGTGTATATTTTGCGTTCACATTGCATGTATTTAAGACACTGTTGGCATGCAAAAGCAGCTTCTTGATGACTGGTACCTTTTGTACATTTTACATCACTGAAAGAACGCATCTGAAGTAATGTCCCGCACCACCAACCCCGTGTACGCATCGCCTGCCAGATTATAATTTTTTCGCTACTGGCAGATGGTTCTTTGGTGTTCCCACAGCAGTGCCTATGAAAAAGACAGTACCTGCACGGCATGGACTGCACCAATCTATGTCGTGCAGGTACTGGGGTGCTGGCTTACAAGGGGCCACAACATGTGCCCCCATGCATGTACCCCATTGCCCTGAGGCAACAGGGAGCCCTGTAGGCCGCCTTTGTTTCCTCTATGCCATGGTATTCATGGAGTAGGAGCCACCATGGTGTGGGGAGGAAACTCGAAAACATGCTTGTAGGACTTCAGCGGTCCCGCCAAACAAATTGCGGCCTCAAGACCTCTGCGCCACAGCCACGGATCTCTGATCCTTGGCAGTTGCGGTGGTGCAACAGCGGTCGGATCGCCCTAGCTGTAATAGGGTGGTTGTACCGTGGGTGCGGCAGTGGCTGGACTGCTTCCACCGCGCCCGATGAGTATTGCAGTCCTGGAGCCGCCAAACTCATAATCAAGTCCTAAGTGGCAAATGGCACCATTCACATCAAATAATCCCATTCCAGTTCTCGGGATTGGTTAGCTATTTGTTTTTCCGGCTGCTGTTTTAATTGCCATAATTTATAACCCCCACCACTCAGCACATGCAATATTTTTAAAATTAATATATCCATATATTTAAAATTAATATGTCCTCACTGGTATTTTTTTTACTTGACTAAGGATGTTGAAATGCTATTGTGTCCCAGAATCATCTCAATGTGGTGCAGCGGAATTCACAACTTTGCATTACCATCCAATTCTCCTTATTTCAGACAGTGGATAAATCTGCCTTTCACAGCATCATCCAAAGGTACAGGACAGCTTTACATAACCACCAGATACTGCACAATATATTCCCTTTCTCAGCTACCAAATCTAATGCCCATCTTTGTGGTGGGGAGGACTGCAAGTCTAAGTGGACATCTCAAAGAAAGAGGGTCAGAGAAGGCGGGCCCCTACCATCCGTCCACACATTGCACTATAAAACACCTACAGATTCCGGCAGTACGTGTAGCACCCAGGCACTTTCCTGTGTGTAAAATGGGGAAGTGGAAGGCAGCAAGCAATATTTGCTAACCACCTAAGGGAACCACCATCAATACCTTTAGTTTTATCCAACCAGCAGTTGGGGTTATAAAAAACGAAATTGCATTAATGGAGAGGAGACTGCCTGTGGAAAGCACTGGTCCTGGCAATTATCTTGCTTGGACCTCAATGCTTTATGTACCACCTCTGCAGGCTCTTCACAGTATCATAGTACCTTGGCTCTGTCACACCTGTAGAGTCAGTAAGTTATGGCCAAAAATAGGGAAGTACGAGTGGTAGTAAGTATGATACTATGCCTCTAGCAAAGTCCCACCATTGAGACTCCTCTACCACTCCTTCTTGGGTTCCCTCCTGTACTGAGTGAATCAGGTAAACTCAGCCCTGACAAAAGTTTTGATCCCAGTCTCCAAACTCCAGTAGACTCTAACCTTCCCCAGGAAGCAGTAGCAGCTGCTACCAGACGGGGTGATGGACCGGTGTTAGTTACCCACAAAAAAAACCTTAACTTAAAATGTCCTTCTTCATTTCTACATTCTGACCAGCAGCAGGAAGCACCCGACACACAGGCTCCCCTGAGCCAATCACAATGCTGCAATGCAGCATTGTGGTTGGTGGAGGCACTGTGGATCGGTGCTCAGACTGGAATAGGGAGGCTGTGGATGTTCCTTACCGGGCTGTTTAATGCAGCCTGGTAGGAACATTCAAAGGGCGCATGAACTGTTTGGTCTGCCAAAGAGGAGCTGATTCCAGGACTCGCCAGAGAAGTGGAGGAGAGACGCAGCGTCTGGAGAGGTAAGTGGTATTTTTTGTATTTCTTATTTGGTCCCCCACAGCCACCACATACCCCCTACCACTGACCCCTCCACCCTTATTCCCTACCAGCTGCTACTGAGCAACTCATGTCTGCAGCAAGAACATTGCACGAGTGACAGAGTCACCACCAGTTTCAAACCATATTTTTCTGAAAATCTGCATAAATTTTTAGTGTGGAAAAAGGGCCCCTTCACAAATTGGGCAGAAAACCCTCAGAGAAGAGTACAGTTTGTGACTTCCCCTTTCTACTGGGGTCCGAGGGAAAACTCACTTGACCCTCTAAAAGCAGGCCTTGGAGAGCACAACAACTGTGTAAATCAGTTCCGACAGGTCAGTGCGTCTACCACAACTCTCTTTTGATCCAGTCTTGAAGTAGGGGGATTTAAGGTAGTCCACAACTCCAAAGGGTGTTTGTTCCAAGTGACCGGACCAAGACAGGAGGAAGATCTATCGCCTGTTCTGAGCCAACGGATTTTAGGAAATCCAGCCAGATGTTACGAAGACGAACGTAAGGTTCAAGGGAGGACGTAGTCATGAATTCTCCCCCTCAGATTTCCCGCTGCTGAGCTGTGCAGAGCTTGGTGTACCAAAACCACGCATTTAAACACAATCCTATTCTTATGGGGTGCCAATCGAGGCACGGCCAGAAAGATCGCCATAGACCAGGTGCAGATGAACCAAAGTCAGTCTTATCTGGATTACATGTTAGCTGATTAATAGCCAGCCACTGAAACACCTTAGAAAAGCAGTTTTTGCTACCCTACCCAGCTAACTCCTCCCCCTTCTCACAGGAGAAAAGAAGTTGGGTGTCATCTGCATAGAAGATTACTATAGCTCCTAAAGAAAAAAGAGTTGAGCCCTGTGGTACCCCAACCTTCAATTCTTGCACTTTAGAAGAGAAAGGAGGCATCCAAATCTCTTGACTTATTTTGCCCAAAAAGGAAGTGAACCAGTTTAGAACTATGCCCTCGATCCCGACTGTCTAGAGATGCTTGAGAAGCCTTCAATGGGAGACAGTATGAAAGGCCACTAATAACTCTAACATAATCAAGATGGCAATGCCTCCTTTGTCCAGGGCGCTCTTTACATATTTGCCACTTCTAGCAAAACTGACACCTTCCCCATTGTTAATTAGCTATATGTAAATACATAATATAACATATGTGTATTGTACTTTTTTTAAATCAGTTTGTCATATTTGTTTAAACAAATATTAACTAAATTCTACTTGTATTAATGTTATTATTTAATAGATTTACTATTTAAATGTATATCTATTTTTTAACAATATTTTATACAACGATATTGGAAACAACAATATAGTCTTTTCTCAATATTTTTGTTCTATAAGTATAGAATGATAATATTTTTACATCAATATTTATGTCGCAATATTTTTGTTTCATGATATTCCCAAAGGCAATATTTTGTCTTTGAACCGGATATTCATTAGATGAGTGCTTAGTTTCTGCTACCAATGGCACTTTATTTATTTGAATATTTCATATTATGATTGATTAACTAATCAATGCTTTTTGCCTTCTGTATTAATTCTATGTTTTACTAAACTTTCATGGTTTTTACTTTGTCTAGTGTAGACTGGACGTTCTTAAGTGGATTTTCTTGTCCTCTGGGTAAAATGCTACATAATGGGTCCAAATACAATGTAAGGCGGAATTGCTTCCGCCCGACACCGTCTCATAAACTGGACCGACCAACCTTTGGTCAGCGGTCCCGACCGCCTGATTTGGATGCAACAGAACACTGTTCGGTCACATTCCGGCATTTTCCTATGGGAGCATGTGTTGCAGCCATAAACCAGGCTTAGTACATGCTCCCATAGGGAAATGGGAGGTGGTGTTAATCCCTGCACTCTGTGGCAGGCATCTCAAGGTGCCTGCCACAGGGTGCAGGGACTAATGGGGGTCACCATAGATGCCTCCTCGGCCCCCAACCAGAGCAGCGCACACAAGGCAGCACTGCAAAGTGGCCCGAACACACTTTCTGACAGCATTTCTATGTCTGGAAGGCTGGCATGGCACCCCTGCCGAACACCGTGCAACGTAATCCCAAGAGCAAAAGGACCACCCTTTGGGATTACGGGTCGGCCTCCGTCTGGCTGACGGGCTCCCGGATCCCATCGGAAGCCAACCGGAATGACTGCCGTTGGTCAGATTTGAAGCCGACGATGGCGGTCGGAAAGCTTGCAACCGAAAGTTGGAGGCTTTCTGACAGCGCATCGTAATGAGCCCCTAAATGTAAGGCTCTAGTCTTGAATAGACTGATACATAACCTCAACCCTTTTTTTGGCCCTTTTAATTTTAGAAATTTTGGGTAGCATAGGATGGCTATGGATTCCCCTGTCACTAAGTTGAAATATGTGTGTTCACCGAAAAAGAAAACCTCTATTTTGATAGATTGTCTGGGTGGAGAGGGCCAGGAAATATTTGAGAACTTTCCTGATTTTACAGGGTGAGGACGATGCTTTGAATGAGTTTGAAGCAACCATTAAGAAACTGGACATTCATTTATTTCTCAAGGTTGCCATATTTTGCAATAATTTTATTTCGGAAATAAAAAATAAATGATGATAAATACATAGAGGATTTTTTGAATGCCCTCCATAAACTAGTTTCATCATGTAAGTTCAGTGAGAATACTGAAGAGAGAATAAAGCATCAAGTTATACTTGAAGGTAATAGCAATAAAGTCAGATAAGAGTTGTGTTTCAGAAATTACCATAGTCTAGCAGGGTTATAGGCCATTACTAAACAAGTAGAACACTCTATGCAATGTTTATATGACCTACAGAAATCCAAAGAGAAAAATGTATCAGTTCATGTAACTATTGCTTGTTGCAAAAAACAGCAGTATGTTGAGCCTAAAGTTAAAAATGCTTGCTATAGGTGTAGCAATTCCAATCATATGGCCAATTATAAAGATTGTCCTGATGTAAAGTTAGGTGTAAACTGTGTGTAAAAAAGGGGCACTTTGCCAAATTTTGTAAACCTCCCAGAGTCAAATAGAAAGTGAATGAGGTATGTTTAGTGGATTATGAAATTGTTCTTCAGATTATTAATGGTGACAATTGTGTGTCAAAAGTGCAGTGCAAACACCCTTCTCATGTTGTGAGGCTCACTAAGACTGAAGTCTTGATGATGATGGATTCAGGTACAAGATTATTGCTGGTTTCTTATTGTGACAAAAGTAGTTACTTTGAAGGTAAATGTAATCTTCATGATTCAGATGGCAATCCGTATAGCTATGGTCGTCAGCCTTTTGAGCTAATAGGTTCTTTTAAATCAGATATAGAATTTCATGGTAATTATGCCTTGGGCAAAATGTACCTTCAAGTCAAGGATAACATAATTTTGATTTGGCCACACTATAAACTTTTAGGATTTTTTCGCAATCCAAATTCACATGTACAGGTTCAACTCAGAAACGTTGATGCCAAAGCAGAATTGTTTCTTGCAGGAATTTCCACAGGTGTTTTATATTAGTATGGGTTGTGTCAAGGAATATCACAACATTAAAAGAGGGCAGCAAACCCATTGCATGCAAAGTCAGCAATATCCCTTTAAGTCTACAGGGTGCAATAGAAATTGAGTTTAATCGACTTGCAGAAGAGGGCCTTATTGAACCAATAGAAGCCTTGCTGTGTGTAGCACCTGTTGTTGTTCTTACTAGAAGTTCAGGTGAGATAAGGTTGTGTGTGGATCTTAGGCATCTCAACAAGGAGATTGTAGAGGATAGGTTTCCTCTTCCCATCATCATGGAGATGGTAAATCTGATGGGCAATGCTATGTTTTTCACTTCTCTTGACTTCTGCCTATCATGAGGTCTGATTGAGTGAGGATTCAACAGATCTTTCTTCTTTATAACACCTTTTAGAGTGTTCTGCTTCAACAGGATGCCCTTAGGTCTTTGTTCTATGGCACCCGTGTTTCAAAGAATCATGTCAGAAATATTGAAAAGTGTTACCGGGAAGTTCTTTCAAGAGGATGTCTTGATTTTTAGAGCAACCTTGCATGATCATACAGATAAGGTTTGGGAAGTTTTAAAAATCTTTGACTTGAAAGGCATAACACTTAAAATTAGTAGATGTACGTTTTGTCGATCTGTAATTTCTGTAGAAGTTGTAAAACCTTAAGAGGATTTGATTAGAAGTATTTTGAACTTGCCACCCCCCCCCCTAAAAGAATGCAAGTGCTCCTTGGAATGGATGAGTTTTATTCTAGGTTTGTTGCTAATTTTGCTTGCTTGCTGAGCTGCTGCCATTAGGAAGCTTCTCATGAAGGGTATTCAATTTTTGTGGACTGATGCCTGTCAAAAAGAGTTTGAAGAACTTAAATCTGGTTTGTCGTCAGCCCAGTATTTAAAGGGTTTTATTCCTGACTTACCTTCTTCTGTAGTAACAGACACTAGTGAAAAGAGGCTTGGAGCTGTTCCTTATGATGTTTCATTGTAGCAGCCGAGCAACTTTCAGCCCCACATTTCCCACTCTTCTCCTCAGCACTACCTGCAAGTAATGCCACATTGTGTTTAGCAGAGACTGATTTGGTGTGACTAGATAATAATGGAAGAGAAAGTATAGCTGTTAAAGCAGGTATACCAGATAGCTGAATAGGAGCGAATGTGCTCATAGGAGAGACCTCACCTTGTTGATCGGGGAGAGGCTAGGTAGTAAAATAGCCATCTGATTGCAGGTGAATGATGACAGTGGCTGTCCCCACAGCTGAGGCAGTTGAACGAGCCACCTCCCGCGGGGGACACACATTTTGGTCAGTGTGGTTGTGGACTGCAGCATCCAGGAAGTACTGGTCAGGTGCAACCTTTAGTAGTACCAGTGATTTGGCAAAGAGGTAGGTTGCAATTTTGTGGTTGAAGGGTAATGTCTTCTGGGAGTTCTGTAACAGTGCTACACGATGCATGCGTCATTACAACGGGGGTTAGTAGAACCTTTTGTGGTGGCTGCCAACAGTCTGTCTGTCAGGAGAGAGTCACCCCTTCCGTCAGCATCTCAGTCTCAATGGAGGGTGATTTGAATAGGTTAATGGCAGAGCCAGACTGAAGCAGCCTCAAGATAGGACACCCAGCCAGCAAACCATCTTGTGCCGGCCCCTTTGGGCTAATCACCATATCAGTGCTGATTTCTAGTTACTCTTTCACCGCAGAGAGCTGGTGCAAGACCACTTAAGTCATAATCAGGACCTAAGTCATGGCAGAATAGTTGCACAAAAGGGGATAATTTGCTTATATTAAATTAATTGCCCAGTAAGTGGATACACCTCCCAAATAAGCGATTACAAACTCTACTTTAGCAGCATCATTGGGTAACGCCTGAGGCTTGCACAGGAAATGTAATTGGCATTGACTCATAAAGGCTGCAAATGTAGTAGTGTTGCTATGAAAGCATTCTGGAGCTGCTAAGGGCACAGGACTGATTGTAGAGACAGATTCATGCAGATTCTGGTTAGTAGTTGTAAACGCCCCTCTCTGAAATGGTTCTCCAAGCACAGCCTGGGTCAAAACTGGGTGACTATCCTTGGGTTGAATATCCTTCCATTGTGTGAAATGTGTCTTCCCTCATTGTGACTCTTCCTTAAGTGTTGCATTTTCTGCTTTTGATCTATTCATATCTAGTTGCACCTGCTACATTAACTCAGACAGATTTTTAGCATCACTGAGGTCCCATGATAAGGCACTTGCTAGATCATCCGTCAATATTTGGTCTTGATTGATCATGGTGCTGCCTGAAAGGAATGTTATGTGTGTGGCTTAGTCTTCCACCATAAACCACCTACCTGGATCCCAGATGATTCTAATGGCAGGGCAACGCTAGTTATGAAATCCTCCCAAGTCTTACCCTCGGTTTACCGGAGGAGACACTCTCACTTCTCCTGAGGCACAGCCGGGAGCAACGTTTCGTAGCTGATTTTTAAAATTGTAATGTGTTGTGTTTTTAAAACTTGGTGATTTACCTACCCTTGGCACTCCCAACCTTCATCAGCCAGAGACTCCCCCGCACAGCGGATCTAGCGCTGCAGCGGGAGCGGGGCTTGGTGCTTTGTTTGCCGCCATTTCCGCGTTCCAGTGGGACACGCCCACCTGTGCTGGCCACGCCCCCTTCACCTAGGTTACTAATAGCGCTGACTACGAGTGCCGCATATCACTCTCACTTCTCCTGAGGCACAGCCGGGAGCAACGTTTCGTAGCTGATTTTTAAAATTGTAATGTGTTGTCTTTTTAAAACTTGGTGATTTACCTACCCTTGGCACTCCCAACCTTCATCAGCCAGAGACTCCCCCGCACAGCGGATCTAGCGCTGCAGCGGGAGCGGGGCTTGGTGCTTTGTTTGCCGCCATTTCCGCGTTCCAGTGGGACACGCCCACCTGCGCTGGCCACGCCCCCTTCACCTAGGTTACTAATAGCGCTGACTACGAGCGCCGCATATCACTCTCACTTCTCCTGAGGCACAGCCGGGAGCAACGTTTCGTAGCTGATTTTTAAAATTGTAATGTGTTGTCTTTTTAAAACTTGGTGATTTACCTACCCTTGGCACTCCCAACCTTCATCAGCCAGAAACTCCCCCGCACAGCGGATCTAGCGCTGCAGCGGGAGCGGGGCTTGGTACTTTGTTTGCCGCCATTTCCGCGTTCCAGTGGGACACGCCCACCTGCGCTGGCCACGCCCCCTTCTGACCCTCTTCTCCACTTCTATATAGTATGTGTCCCCACCGGAAGCGCAGCGGACGAGCGCAGCGGGCGCGACGATTGCGTGCCGAAGGCGCGCCTAAGGCAAGCCCGTCTGCGCCCCTTCCGCGGCCGGCCGGGGCCAGGGGCCCGTCATTCTGCCCAAATTACATCTTATTCTTCCAGGGATATGATCTCTTTATACACACCCTGGCCGCTGGATTCTACCTGTTACCTGAAAATACAGCAACTTGGCATTTTCCTAGCCCGTAGTACTTTCCCTGAGTTCAGGACCCTCCCGTCTTTCCTCACCCCCGAGCACATAGTCACCTCCCCCCCCTAAATCCTCGCCCACTCAGGCATCTGCTAATATGGAGTTAGCAATCACATATCTCAACACTCGGTCGTTAGTCAGCCATCAACTTGACATATGCCACCTCCTGGATTCAGACCGACCTGATATTCTACTCTTAACGGAGACCTGGCTGAATGAGGACTCCTCCCCTGACATCTTGGCAGCCATCCCACCTGGGTATTATATTCTCCAAGCCAACCGACCAGCTGGGAAACTTGGTGGTGGCGTAGCCGCCATTATCAAACTCTCCCTTAGGTTCACCTCCCTCTCCCTACTTACCATCCCCCAGGTCGACTACCTGGTAATTAGACTTGAATCCTCGGTGTCTCCCCTTACCTGCGTTCTGGCATATCGCCCTCCCCAACTCATGCCCAATTTCCCCTCGCTTTTTGGTGACCTACTCTCCCAGCTCATTATCAACAACTCCAAACTTCTGGTTCTGGGAGACTTCAATTATTGGCCGTCAGACGTACATGAAAGCTCCCACTCCTTAGCTTTCACCGACCTCTTAAGCGGGCTTAATGACCTTCAACACGTCCATACGGCCACTCACTCTAAGGGCCACATCTTAGATCAAGTGTGGACCTATAATCTCGGAATCAAGTCGCTTACAATCTCACCTTGCCACTGGTCGGACCACTCCTTAATCTCTTTTTCTCTCCTGGTCCCTCCACCGCCCCCCCCCCGCAACCGAGGCCCCAGCCTCTTGGCCCGCAACTGGAACAAAGCTGACCTCGATCTATTTCTTACCTCCTTAACATCTTCTGTTCTGCCTAGCCCCGACTCCATAGACTCCCAAGAAGCCGCACTTGTCAATTGGCTAGAGTCCGCCAGTGACAAGGTTGCCCCTCTCAAGTTAATTAGAACTAAGCGCCCTCATGACGCACACCGTTGGTTCTCGGACAGCCTTAAATCTTTAAAACTGGGACTCCTGCCAAGCCGAGCGCCACTGGCGTAGAAACTACGACCCCTTAGAAAAACTACAATTCTTAAAACTTTCTGGAGAATATAAACAGGCAATCTCAGTCGCCAAAACTGCTTATTTTTCCACAAAAATTCTTAACTCCGCGCAAAAATCCAAAGAAATTTTTGCCATTGTGGAGGAGCTCTCTCACCCGGACAGGGTGACTATTAAACCTCACCCATCCCAGGCTCTATGTGATTCCCTTAATCAATTCTTCACAGACAAGATCAGCAAAATTAAAAATAGTATCTCCTCTGGATCCCCGGCGATGTCCCTCACAGGGGCTACCCCCCCCTCTAATCCCCATTCCCTGACCCAGCTTCCCCCCGTACTAGAAGGAGACTTTCTCTCCCTTCTCAATAAAGTTTCATCTGGCTCCCCAACGGACTGCTGCCCTCCTGCGATTCTCCGTGATGCCTTCACGGCTTGCCCTGCCCCTCGGCTGGCCCTCCTGAACAACTCTCTCCTGCTCTCTGAGGTCCCCAGCCAGTTTAAGAACGCCGAGGTGGTGCCCACACTAAAAAAAAACAACGCTGACCGTGCGGTTATGGTTAACTTTCGTCCCATCTCCCTTCTCCCTTACCTGAGTAAGGTACTTGAGACACATGTGACCAGCGTCCTCAGCTCTTTTATTGAAGAGTCTAACTTCTTAGACTCCCAGCAAGCTGGATTTAGACCTGCCCATTCGACGGAGGCGGTCATCCTCTCCGTCATGGAGGAACTCCGTGGAGGCGCCGACTCCAATATTAGTCAAGCTCTCATTCTCTTAGATCTATCGGCGGCCTTTGACACGGTCGACCACACCATCTTGGTCGACCGTGTCAAGGAGGCGGGCATCGGTGAGTCAGCCCTCAGCTGGGTCCGCTCTTTTCTGACGAACCGCCACCAATCTGTCCGACTCTCCCAGTTTTCGGCTGACAAGATGAAGCTCACTTGCGGCGTTCCGCAGGGCTCGTCCTTGTCACCACTCCTATTTAATTTGTATCTCACGCCCCTGATCCGCTCCCTCCGGGGAAGGAATGTCACTGCATTTAACTATGCAGGTGACATTCAGCTTGTTTTCAACCTTGATTCCTCGGTCGAAGCGATCCAAGACTTTCAGTCCACCCTCTGTCATATCAGTAATTGGATGGGTGCTCATCATCTTAAACTTAACCCCGACAAGACAGAGCTTGTTCTTGTCGGAGGCCCCTCCAACCCCTGGAACTCTTCTTTCTGGCCCCCTTCCCTCGGCCCCTCTCCCTGCCCCGCTGACAAGGTGAAAAGCTTGGGAGTTTACATCTCCCATGATCTTTCAATGAAGCACCAGGTCAGTGCCACTCTGTCCTCCTGCTTTTTCCAGCTCAGGAAGATCCGGAAAATAGCCAATTTTCTGACCACCGAGGCCCTTACTCTGGCACTGCTGGCATTAGTCATCTCCCGGATTGACTATGCCAGCGCCCTATATGCAGGCATTCCACAATATCAAATCCAAAGACTTCAGCTGATACAGAATCAGGCAGCCCGCCTGATCTATCATCAACCCAAACACCTCCATGTTCGTCCCCTGCTCAAAGCCCTGCACTGGCTCCCTGTATCGGAGCGTTGCAAGTTCAAACTAGGTTGTTTGACCCATAAATCTCTGGCCGGTATCGGTCCTTCCTTCATCTCGTCTCTCTTGCACCCCTACGCTCCCCCTAGGCACCTTCGCTCCTCTCACCATGCGCTCCTTCAGACGCCCAGGTTCAGGCGCAAAAAACACGGTGGTCTCAGATTCTCTTTCCTGGCTTCTTCATTCTGGAACTCACTTCCGTTGGAACTTAGACTCTCTCCCTCTTACCCTCACTTTAGGTCTCTTCTCAAAACTTACCTTTTCTGCAGCATCTATACATAAGCACTCTTTTCCTCCCCTTCTGTGCCTCTTCCCAAGTAAGTGAACAGCGCCAAGAAACCGTCCGGTGTAAGTCGCGCTTTACAAGAATTTTTTACATTACATTTTACATTACACTGCTCCGGTGGCAATTCCCAAAGGGGAAGGTGGTGGGGATGGAGAGAGTGTATAGAGTCAAAGATGTTATGGCTTGTCCACTCAACAGCAACACTGCAGCAGGTATTAACACTATTCTGCTAAATAGTACCAGCAGATATGAACAAACAAATAATAAGGCTTTAGTTGAGTATTAACTCTGTCTCTTAAGGTATCAACTCACAAAAGCTTTTCAAATCTCAACCAACCTTTAGTTTTGTTGGTTGGTTTGTTTTCATTTAGATTGTCCGTAGAAGCTCCTTTATCAACATTTTCAACATTGTAGGGAGTATAATTTCAGCATCAAACCCACAAGCAAATTTGGAAAGGGTTACCAACACCCAGGTCCTCTCTGGCAGAGCCCTGCCAACTGCCAACAGTATGTACAAGTTGAACAAAACACTGGGTACCTTTGTCTGCAGCACAGTGTTGCGACTGAGCTCAACGCATAGTAAAATCAAGTCTGTTAATGCATCTCTCCTTTTTTTCTTGTTATTTTTTCCATCCAGGTGCAAGACTAATGCAAGACTTTTTTACAGTGAGGTCGAAGTGAGAGGATCAAGGGAGCTGGCAAGACAGAGTCCTGGAAGCCGGGAAACAGGTGGTAGGTGAATAGACTAGTCTAAGCAGAGGAGTGTGGACGGTCTTTAAATAAGACTGCTTTAGCACGTTCCTAAAGGTCAAATTCTAGTTGTTTGTAACAAGGAACAGGTGCAGATAATTAACTTGATGAGGCTGCCGTCTGGAAGGTGCTTTAGAATGTTCACAAAGGTCACTTCTAATTGCTTATAGCAAGGAATAGGTGCGGATGATTCATTTGATGAGGCTGTGGTCTAGAAGGTGTTTTAGAATGTTCACAAAGGTTGTGTTCTAATTGCTTTTAGCAAGGAACAGATGTAAAAGATTAACTTAATGAGGGCTGTCTTCGGGAGGTTCACGTTGAGGTCATCTATGCTAGTTGCTTGATGCTTATTATGGTGGATTTTCTGGATTTTTCTGTGTTGCCAGAAACCTGGCCTTCCATGTGCTTGGCAAAATATTTGTAAAAGCCATTAAGCGTTCTCAAACAAACCGGGGAACATGAGCTGCAGCTAGCTATTACCAACATCATGTAATATGATCAAAAGTCAGGGTACAAGACGTTTGTTCATTCATAATTGTTAGGAGAAATGATATTAGTCATGCCAGTATATTGTGATATTATAACAAATAAGAATTGCCTCTGACACCATAGATTTCGCACATGATTTTGTCCAATGTCCTAATTTATTGACATTGTCAGCAATATATACTTTTGCGTTTTCTTCAAAACTTCTCAATGGTACACAATTGGGTGTTAGCACATTGTTTGTTATCATCTCCTTTGATAAAAAAACATTCAACATGTATCAAAAAATGATAATAAATTCATTACATAAACATTTGTCTACACAACATTTGACATTACTCTACATAACACTTGACAATACTCTACATAAATACAAAACATTAAAGGGACCTATTTTGCTAGTGTTTTTGCTCCTAAACACACAAAGTCTTTCAAATTGGCTATTCTTCCAAGTTAGCTCAAGAAAGAAAGAAGGGTCCTACTTGAGATAGATTGACTAGCTTTGGGATATGGATACTTTTCCACAAAAGAGCAATAAATGTAGTCCTGTATAAGGTCGGAGAGTTCTTTTAAAAAAAGGTTTTAGCCGTGGCGTGAGATACTTCACTCACTATATGTCCTGTTGATTTACTAGGTCATAAGGCATACACTTCTCCTGGCCTGGATGATAAGCCTACGCGTTTCGACCTTCTATGAGATGACAGGAGATAAATTGGGAAAGGTCTTCATCAGGGCTCACTGCTGTTGTTGTAGGACATCATGCTACACCTGTGGGGGTGTAAGGGGCATTTAGTTCGAGGTAAGGAGTCTTATATACAATTTCTAGACTAGTTATAGGTGCTGTTAAGAAAAAAGTGTGAGGGTCACGTACCCTTGTGGTAAAAAGAAGGTTCCTCTGGAATTATTCGTATCTTTAGATGGCATCGATCGCTGGTCCCAGCGTCGTGACGTTTCTTTAGGTTGACTGGCAGAATGGAGTCTATACTCGAATTAATCAGGAGTACGCTGGTGGTCAAAGAAGAGAAAAAAGGGAATGTTTGATTTCCTTTTATACTGTTGTGCCATATTTGAGTGGCGGCTTGGGGTTAACAATGTTGGAGAAATGTGCGTGATGGGTTCGTTGGTAGTGTTATCCCTTGTCATGTGACATGCTCCGGTATTAGTTAATGTTGTGTTTTAGCGCGCTGGGGCTAAGGAGGACACCCCGGAGTAAGCCTCCATTAAATAGTTTTTCCGGCTGGCGGACATGTCATACCTGCTGATCGTGTGGTATACGTCCTTGCGTTAGTCTTTACTTTCTTCGGTGGATTCGGGATGGCGTCTCCTCGCTGCACGGCGCTCCCTCA
Organism: Lissotriton helveticus; assembly: GCF_964261635.1. Taxonomy (NCBI): domain Eukaryota; kingdom Metazoa; phylum Chordata; class Amphibia; order Caudata; family Salamandridae; genus Lissotriton; species Lissotriton helveticus. The sequence goes on from NC_136057.1 coordinate 291,507,929, forward strand.
ATACCAGACTCGTCTGTTTCTTGGTTAGAACAGAGAACACCGGTCATTGGTTCTTTCAGGACTCAGTTTGAATGCGTCTTCTTCCTTATTGGTCGGGCCCCTTCTCGACATGGAAGCCGCTTCCCGATTGGTTGGTCCTAATGACGGAGCTTTGTGATCGCGTTGCTGGGATACATGACGCTTGCCGTGTCTCCGTGTTTGTTATAGCTGTTGTTGTACCCGGGCGGTCTCGTGGATGTATTCTTCATGTCACGGTGTCTGGCTGTGCTTTACATTTTGTGGGGATATCATGTTGTGGTTTCAACAGGTTATCAGAGGTGAAAGGTAAACCTTCGGAAGGGCCATATTCTCAGTGGTACACATACCATGCATCATAGGAAAGTGCAGATCTATATATTTGGCTGCTGTAATACAATACTTCAAATATTGCTCGATATTTCAGCGAGTTCATTCAGTCCGTTATTGACTGTACCTAAGTACATGATGGTTTTTGCTTCCTGCTTCGATAGGTTATTGGCCACGTTTTTACCTTTAATGTGTTTGACCACTGTCCATTTTATATCATCTGGTCCATGATTTTTTGCAATGCAATGCGATACCATTGGTGCGCTTTCTTTTCTGCATCTGATCCTCGAACGATGTTGGGATATTCTTGTTTTGACCGGTTGACTTGTTTTACCCACATATGCGAGGCCGCATGGACACACTACACAATATATCACATTATGTGTGTTACAGTTCGTGAAGTCCTCATGTTTGATTTGTTTTCCGCCATGTATAAAAGTAGTTCCTTCCAATGTACTCGCACGCGACACACAGTTTCCACATTTGTTGTGCCCTCTGATTGGTGGAAGATTCAGGAATGACTGGATGGAAATGTCTTGTCTGGGCAGAGATGTGTCTGCTCGAACCAATTTGTTTCTCACGCTCTCATTCTTTTTTAGTGCAAATGTTGGCGGGTTTTCAAAGGGTTTCAAGGCCTTTACTGTATTCCAATTTTTGGAGACGATCTTCTTAATTTCAGTGGTAGCTCCTGAAAATGTTGTCACACATACTATTGGGGTTTCTTCTTTGGTCTTCTCTTTGGGCGTCAAGAGGGTATCCCTGGGGATATACCACGTTCTTTTCATAGTTCTCTTCAATAATTTTCTTGGGTAGCCCCTCTCGAGTAGTTTTTGCATCAGCTCTTGGGTATTAGAGAAGTATTCAATTTTCCTTGAGCAGTTTCTACGTAGTCACATGAATTGACTTAATGGTAAATTTTCACGTAGATTGCGTTGGCGAAAGCTTGAGAAATGTAGGAATGTATTCCGGTCAGTCTCTTTGGTATACAGAGTGCTGTAGATGGTACCTTCCTCGTGTTTTACCCTGAGGTCAAGGAAATTGATTTCTTTTTTATCATATGATAATGTGAATTGAATATTAGGGTTTCTGTTGTTAAGCCAAACAACAAACTCTTTTAGTTGATGTTCTCCTCCTCTCCATAGCATAAAGACATCGTCTATATAACGACGCCATATTTTGATATGGCCGTCGTAGGGGTTGTTGTTATAGATCCACATAGCTTCGTACATCGCCATGTACATAATAGCCATTTCCGGCGCAAAGGGGCATCCCATGGCCGTCCCCATGATTTGTAGGTATTGGACGTTGTTAAATTTGAAGAAATTAAATTTCAAGCAGATTTCTGCTAATTTCAAGAGGAAATCTGTGGGGACATTATGAGGTCTTTCTCTCTTGTCCAAAAAGAATTCGAGAGCTTCCAAGCCGTCTTCTTGTGGAAAGTTGGAATACAGACTAACTATATCCATGGTAACCAAAATTTTCATTGATTCGTCAAAGATTTGTCCATCAAGGAAGTTTATTGCTTCCATTGTGTCTTTGATATAGCTAGTTGTTTGGCCCACAAGAGGTTTAAGAAAGGTATCCACGTATTTTGCTGGGCGTTCGAGTATGGAATTGACTCCCGAAATTATTGGTCGGCCTGGTGGGTTCCTGGGATCTTTATGGACCTTCAGGAGAACATACATCAATGGTGTTCTGGGATTCTTATTTATTAGATATTCTCCCTCTTTTTTGGATAACCAGCCTTCTCTTCGACCATCATCCACAAGTGTCTCCAATCGATTTATCAATTCTTTATTCCAATTAACATCAGTTCTCTTATAATACTTTTCATCGGAAATTTGCCTTTGGACTTCTGCTTCGTACATGTCCCGTGGCCAGCTTTATAATAAGACTTTTGTTGTCTTGGAGGTCATGGAGGGCGGTCTTTTCATCTCTCTTTAAATTCCATTTTGTGTATCGTTTCTTTTTCTTTTCAAGTGTATCAAGGTCACGTAGCACATTCTTTTCAAATGTTAGTAATTCTACAGGCATCTGACTAGAATGAGGGAAAAACGTGGAGGGATTTTTGAGTCCTGAATAGTTTTGTGCTGACATATCTTGTTGGTCTTGAAAAAATACTTTCAGTCTCATTTTTCTGAAAAGTTGGATTAGCTCCAATTTAGTTTGGCAAATGTCTGGTTTAACTGTCGGTATAAATGTTAAACCTTTTTGTAGTACACTCATTTCGCTGGGTGAGAGGATGTGGTTGGATAAGTTGAATACTGCACAGTTGTTCGTATTTACCATCTGTACACTCGTCTCCTCGTGGTGATTTCTCCTTGGTACTGGTTGCTTGAACGATTGAACCACCTGTTTCCTCTTTGACGGCCACGTAGTCTGCCTCTGCCTCTGTCGGAAAAAGGTGCCGGCTGATAATGCTGGCGGGCTTGATCGTCTCTGTTACTGGTGGACGCGTCCGCGTAGCTTGAGCTGTTTGACACCGAGGAATCGTCAGAAAACGTAATGAATTGTCTCCTACTTCTGCCTCCGTAGGCTCGTAGAGCCCCGATGTTTTGTGGCTGTTTGTAGAAATCTTTTTCCAGGTATGAATACGTTTTTTTCTCAGAATAGTTTAAAATGTCTTTTTGTAGTTTTTGCCTTTTGAAATCTTCAGTTGTTTTTTGAAAAGTTTGATTTTCCTTTTCTAGTTTTGCTAGAAGTGCTTGGGCGTTCTCAATTGCTCTGTTGTTCAAGAAAGCTTCTTCTAGATCTTTAATTAGCTGCTGTTCTTTTAGTCCAAGTCGTTCAGCAGTTTTGATTGAATGAAACATCCAGTCTCTAGAGCATTTTGTACCGATATGGCTAAATTCTTCTAAGTATTCTGGATCATCTGTAAATATTACCGGCACATTCTTGACTTGTAGTCCAACCGGCGTGGTTCCTGCCCTTAAGTGTTCTAGTAATACTTCTCCGTGCAAGGATGTCCTGATTTGCTTCTTTTTCAGGCGGGTAATTTTGTCTAGTTCTGTGGACTGACTGGCGTTGATTACTGTGTTTCCTGGATTCAGTGTTGATGGCCTCCTGAGTAATGCTTCTATGTCTTCCTCTCTATTACTTAGAGTTTTAGGTTCAGACATTTAGATGCCGGGGGTAACGGTGGTATAGTTTACTGCTTCCTATTTAGGGGTACGTGAGTTTAGTAAACAAAGTATCAAAGGGATGAGTAAATGATGAAATTTATAGTGCCACACCTGCAAGTGCCATGAGAACGTCTTCCCAGTGGGAGTGTTGCTCCAGCTGGCTAGAGCACTGAAGCTCGGTTTTAGAACTAAATTACGAAGTTTCCCTCGTAGACTGGTGTCTACACTATAGTTAAGCAAACAAGCAGGGGATAGATTCAGTTAAGGTAGTCAGAGGCTGGAATCAAGTTAAATTATAACAAATAAGAATTGCCTCTGACACCATAGATTTCGCACATGATTTTGTCCAATGTCCTAATTTATTGACATTGTCAGCAATATATACTTTTGCGTTTTCTTCAAAACTATTCAATGGTACACAATTGGGTGTTAGCACATTGTTTGTTATCATCTCCTTTGATAAAAAAACATTCAACATGTATCAAAAAATTATAATAAATTCATTACATAAACATTTGTCTACACAACATTTGACATTACTCTACATAACACTTGACAATACTCTACATAAATACAAAACATTAAAGGGACCTATTTTGCTAGTGTTTTTGCTCCTAAACACACAAAGTCTTTCAAATTGGCTATTCTTCCAAGTTAGCTCAAGAAAGAAAGAAGGGTCCTACTTGAGATAGATTGACTAGCTTTGGGATATGGATACTTTCCCACAAAAGAGCAATAAATGTAGTCCTGTATAAGGTCGGAGAGTTCTTTTAAAAAAAGGTTTTAGCTGTGGTGTGAGATACTTCTCTCACTATATGTCCTGTTGATTTACTAGGTCATAAGGCATACACTTCTCCTGGCCTGGATGATACGCCTACGCGTTTCGACCTTCTATGAGATGACAGGAGATAAATTGGGAAAGGTCTTCATCAGGGCTCACTGCTGTTGTTGTAGGACATCATGCTACACCTGTGGGGGTGTAAGGGGCATGTTTTAGTTCGAGGTAAGGAGTCTTATATACAATTTCTAAACTAGTTATAGGTGCTGTTAAGAAAAAAGTGTGAGGGCCATGTACCCTTGTGGTAAAAAGAAGGTTCCTCTGGAATTATTCGTATCTTTAGATGGCATCGATCGCTGGTCCCAGCGTCGTGACGTTTCTTTAAGTTGACCAGCAGAATGGAGTCTATACTCGAATTAATCAGGAGTACGCTGGTGGTCAAAGAAGAGAAAAAAGGGAATGTTTGATTTCCTTTTATACTGTTGTGCCATATTTGAGTGGCGGCTTGGGGTTAACAATGTTGGAGAAATGTTCGTGATGGGTTCGTTGGTAGTGTTATCCCTTGTCATGTGACATGCTCCGGTATTAGTTAATGTTGTGTTTTAGCGCGCTGGGGCTAAAGAGGACACCACGGAGTAAGCCTGCATTAAATGGTTTTTCCGGCTGGCGGACATGTCATACCTGCTGATCGTGTGGTATACGTCCTTGCGTTAGTCTTTACTTTCTTCGTTGGATTCGGGATGGCGTCTCCTCGCTGCCCGGCGCTCCCTCAATACCAGACTCGTCTGTTTCTTGGTTAGAACAGAGAACACCGGTCATTGGTTCTTTCAGGACTTAGTTTGAATCCGTCTTCTTCCTTATTGTTCGGGCCCCTTCTCGACATGGAAGCTCCTTCCCGATTGGTTGGTCCTAATGACGGAGCTTTGTGATTGCGTTGCTGGGATACATGACGCTTGCCGTGTCTCCGGGTTTGTTATAGCTGTTGTTGTACCCGGGCGGTCTCGTGGATATATTTTTCATGTCACGGTGTCTGGCTGTGCTTTACATTTTGTGGGGATATCATGTTGTGGTTTCAACAGGTTATTAGAGGTGAAAGGTAAACCTTCGGAAGGGCCATATTCTCAGTGGTACACATACCATGCATCATAGGAAAGTGCATATCTATATATTTGGCTGCTGTAATACAATACTTCAAATATTGCTCGATATTTCAGCGAGTTCATTCAGTCCGTTATCGACTGTACCTAAGTACATGATGGTTTTTGCTTCCTGCTTCGATAGGTTATTGGCCACGTTTTTACCTTTAATGTGTTTGACCACTGTCCATTTTATATCATCTGGTCCATGATTTTTTGCGATGCAATGCGATACCATTGGTGCGCTTTCTTTTCTGCATCTGATCCTCGAACGATGTTGGGATATTCTTGTTTTGACCGGTTGGCTTGTTTTACCCACATATGCGAGGCCGCATGGACACACTACACAATATATCACATTATGTGTGTTACAGTTCGTGAAGTCCTCATGTTTGATTTGTTTTCCGCCATGTATAAAAGTAGTTCCTTCCAATGTACTCGCACGCGACACACAGTTTCCACATTTGTTGTGCCCTCTGATTGGTGGAAGATTCAGGAATGACTGGATGGAAATGTCTTGTCTGGGCAGAGATGTGTCTGCTCGAACCAATTTGTTTCTCACGCTCTCATTCTTTTTTAGTGCAAATATTGGCGGGTTTTCAAAGGGTTTCAAGGCCTTTACTTTATTCCAATTTTTGGAGACGATCTTCTTAATTTCATTGGTAGCTCCTGAAAATGTTGTCACACATATTATTGGGGTTTCTTCTTTGGTCTTCTCTTTGGGCGTCAAGAGGGTATCCCTGGGGATATACCACGTTCTTTTCATAGTTCTCTTCAATAATTTTCTTGGGTAGCCCCTCTCGAGTAGTTTTTGCATCAGCTCTTGGGCATTAGAGAAGGAATCAATTTTCCTTGAGCAGTTTCTACGTAGTCGCATGAATTGACTTAATGGTAAATTTTCACGTAGATTGCGTTGGTGAAAGCTTGAAGAAAGTAAAGACTAACGCAAGGACGTATACCACACGATCAGCAGGTATGACATGTCCGCCAGCCGGAAAAACCATTTGATGCAGGCTTACTCCGGGGTGTCCTCCTTAGCCCCAGCGCGCTAAAACACAACATTAACTAATATCGGAGCATGTCACATGACAAGGGATAACACTACCAACGAACCCATCACGCACATTTCTCCAACATTGTTAACCCCAAGCCGCCACTCAAATATGGCACAACAGTATAAAAGGAAATCAAACATTCCCTTTTTTCTCTTCTTTGTCCACCAGCGTACTCCTGATTAATTCGAGTATAGACTCCATTCTGCCGGTCAACCTAAAGAAAGGTCACGACGCTGGGACCAGCGATCGATGCCATCTAAAGATACGAATAATTCCAGAGGAACCTTCTTTTTACCACAAGGGTACGTGACTCTCACACTTTTTTCTTAACAGCACCTATAACTAGTCTAGAAATTGTATATAAGACTCCTTACCTCGAACTAAAACATGCCCCTTACACCCCCACAGGTGTAGCATGATGTCCTACAACAACAGCAGTGAGCCCTGATGAAGACCTTTCCCAATTTATCTCCTGTCATCTCATAGAAGGTCGAAACGCGTAGGCTTATCATCCAGGCCAGGAGAAGTGTATGTCTTATGACCTAGTAAATCAACAGGACATATAGTGAGAGAAGTATCTCACGCCACGGCTAAAACCTTTTTTTAAAAGAACTCTCCGACCTTATACAGGACAACATTTATTGCTCTTTTGTGGAAAAGTATCCATATCCCAAAGCTAGTCAATCTATCTCAAGTTGGACCCTTCTTTCTTTCTTGAGCTAACTTGGAAGAATAGATAATTTGAAAGACTTTGTGTGTTCAGGAGCAAAAACACTAGCAAAATAGGTCCCTTTAATGTTTTGTATTTATGTAGAGTATTGTCAAGTGTTATGTAGAGTAATGTCAAATGTTGTGTAGACAAATCTTTATGTAATGAATTTATTATCATTTTTTGATACATGTTGAATGTTTTTTTATCAAAGGAGATGATAACAAACAATGTGCTAACACCCAATTGTGTACCATTGAATAGTTTTGAAGAAAACGCAAAAGTATATATTGCTGACAATGTCAATAAATTAGGACATTGGACAAAATCATGTGCGAAATCTATGGTGTCAGAGGCAATTCTTATTTGTTATAATTTAACTTGATTCCAGCCTCTGACTACCTTAACTGAATCTATCCCCTGCTTGTTTGCTTTAGTATATTGTGATAATCAAGAGAGGTGAGCTGTGGCAGGAATCCTGACAGTTAGTTTCTCGATCCACTGCAATTTAGCTGACTCTCATTCAAACTCTGCATTTGATGAGTAGCCATTAGATAAAAAAATGATTGCAGCTGAAAACATTACAGTCAGATGTCAATCCTGACACACTCTTTCAAAAGCCTGCTGAGGAAGATACCAATGAACGAAATAGTGATTGTCACCATGATTGGATTATTGTTACAGAATTGTGACCCAAGTCAAAACCAGACATTAAAGATGTAGCACACGAATTGGCAGATTTGATTCTGTTTGTAGATGGTTCTTGTCTCAGAAATCATCAAGGAGTTTTGAGAGCACTATATTTGGGTTGCACAATTAAATACATAGTTCATTTAATTAACATCCGCAAAAGTGGCTGAATTGATAGCTGTAAGAAAGTAGGATCCTCTTCTAAGGTTACCTCCACTTTTTGCTTGATGTAATGCTGTTCATGACTAGTCTGACTGGGATCCTATTAACTAGGACCGCAGGCTCTCTTCTTTCTCCCTGAAATTGTCATGATAAGTACCTAGGTGCATCCCAGATTGGATACTGGGGTACCCTTCTCAGTCCCTAGTATATGGTGCTAAGGAATCCAGGTCATAGGTACTCCAGAGGTCCCCCATAGGCTTAAGCATGTATTATGCCACCTATGGCAGACCATTCAAACTATCTCTACAGGCCTGCCATTGCAGCCTGTGTAAGCTGGTGCTAGCACCACTTACGAAAGGTGTAGGTTTCCCTATTTCTAAGGTCACTGCACTTAAAACCTATGTCACCCCTATAGCAGGCCTTTTCAATCCTGAAGGCAGGGTGCTTGGTTCTAAGTGTGAGGGTCCCTCTGCATGTGCAGGATACCTCTACAGCCTTCGGAGGCCATTACCGGGTTTGTAAGTGAGACAACCATATAACAAATAGAGGGGCACTGTGTCAATTTCTTAATGACCATCCCGAAACTTGCTGTAACGAACCTTGTCATGTTTGGTATCAAAACATGTTGGAATCATACCCCCACACTGTAAACGTTGTGGGAGTGGGATTCCAAGCACTGTAAAGGCACTCAGTGCTCCTGGTACCAGCGTTCTAGACCCTGACAGCACAACATGGCTGCTCGATTAGAGACGCGATTCTGACCTCCTGCTGCTGAGCCAAGCTCGAGCAGGAGAAGGCAGAACAATAAGCATCCTGTCACAGGGAGGTGTGACTACTTCCCAGACAGGGTTTAGTGTTTTGAGGCAGGGTGGGACCGCTTGCCAGCGTCACATAGTCTGTAGGCAGGGCACATTTGGTGCCCTCCATGCATAGTCCAGCTCAAATCAGTTCAGGGAGCAGTTGACTCCCCTCTGAAGCGAAACAGGACAAAGGACAGGGGAGTATCCTCCCCCTTGTCCAGCCCCTCCTCAGGCAGGAACCCCTGTATCATCCCAAACCTTTCCTTAGAGTACTTAAGGTCTTACCTAGATTTGTGGTGGGACACAATACAATTCAGACACCAATTCAACTTCGCCCGTCTGGTCACTTTGGACTTCATTGGACTTTGCTCTGGGTATCAAGGCTGCAAAACGGAAGCCTCCTGCTGCTCCTGTTGTGTTCCGTACAGGAACCCATCCAGGGCCTGTGGACATCCAAGACACCTGAAGGAATCTCCCTTGAAGTGAAGGAGTCACAACCCTGCATCTGCAGACACTGTTACTAAGCTGACCGTTCTGCTGTTCCTATGGACTACGAATGGCTCAGCAACACAGGTGTTAGTTCTTCACATCCCCTGGGCCTGCCCTGCCCTTCCTCCAAGTTTGAGGCCAGTATCCCTCATCAGAGTCGCAGGAACCGAACCCCTGTGCAACCTGTTGACTTGCAGTTGTAAAAGCTTGTTGACTTCCTTCCATCAAGGTCTTCAGGCTCCAAGTAGCCCCAACCTCAAGCATCCCCAGTGACCAGAATTGTGACCACACGCGTTGCTTGTACCAAGGCCTGCTTCTTTGGTAGCTGCTCGAGGTCCTCTTGCGACTCCAGTGCCACTAGCCTGTGGGTCCTGTTGAGGGTCACATTTTGAATTCTTTGGGCTCCCCTGATTGCTTGGGGCCTGCCCTGACTTCCCTGCTTGTTTTGAGTCTCCTGGGCCTTGCTGGTCTTGACATTGCTCCTTCCTCTACTTCTTCGTTCGTTGAAGTTGCCAGGACTTGTTGGTGCTCCCGCCGGACACCAACTCCTCAACTCTAGACATCCGATGTGGGACAGCTCATGTACAGCTCCTGGTCTACCACAGCATTGCCTGGTCCACACAGCTGCAGTTTCAAGGTCACTGTGAGCTCTCCTGCCACACCCAACATGGGTGGGCATTTGTCTTCCGTGCCTGCTGGTCACTCCTGAGTCGCATATACTCTGTCCTCTCTGCTTGCAGGTTCTTCACATCTTGAATCAACATTTGGGTTTTACTTAACACTTTCACCTTCTCCAGCAGCAGCATCTTTCTGAAGTCTCCCATTGAGTTTGACAACGGTTTCCGATGCCACTTCACACCTATGCACCGGGCTTCCCTGGTACAGGCATCCTGGTTCCCAAGGTATAGGCGGGTGGGGTGGCTTTCCAACCTCTTGTCTTGCACGGGGTTTCTTCAGGGTCCACTTGGACCTCTTTTTTTTAAAATTGCAACCATGACTTACACGTTGATTTGTATGGAGAACGTGGTTGTGTTCCCACACTGCACATGACCCCCGTGGGGCTCCTAGATACTCACCTTGGATGGTTATTTGGGTCCCCGGTACTTCTACATCCTCTGACTATTGTCTTGACTCGAGTCAGTGTTCGCATACCACTATTTTAGTGTATGGTTTGTTCCCCCCTTGGGGACCACTGTGAATTCTGTGCTCCTTACCTGTTTCTATTGCAAAGTATTATGTGCATTGTTTATATCTCCAGCTGGGAGATATCTGTATGTGTTAGTGAGTGTCTTATAATAAATATACATTTTTATAAATACAATGTGTGGTTCTTTTTGAGTTAATCTAAACATATAAGATTGTGTACTGGTAAAACAAGCTGCTTTACACTCCTTCTGGACTAAGTGATGCTCTCCACAGCTACCACTTAGAGAGCTTTCTAAGGTTGTCTAAGATCACTAAAATCACCATAAGGGTTGCTTGGATCAGTGCAAGTTGTCCACTTACATAAGTATACATCAAATACTGAGCCAGCCTCACAATAGTCATTTCATGAGCATGCTCCATAGCCAGTGGATTGAGTGTTACAGTTTACATACAGATAGCCAATATGATTTTGAAGTGGTCAATGATTTTGGCCAGCTGTGGGATAAAAGGGTTTCTTGACATCCTCTGGAACCCCAATCAGAAGTCTTGCGAGTGTTCATGATTTATTGTGTGAATCACAATTTCCTAAATACTTTGCAGTTGAATAATGTGCAGCATATGAGTGGAGATACACGGTTACTCTTGGCAACCAATATGTTGACAGAGTTGTAAAATAATGTGCTTCTCTGCCCAGCATATTAAAATCAGGTGAAAAATGTACTTCAGAGTGAATTGCTTCTTGGCCACAACTGTGCAAACTTTGGAAGAACTAAAAGCTTTACAGCATGATGTGCCAGCCAATGTAAACAAAACGTGGGTTTTCGCAGATTGTGTTAAAGATATAAATAATCCATAGAAAGCAGCATATGACAAACCAATGCTATCAGTATTTTACACCACATGGTGAGACACAGGCACAGCCCATCTCATTTTGCACATGATGGCATGTCTCATACCTTTAAAAAAAATGTTGATTTAATCCTTGTTTTAGAGCTGCAGCTGAAGAATGTTGTCAACATTGGGTTGCATTTGAGCAGCAACATCTGGAATAGGATTACAGTGACTCTAAATCAGATTGAAAGTATGAAGGTCCATTTACTATGCTTCAGGAAAATATTATAAAAATGCCAAAGTATAATACATTATATTATATTCTGGTAATTGGTTATCTTTTCCCTAGGTCACTGGAAACATATCCAACTCGGGGAAGCAACATTCTGACTATATCTAAGTTCATTTTCAGGAAGTTTATTCCTAGATTTGGTTTGCCAACTTCCGTAAAGTCAGATAGGGGATCTCACTTTAAAAATAAATGAAGATTGTGTGCATAGTTGTTCAGAAGCAATGAAATGGTTAAGAGAGTCAATGGTACTCTCAAATTAAAGCTGTCCTAAATTTGCTACTCAACAATTTAAGTGGCCAGATGATCTGCCACTGGCGTAGATGAGCCGTGAAAGCACCCCTAATAAAGTGACTAGACTCTCCTCTCATTCATTTTTAATGGGAAGAGTAATGCAAATTCCTAGTTTTACTTCTGTTGCACTTATAAGCATTTCAAATGGCCTCATCTTGGAATACTGCAAAGGTTTTGCTGATGTAGTATGCTCTATCTCTCACCCAATAAAACAGAACACAACAATGAATGGGCCCTGCCACATTTTAAATCTAAGAGATTGAGTTGTGGTAATGAAACATGTGAGCAAGAACTGCCTTGATGCGAAGTGGCATGGACCTCACCACGTCATCCTTGTGACGAATACTACTGTACTTGCCACAGTTGATCCACGCATCTCATGCAAAGAGAGAGAAGGTTGTAGATGAACTGATGACACCAGCCACTAATTCACAATGTCAAACTCGAGTTCGCTATGTGGACCCAGAGTGACCAGAAACACAAAAAGCACAAGAAACACAAGCGATACAAAGTAAAGAAAATATGAACGCCCCCTACGCCACAGCACCAGTTGGAGACTAAACAGATCAACTGTCAAGTAAAGATAAAGATGTAGCATCTCTGTCATAAGTGGGTCCAAAGATAAAAAACTGGCCTCAAGATGGTTTGCTTGAGAGCATGAGAGGAGGTTGAGACAAAAAAAAATAACCAAATTTGAAGCCGTTGAAGACGAAATTGATCAAGAAACAGTGCAGATAGAAGCAGACATGAGTGACAAAGAGTCAGAGCATCAAGGGGTCAGAATATCAAGAAGAGTTTGAGCACCGAACAAGAACCATGCCGCACTTGAGTGGTTGTGTTGTAAACGTATCTAGGACCCTATTTAAATATTCCCGATTTATGCCCTTATGTGGTTATATCAAATCATATCCTTAAAAAGGCATAAGAATCATACGCATATTAAGTCATAGCCAATGCAGTCCAAATACGGCAAGGCTACTCCCATAGACTCCTAGAAAGTACAACGCGTTCTTAAACAAACCAAGCCTCCAGCAGCCCGGGAATCCCCCCTGCTTCTGTATTGATTTGTCATAGAGCTCCTGGAGTCCTGAAAGAACTGCGAGTTCTTAGTGACGTCTTATGTCCAACCTTACGTCAATCTCGGCACCTTCCAGGTATAAATATACCAGCATCTGCCCTAGCAACACACACGGTGGTTTGGAGCAGATCGGCTATCTACTTGCCTGACGCCCTGCTGAAGCGAGTGCCGAAGGAAGCCGACCCTCCCATTGACGCACTGAGAGACGCTGTCTTTTCTCCTGCCCAGAAATCCAGCTCTATTGTTTCCCTGTCACCCCCTCCGGGTTGCTGGGAGATCGAGTCCTGAAAGAGAGATACAAGACCTCCTTCATTCTATAACCAAGGTATGGAGCTGATTAGACCCTTAGAGAATTCTTGATTCGGATTCTTGGCAAAACTATCTTAACTCAATCCACATCTCACTTACTCCTTCCCACGTACTAGGCTTAGGTTAAGTACACCGGGGTAGGCGTATTTTAGAAGCACCAGTTGAGTACGTTTAGTCAACTTTCATCATTGTATGTATTTTATCCGTTTTTAAGTATCTTATGGCTTAGAAACCATATAAATGATTTTACAGTATTATTTCATAATACTCCTTTTACTGTACGCACTTTACTTTATAACAAGTATTGCAATTGTGGCAATTTACTTCTCTTGCATGAGAAAGAAGACTGAACAATAAATAACCACTTTTATTGAAAACGCTCGTCTCTATACTTCTATGCACTCCTGGTGAAACTAAGCATGCACGGTTGACTGAGTGAAATAGTTATCTATTGTTTCCGCGACTCTGGAGATATACTCCTTGTGCTAGGGGAGCAAAGTTGTCATGTTTATGCGGTTGTCAGAAACGAATCCCTTCTTGTGAATTCGAGAAAGCTTCTAGTGACCTCTGAGCTAGCTGGCATTCATAATTAAGTCTAACATATTCAATAGAGACCTAGTCGACCTCAGTCCTACGTCTAAACTATCGTTTATGTTATTCCAATGCGCAGAGCCTATTGGGAATATAGGAACTACACTACAGCTGTATCTCGTGAATGTATGACATAATATCGACAGACAGAATAGCTACATACAAAAATATCGACACAAAAATATCGAAATCAAAAATATCGAAATTATATCTACATAATGGTAAGTACAAAAATATCGAAAAAATAATATCGTTGTACAAAAATATCGAAATTAAAAATATCATTTTTTTAAATGTATTAATAATAATTTAAAATTAATTTAAAAATACATATAATTTTACAAATATTATCGCATGTTTTTACAACGCAGATACTTTTACAACGCATACCATTACAACGTAAGTATTGGTAAGTATATAATAATTTTTTTATGTAAATTAATTAAAATTAATGTAATTTAATTTAATTTAATTTAATTTAATTAATTTAATTTAAATTTAATTTTACTTTAATTTTTACACTGTACCCCTGTACCCCAAAAACCCAAAACTGACCCTGAACCCTAAAAATACCCCTTCACCCAAAAACTAAAAACTGACCCTGAACCCTAAAAATACCCCTTTACCCAAAAACTAAAAACTGACCCTGAACCCTAAAAATACCCCTTTACCCAAAAACCAAAAACTGACCCTGAACCCTAAAAATACCCCTTTACCCAAAAACTAAAAACTGACCCTGTGCCCTAAAAATACCCCTTTACCCAAAAACTAAAAACTGACCCTGAACCCTAAAAATACCCCTTTACCCAAAAACCAAAAACTGACCCTGAACCCTAAAAATACCCCTTTACCCAAAAACTAAAAACTGACCCTGTGCCCTAAAAATACCCCTTTACCCAAAAACTAAAAACTGACCCTGAACCCTAAAAATACCCCTTTACCCAAAAACTAAAAACTGACCCTGAACCCTAAAAATACCCCTTTACCCAAAAACTAAAAACTGACCCTGAACCCTAAAAATACCCCTTGACCCAAAAACCCAAAACTATAACATTTTAAATATAATTATATACTTACCAATACTTACGTTGTAATGGTATGCGTTGTAAAGGTATCTGCGTTGTAAAAACATGCGTTGTAAATGCATGCGTTGTAATAGTTTTTGCGTTGTAAAAGTTTCGTTGTAATGGTAGTGCGTTGTAAAAGTTGCGTTGTAATGGTTGTTTCCCTATAAACACACAACCCACTACACATAAATAAATGAAATCATTTAATCACTTAATAATTATTAATTACCAATGAATTATTAATTAACAATATCAAAATTAATAAATTAAAAATATTAACACATTAACTCTAATTAATTTAATTTACTACTTAATATTATTTCATTACAAATTAATTATTAATTAACAATAACACTAAATTAAATATATTAGCACAATAAATCTAATTAATGTAATTAACTAATTAACATTAATTAATTACCAAATAATTATTAATTAACAATAACAATAAATTATATATCTTAGCACATTAAATCTAATTAATTTAATTAACTAATTAATATTAATTAATTACCAATTAATTATTAATTAACAATAACACTAAATTAAATATATTACCACATTAAATCTAATTAATGTAATTAACTAATTAGTTTCAATTAATTACAAATTAATTATTAATTAAAAAATATTTAAAAATATATATTAATTATTTAATTATTATTAAATTACTTCCCACCCTATTCCCCTATAAACCCACAACCCGCTCTAATACTAAAACGCAAAATGTTAACATAATTACTAATTTTCAAACATACATTTCTAAACATATTTAGCAAACATATAAACAACATAATAAAATACATAACACTAAACATCAAAATTTCGATATTACTAACATACATACCTTAATCTCGATATTCTGTCTGTCGATATTATGGCACATCGATATACTATACCATCGATATTAAAACATCGATATTATTGTATATCGATATTTTAATTTCGATATTTTGTCTGCCTACCGTATCTCGTAAAGATACAGCCAGAACAAAGAGACATGGCTTTAAAGATTATTAGTTCATTTTTGAAGGACCACTATAAATATACTGTTAAATGAGATTAGTGATTGAAGAAAACAAATGCTGAATAATTTTAATGTAGTGCTAAAGAAAACAATTTTATGTTTCAGAAGTGCATGCATTGCTTCAATAGTTAAAGTCTGATTCCTTCTGATTCCTTTAATCAAAGAAGAATGATTTTTCTTACCTTGTCTTAACTTCTTAATGTTGATGAACGTTTGACATGTGATGATTGTGGATTTTGAAGTTTCCTGATTTTGCACCATACTTAAAAAGTTATTGTCGAAATTAAGGAGAGTTATAGCTTAGCGTAAAAAAAATTCTATAATTTTTTAGATCAATAATAATTTTACTACATATTCAAGTTAGCTTTAATGTTACACCAAAATCTAAAATTTTATTATTTATTGATACTAATAATAGTAAGGAAAAGAGGTTTGATTATAATGCTACCATTATTGAATACAGTGAAAATTTTTATGCTAATATGACCAATTATTATTACATGGTTATAAACTATACAAATTGTTTTGTACGTACTATCTACCTTTTCTGTTGCAGAGGGAGTGGGCTACAATCAACTGTATTTTCATATGCCTTAACTTGTAGCATTTTAATGTTGGTTCTTCATGATCAAGACTTCCTTAAAATCAGTGATGTAGATATAGATTTTCCATTAGCGAAACTATCTAACATAGGGGGTTAGGTTCTGTTGCAGATCATCAGAGAGTAATTAAGCCTACTAGCACTACTAACAGTGTTGAGAAGATTGTGAGTAAGTTAAGTGGCGTTGAATTGAATTGAATTTTATCAGAGAATTTAATGAGAGAAGAGAAAAAACATCAATTCAGACAAAAGGAGAGAGATTGAGTTGCTGAGTAAGCCTGACCGGAAATTTATATGATCAAAGATACATCCTAGACTTAGAATTAAGCCAGAGTCAAAGGGAGTTGAGTATATGATGCATGAGCCAGCTGATGAGATGGTTGGAGAGAGTGGATGCTGTCATAATTTTGTGTTTGAAGAGTTTTTGAAGGATGAAGAACTTATCGAAAGAGGGATTTATCATATTAGAGGCCCTTAAGACATCAGAGTTTCAGGCGAATTGTGCATTAGTATACCAAGCATTGTGCTTCCACCCCCTTGCTTTGATTAGCACCTAACAGAGTTATTGTGCTGATGAGCTCATTGGGATGCACCTAGGTAGCCTCATGTGCTGAGTGCACTCAGTTCTTCCAGTGCAAAATCAGCTGTATTCTTGTCAGCTCCAGCTCTGCCTTCTTCTCTTCAAAGTTAATCTAAGATAACTGGAACTTCAGCTCTCCTTCAGCTTCTTTGTCCTCCTTGTCAAAACAGTATGCCTCCAATATTGCAAAATCGGAGCTGACACTGCTTTCAACTTGAAAAGGATTTTGCCAGGGGGCTCTCTCTCCTACAATACAACGGTTCCAATATTCCCTCTCTTTGGTTCAGTTGCTGTTTTCTTGTGCCTTATATTCTGTTCTCTCCCGTGTGATGTGACCTTGATGGGCATTCTCTTAGGTCTGTTTTCGTTGCCTTGCTGTTGACATTAAATGACTATTCAGTACACAGACCCACTTCCATTTCACAGAATACACTCAAGATAATACTCTCGAATGGAACCTTCATGTTTTACGCCACCCCAGCTCAGAGCTCTCCAACTCTTCGACCATGCATCCCCTAACTCTGAAACTGCCACACCACGGAGGGAGGACTGCCCTTCCACCACTGAGCCGCCGGCTTTCTCCCCTTATTTTCTTACATTCTAATCTTTATGGTGGTACTATCTTACCTATACCCATCCTTGGAATGCATATGTCCCACACTGCCGCTCCCTCAACCTACCCTTTTCCTTCTCCCTTTTCCCCCTACCTCCGTATTTTTGGCATGCACATTGATATTCTCTGATGGTTCTAATCTTTCACAGTCAGCAGTTCCAACAATTTGATGCCTTCTTTGGTAAGGTTTTCTCAATGTCTGATCTATGATCCATCATGCCTTTGACTTTAGTTGCGTAGCTTGGTACGATGATGTATTCCGCAAAGTTGGATGTCTGACAAATGTCTCTTATTGTATTGCAAGTATATGCTTTTTTTGGGAAACATCCTTTACGACGCAATTTTTACCACACAGTGCCTTTACAACGCAGGTTTTTCAACGCAAGTCATTACAACGGGGGGCACTCTAGGATAGGTAATAGTTTAATTTACTATCCAACACCTTCCCTACTATCCACGGAGACTGGGGTTGGAATAGTAAATTAAACTATTCACTATCCAGCACCCCCAACGCAAGTCGTTGTAACGACTTGTGTTGAAAAACCTGCGTTGTAAAGGCATGCGTAGTAAAAGCATGCTTTGTAACAACGTACATCCGCCTTTTTGAGTATCTTTAATAGAAAAAGACTTGAAGAAAGGAAACAACATTATTCCCACCTAAAATTAAAATACTTTTTGTCCCTCATTATGATAAGGGAGGTTGTAAAGTACCCTAAGGTCAATAAAATCATCTTACCACTAAATGTACAATAAACAAAATATTTCAGTCAGGGCAAGAAGGTAGTTCACTCTAGTACTGTTTAACATGGACTATGTTGATGGTATCTTGTGTCACATTTACTTCCCAGCTCACTCTTTGTTATTTGTCTCTAAGGAATTGCCTCCTCCACTGCAAATTGTTCTCTATTGAACTGGACCCAGTCCTTCCATGGCTATGGTTTCTTATGACCCCACTTCTTAGCCCACCTTTACAATTGCAGCCTTTAGTGTTTTATGTGCCTTTGCAAGGATTACTGGTTCTGCAGTATATTTTCAGGTTGCTTCTCTTTTTTTCGATACTCTCCCTATGATGGACCTGAGCAAGTTAACCTCTTGGGCTAAAAAACAACTTCCTAGAAATAGGTACTATTCAAATATTCAAATTATAATTGGCTAATATCTCTTAGAGCTATACTGTTTTATGACACACAAGATCATACATTTTTTGGGGGGATAGTATACTGGTCATTTTGATTGAACAGTGTTTTCCTATGCCTATTGCACCTTATCAACACAAGATAAGGTGCAGGATTTTGAGAACGTATTGTAATAAATGCTTTATTGTATTATCCACTGTATCTACCCTTCCATGATTTCTGTTTGATGGGTTACCTACTACATTTTCTTGTGTATCCAAACCTTGTTCAGAGGGCCACGGGTCATGTAAGGGCTACTGGGCCCAACGTTTACTCCTGTTGTCCTGGGGCCCGACATACTGTGGATCATGAACTGGGCCAAAGCCTTCTGCACTTGAATCTCACAATAACCATGGACCAAGCAGTCCCAGACTCCCTCAAGGGGGTGGTGTGGATACAGAAAAGTGAACAAGGACTCAAAACCCAAAATATGTGCAACAGCAGAATTAAATCATTGTACATTCAAATACTCACTTTTATGACATAAGATAAGCATTTTATTTCTATCGCCATCCACACAATGGAAAAATAAGGCATTCCAAAAAACGATCACGCAGACCTTCCCTGAGGTCAAGGCTCTTGTGCTTCTTTCGCAAGTTTGCCCGGAGCCAACAGGCATGAAATCAGTCTTACCTGCACTGGGGGGTGTGAAGTGTTCGGAGCTCCTGAGTGCGCCACTATTCATGGGTGCTCGCAGCGGCTGTCGCTGAGGTCAGATGAATTGGGTGCACTCAGCCCCAGAGGCAGCAATCTGTGGGTGTAGAGTCTCTTACTCGCAGATGTGCTCCTGAAGTGACCAGAGACTCTCTGTGGCTCCTCCTGCAGGGTGTTCGGTTGGACTCCCGATAGGAGGCGGCTACAACAATCCGGTCTGGAGTCCCACTACTGTTTATTGGTGCCCAGTTGATCCCACAGCACTCTTGCTTCTCAGGCGGGGCAGAACAAGTTGCAGTTCATGATGCTCCTGGTAACCACGTCCGGCACACAGAGTCACTACAACTCATAGACCTCGTGCTGTAGCCCAATCAGCACAGTGATATTCTCCTTTGGGCCCCCTCCTGGCATACGGGGTCACTGCATTGCTACCGCACAAGGCTACGGCCTTTACTCAATAGCAGTCTTTCCCATAGCAGCCCCTACTTGTGTAGAGGGTCGGCCACTTGCTACTATGTACAGGAACCAGTCCGATCAGCACAGGACATAACACAGGTAGATTTATGGTGGCCTTCTCCTAGCATAAGGGGCTCGGCAAATCCATCTGTCTCCAAATCTGTTCTGCACACTTCCAAAGACCCGATCGGGGCAGCAGCCACTTCTTAACACTTCGCATATAGGATCCACGCAACAGACTTCCCTACTAGACCTTGCTCCCTTCAAAGGTCTCCTTTACCTCACAGGGCACACTGATCTTGGCAAGCACGCAGGGACTGGTGCCCCAGGGCAGATGATATTGGGTTCTTTGGTAAATGTCCCCTCATCCAGCAGGAAGACTAGAAGGCCTTGTCCCCCAGGCCTGGTTACAGGCAGAACTCTTGCAGAGTTTCCCCTCCTTACACATCCTTCTGGATGCTTTTCAGATTACCTTTTGGGGTCTCAAACTTTCCTTTTTATAGTCCATTTACAGACAGCAAATGTTATTTAGGGTCTGAGTCGCTGAAGGTTTAGGTTGAGGTTCTGCTTCTTTTGAAGTGTTTGCTCCTCAGCTTCCTCTTACTCTTGAGAAGCATTCTGTCACACAGGAGCATCTCTAAAGTCCCACAACGTAAGCCATTGAAGTGACTAGAGTTCACATCTGGAGTCAGCCACGGTGACATGTGCATCAAAAGGTTAGCCCAGGGCCCCCAGCTCTCTTATCAGCCCCATCTCCTTCCTGAGATGTGCCCAAGCCCCTTCCTTCTGAACTCTCACTGAATCAAAGAACTCTCTTTGAAGTGTCCAGGGAAGGCCTGGTCCTCCCCTCACTCAGTGTGTGTCCCACCCAGCTTACAGCAATGCAGCGATACACAAATCTGTCCGGGGGATCTATTTACCTGCTCTTCATGTTTCAGCATGCAGGCCTATCCCTCCCAAAACGGAACCCGGGCCCTCAATGTATTGTACAATTCACAGGCACACATATATCCAGTGCATGTATACAGCATATGCACACTACACAGTACTGTGTCCTCCATGTACTGTACCACTCAGTGGCACACATACATCCAGCACTTGAATTTAAAATAAGCACACCACCCAGAACTGTATCCTTCATGTACTGTACTACTCATAAGCATACATAGATCTAGCAAATGCATTTAACATGCATGTACTGCATACTTCATTTATTGTACCACTCACAAGTACATATACACCCATCATATGCACTTTTTATTGCTGCATTGCATCTTTAATGTATGGTAATATTCACAGGTACTCATACAGCCAGCACATTCATTTATCCTGCATGCACTACACAGTGCTACATCCTTCAGGTACTGTACCACTCTTAGGCACATATATATATATCCAGCACAATCATTCACCACGCATGCACTGCTCTGTACTTCATTATCTCTATATTGTACCCTTCCCAAGCACACATCAATCAATCAATCAACGATTTGTAGCGCGCTGATTACCACCCGTGAGGGTATCCAGGTGCTGGGGAAGAGAGGAGGAGCTGCTTCTGGGAGTTGTCAGTTGATCATCCATGTTTTAAGGCCATGTCTGAACTTCTGTAGGGGAGTGCAGTCCGGAGGTGGAGGGGCGACCACTCCAGGTGTTTGTGGCCAGGTAGGAGAAGATGTGGGTGTGGCACATATACAAAGCACAGATACACCACCTCTGCACTTCATACCAATCTGATGTAGGCCAATCATGAGTCAAGCACATAACAGTGGAACCTTAAAAGAGAGTGAGCCTGTAGGTCTCATTCCAGTGACACAGGTTTAATAGGGCCTTTATACACCTGCTGATGCCCTACACGGTATGCTGCCACCACAGTGCTCATGCTGTTTAACTCCTGATGAAGGCAGTAGCCTTCTACCACTATAGGCATAGTGCTTTGGGTGCCCCTCCCATTCCAACAAGACCACAGTTTGTAAGACAGGCCTATGTCATAGTGCACATGAATGATCCGTGTTTCACTGTTTGTGTTTGACTGTAACAACAAAAAGCAGCGTTAGCAATTCAACCATCAGTACAGCTGGGGCACTCAGGGAAGTGGTGCACCTCTATTATCATGGAGAGGACTTTTCTGTATCAAAAATGCTTGTATTTCTGCCTTCCCTTATACACACAGTGTTTGGTCCTTTTTGATTAATTCAAAAGAGTACTATAGCGAACTACCTTCTTCAGCCCCAAATGAACCATTCTTTTATTAGACTATAATTGCACATGTTCCTATGGTAATCGGGCCTGCAATGTCTTTTTTTACTACAAACCACAAAATGTAGCAATCCAAGTTGCTCAATAGGGCAAACCTTCCCACTACATAACTAATTTCTTTTTAGGCAAATACTGTTTCTCCAGACAGCCATGGAAGCACCAAATCACACTTGATGCGTCTTCAGAGAATGTGCATCAATCAACAGCAGTAGTGTGCAATATAAAGGGAATAGTGTGTGGATGACATTGTGACACAAAAGGGTTAACTAGCTTAGGCAGTGTTAATGAGTGAAAATGCATGCAGAAAACCCATGTACCACAGTGAGATAGCAGATGATACTTATTTTTGTTATTCCTCATAGACAAAATTATATGTGCTGCCAAGGGGATGTGTTTACTGTTTACTGTACCAGGCCAAGGCTTGTGAGCCATACCTTTGAGGTCATGCTGATCCAAATGCATCTGGGAGTAGTTTGAACACCTGGGAGGATGATTGATTGCTGCCAATGTACGGTAAAGGAACATGATATTGTGTACGTAAGGTTTTATTGTATAAACCAGATCTCCCTTGGTGAAGCACACAGGGAGTCATGTTGATTTGCTGTCGTTCACAGCCGTCGCTCCTGTTGCATCGTTCCCAGGGAGTGGGAGAGAGGGGGGGGGATACATTCACGGTTGATACATTCACGGTTGTGAATTGAAAATTATGCGGCAAAGGGGACTAAAGTGAGGGAGAATGCTACTGCGCAAGCGTTCACTAAAGTAGGCCGCAAATTCTTTTGCACAAAACGAAAATAAAAGACTAATGCTGCTTTTGTGCATGTCATTAATGTTTGCTAGGAAAATAATATTTAACATGGGTTGCGCATGGATAGATGCAATATTGGGTTGGGGTGTAGTGAAAAAGCATTACAAGTGATTAATAATGCCTGTGTTTGTTTTCCATAGAAGTATGGTTTTCTACTCTGCATGAAGTTATGGGGTTAATGGAATAGAAGAATAAATATTAGAAATTAAAACTAGGAAGGTGGAGAAGGATTGTCCTTCAAGAATCCTGAGTGCCTGCGAAGAATTTTGAATGAAAAGATGATTTGATTCATCAAGCAGAGGAAACACTTCCCCCAGAAAGCCACGAGTGGCACAAAAGATGTACAAAGTTAAAAAAAAAATTTTTTAAACTTTATGTTTCAATTTTCAAGACAATTTCACAATAAGTCATGTGTAACAGTGTCACAGTGATACATCATCCGATTACCGTAAAGTCTCCTCCGTCAATTGTCCATGCACAACATGTCAGACAGATATCATACAATGAAAATGCACAACCGAACCCCAACAGTTCTCCCCTAGAAGATTACATCAGTAGTCACAACGTAATTTGAGGACCATACATGGACAGATGCCAGGGCCTGCAGTCTTCATACACATGAATGTAAAAGATATACAAAGTTTGCTACTTAACCAGCATGAAGGGAGAGAACATTTTGATAGTGGTTTGAATCATATTTCCTGGGATGGAAGCTGATGTGATGAATAAAT
Organism: Lissotriton helveticus; assembly: GCF_964261635.1. NCBI lineage: Eukaryota > Metazoa > Chordata > Amphibia > Caudata > Salamandridae > Lissotriton > Lissotriton helveticus. The sequence continues at coordinate 291,531,721 of NC_136057.1, forward strand.
AAAACAATTTGACATTTAGTAGGTTTGACATGCTGAGAGTGGTGTGAAAATACACACCCTTCCCTAACCAATTAAGTGTAGAATAACACTTCATTAGATACAAGTGTAGGTTAGACATTTGGGTTTTAGGGTATAACTGAGGTTCCTGGTGGGAGGGGTGAGGCAGACTTGTGTGTGTTTAGACTAACCCTGGGCATAGTTTGTGAAGTAGCGCTACGTGTAGCTGCGCGAAGTGCACTTCGCACTATGCACGCTACGCGTAGCTATGCAAACTGCGTAGTGCGGTAGGGAAAATGCTCGTCGCACTGATTGCACAGTGCCGGATGCTTGTCCGCACTGTGCAATCATTGCAAACAACATCTGGCACATTGCATCGGTAGTTTTCTGCCGCTCGAGTAGATTTATACTGGAGCGGCAGGTTTCTCATTGAGGACTGGTAGTTTCTCATCGCGAGCGGTCACGAACGTACGTGAACACTCGCACTGAGAAACCTGAACTCCCTGCATTGAGAATCTCACCGGGAGGTTTATTTTCCATGCTCGCGATCGGCAACTTGATGTTGCTGATCGCGAAAGAGGAAAAAGCCTCACCGGGATGGTGATTTTGCTCGCTCGCGGTCGCCAATTGACGTTAAGGACCACGAGCAAGCAAAAAATGTCCGCTATGCGTTTTTGCACTGTGCTACGTGCAATTCACGTAGCGCGTAGTGGCGCAAACCACGCACACTCCGCAAGCGTAGTGTTCCACCCAGGGTTAGCTTAGACTGTTGGGCCGTCTGATTGGGAGATCATTGTTGTCGTTGGTTTGTTGTCTTGTTCCAGTTTGCTGATTCCATGAAATCATTGTGAAGGAAGGGGCATGTCCAGTCAAACACAAACTGAGGAGCATTCCTTTTAGCATCAGACAGGATCTTGAGAAGGAACTTGACTCTTTGTGTGCCAAAGGCATAATAGAACCTGTAAAATCATCTTTGTGGTTATCTCCTTTAGTAGTGGCATGAAAGCAAAATGGTGAATTAAGAGTCAGTGTTGATCTCCGATGCCTGAACAAAGAAATATGGGTGGACTCGCATCCCCTTCCAAACATTAATTAACTGTTGGCCACTCTCAAAGATGCTAAAATTTTCACGAAGTTAGATCTAGCATTAGCTTATCGCCAGGTTGAGCTAGCCCCTGAATCAAGAACCCTCACTGCATTCGTATCACCTTTTGGCACGTTCCAATATGTACGCATGCCTTTTGGGCTTGCCTCAGCGGCATCGGAGTTTCAACGCCTGATGTCAAAAATTCTGAAGGGGATTGTGTGGCTGTCTGTATTTCAAGACGATGTTCTTGTTTTTGCTCCCAACAGAGTCACACATGATAACATTTTAAAAGAAGTACTGTCTAGGTTTCAAACAAATGGTGTTGTTTTACGCAGAGACAAGTGTGTTTTAAAGGCAAAAGAGGTTGAATGCTTGGGACATTTAGTGAATGAAAATGGCATTTTTCCTAAAGCGAGTTTACTTGATTTCATTGTTAAATCAAAGGCTCCTTCTGATAAAGCCACTCTAAAATCATTCCTTGGGCTATGTGAATTCTATTCACGATTCATTCAAGATTTTGCGACCAAGTTAAGACCATTGTCTCAAATGTTAATGAAAGGAGTGGTGTTTGAATGGACCATAGAGTGTCAAGTTGTGTTTGATTGGGTAAAACAACCATTGGTCTCTCCAACGGTTCTTAAACATTATGACCCGTCTCTCACTTGTACTCTCACGGTTGATGCAAGCAATGTTGGTTTTCGGAGCTGTTCTTTCTCAAAAGAAGGGAGGAGATGTTAGGACCATTGGATTTGCTTCCAGGGTTCTATCTACTTCACAAGTAAAGTAGTCTGTTATCGAAAAGGAATTGTTGGCATGTTGGTGGGCTGTCATGAAATTCAGGAATTTTATTTAGTGAAGAAAGTTCTGCCTGCAAATGGACCACAAGCCTTTAGTCTTTATCCTTAGTGGAAAGAATGTCAGGAACTTTATTCCCAGAAGTGCACGATTGTCATCTAAGCCCCTTCAGTTTGACTTTTCTACAGAATATATTCCTGGTTCCAAAAAATGAGTGTGCAGATTTTTTGTCTCGTTTTTCTGACATTGTGGAAGTTGAGCCAGACATAAGGCAAGAGGACAAAAAGGATTTCATTGTAGCAGCAGTGGATGTGCCACATTTGTGTGCAGTTTCAGAGCAAAAATGGCACCAAGCTCTTAATGCTGATGTTTCATTAGTTCAGGTCATGATTTTGTTGAAAAAGGTTGGCCTAAAGAGAAGAATTTGTCTTTCGACTTCAAAACTTTTCTACAAGTTGCATATGAACTGACAATTGAAGATGGTCTGTTGCTTAGGGGTGATAAGCTTGTCCCTCCTCTTACTTTAAGAGCAGATTTAGTTAGAAACGAACATGAAGGACATCTTGATGCAACGTTAACAAAAAAAGAGTGCGATTGTCATTTTGCTGGCCTTCCATGGATAGCCTTGTGGATGAGTATGTTAAATCCTGTGTGATATGCTCAAGTTGTGACAAGGCTGTTATATTGCGCACTCCTCCACTTACTCCCAAAGAAATGCCTTCTGCACCATAGGTAAAGTTGGGGTTGGATATTGTAGGTCCTTTCCATGCCCTTGATTCATCTTCGAAATTGGGTTTGGTTCTCATAGACTATTATTCTAAATGGCCTGAGATCAAGTTTGTGAAAGAAGTAACTGCCAAGACAGTTATAGAGTTTCTTAATGATGTTTTTTTGAAGGAAGGGTATCCAGAGTTTTTGATAACAGATAATAGAACACAATTTGTTGCTACAGAATTTGAAAGTTTTCTTCACAATTTTGGTATTAAACATCCCAAGAGTTCATTTTACCAGCCCAAGACTAATGGCTTAGTTGAACGCATGAACAGGGTGTTAGGTGAGTATATTCAATGGGTTCTTTCCAACAGGTGTGTTGTTGCCAACTCTGTGAGGAGTATGTTGTGGTTTTACCGTACAACCCCTCACTCAGCTAGTGATGTGTCACCTTTTGAGTTGCTGCGTGGACGCAGGGCTGCTACGACCTTTTGTCCTGCTTGGATGAGTAAATGGCTGGGTCAATGGTCTGATGAGAGTGTTAGAAGACAAGTGAAGTCAGCCCAGAACAAACAAAAAGCCTATTTTGATGCAAGAATGAGTACTAAAGAAGTTGATATAAGATCAGGTGATTTTGTTTGTATAAAAAAATCTGTCCATGTACAGAAAGGTTCATCAAAGGTTAGCTCACCGATCAGAGTATTAGATGTGAGAGGGAGTTCTGTCAATCTCAGCAATGGGCAGTGGTGGAATAAATCTCTTTTGGTAAAGAGAACTGTTCCTTCCACTCTACTAGATGGTGAAACTACTGAGAGAAATGTAGATTGTGCAGGCAAATCTGCCTCTAGATCTTGTGCGCATGCTGATTTCAGTTCAGATTGTACAGGGGAACTTACCCTGAGGCGCAGTGTTCGGGTTAAGCAAATCCCTCACAGATATAGGAAATAATCTTTCTTTTCTTCATTGTTCTTTTTCTATTCTTTAGCCATCTTTCCTTTATCATCCACTCTTCCTTTTTTTTTCCATACTTTGCCTTCTTTCCTTGTTTTGTTTTGCATTAAGGAAAGAGCCATGTAGTGACTTATGCTTGTTTATAGAATGTCTTGATCTGAGAACACCATAGTGTAGGTGTTCTGTACCGGGGTTCCAGGGCAGACAGTTGATGGTCACTGACAGAGGCTGCTGCTGCTCTGCTCCTATGGCCCGCTGGATGTGGATTAAAAGACTTAAATTAACTTACTACTTGCTGAGTCTTCCTTCATCACCACAATATGCTTACCTGATTGTTTGATTTACTAAATTAATAAAGCCTCCAACTTTTAATAATGTGCTTAATTTGCTAATAAACCTTCACAAATCTGAAACCCTTCATTGTTTGGAAACCATCCTCTCTGTTCTGTTATTTTTGTTGAGCCAAATTCGTTACACTGTAATTTGAAATTGTTGAACTGGCGTTAGCTCCCAGAATACACATTCAGCAGATAACTAAAGATCGACACGACCAGTGGTGCAATATGTTTAACAATTACATTGGAGCCAGAGGTACAGAAAATTGTGCTGCATCAGTTATTGTGAACACCATGCCTCCTCAGTTTGAACCAGACCATATGCAAATCAATTTTGACCCTGCTACAGTGGAACAGTCCAGCCTGAACTTTAAGGCCAGGTCCTCCCTGAACCGGAACACAAGCAACCTATAACCAGTTTCGTCCTAAAATTGAAGCAGGGTCTAGACTGATTTGCTTATATCTTGGTCCTAGCTGAGATGGCATGGTGAGCAAAATAAGGAAGGTACTTGTTTGTGCCACTCCAAATGGGACTTCTTATGCTAGGTCTATTGATGGGAAGCCAAACAAACTCAATACATTATAAAATACAAGATAAACACAAAGTTCTGTGGTTTCATCAAGACTCAAACATTATTTAGCTCAACGTTTCATTAAAGACCCGTGTAACAGAGATTAAGTCTTTTCTTGAAAACATCAATAAATTAATCTAAGTTTACAATCCAGCGTAAAGATTGCGTCATAAAAATGATCATCAGGGCTGTGAGTAAACCATTCCCCTTTGTGGAGCAAAGTGTTTATTTTCAATGGTGTGAAAAAGTGTTCAGCACTTGTGCTAATATTGGGCAAAGAAAGAAGTGTAACCTTTACTTTTGAAGGTTTTTCACTGGTGTGAAAATGAGTTTAGCACTTGCACTAAAGATGAGGCTAGGTAAGACATGTAACCCTTACTTTTGTAGATAAATTCTTTAGTGAGCGATTATTTAAAGTCATTACAATTAAAGCGACAAGTGGATGTTTACATAGAAGCAACATTACCAAATGTTTATGAAGGCCAAATTGAAGGCTTGAAACATGAGAAAATTGGGGCTCACTAAAACATAAAAAATTATCACAAAAATCCATGTGCGATAAAAAAAAAACATGGATATAAGGTACAGATATTAAAATAACTCAAATAAAGTCTAAAATGAAATGTTTTTACACCTAAATGGTCTTTAAGACAGGCCCCATAACTGTGCACAGTGCATCTAGGTTAGCGCCAAAATTTGACACGTGGTCTAGTCAAGAGGTACTTATCCATGCGCAGTAAATCATAACAGATCCTGAATTAAAGTGCAATTAAAAAACTGTTTCTCGAATGCATGGGGGGCTAGTTTTATCACAATCAGTCCTTCTGTGGAACAAAAGCATATTGGGCCAAATAAAGGAGTTCAGCCTTTAAAGATTGTAGTGCCTTTAGTAGTCTAATAAGGCACGACATCAGGTGCTACCAAAGCCACGCTCAGGATCTTCAGGAATCGTGATGCCTGCTGTGAGAACTCGCTTTTCAGGCATTATTCAAAGGCTGCCCGACAAGTTCTGATTTTTAAGGCATGCCATATTGGGCGCAGCTAGAATATTCTTAGGTGGAGTAGCTTTTCAAAAACACAGAGAATGTGTAGGACACCAGAACGCCAGATCGCCATTGCTCCGCGGCGACCGTATCGATCTGTGTCGGCCGGGTCGAGTCGGGCAGACCCTGCCGGCTCAGTTACTTGCGGCTGATTCGCCTCGCCTCGCCTGATTCCCCACGGCCCGGGTGAGGCCTGATTCCCCCACAACCGCACCTGTCGGAGCGTCTGGCGCCCAGCACCCGGCCTGCGGCACCCGGCACCGGAGAGAGAGGAGAGACCCAGGAGAGCCGCGGCGCTGCGGTAAAACGATGAACAACCGCGGGGGATTAACGCGGCCCCCGCGGCATCCCACGGAGTCTGTTCCTGACCTAGCTGTGGTTTGCGGGAGGTGCCTGTGTGCAGGACGTACCCGGCGAGAAGGGGGAGACGCTATACCACCGCCGCCAACCCTGAGGGGGCAGGGGCACGCCGGACGACAGGTGAGAAGCCGAACTGGCCCCCGGCCCCTGTCTCTGTTGTTTGGTGATCAAGCTGATGGCGGTGCGTTGGGCTGAGGCTGGTACCGCATTAATTGCTTGCAGTCGCTTGGAGCCTAGGGGCGCGACCCCTCAGTGAGTGCAGCTCATGGACTGATTGACCGCTGGTCGCCTGATCATTGATCACTGGCTGCTGGTGGGCCTGTCTTCTGCAGCTGAGGCAGCTCACAGGACCTTCAGCCCACAGCCGGTCTACTCCCTTGTGCAGTTCGGAGACTCAGAGAGGACGGTGCCATTGGGGGGTGCTATACGACTGGGCGCATAGACGGTCCGAGCGGTGGTGACCATTACTGAGTGAGTCGGTACCCACAGGGTTGGAAGGAAGAGCGACAACTGGCAATTCTCATCTGAGCCGCGAGGCGGAACCCAGTCAGACTGTTTTTGGGCTGTCGCTGTTTTTGCAGCTCCTTCCCATCACTTTTGGGCTTCCATCACTCTTGAGAGGGGACAGGGGGTGTGCAAGTCCCGCCCCCGTTAAGCCCGCAAACAATACCTTGTTGGCCCGCCATGGATACCTCTAAGCAACTAAGAAAACTACCACGGAGAAAGGGTACTACTCTCCGTTCCGCCTCCCCCGGGGGGGGGTTCAACAGGAGTCGCCGCCACCTCAAGACAAAACGTCATACTTTGGTGGCCCTCCATCGCAACCTCGGATCAGCGACTTTTTTGGTAAAACTGTTTCCCAAAATGGCTTTCCCCCTACCCAAATAATACAGCACGATGCGGATTCAAAAGCTGATACTCAGATTGACAATCATTGCTCTCCCAGCCTTGCCTACATTAAAAGTCCAACTCCGGAGATTCCCCTAATACCCTCGCCCAAATCCTCTGCTTCACATGAGTCCCACCAGCTGCATACGCCCTCCCAGGAAGACGTTATGACCCAGGACAGTTTTTTTGTCTCACTAAGTGCCTCCTCTACAGCCCTGGGAAATCTACCTTCACTAGTCTTCGGCTCTGATTCCTTAAACATCACCGCACCAAACACCGCAACCAAGCTCCAAGTCCAAGCTCAAGTCCACGGCAGCGTCTTGTCCATATCGCCAGAATACTCTGACAATTGCAATGTGGTTGACTTATCACCAAAGCCCCCATCACAACACAGTCTAGGTTTATGTCCAGGGGCTCCCCCAATCAGCCACAACGACCCCCTATCTTTAATTAAGAGCCCAAACTATGAAGGCCCGTTGTCATCTAATAAATTATCCAACCGATTCTTGGCTTCCTTAGAAACCCGAATCGAAGAATCACTCGCCCCCTCTCCGGGCTTCGGCCTACATTCAAATTCTTCTAGAATTCTACTAGAGGATCAGGAATCACCCGTGTTCGCCTCTTTGGACCGCTTAAACTCTATTTCGGTCCCACTGACCTCTCTTCACGCAAAGCAAGATGCAATTGCTAAAGCCACGCTATGGCAGTCGCAGAAAATGAAACTGCAGATCGATCTAATGCAAACTTTGGCTTCAGCACTGTCTGACTTGGGTTCCAGGATAAGCTCTCTTGAAGGCTTGGTGGGGCCAATGGATAATTTGACTTCCTGCTCTTGCTCTCCAATAATCAATAAACTTTTGTCTCTCCCCGAAATCTTGGGGGCAATCATGAAAAGCGTGAAGTGTCACATTAACGGAAATGAGTCATCTAAGTCCACGCAAGAGTCTCAAATTCCATTCACCTTTGATGACCCTTTATGCTCAACCACACCAGCCGGTCCACCATCAGGGAGAAAAAATTCTCCCCCCTTTGCCGACCCAGCCACTAAAAATTCGGCTTGTTTGCTACCGGCAACCAGCCCTGGCCACCCCATTGTGGGCTTGGAACTCATCGACACTAGCTGTCTAACAACAACGCAGTTAGTAACTACGCGACCGGACTGCACTGACATTGCTTATACTGATTCGACCCACAGTTCCCCTAATTTTCCAACGAAACCTCCATTGTCAAGAAAGGAGAGAAAGAAACTTAAAAAACAATCAAAAAAACAACGCTTAGCGAAAAGGAGAGTGGGGCTTGAAGGGTCAGTGGTACCCAGCACGCTAGCCACTAAATCAAGGGGTCCCCCTTACTTTCCCATCTTCAACCTGTTCTCAAAATCCAAAAAGAAAACTACCGAGACAAGCACGACCCCGGTGGGCTCAAAGGATTCCAGTGAACAGCCCGGGCTATCAACACAGGGAGCACCTGGGGCCATAAGAGCTATCGAACTATATTCTACAATGACAGCGAACGAATCACTGCCAAATAAAACCATAGGAACAATTATCCATGACCAAAGCCTTGGTAGTCAGAACAACACTGTACAGCCCGCAGCAGTAATGCCAGAAGCACAGAATAGTCCATTCAAATGCCAGGGAATGGCAAAAAAATGTTGAACACGGACCTTCAAAGTGCGATAGAGGGTAAAGCAATAGGCTGCTGTGCGTGCCATCCACTAGAGGATCCAACTAAAGTCAGTTGGGATTCCTCCATGCCTATGCAGAGGCATTTTCCGCCCGAACTGACACAAGTCCCGGGAATGACAACCCAACCGGGGGGGAACAATCATCCACCTGAACCTCGCCCTTAACACCTGAAGGCGCCAGCACTTCTAACTGAAATAGCTAGGAGTCAGAATCACCAGCACTCGGAAAATGGAGCAGAACTCGTCTTTTTTCCTCACTACGACCATAAGGGCCCATATGACATTCTTAACAGAAATAACCTTATCCGTTTATTCAACTGTGTTCCAGCACTTTCTGGGGTCACTTCCTCAGACCTTACATTGGTCAAGTTCTCCTCAATACCAGGGAAAGGGGGCTCAGAGGCCACCATTACAACATGGTCCCAGGAATCCATCAGAAATGCAATTCTCAGGGAAGCCAGTCCATTTGAAAATTGGGGCATCGAAATGTGGGTCCCTACTCAACAAAAATATCCCCATGTTCTTCTCCCGCAGGCCCCAGTGAAGCAACTTACTAGCGTACTGAAGGGGTCCCGGGGTGCAACCCACGCCTGGCTTTCAAAAGCGTCGAAAGCGGATAATCTTATAAACATTGCATGCAATAATAATCAACGCCTGATAAGTTGCAAACTCAATTGCCCTGTCTCCCACGCCAATGACAGCCGCCACGGGCACTTTGCCTCTGAGCCTCCAACTATCTCTGCCCAGCAGTGCCCTTCCTAACAAGGAAGCCAAACAGTCTGACTCTAAACTAACAATCACATCCTGGAATGTGGCCGGGCTTAAGTCAACTTTTGCCTCAAAAACAGCCGTGGAATTTCTGAACAAAAGCGATATCATTTGTTTCCAGGAGACCTGCTTTTATCCCCATCACCTCTGCTCGGCTATTACGAACTTTTTCAACCAGCAGTCCAGGCCAACTCACACGGAAGACCCTCTGGGGGCCTCTCTATTTTCATCAAGCACAGGTGTAAGATAACGGCCACACCATTCTTCGGAACATGACGTCAGGGCAGACTGCACTTATCACCGGCCTCTCATCCTCAAGCAGGGCCTTTTCTATGCTCCTAATTAACTGTTACCATAATACAACGAAAACCACAAAATCAATTGTAACAGATCTACTAATAAAACATCTGGAAGATCTTTCACTGGAATTTGCGTCCACGGAGGTACTGTTATCAGGGGACTTTAACATCAAAGACCTTGCTACCAATTCCCCATCAGCAACGAAAACCAAAGAGCAAGAAGCGATGACCACCTTTCTAATAATTCACAACCTCCGCTCTGCTCAGCAAATTACCCTGGAACAGCACCCGGGTGCCCATTTTTTGCCAACGTTCAGGAATATCTCAACTATGTTAATGTTAATGTTAGTTGGGATTTGTTAAGCGCTCGTACGCCCGGAGGCTTCATGGCGCTGTAGAAGGAGCCAAACAAGACAGTCGAAGGATAAGCAGTGCTATCAGTAGTAAGCTTGAGAAAACAACCAGGTCTTCAGAGATTGCCTAAAGCTGAGGATGTTATCATTCTGCTTTATATGGAGAGGAAGAGAATTCCAGAGTACAGCAGCTTGATGGTCGAAGCAGCTGCCTCCGAGGCGTTTCCTTTTGAATGGAGGAACAGTCAAAAGTGATTTGTAGGTGGATCGAAGGTGACGGGAGGGGCAATATTTTTTGAAAAGATCTCTGATGAAAGAAGGGCCAGAGTCGTTCAGAGAACGGAACAGAATACACCCAGCCTTAAAGGCCACACGTTGCTCAACTGGCAACCAGTGTAGTTGCTTAAGGCCAGGTCTGATGGATTGCCTCCTGGATATATTCAGCAGTAGCCTGGCAGCTTGGTTCTGAACAAGCTGGAGGCGTTTAAGCTCACCAATTTGGAGGCCGAGGTAAAGACTGTTAGAGAAATCCAGCCTGGACAGAACCAAGGAGAGGACAATCTGTGTAAGGGCTGCTGAAGAGAAAAAGCGAGCAATTTTTCTTATTTTCTTCAGTTGAAAAATGCTGGAAGATACCACCGCTCCAACCTTTCTTTTTAGCGAGAGATCCTCGCTGATAAAAATGCCTAGGCTTTTAACCACGGAAGATTTAGTGGGGGGGGCTCCCATGTTAGTGGGCCAGAAGTTAGGGTTCCAGCTTAGTGGGCTCTGTCCGGGCAGGACCAGCTCGGTCTTGCCCGGGTTGAGCTTCAGATGATTGCAGCTCATCCAACTCAATATGTGGGACATAGTTCTTTGGAATACGTCCACTGAGTCAATGTTGTTAAGAGGGAAGATGAGCTGCAAATCATCCGCATAATTGAAGATGGTTACATTAGCATGACGCAAGGAGTGCAAAAGAGGGCGTAAGTAAACATTAAAAAGAAGGGGAGATAACGAGGAACCTTGTGGTACCCCGCAGGTGGTAGGTATAATTGATTACATTACTCTATCATCGCTTCTGGGAAATAAACTGGCTAGGATAGAAATTCCCTATCGCTCGGAGAGCGACCACAAACCCCTAACAGTAACAATGCACTTGCAAATGCCAGTCGCCGTTGAAACAACAGAAGTGGGGTATTCAACGCGAGTTGAACTCCACACCCTGGCTAGAAGAATCAAATGGGATTCAACGGGTTCTGTCAAGGTGGGAACTTGGCTTAAGGGCGAAACTCCTAATTTCAGGAACAATGCTCCCACAGATTTACATCACCGGTGGGACAATGCCATTGTTCAACTACAAGATCTTCTAGCGGGCCCTGTGGCTCACCATAGATCACCTGGGCTACACTCTAAGCAAACCTATGATCCAGTATTTGCCTCCCAAAGAAAGACCCTTAGGAGGGCTGTGCGCCGGCAAATTGATCGAAACTGTACACACTGCCAATAATGTAGCCTCATTGCGAAAGGCCTTCAAGAAACTTTCATGGGAGGCCAAGAGACTAAAAGATCAGAATGAGTGGCTAAAAATATTTGCCTTGTTAAAGGGCAACAATCAGTCCCAGATTTGGAGTTACATGAACAAGCTCTGTTCCACGAACAAGATGAGAGGAAGCGCGGTTCGTGAAGAAGATTGGGCCCTGCACGTGACTCAGCTATATCGCTGTGATGCCGTGGACCCCGTGGTGATTGAATTAAGAGATCGTGCTGATTCCATCCAAATTGGAATTCATGAGCTGACCACTGTAGCTGAGGTCTCCAAATATCTGCGAGCCATGAAGAACGACGGTGCCTCAGGGCCCAACGGCCTTCCTGCTGGGGTATTCAAATGTGCCCTGGAATAGTGGGCGGAATGTTTGACTCCCCTATACAACAACGTGTTTAAGTCATGTCAGCTACCGGACTCATGGTTAGGATTGATTCTGTGCCCCATATTTAAGAAAGGAGACCCCCACGCTACTGGCCAATTATCGACTTATCGCCCTACTAGATCTTGAGGCAAAGGCATACGCCCGGTGTCTTCTAAGGTTACTTGAAAAATGGGTTGCAGAAAATAACATCATACCCTATTACCAAACAGGGTTTCGGGCATCGGCCTCCACAATAGACAATATTACAACTCTAGCCATTCTGAGTCAACAAGCAGCACAAACAAACCATCTCCCACTTTACTGCTGCTTTATAGACTACAGTACGTCCTTTAATAAAGTGTCTTGTAACATCCTATGGAGGAAGCTGAATAAGTGGGGGATTCCGCAGAGCCTTCTAGGAGCACTCTACTCCCTGCATAAGAACACGTGGGTGAGAATTAAAACTGACCCAAAGACAGTCTCTTCAAAAATCGCTATTGAAGACGGGCTAAAGCAAGGCTGTGTTCTTGCCCCTCTCTTGTTTAATCTCTACATAGCTGACCTTGGATCATTCCTGGAGAATAGTAATCTTCTTCCGCCAAAACTGGGCCTTGCAAAAAGAACTCTGCACATATTACAATATGCTGATGACATTGTAATAATGGACCAAGCAAAATCGGGTCACCAAAGAGCCCTAAGTATGCTCCATACATACAATACCGCCAACGTCCTCAAAATCAACCAGGAAAAGACCAAGGTATTGATATTTGGCAGATTTAAGAATAAGAAAAGTTTAAAGTGGAACATTGGGCCTGCCAGGATTAATACAACCCTAAAATATAATTACCTGGGGGTCTGGTTCAACGAGACGTCTAAACCAGCAGCTCATGTAGCCGCCTTGAAAAAGAGAGCAGGAGTAATTACATACTCCCTGACATGATTGAACCTGTCCCTGAGCAGCCCCTCTGCAGAATCCATTCTGAAGGTGACCAAAGCTACTCTACTTCCTGCCCTAACCTACGGGCATCAGGCCTTCCCCGGCGCATGCTCTGTTAGTCTTGACCTCGCTCAAATTTCCACCTTTAAAAAAATCTTCCATCTCCCAAGTTTCATCCAGTGGGCAAGACTACGTTTGGAGTTGGGCTTACAAAGACAATCAATCTATTGTGAGGCAGACATCCTGAAATATTTAATAAGGACTCTAAAAGCTGGAGATAATACCTTAAAATCCCTGCTAAAAGAAACTCTTTCTAGTCCTGGTAACCCCTGGAACACCCAGATTGTAAAAGCCATAACAGTGCTAGAGATTGACAACCTATCTCTTCTTTCAGACACCATTCCATACTCAGTCTGGAAAAAACTTATCAATAAGCAGGTCAAACTAATCTCCCATCGTATGGACCTTCAGGCTGTAAAAACATCTACCATTTTTCTTCCCTTGAACACCTCGTACCTTCCCGGGAAACCGCAATCTTATCTCCGGGACAATTTAAATGCAGCGGCACGGAAGAACATAATGCTTATGTGACTTCTAGGCCTGCATTCGACGGCCTTTAACAGATGGGCCCCAACAGGTGAAGGGGAGGGGGGCTTGCAGGCTGTGCAATTACCACTCTGAATCATGGCTGCATCTCTTGTGCTGCTGCCCCCCCCCCCTGGCTGCCCCTAGAAGGTCTCTCTTAAAACCTTTGTATTTAAAATGGGGCATCAGGACATGCTGGGATGCATCGGCCCTGTGCTTCACGTCCACAGACATTCAAGTACTTGCAAGGTCTGGAAAATTTGTGAGATCTGTGGACAATCTTTTTTTTACCCTCTTTGGCTCCTGTGTTCCCACCCCCTCCCCCTCAAAAACTCATTACAGACTTTTTCTGTCCCCCGGTTTAATATCCTTTGTCATAATGTATCTTTTATTTTAGGTCTAGCACAGTAATATGTTTACTTTGGCAACTATAAGACTGTTACCTTTACAAGTGTAATGATCATTAAGCCTGGAGAGTTGTTTTTGAGCTTTGTCTTTTTTAATATGATAAATGTGTTAATGTTGACTTTTATAGCAATGGTTTTAAGTAACTGTGCTAAAATAATAAAAAACTTCAAACTTCAAACTACAGAGAATGTGAATTAGTGATTTCTCCTGCTTGCACAAAATCAGTTTAAATATTTGTGCGTCAGTCAGGGTTTTTTTTAATTGTTTCCCAAATAATGCTTTTCAACATGTTTTCTTTTGCTTGTTTGGCTTTCACGCTATATATTAAAACGTTGGCTTTAAGTGACAAGTGCTGAGACACCAAGCAGAACTCCTGTCGGATTTGGGCATGTGCCTTGCAATTGGGAAGGGAAAATACTCTTCAGTAGCAGATGGATTGGGCCTTATCTAGCCACTTTGCCGTTCTTTCTCTAAAAGTGATTGTGCCATGCATTTCCATTATTGTTAAAGATGCTCTGCAGCCCATCACCTTTAGGAGTGGTCTTAAATCAGGATTCACCAATGTATTTAGTAATTTACGGAAGGCCCATTCCAGTGAATTTGTGCTGCCTGTTGCGCATGGATGTGGGATGAAATGCGGCCCCTATGGTCCAGCCATATTCCTAGGTATTTGTCTGCTTCCAAAACTTCTACAGAGCTCCCCTCAATGGACCTGGACCCATTCTTGCAATTTAGATGAAATTATCAGGACTTTTATTATTGTTTAATTTATCTTCTGGCTTTTGTTTTTACACTAAGCTGCTTGTGTGTCGAGGAGTCGCTGCAGCCCAATAGGCATCAAAGCAAGGAGCACGGTGTTGTCTGCATTTTGTGACAATTGTACTCTGTGCCTGCCATATTTTGTGGAAAAGCCCTCGCTGTCTCTAGGTGGGATGGCAGGTCAGCCAGGTACAGGTTAAACAGTAAAGGTGCCAATCTGCATCCTTGTTTGCAGCCCTTGTCTGTCTTGATTTTTGTCGTGGTAGCCCAGACATCCCTGACTTTTATTTTGACCAACGTACCTGAATAAAATGCAGAGATGGCTTTCAGTAAGTTAGTTGGTATTCCTAAGTCATTCAGTTTCAACCGTAACTTATGTTGTGAAACACTACAAAAAGCAGTATGAAAGTCTATAAACCTAGCGTAGAGGGGTTTGTCCTTAGTGGCCATCTTTGCTTCACTCAAGTGGTACAGGCAAATGAGATTTTGTTGCCCTCGGCCCAGGCTTACCAGTGGTGTAACATAGGCACCCGCAACCCCTGGGTGCAGGGGGGCCCAAGCTCCAGGGGGCCCCCTCAGCACAATACGCTGGCTGGAGAGCTCCTGATTGAGTCCCGAGGGGGTGCCTCCACATACCTAGGAGGGGGACCCCCTCAAGTTTCATTACGCCAGTGAGGCTTACCAATCCCTGTTTAAAATACTGGCAAAGCACCTCCCTTCTGTGTCCAGGAGCGCAATCAGCCAGTAGTTCCCAGGGTATGACAGGGCCCCCTTTTCGTGGAACAGTACCAATAACAAGCCCCTTCACGACTCGGAGATAGCTGAGTCCAATACATATTGCTGAAATAAGGGGGCCATAACAGAAGCCCATCTGGTTGGGCCCATTTGTATACTGCTGCCAGGATACCACACGGATCTGGGGCAACAGTTGGGCGCATTGCCTTGATTGCTGTCGTTACTTGAGCCAGGCTTATTATTGTCATATTGCAAATCATTGGGTAGATGCTCTTGGGAGCTAGCTGATAATCTGGCCAGGTGCCTTGCTTTCATTTTATCCTCTGCCGGTTCCCTGTATAGACTTGGTATGTCGCAATATTGCCACCTGTTTACTGGGATTTTGCAGTGAGACTTTTACTGATTCACCTCCAGAATTTCCTGACTTTAGATATATGCAATTCAGCCCAGTTTCTTGCTTCCTCCTCTTTTCTTTGAGGGCTTTTCTATATTTTTGCCTTATCATGGTAAACTGGAGTTGCAGTCATTTCTTCTCCCCCTTATTGTTTCAATGGGTCTTCAGGGCTCTATTTAGTTGTTGTTTTAAGGTGGTGGTCTGAATTTTACTACTTGTAAGCGAGGATTGGGCTGATTCCATGCTGTTAGAATTTCTTGCTTGGATACCGTCTGCCTCCTTTAAATATGTGGCAAATCCACCGAAATATTTAAATGGAGATGTTCATTGCATGCATTCAGAATTGTGGAATTTATCCAACATCATGACATACTCCTTTTTCAAGAAACCTGGCAGACAAAAAACTCCATAGTGGGCTACAAAGAAAAAATTATTCCAGCAAAAAAGGAGGCACAGCATGGAAGGGCCAAAGGGGGCTTTTCAACTTATATATCTACGGACCTCTCCTGGGAAGACATACGCATCGATCTCGGCTCCTTGTGGATGCAATGTACCAAAGTAGGTCTTTCACCTTCAATGGACCTACTTATATTGAATCTCTACATCCATCCAGCAAGAAAGGAGAAGGACCAAAGAATTAAGCAATTAATAGCGGCAATCAAAATACTGAAAAGCACCTACCCAAGTGCCAACATAATAATAACAGGGGATTAAAGATGAACTTAATCCAAGGCAAAGAGCACAACCTACCGAGCTTCATACAGCCAAGGCAGGGTAACCGAAGTAGGCAAGACCTTATGGGTAAGAAATGTTCTGCAAAATTAGACAACCTTTTCCTATACAAATTAAATGATAGAGGCCCCTTGGACAGTCCAGCCGCATTCACGAGGGTTAAATCTAAAACAGGATCAACAATCAGTTTTATGCTAGCCGACCCTGGTCTATTTCCATACATAACAGATTTTCAAATTCAGGGTCAAGTTGAAAGCAACCATTACCCTCAAACATTTACATTATCCATCACTTCATTTGGGTCAGAGCAGGCAAATCCTCTTACATTAACGACACAACTTTACAATCTAAAACGACTAATTTGGGATGAAAAGAACATCGACAAAATAATGGAGACATGCCGGTCGTTGTTAACACCCACAGACGCAAACCAAGCTGGAGATATTACGGGGCAATGGGAGTCTTTTACAAACAACATCAATAAAAAATTTCAATTTCCCACAGAGATCATAAAACACCCAGAACCGGAGGAGGGCCATGGTACACGCCAAACATAAGGGCAAAAAAACGCAACTGAACAAACAGCTAAAGTTAATTCAAACTAATGGTCCCCAACCCTCACAACAGACTCTCATAATTATAAAAAAGACAAAAAGGGAATTAAAACATGAAATAAAGGTGGCCAAACGAACATACAAGGAAAATTTTGAGGCCAATGTGCTCCACGCAAGTAAGCAGAGAAACTCGAAACAGTTTTGGGCAAAAATCAATTTCCTGCTAAATGGTAAACATCGCCAATTTACCTCCGACATAACAGAACAATCTTGGAGCATTCATATTGAAGAGACATACAATTTCACAAATGAGCAGACAACAGACAGCACTGGGGACAATACAAACGAGACTAAAAGGTGTTCCAGTCCGGAGAAAATATCAGCGGCTAGGAGTCAGAGTAAGGAAAAATGGTCATCAGCGGACGCATCAGTCACTGATTTAAAGACTTTATCCAATGCCAAACTACATACCAAAATCAGAGAAGTACAGAAAGACAGCAGCATTTTTATCAGGCACGCGCAAAGAGTAGAACCTGTACGCATAGCACAAAAGCAGATTCTGCATACAATAAAACACTTGAGATCGGACAGGGCACCCTGCCCCAACGGTCTACCGAATGCTCTGTTCAGGTATGACCCAGAGTTTTGGTCCTGCTATTTTACCGCTCTGTTCTCCAATAGCTTAGAGACTGGAAATATTCCTGACTCTTGGTGGGGCAGCATCTTTCAACCCATTTATAAGTCAGGAACACTCTCAGACCCCAGCAATTACATACTGATAGCTCTTATAGATGTAGAGGCAAAGATCTACGCAACAAATCTACTGGCAGACTTGGAGATATGGGTAAGCTGCAAAAGTCTAATCCCGAAAACACAGACTGGGTTCAGAGCCAGCATGGGGACTTTAACAAATATTTCAGCACTCACCTTCTTAGCAAAGAAAGCGATTGCCAATTCCAACATCCTCTACACATGTTTCGTAGATCTTAAAGCAGCCTTTGATAAAGTGCCAAGAGCCAAGCTATGGGCTAAAATGAAAGCTTGCGGAATCCCCTCCCAATTACTAGAAGCAATCATCAACCTATATTCACAAACCTGGGTTCAGATAAAAAAGGGGATGGCCGGAGTTTAACCAAGAAATTTCCAACAAGAAATGGGCTAAAGCATAGATGCGTTCCGGCGCCGTGTCTTTTCAACCTCTACACAGATGATTTAGAAAGCAACCTTAGTCTCATTCATGGAGACCCACCAAAATTGGGAAAGACACCAATAGCAAGTTTGCAATATGTGGACGACATTGTGTTACTCTCTCAAACTCCACTTGGTCTACAGCGCCTGATCTCTCAACTAGCAATTTACATTTCAAAAGAACAGATAATCAATCTAAAAAAATCTAATGTTTTATGTATTTCCAGCACTCATAAAAAATGCCCCAAATTCACCTGGAGGATAAACTCAAGTATTTTATTGCAGGTAGAAGTATATAAATATCTGGGGGTTCATCTAGATCGCCATTTAAGTTTCAAACAACACCTAGAATATGCCAACACAAAAACCTAACAATTATGCTTTGCTTTCAAAACTTTACAGAAAAGCCTAAGTGGAAGCTCAACAAGCCATCTCCTACAGGTAGTGGCTGCAAAATGTTTGCCAGCGATAACATATGGCTCGAAAATGCTGAATACTAAGGACTCCCAATTGCTAAATATAACCGAGTCCAGACTGTATAAAAACAGTTTTTAATCCCGCGACATATCTCTCAGGCGCAGATATGCCTGGAATATGGATTAACGAATCATACGCAGGCCAGACAAGGTGTCCTGGCCAAATATTACTGCCGTATGAGGGCTGTGGAAGACAACAAGCTTGCCCACCACTGCTGGGAGGTGGTAGAATTACAATCAAGGAACAATAATTTGATATGCCACATTTTAAAACAAGCACATCTAAAGCTAAATCTGGAGGAATCCTGGCAAACACCTATGTCATACCCTGTTTTAAAAAAAATCACAAACAAATCAATTGAAAAATTATCGTTTCAAACTTACAAAATCATATTTGTCGGTAAAAGTCATTCATGGTCGGTGATCCCTTCCTATAAGCATATGAAACCACGACCCTATCTGCAAGAATGCTTCAGAGACCACTACAAGCGGAAATTGACCTTACTGAGATTTGGTTCTTTTTCAAATAAAGATCTCACCCCAAAATGGCTTCAGACCTGGCCATCCCTGGACTGCCACCTTTGTGGCAACAAAGCAGAGTCACTACTACATCTATTATGCATCTGTCCGGCACTACATAAACTAAGGACATCATTTTTAAGGCCAATCCTAAGAGAAACTCAAATCCGGACTTGCAGAGCAGCCGTCATAAAATGCCTCAGCGGTTCTTCAGTTCAACTGTCTTGTAACACTGTCAAGTTTTTGTGTCTAGCAGCACAAGAACTAGAAAAGAAAGAAAGAGCACAAAACCTTGGAAAGAATGAAACACCAAAATAGGAACTTGGAAGTAGGGTATAAAGTAGCCGGCCTAAATCTTTTTCAGACCTGTTTCTGTACTCCCTTTCTTCCAAAGCCCCTTTCTATGATAAGCCCTAGGCACAAACATGATCTTACCAGTAAATGTTCCTGGATATGAAACTTTAGTGACTTAAGAAACTGGATAGAAAATTATGCTTAGCAGTTTTGAACTTTGCTCCCACACCATTTTCTGTTGGCATTAGCACTTTAATTACAGCAGAAAGCATGGACATGTTTACATTGCTGTTATAATAATCTGCTGCTCTTTGGTTCCATCCCACAGGAGGGTTACGACAACCAAAAAATGTTTAATGTCATTTTTATTCTGTATATGAATTATGGCGTTTTCATCATGGTGGTATGTTCCACTATTTTTATGATTTTAACAGATCAAATAAAAGTATTTTACATACGCATTCAGGATCGCCTCCAAGAGCGTACTTTTGTGTGTTTTTCACTAGTGCGTAAATGCATTCAGCACTTTCACTACTGATGGTTAAAGTACAAAATAGAATCCTCATTGTTGTATGATTCAGAATGTGGCATGTTTGAACTAACGTTTTTGAGTTGTAACATGTACATAGGTGTGGTATGAGGGAGTGCTGTTGGATGGGCAGCATGCTGCCGACTAAAAGGCTTTGACAATGTGTTGTTTGCTTGAGGGCATTGTGTTCAGGGAGCCTGTCTAGAGTGTTCTGTTTGAATAAACAAAATCCAAGCATAATTGGAAAGGTGCCGTATACTGAGTACTGCTGAGTGGAGCTAGCCAGTGTTGTTGCGTGCCGTGATGTCTATAAACTGTTGGCTTCAGAGCACTTTGGAGTATAAGTAAGTATAAGAAGGGAGCAATGAGTTATAGTATATTGCATGTGCAAGACCCTGGTAATGGAGAGCAGGTCTGTCATTATGCAAAGGTGGAAAATGGTGTTAGATACCCTCAGTCAAACATGTCCAAATGATGGAAATGCCTTATGGAAGGGGAAGATGTTCTGAGGATCCTGGATGGGGAAGGCAGGCATGTGATGGGGATACATGATACATACCTGACATTTCTCTGCTGGCTTGGGTGAGTCCCGGGCATTCCGTCCCATGTGTTCTGTTGGATGCTAATTTGCTGCCATTCAAAGTGTAGATATTATTAGCAGAATGCAGGCTAACTATATGGCATATATGCGCTGTATTTGATGCATGCATTGTGCATGCCTATTATCTTCTGTTTGAAATTTGTGAGATTATTTGAGTTTGTACCATAACTTTCATTCTGCTTCAAGAGAGCCCTTTAGGTTTCTCGTTGTTTCATAAGGACAACACAGCGCCAACTCAACACGAGGGGCTGAAACAAGGACCAATAATCCAGAGGGCCACAAACAGAGAGACTATGCAGTCTCTTTGAGGCATGGACACTGATGAGTGTTGATTCACCACAATGACAAAAGAACAGATGGAGCTGCAAAGTTGTTGACATGAGCAAGTGCAACTTTTTAAAGATGTGTAATGTGCCTAAGGCCGTACATTTACTTCGACATAACGACGGAAAAAAGCAATCAAAGTTGGAGACCTCAGCAACACCTGCAAACGTCATCCACCTCTTTCCTCCCCACTCTTCTCTTAGCCATACTTTTTCTTTACTCTCGTCATTTTATGACCTGTCTCTGTCTTCTCATTGCCAGTAACAATCTTTAGGGTTATATTCTGTCAGTAGGCCTGGTCTTCCATTAGGTCGAGTCCTTTGCTTGGCTCTTTAGACCCTACAATCTCTACTTTCACATTTATGTCAATAATAAGATTATTGTAAACCACTTCGGTTATATGGTATACCCTGCCACAATTGTGTGAAATGCACAAAATCATGAACTTGATGGGCTGCTGTTAACTTATGTCAAACGCTCACAAGATCGACATCATGGTTGGTGGCGGCAAGTAGACGCTTTAGGATCCATTCTTTATGCTGCCTGAAAAAACATGGAAAAACATGGACCTCAAATGTGACACAGAACTTCCTTTGGTTCTCCTAGTCATGCCAATTCCTACTATTTGTTTCTTTTGTTTTATAACTTTTATTTATGTCCACAGGTCGTGACATGCTTCAACATTAGTGAGTGTGCTAACAATTCGTAACATGTTAACAATATGCTACTTAACATTTCTAGCACAAAAGTGCACATCTCAGTCTTACATTTCACTTTAGAGTTCATAGGCCATGAAGAGAGATCTCCAATATCAAGAGACAAAGGGCAAAAGATACAGGAGCATATTATCAAGGACGACGTTAAAATTATCGCCGGTTTAGCGGCAGAAAACTGCCGCTAAACCAGCTATAATGGGCTTGATAATATGCCCTGGAGAATTCCAATAGAAGCCCATGTTGACACCAGAACATTAACTTCTATTGGAATTCTCAAGGGCATATTATCAAGCCTATTATCGCCGCTTTAGCGGCGGTTTTCTGCCGCTAAACCGCCAATAATTTTTAACACTGTTCTTGATAATATGCCCCACAGTCTATTATTCATACATCAGATTCATTGGAGCAAGGCTACAGTTAGCGCAACCCGGCATGTGGAGTCAAGTCCTGATGTTGAGGATATTCCCTCTGGGCCCGATTCACAGACCTAACTTAAGACAAAATCCTAAACTTACTACTTTTGGTATTCACAGAAGTTAGGATTTTGTCTTAAGTTTGTCTTAAGACAGACTTAAGACAGACTTAAGACAAAATCCTAACTTAAGTCTGTCTTAAGTCTGTCTTAAGACAAAATCCTAACTTCTGTGAATACCAAAAGTAGTAAGTTTAGGATTTTGTCTTAAGTTAGTTCTGTGAATCGGGCCCTCTGTGCCCAAGTGTTGGAAGGTCGGTGGTCTACATGACGAGCCCTCTCTTTTTCGCTTCATTGTTTTCGTAAAATTTTCAAAGGTTGCCCATGTTTTTTCGAATTTTTGTGGTGTGCCATGCAATAATACTGGCAAATTTTCATTAGTATAAATGGATTATACTTTCTTCCACCAGACATGCGGGGGGGGTGGGGGGTTAAGACTTATTTCTAGAATTGGGCCAGAGTTTAGCAGGCATCAGTGTTGTCAATGGGTATAAGAGTTCTCCGCCAGGGTCCCCAGAAAAATAAAAAGAGTTTCACTCCTATGGTTGCCCTCACCATCTGAATTACCTCCTCCCAGTAGGTTTGGCCCTTTGAGCAGGTCCACCACATGTGTAATATATCACCTCTTTCCCCACATCCCCTCCAGCAGAGATCATTTCTGCCGTTTACTACTTTTAAATGTGTGGGTTTAGTACCATTTTCCTTGTATTGTACACTAATGGAAGATTTTGCCACCTTGGTCCAGACCTTTCAGCAAGGTAATCTGAGATCTCTCAGCCTGATGTCTACTCCAAGCAGACATATACAGGGTGGAGTTGGCGATAGTTGTTCAGTTTGTGATTGGTTTATCATAGTATACGAGTGAGAATTTTGTTGTTATTTTATTGTGAAATAGGTTTTCTATCAAAGTCCTGTCTCTATTAACTGTCACCCTCTCTATTCTTCGCCCTATGTAGGAGTTGGTAAAATCTGTATTTGTCATGTGGTTGAAGGTGAACTGGACTATGAAGGCCTCCCTGTCGATAAATGCCCCTTATAAGTGATGGGGGTCATGAGTGATGGGTAAGAGGTCATGCCACAGGATCGAGATACTATTTCCCAATAGTCCAAAAGTATAGAATGGAGGGCAGTAGGGAGCTTTGTTTTGGTCTGTATTTACATGGCAGCCACAGCATATGAGCTAAGGGTATATTGGTGTAATGCTGTTTGACTGTAATGCTGAGTATTGTGTGGGGAGTTTGGTGGCAGTACAGTGCCAGTTGCAATTGTGCAACCAGTGTGTAGGTTGTAATGTTAGGTAGCCCCACAGTCCCATCCACTGGTTTTCTGAACATCGTAAGTCGGGACACTCTTAGGTGAGAGGTCTGTTTTGGATCTATTTTGGTTGAGCTGGTGTGCACCTCAGTAGCAGCACCCGGAAGACGTGTAGTAGTCTGGGTACAAAGTTCACCTTGATGCTGGTGGCAACCAAGATATCTCTAACTTCCTCCATCTATACAGGTCCTGCTAAGAGACATCCACAGAGGGAGTATATATGCGTCAAATATGTCTGTATTGCTTGTTTCAATCATTTGAAAATGCACACCAAGATTATTCTCCATCTAACCATTCAGGCAGGGGCATAGTGGGAGGTGTTTGGGGTGCGATACCCACCAAATAAATGTGTTTTTGGCTTCAGAGTTGGTTCTGGGGGACCTGAGTTGGGTCTCATATGCCGTTGTTGCTTTTTTGTGACCTGGTTTGACTAAAAGGTTTTAACTTGTTTTTTATCAGGATCATAGACAGAGGCCCACCTAGTGCAAATCAATATTGAATCTCTTCATCATGGGAACAGTGTATTCTGAACCTTGGTCATTCCTCCGCCCTTTATCATACTGTTTTTTAGTTGGGATATTTTCGATTAAACCCCCCGAATCTAACTGGCTAAGCTACTCCCCAGCATACAAGGTTGAATGTCTGATGAGACTTGCTCTGAGGCCTCACGATCTGGCTATGGAGTGCAGTAGGCGGCTTCTCTGCAATGGCGGAGGAGCGATGTCCCACTGGCTCAGCCAGCAGTCAAAAAATAAAACAAAACTGTTTTATTTTTTGACTGCTGGTTGAGCCAGTGTATCTGGGGATGGGTGGGGCCGGGCCAAGCCATAGGAGGGGGTGGAGCGATAGGCACTACTAACTGTGCATGTCTGTTTGGCTGGCCATCTTAGGCCATCTAAACAGACATGCCGAGTTAGGTTTCCCAAACTAGCTGAATTGTACAGCTGGGTTGGAGAAACAGCACAGACTCCCTGTCCTGAGAGGAGCGTCAAATGAGCCAGCTCAGGCCAATCCCGCACTGCTCTCATAACATGAGATCAGCTCTGGGATTGCACAGGGAGTCTGCTGCTGTCCCAGTGTCTGCTGGGACCAGGAAGGAGAGGCGATCTGAGGGGCAAGGCGGCAGAAGCATCATGAGGTAAGTTTTATTCTCTTTTTTTATTCTCCACCCACCCCACCACTGTTAATATGCGTCGGCCACTATGATGGACTGCTCTATAGTTATTCTTCCCGCAGTATCAGCTGCAGGCACATCAAAATGTGGCTCATTGTTTGATCTGGTGTATGAACGTGAAACCCAATGACACCAGTATGAAATTATTGGCTACCAATGACCTATTTTTTTCCAAAATATATTTATTGCCTACCAGTGACCTCTTGGTAGTTGATCCATCATCTACGGCAATGCACCTGGTTTTGGGGCTTCAGAATCATACCTTCTAGTCCCTGAAGAAACTGGGAGCTATATCATCAAGAAAGGGCGATACATTCTCGCCGCTTTTATCAGCAGGAAACTGCCGCTAAAGCTGCAATAATGGGCTTGATAATATGCCCTTGTGAATTCCCATAGAAGCCCAGGTTCTGGTGTTAAACTGGGCTTCTATGGGAATTCACAAGGGCATATTATAAAGCCCATTATCACGACTTTAGCGGCATAAAAAAAGAGAATAAAACTTACCTCATGATGCTTCTGCCGCCTTGCCCCTCAGATCGCCTCTCCTTCCTGGTCCCAGCAGACACTGGGACAGCAGCAGACTCCCTGTGCAATCCCAGTGCTGATCTCATGTTATGAGAGCAGTGCGGGATTGGCCTGAGCTGGCTGATTTGACGCTCCTCTCAGGACAGGGAGTCTGTGCTGTTTCTCCAACCCAGCTGTACAATTCAGCTAGTTTGGGAAACCTAACTCGGCATGTCTGGTTTTACTTTTACAGTTTTATATAGCATAAACTGTCCCCACTCTGTCCAACTCTGGCACATAGTAAATCGTAGACTAGGACTCCCTCCAATCGATGGGCCCAATTCACAGAATGAACTTAATACTCAATCCTAAACTTCCTACTATTTTGGTATTCACAGAATGCACTTACTACTTTTGGTATTCACAGAAGTTAGGATTTTGACTTAAGTTTGTCTTAAGACAAACTTAAGACAGACTTAAGACAGACTTAAAACAGACTTAAGTTAGGATTTTGTCTCAAGTCTGTCTTAAGTCTGTCTTAAGTCTGTCTTAAGTTTGCCAAAAGTAGTAAGTTCATTCTGTGAAGGCCAAAAGTAGTAATTGCATTCTGTGAATACCAAAATAGTAGTAAGTTTAGGATTGAGTCTCAAGTTCATTCTGTGAATCGGGCCCTAACTTTCCAGAGGGGTCCTCCCCAACAGAATCCTCTCCATTGGAGGTCAGACTGCTTGACGGCTACCTGCCAGACATGGTCATCTCCCTCACTTATAAAAAACTCAGCAACAACACTCCAGATCCTCTAGTGCCCCTTCGGGAGTGATGGGAGAGATTTGGGCTAGAACTAGAAGTTGAGGAGTGGCAGGAAGCAGTTGCCTCCCTACAGGAGGTCACAATTTCATCCAGACTTCGCCTTCTTCAACTCAAAATTCTTCACGGAACCTATATCTCTGGACCCCGACTGGTACACATGGGTAGGGCAAATGATGGGCTATGCAGGAGGCAATGTGGCCTAGAGGCCTCCTTTCTACGCATTATATGGAAGTGCGGGCGGATTCAGGAATATTGGAGGAAGGTGCATGAGTGCATGAGTACAGTTTTGGCAGTTGTGATCAGGCCTGAAGCCAAGAGGTGTCTCTTGAATGTGTGGGAACCCACTGACATCAACATTAAGGGCAAGCTATGGGAAATTTTGGGGCAAATGGTGGCCAAAAGAAATATTGCTTGTTTATGGGGAGCGACAGCACCGCCTACAATAGCAGCCTGGAAGGCAGGTATGGATTGGTGTATGGTGAGAGAAAAAACTGTCTATGTAGCTAGTGGTTGCCCCCAAAAGTGGATGGCTGTTTGGGGCAGACGGAATGTATATCGTGGAAATGTATGTGACTCCCCTGTTCTCCCCACCCTTGATGATCCAACATCACTGTAATCATAATAATAATCATGTCTGGCTATGTATAGAGTGCTGATGTGCGACAGTCAACTCCCCAGAACTGTGCTACTGGGGCTAATGTGTCTATGTATAAATGTGACCACTACGTTTCAATAATAAAAACAGATAAAAAAAAGAATAGTAAAAAACATGAAAATGCGTCTATTAAGCTTCTTCAAAAGCAATTTATGTTGCCTCTTCATAGGAGTGTTGCAAGCGTCTAGAAGTCATTGTGCCTATTTTGCGCTATATACAAATTCTACCGAAAATATCTTGTGTGAAGCAGAAGCAAATGGGCAGGTTTCTGTGTAAAATGTGGAGTTGAAGAGCAAAAGAAAAAGGACTATTCCCTCCTGTGTTTATTGGAGACCCAGTCAATGAAGTGAAGTTTCTAGAGAACAGAAAAACAATTTGTAAAGTAGAATTTTACCCTTGGAACATTGTTTGGATCCTTTACAAGAAAGGAAACCTCAGCAGTCATATGGCTACGTTTCACTTTAGTGAGATAACAAAGGAGTCCTAACAAGCAAGAAAATAGGTCTGAAGTGGTTTATCTGCAGGACTGTGTAAGGAACCTCATGAGCAAAGATACATTTATGGAACAAATTATGTGTCCTTGGTTTCAGAACAGCCACTCTTTTGTTTTACAGAAATTGCTATATAACTATTAAATTCAAACTTCCTCCCTCTCTAGCTCTGCAATATCAGGCATTCAAATACCCGCAGGACTGTTATGGTCTTTAGTCCAGCTGTCACACATCACACTCCACCATTCAGAATTCACAACCAAAAATGTATGCTTGTAAAGTATGCACCAAAGAATACCCAGCATTTATTACTATATAATTGAATGTTACAACATAATACACTCATGCAGTAGTAAACCCTATGCAAAAAAGTGGAGTGGGAGGGGTCAACCCCGATTTGCCTTGACAGTTTAAGAATGCCCACCCACTTGTGAATTAGTGAGCTTTCACTAATGGGCACCTCACTAGGAGCATGCCACTGCCCTTTAAACTTGCGTGCCCGTTGCGGGAAGAAAAACGACAAAGTCGACATGGCACCCTTCCTGGGTGCCATGCCAGCACTCCCACAGGAGAGTGGCATAATAGCGGGTGTAGTTACCCCAGTTAAGGTGCCCAATAGCCCTACCTATTACTCCCCTAAAATGCCCCCTAAATATAGTATTTAGGAGGTTCTCCAAGACCTATAATCTAGATCTGCGACAACTTAAGAAGAGAGAAGATATCCTGCAGAGACGACTGATGACGACGACTGCCTTGGCCCCAGCCCTCCCGGCCAGTGTCCAGCTTCAACGAACCTGCAACCTGTCTTGCAGCCAGTGACCTCTGAAAACCCTGTGAGGGCTTCTACCTTCGAGCAAGACTCCAATCTCCCGTGGACAGCAGATCTGTGCAGACGAAAACGACTCCAAGGGCTTCAAATCCAGCTGGAACCGCGACTCCTGCCCACTCAGCAACCCACAACCCGAGTATGTGTGTCTCAAATGTCCAGTGAAGTCTCCCCAGCAATCCTGACATCAAATCATGCAGTGGATGACCGCTCCTGGCCTCCACAATGGCACCAGCAGTGTGAATCCATAGGCTTCCCTGACGGCGAAGTGCTCCGCAAAGAAGGTCTGACGATGAAAGGCCCCCCTGCACCCGAAGCCCCTGGGCATTTGTGAGCTGAACCGACAACCGTGGGTGCCCCTTCGACTCCCTACATCCCTACTTACCTCTCCTGTTGTTTGTGTCCCTTCTACAACCTCTGGTGAAACGCATGCAGACCATTTGTCGACAAGAGAATCCCCATTAAAGACCATTGGGCTCCCATGCAAAAATTGCACCCTGCACCCAGCTGCCCTTGTGCCGCTGGTGGTCTATGCTTGGTGCTGATTTGTGCCCCCCTCCCCTTTTCTTAACCTCACTCCCAAAGCTTGGCTCCTGCAACCAATCTTCTTACCTGCAAGCAGTGTGGCTTCAAGCACCCCCGGTTTCCATTGAAATGCATTGGGCCAGACTCCGATTTTGACATCTGCACCCGGCAGCCCCAGTGCCGCTGATGGTGCGGTTTTGGTGTGTTTTTGAGCCATGTGTCCGTTATTGGTCAATGCTGTGCAAAAAATGTGTAACACTCTTCTATGTTAGGCCTTAGGCTGCTCTCACAAACTACCGCTAATAGAACACTTTGGGTTTTACATTGACCCCTGTACACTTTTGGGGAACCCCTGAACTCTGTGCAGGGTATAACCACCTAGTAACATTACTATATACAGAGCAGAGTGGAACGTCCTAAAATGTTTAAAAATATCACATTGCCAGTAGTATGCTTGGAAACCTGCGACTGACACTACTTTCCAAACCTACTACTGCCAATGTTTGTGAATTCCAGAAAGTAGTAAATCTGCACCTGTTCACACGAGTACATCAGGGGGTTGCAGGTTTACTATTATCTTTATAAATTAGACACTGTGGGGCATATTACCAACGTGAAGCGATATTTATCGCTAACGATGCTTAGCAACGAATTTTTTAACGCTAAGCATCGTCAGAAATTATCGCAGATTAACCTTGCTATTATCAAGGTTTATCGCAAATGCGATAAAAAACAGCCGCAATGCATGAATATCGCTGAAAAGTCCGCGATATTCATGCATTACCGAGCTAATGCTCTTAGCCATGTTATCCACCTCCCATTGGATAACATGGCTAAGAACTGCTCAGGGCAGGTGTTAGTTTTTGGAGATATTCGCGCTTAGCGCGAATATCTCCAAACGTTGGTAATAGGAGATAGCGATGTTAGCGACTGTTTCCAGTCGCTAACATCTTGGCATGCCCACTTTGCATGTCATTAATGATAAATATCACTGACATGCAAAGTGGGGCCCAAGATGGTCGCTATCTCCTACTAGCTGTCGCTAACTGGTGTTAACGACAGCTAGGTAATAGGGAGATCATTTTATCTCCGCTTTCTTGGCTTTTAAAGCCAAAAAAGCGGAGATAAACCCCCTTGATAATATGCCCCTGTGTTTTTAAGTTCCTTTTCTAAAAAAAATAACAACTAAAACCTATTCTTATCTCTGATGACAAATGTACACTTTAAAATTAAAAAGGCAACTTTGAATCAGATTAGCAGAAAAAAAACATAGACAAACAATGCAGAGTGAATAAGGGCCCCAGGCCCAAGGCCCAACTACCATGCCAAGAATGCATTTGTTATATGACTCGACAATGCCATTCGCGGCAACCCAAGGGTTATTCGCAAATAACGAAATCTTGTTTTGAGATTGTAAATACTTTTGTTTGATCCACTCTCCCAGTGCACTTTGGTTGTTATGGTTACTGCAATTTAGTCGTATTTTGTGCATCTATATGCAAATAACAACTCCTTCCACCCTTACTTTGTCTTCCTCGTCCCCTTCTGTGCTAGGTGATTGATACACAAATTACACAGTTCCCTTGTATGATATACCAGTTGAGTCATTGTCTTATTGATATATTTGTTTTGGGGGAGGGCACAACTGCATTTTTGGAATGGTAGTGAGGCCTGGGGCCCTTTTTCGGCTCTGCAATGTATGTCTGTGGTTTTTTTCTGCTAATCTGATGCAAAGTTGCCTTTCATATGTTAAAGTATGCATTCGTGGTTAGAGACAAGAAAAGGATTTGCTTTGGGGGGGGGCGTGGCACAACTGGTTGGAAATGTTATGACTTTTTCTGACTTGTTCGGGCCACAACGGCCTGGGAAATCACAATCGTAGAAGTCCCAGGCAATCCAAGTACACAGAGCTTTCAGGCGTGTCCCCTCGCTCGCTAGTACAAGAGCTTGCAGAGCTCGCGCTTCCTCCATCTCACGCGCACCTTTCTGACAGAAGTTCGTCTCCAGAAGAGCTGCCTCGCGACCTCCAGCAGTCATGGCCACCAGCGTGAAGATGAACACCGGGGCTCTCATGCCAGCTCTGGGGCTGGGCACGTGGCAGGTAAAGTGTTCTTGGGCATGGATCAGGCAGATCACACGGTGTGGCAAAAGGGGCTTCCAGCTCATGTGTAAACTCTACACAACTTGACTCCTCTTCTACATACCTGGCAAAATCTGACTGCCCCGGAGTGAGCTTCAGTTAATGAGTCCCGAAGGTGCAAATGCTGTGGTGACCCCATACATATGTTTTTAACGTGTAAAAACCTCCCCGGATAGAAAAGTAAGATCTGGTATTTATCTTTAATATTTAAGTCACTTATTAATGACTTATTTATATAAATGGCTCAGAGGCTGACCTTCTACAGCACGATACAAAAGGGGGAGGATGGACGGAGCGTTTGAACAAATCAAACACTCACCCCCAGTCAACTGATCTGGGTTTAATCCATCACCATTCTTTAGTTGAACTGAGTGAACTAAAGAATGGTGATGGATTAAACCCAGATCAGTTGACTGGGGGTGAGTGTTTGATTTGTTCAAACGCTCCGTCCATCATCCCCTTTTGTATCGCTTTGTTCGCCCTAAGTGTGGCAGGGTATGCTCAGACGTGAGTCCCTTGTTCACTTGGCCACTGGATTCAAGATAGCCTGGCTGATGAGGATTATGAATCCGAAACCGGTCCCAGGATGCTTGTTTCCGGTCCAGGGAAGACATGGCTTGGCAGTTCGGGCTGGACTGTTCCCATAAGGCACAGGGTCAGACTGATTTGCATATAGCCATGTCTGAACTGGGGTGGCTGAGTGAACTAAAGAATGGTGATGGATTAAACCTAGATCAGTTGACTGGGGGTGAGTGTTTGATTTGTTCAAACGCTCCGTCCATCATCCCCTTTTGTATCGCTTTGTTCGCCCTAAGTGTGGCACGGTATGCTCAGACGTGAGTCCCTTGTTCACTTGGCCACTGGATTCAAGATAGCCTGGCTGATGAGGATTATGAATCCGAAACCGGTCCCAGGATGCTTGTTTCCGGTCCAGGGAAGACATGGCTTGGCAGTTCGGGCTGGACTGTTCCCATAAGGCACAGGGTCAGACTGATTTGCATATAGCCATGTCTGAACTGGGGTGGCTGAGTGAACTAAAGAATGGTGATGGATTAAACCCAGATCAGTTGACTGCGGGTGAGTGTTTCATTTGTTCAAACGCTCCGTCCATCATCCCCTTTTGTATCGCTTCTACAGCACAGCATGCGGGTGAACTGCTATGTGTTACCCTAGCCTAGCTAGTGTGGCTGATGTCTAGCATCTGTTTTCAGTGACAGTTTACTTACAAAACCACAACAGTGACACAGCAGCACTGCTTTTGTTGTCGGGATGAACAGCAGAGAAGTGCTGCACACAGCTTGCACGAAGGGCCTCTTTTGCACATACACTTTGCTTGGCCTGCTCTTCTGCACAGCGCTTTCATGCCAGGATCGCAAAATAATGATGTAATAGTAATCAAGGCCTAAATGGTAAAAGTTTGGAAACACAGAGTACAATCTTTTGTTTGGCATATTCCCCAGGCTTGTAACATGTTTTAAGCTTTTTTCTTTTTATTAAACGAACATACAGCCGACTACAGTAGATGATGACTGGATATATATTCCACATAAAAAACAACAACGTAATATTAAAGATGTACAAGTTAGAAAATAATGCAAAACTATCGAGTTTTTTGGACAAAGTGTTAATAAATCTACTTATAAAATTGCTCAATGGTACTTCAGTGACCTGCAGTTCGTGAGCCTGAATCCTTGTGAGGCCCAATTGTCCTTACATCTTTCTGAGACTGGTAAACTTAAAATCACGATACTGGATAATGCTATCATCCTATATTTACAGCGCTTAGAAACACTCGAAGTGACGCACGGAGAGCTGTATTGGCATGTTCTTTGATAATTCAATTCTGGTCAAATTGGAACCTTTAATGAAGATGTTGAATGAAAATACAGGAATGACGCTAGCCCTAAAACGAGGGTCACTAGAGAGAGGAGAGTGAAGAGTGTTTCAGTAAGGCCTCTCCTCCATGGTACATAAACCAGAGGGCACAGATCAGTAAGTAAGTAAAGTGTGGTGTAGCTCTGTGGCTTGCTGGGCAGGTAGCAGGCGGCAGCTGGGCCGGTTGGACCGCTCAGCTGATCATTTTTATAGTGATGCGCAAGCTAAAGTCTTTTTGAAATAATACAGCCTGGCTGTTACCTATGTGTGCCTCACTCATCCTTACTATCCTGAGAACTTATGTTCTCCTCATCTTTATTGCTTGATTTTGTTGACGAGAAAGTGTCACTCATATTTGTTGACGGTCACTCATAATTACATTGAGAATATGAAAATAAGCGTTCGATAGGGTCTCCTGGAAATACATGTGGGCAGCCATGACCAAATGTGGGATTGGCGAAATATTTATAACCGCAATTAAGCGGTTGTATGTTAAACCGAACGCCCGTGTTCTGATCAATGGGGCTCTTTCGGAAAGCTTTGCCATTACCAGGGGTACTAGACTAGGGTATCCCTGCTCCCCCCTCCTGTTCGCCATCTATTGTATTTGTATTTGTAATTGTATTTGTATTTGTAAAGCGCGAATTGTTGCCCTGAGGCATCCAAGCGCTAATGATAACCAGAACCATCCGGAAGCACAGAGGGGAACGGGGTTAAATGGATGAGTTAAAGAGGAAGGTTTTAAGTTGTTTGTGGAATGAGGTAAGGTTGGAATTGGCTCTTAGGTGAAGTG
The DNA here is from genome assembly GCF_964261635.1 of Lissotriton helveticus. NCBI lineage: Eukaryota > Metazoa > Chordata > Amphibia > Caudata > Salamandridae > Lissotriton > Lissotriton helveticus. Next base: position 291,564,786 of record NC_136057.1, read on the forward strand.
GCAGAGCGTTCCAAGTCCTGGAGGCATTATGGGCGAAGGTCCTACCGCCAGACCTAGATCTTTTTATTCTAGGGGTCACGGCTAGAAAGGTCTGGCTGGAACGGAGACTTCTGTTGGGGGTGTAGTGAGTGACTAGGTTACGAGTAATGATTGGTCCAGTGTCCCAGAATGCTTGATGGGCAATGCACATTGCCTTAAAAAGAATTCTTTGGCGAACTGGTAGCCAATGAAGGCTGACCAGTCCGGCCCTTACTGGGTGTCTACGGGGGATTTCCAGCAGTAAGCGGGCTGCGCAGTTCTGTACTGTCTGCAGCCTGCGCAGGATGTAATCTATATCGATGCATTTTTACAAAGATTGGAAACAAATGCCTTAATCCCCCCAATTAAAATTCGAGATTTGGAAACTAAATGTATGGCTTATGCAGACGATATAGCCATTGTTACAGGGGATCCTAATAATGCTATAAGACAGATTGAAAAAGAGGCTTATGATTTTGGGTGTGTATCGGGATATAAATTGAATTCTAGTAAAACCCAGATAGTTTTGAATGATAAAATAGTGATGAACGATCCTATGATATGTGCTAGGGCGATATATTTAGGGGTTAGCATTAGTGCAAAGATAGAAAATATAGTAGAAGACAACATCAATCCCCTTATGCACCGCACCAAACATGAACTACTTCGGATACATAATTTGCATTTATCCATTGGGGGTAGATCTAATGTAGTGAAAATGTTATTTTTTCCAAAGTTTCTATATTTTTTCCGAGCTATTTGCTTAGACTTCCCTCCATTGATCTTTCAAAACATAGATACTATGTTTTTACGTTTTGTTTGGGCATACAACAGACCTCGCCGGGCACTTAGATGGATTACCTTACCCAGAGATAGAGGGGGATGGTCACTACCCAATTTTAAACTGTATCATTGGGCTACAGTTTTAAAATACAGCTCTAATTTTTTAATGGTTAACTTGGTGGGGTGTAGGGTATCTACTCCACAAGAACTTATTTTGGGTGACGGAAGTGCTGGCTGTCTGTGGCGCCACATCAACGATGATTACTTTAAAAAAGTGAAATTCAAGACTAATTCTAGCGTTTTTAAAGTTTGGGGTAATGTTAAAAAATTTGTTGGTTTAGGTCGCTACTCCTGTTATACCCCCATGTCACAGAATACGGACCTTCCGAATATATTCCATGATGTATGTACAAAGCGGTGGGTGGATGCAGGAGTCACACATCTTGGGTGTTTTTTTTCTATTAATGGACTTAAAACATTTGACGCATTGAAAGTAGAGTTTGGTTTGTCGAATAGGGACTTTTTTAAATTTCTCCAGGTGCGGGACTTTCTATTAAAAAAAGCAGGCGGTCGTATCAAATTCCAACCTAGTCAAATTATCGATAAACTCGGATTAGCTAAAACTCCGAGAATCGGGGAGATATATGAAGATTTAAATATATTATTACCCGACGATATTGATAAGCACGGGATGGTATGGCATACTAGGTTGGGGATTTCACCTCAGATGTCCCGCGATGATTATGATATGTCACTGACTTGTTTAATGTCTATGAAACTCCAGGCACAAGCTTTTTAAAACATTCTTTTCACTTTACTACACACCTGGAAAAATAGCTAAATGGGGGACCGGGAAAGGGACAACCTGTCCACGATGTGCATCACCCGCAGCGGATATAACTCATATGTTCGCCTCGTGCCCTGTTCTGGTTAAAGTACTAGCGGAAGTCTCTGATTTTCTATCTCACATTGCCCAATGTAGGGTTGATATTACTAACAAAGAGGTGTTGTTGGGTTTAACCAGTACCACCCGACCACCCGACCACCCGAAATACAAGGACTGATCTTTGTAGCCATGGCTGTATTTAGGCTGTGTGTCGCATCAGCCTGGATAGATCCGCTACCTCCCTCATTTCTTGAATGGAGAACTCGGCTGCTTGCGACCTGTAGCTTGGAGGTCGCAATCTATAGAAACAAAGGGAGAGTTAAGCGGAATAGGGGCTTGCAGATTTGGGCGCCATTACTATTATGGATTCAGGATGTATGATTTTGGAAGTAATATATTGGGGAAACCTGCCGCAAACCTATTATCATGGTATTCTTGCGATGTGTTCTTTTTCTTCTGTATAAATTGTTTATGTTTATTACTGTTTTGCTGTAATAAAATTAAAGAATGCTGGGTTCCTGTTCTCCGGGGATGGGGAGGGGGAATGTGTAAACTTGAAACTCAAATAAAGAAATAAAAAAAATAAAAAAGAGAATATGAAAATGTCACACATAAGCAATCTGAAATCTTGCCAGCTATGGGTAACTCTAATCTAATAGATGGGTGTTTGAAGTTAGATACTACCCCGATTGAAGTAGTATTAGATTTCAAAGCGCTTTGCACCGAAATCTCTCTGAGGGTGATTAAGAACACCTCCCAAAAGCAATCCCCACTGGTGCGTTGGTTTAAGAATGAATGCACCAAAACACATAAGGAGCTAAAAAAAAAGGGCACTGCATACCATTCCTAGTGACAGAGAGCAAATAAAAACTATGAGGGGTAATTATAAAAAGGTGATTGAACTTAGAAAAGAGAATTGAGGAAGAAGGACTGGGAGGATCTGGAAAGTGCAGGTTCCCTCAAAGACTCCAAAAAGTTCTGGGAAATTATAAATCAGCCAATGTTTACTGAAGATGTGAAACCGATGGATTCACTGATCCTTGGTGAAGCCTGCGGAGCTTATTTTTACCACTATTTTTTTTTTTCACAACAAAATTTTATTGATTGAGCTGAGCAGAGTGAAAGAAGTGGTTCCCCACAGTCAGGAGAGCTCCACCAGGCATAGTAGTACAGTGTACATTGTCATAGCTAAACCAATTTAGAGTAAAATAAACCAATTAGCCCCCTCCCCCACCCCTACCCCACCAACTCCCAATGCCCAACTGCCCCACTACCCACCCCTTATCCCTCCCTAACCCCATGCACGTGCAATAGAAGCTCGGTTGTACTTGTTCGTAGTGTGACAGGCATGGCACAGTTACAGGTCCGTATGGGAACCCCACCTATATTTCTTCCTCATGTACCACAGGGGGATCCAAAGGCAACTCTCTATAGTCTGCCCACCTCTTCCAGATCTTGAAGTGTTTACGGGGGCAGCCTCTTGCCTCAAACACAGGTCGCTCCAGCCCCATATAATAATCCAGGCCGGCTCTCCATGCACACAGGGGGGGGGCTCGATCTCCCTTCCACGCTCGGGCCAGGTCCCGTTTGGCATCTACCAACCCCAAGAGCAATAGGTGGCGTTTGTATAAGTTCCCACCAACCCCCTCAAGGATGTGGAGTAACCCTAATCGGTGAGTGCGTGGAAGGTCCCATCCCAGGACTTCAGACAGGCAATTCCATACACCCCTCCAAAATCCAATCAGTCTAGGACATGACCACACCGTATGCAGCAGTGTACCCACAGCAGCGCCGCACCGCAGACATTCCAGCGAACCAATTAGTCCAGCCTTCCAGAGCCGCTCCCGAGTATAATAAGACCTATGTAGGTACTGGATCAGTCTAAGCCTCATTGCTATCGCGGTCCCCCGCGGGGACTCTAGGGCCTCTCTCCAGTCATCTTCATCCAGGGGACCGATGTCAGCCTCCCAAGCCGCCTTCAGAGGGAGTAGGGTAGAGGAGCAATGAGTAACCATCGTCTGGTAGATACGAGAGACCTTCTTATCTCCAAGGTCTCCCATGAATACCTTCGCTTCAACAGGGCTAAACTCAGGGAGTGAGTCCAGATCAGCAATACTGGGAGTAAGTGCATGACGAAATTGTAAATAGCGAAAGAATTGGGTTTGAGGCATATGGAACTCAGCACTGAGTTCCTGGAACAATTTGAGAGTAACCCCGGACATGACATGTCCCAGCGTCGAAATTCCTATCGCTTCCCAGCCGCCGAATCCCGGCAGTGTGGACAGTTCGGGGAGTCGTCCGTTATGCCACAGCGGCGTTTCCGCAGTCAGTCTACCCCACCAACCCATGCGACGTAACGCCTGCCGCCACACGGCAAAGACAGTTTTCATGACGCACGGCAATGTCCGCCGCAACCGGGCTGAATAAAGAATCGTGTGCAGTGTACTATCTCCCATCAATGAGCGTTCCAGGGCGTATGCCGGGTCTCCCCTATCACCATACCACCACTCATTGAGTATTAGCAGCTGGGAGGCTTGATAATAAGACAGCAAATCTGGGGTGGCTAAGCCGCCGCAATACGTGGAGAGGAAGCATGTCCGTAGTGCCACTCTGGCCGCGCCCCCAGCCCATAGGAAGCGACCTAATGCAGAGTTTACCTGCCGAAACCACTGGGGAGGGATGGGATGAGGATAGTTCTGCAACTGGTACAACAGACGCGGAAGAGCCACCATCTTGAATATTGCGGATCTGCCGAAGATAGTTAGAGGCATCCGGGACCATATTTTAATATCCGCCTGAACCTTTTCCCACACGGGCACAACGTTGCGTTCCCACGTGGTGTGGATGGATTCCGAAAGGAAAACCCCCAAATATTTCAAGCCTCCGGTTGCCAACTGTAAGCCCGTCGCCCAGGGATCTGTCTCCTCTGCGCCCCCCAGTACCCAAATGGTGGATTTGCCTAAATTCAAATAGAGGCCCGAGACCTCACCAAAAATGCGCATGATTTCTAAGACTCGGGGTCCCGAGCGACTTAAGTCTGTGAGGAAGAAGAGGACGTCGTCCGCATATAAAGCGATTCTATCGACAAGAGTTTCAGTCCAAACAAAGCCCCGGATCTGTGCGTCAATGCGCACCCAAGCGGCCAGAGGCTCCATGGCTAGGGCGAATAAGTATGGGGACAAGGGGCACCCCTGACGGGTCCCCCGTCCAATAGGGAACGTCGCCGAGATGGCCCCAGCAACCCGCACGGATGCCGTAATATCGGTGTACAGCAGTGAAACATAGGACAGGAACACCGGGCCCAGGTTAAGTCGAGACAGGAGCGCAAAAAGGTACGCCCAGCTGACCGAATCGAAAGCCTTATGGATATCCGCCAGTAGCAAAGCCGCTCGTTCCCCCGTGGCCCCCATGGCATCCACCGCTGCCTGCGCACGCCGGATGTTGTGCCGTGTCGCCCGATGAGGCATAAAGCCTGCCTGGTCAGGATGGACCAGGTCCGTCATATATGGGAGTAAGCGGTTTGCTAGTGCCTTTGCCAGTATTTTAGCCTCTATATTGAGCAGCGAGATAGGGCGATACGAGTCATGTCTGTCAGGGGGTCTATCCGGTTTTTGGAAAACCACAATTTCAGCGTGGCGCCAGTCAGGAGGCAACCTACCCCGCTCGCGTGCCACCTCCAGTGCGCACCAATAGTGGGGTCCCAGGAGGAGTTGGAATTTCTTAAAAAATTCACAGGGGTAGCCACTTGGTCCAGGTGCCTTCCCTACATTGAGTTGGCCCAGCGCCTCCCCCAGTTCGTCAGCCATAAGGGGAGCATCAAGTGCCTTCCTGGCCTCACCGGATACAGCCCGAGGCGGTAAGTCGTCTATGAATTTAGCTACGTCATCCACAGGGAGGCAGTCTCGCGGGACATATTGTGCCCTGAAATAATCGGCAAAGCTCGCCGCAAGTTCAGCCGGGTCTGTAATCGCTACGCCGTCCTCAGCAGTGAGGCCCGGCAGTGTGATCGGTTGAAGGCTATGCTGACAGAGCCTATGGAGCATGGTACAGGACTTATCTCCCCATTGGTATATTCTGCTCTGCGTGTCCAACTACGCCTGCTTAGCCTCATCCAGCAATATAGAAGCATAGGACTGTTGTGCTTGGAGAAGCAACCGTATCGCTACCTCATCTCCCCCTCCCCGGCTCCGCTGCTCCAGGTCCTCCACTAGTTTGGCAGCCGCAGTGGTCGACTCCCGCTGTCTGCGGCGGGCCGCAGCACACCATGCGATGTCTACCCCCCTTATAGTGGGTTTCATAGCCTCCCACACCACCGCTGCGTCCATGCCGTCTATTAGATTTTCCCGCCAGTAATGGGCGATGGCCTCCCGCAGGTGTTGGACATAGCCGGGCTGCTGAAGATGCCACGAGGACATCCTCCATCGGAAGGGTTGTCGCTTCCTAAGGAGTCCCACTTTGACTGATACTGGGGAATGATCTGGCAGTCCCCTTTGGTAATATCGCAGCTTCGCGCACCCTGCTCAGGCAGACACCAGGCACAAACACATAATCCAGTCTCGAGAACGAGCCATGAACCGCAGAAACATACGTGTAGTCGCGTGCTGCAGGGTGCATATGTCGCCATACATCCACCCATCCCAATCCCTCAGCCACAGCTTGCAATCGGGTAGGGGAAACTGGGGAAGAGCCAGCAAGCACCCCCTGTCGCCGCTGACGGTCCATACAAACATCCATCACCTCATTCCAGTCGCCCCCAACCACAGCCAAGGACTCCGGGATATCATCCCACACTGTGAATAGCTTCTCGGACAGGGCCCACTGCAGGGGGGGAGGGGCAAAGACACTACCAAAGACCACCGGCTCAGTACCCACCATACCTTTGACAAATATATAGCGGCCTTGTGGGTCTGCCCACTGCCTCTCATGGATGTAGGCCACCCTGCGGTGTACCAGAATAGCTACACCTCTGGACCCCCTGATGAAACCCGCATGGAAGACCTGATGATAGCCAAACCTCTGCAAGCTAAGTACCTTAGAGCCCATCATGGGTGTTTCTTGGAGCAAGAGCACATCAGCAGATTCCCTCTTCCCCCAACGCAAAACAGCTCCCCGTTTAATCGTATCAAGCATCCCCCTGACATTCCAGGTGATTATCCGTAGGGACTCTCCGGGGAGTCCATGAGCCATGTCAGCCATAGTCAAGTGAGGTCCAACAGGTAGGTCCCCCGCGCCACCCCCACACACCCCGAACGGTCTACAGAACATTTGTTAGCAGCACGTGCATTTCCCCCCCCACCCATCCCAGACCCTCCCAACCTCAACAAAAACAACTCCTGTCTGACCTCCCCTCCCAGTCATCCTTACCCCCACAGTTCCCTCCCCTATCCCCTGCCCCCAACACCCTCCACCCCTATACCTCATAGAACACTGAAGTACCTGTCGCGGCATGGGCAGCCCCGGGCCCAAAACAGAGGGCCCAAGACCAACCATACCAATGGATCCCAACCCCCTTTAGGAACAGTAAAGCCCGCCCCGCCCCTAGCCAACTCCCACAACGTGTGGTGGTTGAAGGCCACCATCAAGTCCCCCCTGAACCTCCATCCGCAACTCCAATTACAGCTAAATCACCCCCAAGAACAAATACTGTGGGCAGCGCCCTCACGTCCCAGGGACGAAGCCCGGCTGTGGGCTCTTCAGCAGTCTGAGTCCACTGCATCAGCCAAGTAGCGTGTCCCTTCCCAGGGTCTCAAGAATTATCCTCGGATTGGTCAGATGCAATAGCTCCGCTATCCTGAGTCGCGCTGGCGGATGCGGACCTCTTCCTCGACCGGGACCTCCGATGTCGTCCGCTCCGGACCGGTTGACCTCGCTGTTCCTGCGACGAACCTCCAGGGGCACCAGGATTCAGGCCCGGCTGGGCATGCGGCCTGATCGGCACAGACTCGTCGGTCCACTTGAAGACGTCCTCAGGAGAATCGAAAAAGTGAGTCCGGGACTGATAGACAACCCGCAGGCGGGCCGGGTACAACAGGGAATATTGAATCTTCAGACCTCGCAATTTGGCTTTGGCATCTAAAAAGGTACGGCGCTGCTGCTGCACTAATCTGGTATAGTCGGGAAAAATCATGATCTTCCGATTTTCATACATAATGGAGTCTCTGGCTCTCGCCTCTCGTAGGATAACATCCCTATCATGATAGTTCAACAGTCTGGCGATGACAGCTCTGGGACGCTCACCCTCCGGCGGTCGCTGTGTCAAGGCGCGATGTGCTCGTTCAATGATGAAGCAATTGGAAAGGGCCCCTGAGGGGAGCCAACTTTCTAGCCATTGGGTTAGAAACAGTTCCATATTGTCCTTCTCACACCGCTCCGGAAAACCAACAAAGCGTAGGTTGTTTCTACGTGCGCGACCTTCAGCGTCCTCCACTCGGGTTGCTAGGTTCTTTTGGATGTGTTCCATCGCAGCCATCTTGCGTTTCAGGGTCCCCACATCGTCTTCCACCACCGAGATCCGCGACTCCGTCTCTGTAATCCGTTCCACGGCGTTTCGCAGATCTTGGCGCAACAGGGTCACATCCGCGCCTACCGCCCCAATCTTTGCGTCCAGCATATCCCTGGACTGGGTGATCGCCGCCATGAGCGCCGCATTATCCGGCCCCGTTCCACCACCGCCACCGGGCGACCAGACCCCCCGCTGGGCCCTGTAAATTTATTGATGGGCCCCTGCTTAGGCGGGCCACCACCTCCCCTGGTCATGGCTGTGTGTAGCTGGAGGGCTACAGTATGGGAAGGATCCACAAAGGAGCGTGACAATGGGGACTGTCCGTGGCACCGCGGCCACCGGAGATGAACTGGGCTCCAGCCAAGCCCGGGCAGCGTCACTGATCCAATGTAGGCCGGTCACCAGTCCCTCTCTTCGGCCACTCCGTGGGCCTCTCAGTGGACCGCTCCGAATCCCGCGGCCCACTCGGGTCTCTGGGTGTCTCTACTGTCCTCCCGCCGGCCACGCCAACTACGTGTTGGGGAGGATCAAGATAGCCCGCAGGCAGCCTTAAGCAGGTCCCGTATTTCAATTTGTAGTATGGCCCACGGGTTCGCTTTCCGAGGGCAGCCCAGCAGCGCTACTCACAGCCTGCCGCAGTCTCCACAGTCCCCGAGGCACCCAGGCACCTCCTGCGATCAGCGCCGGCCCTGGCTGCGGCCGGCCCGGGGAGCGCGAAAATCCAGGTCCCGGCTTACCGGCAGCGATGTAGGCCTCCGCGTCCTCCAGGCACTTCTAGCGCCTCCCCTGTGTGCGGCGAGACAGCTCGGCGCCCAGCCACAGTACCTCGGAGCCTCCGCCGCCCAGGGCCAGCCCGCCAGCCACACAGTCTGCCGGTCCAGCAGCGCTCTCCACAGCTGCTCCAAAATCGAGGCCCCGGTCTCAGTGGCAAAGACCAGGCCGCACGTCTCCGTCAGCAGCGCAGCTCCGCCGGGTCGCCCAGGGAAGCCGCTCGTGGAGCCGGAGGATTCTCAGCGCCGCTACCAACACTCGCCCCGCTAAGGAATGGCGGAATGGGCTCAGGGGTCAGGATAAGCAGACGGATCATGTCCGGGCCGGCGGGAGCTCTACAAGGCTGCGACCGCCATCTTCGCCCGTCAAGCCACACCCCTTACCACTATTTTTAACCCTTCACATAGGAGGACAGAACAGGTAGTACGGGAAATACCCTATGATCTAACTGAAGCTTTACAGCTCAGTCTGTCCATCATAGTCCAAGAGGTAGAAGTGGTCATTGCACAGGGTATGTGTCTGAATGACCCTGGTCCAGACGGGGTGCCTCTTGTTCTTCTTAAGAGGAACCCTAATTTGTGGGCACCATTATTAATGAACATCTTTAAAGCAGTCAATATTGGCCACTGCTGGGGTCCTGGAAAGAGGTGATAGTGGTACCTGTTTTTAAAAAGGGTGACAGAAATGACACTGTGTGTTACAGACCTATATAATTGATCGATGCAACAGCAAAGGTACTGGCATACTCGCATGACTAGAAGAGTGGGCCTCCACAAAAGGGGGCTTGGTCAAATACTCAATATGGTTTCTGAAGGGGCCTGAGTACGACTGAACAATGCCTCAATTTGTCCCGGATTGTCAGTAAGCACATGAAGTCCATGAAGAGTTCAATGCACCTGGCCTTCATGGACTTATCCAATGCTTTCGACACTGTCAAGCGGGACAAATTGTGGGCTATGATGGAAGATATGGGAGTCGGAAAATCATTAGTAACCCTTCTTCGTAGGCTTCATACAAATACTTTGGCTACTGTAGGGTAAGGCAGTAAGGGGGTAAAAACAAATTCCATCACTTCTACGGAGGGTGTTTGCCAAGGCTACATTTTAGCCCCGTTTTTATTTCCTATTTATACAAATGGGATAGAGGCATTTTTATTAAAAGGGTGCTTGATTTCCCCATATTTGGAAGGAATTTTGTCCCTCTGCTCTCATATGCAGATGACACGGTATTATTGGCAATGGCAGCTATGGGTCTGCAGAAATCCCTAGACGATTTTACAGAATATATGACCTCTCTTGATTTAAAAGTTAATTTTAATGCATCATATATCGCGGTATGTGGCCCAGGGTACCACAAAAACAAAAACCTTTGTTGTCCAGAGAAAGGTAATAGAGAAAGTTAGTCATTTTTCATACTTGGGTAACTTATTTAATTCCCAGATGCAGTGGGATCCTCTGTTGACTGCTAGAGCGCAGCAGACAAGAAGGGCTGAGGATGAACTTTTTTGGTTTGCATTTAAGTTGGGGCAAAAACCAGCAAAGCAATTATTAACTCTCTATTGAGCTCATTGCCTCCCTATCACCATATATTGGCAGGGGTATTGGGGCAAAACAAATGCCAGCAGCTCCACCTAGTAGAGAATAATTTTATCAAAAGATTATTGATGGTGCCAAAAAGCACCTACATGTATAATTGGGCCAAAAAATCATAGAGGACCGCATAGGACTTGCCCCATTGTATCTATGGGCTAAAATTTGTCTCTCAGAGTATTTAGCGTTCTCAAAAGATATCATTGAAGACTGCCTCTGCATGCATAGTATTGTAAAGATTCCCTGGTTTCATTTTCGGAGAGACAAGTGCCTTGAGTTAGGTCTATGGTACTTTGAAGACCCCCAAAGAATTCCCCCAAACACCAAGGACATTACTAAACAGGCGTTACTTACTCGAGGCAACATGCGTAATTGTCACCATTGAGGCCATTTAACCTTTTCTACAAATGCCCAGACTAGAATTGATCTTACTAGATTATGGTTATGTACTGTGCACTTGCTGGTAGCATTCTCTTGTCAAGGAGGATTTATTTATTTATTTAATTTTTTATTTATGCGATTTTATATAGCGCGAACTTTACCCGAAGGTGTCAGAGCGCTTTACATAGGACCCAGTTTACAACCATAAGGACTGAAGGTTACATTCGGAAAAACAAAATTGCAAATTTTTGACTTACATAAGAACCAGTTGAAAACATACGGACTTAGGATTACATGCGTTATAAAAAGGTACAAACAGAAAAAAATTGCAAATGTACAAGAGATAAAGTCACACAAAGAGGAGATACAAATGGAAAAACTCTAGGCATATATTAGTGATATCTCTATCTACTTAGGGAGGGGAAACACATGGATATACTCTAAGAGTCACATAGGAATGGTAGAGAGCAAAGCGGACTCCTGCATAAATTAGTGATTAGATTTATCTCTATATACATAGGGAAGGGGTAAGACTGGATATACTCTAAAAGTCACATAGGAATGGAAGAGAGCAAAGCGGACTACTGCATGATCCAGTGATTAGAGTTATCTCTATATACAGAGGGAAGGGATACACATGGATATACTCTAAAAGTCACATAGGAGACTAGTCATTAGAGTTATCTCTATATACATAGGGAAGGGATAAGACCGGATATACTCTAATGGTCACATAGGAATGGTAGAGAAGTACAAAGGTCTACTGCATACACTAGTGATTAGAGTTATCTCTATATACATAGGGAGGGGATATGACTGGAAAAACTCTAAGAGTCACATAGGAATGGTATATGGTGCAAGGTCTAAAGCAAATACCATTGATTAGAGTTATTACAATAAGTCAAAGAGCAGAGTTCCATAAGTGTGGAAAGGGAGGGTGGGAGGGATGGAAGGGTATGGAGAGAAGGGGAAGCAGAAAAGGGAGGGAACATTTGAGGATCATCCACGGTGAAAAGGGTAAAAGGACGAGGGAATGGGAGGAGGGCTAGAGTCCAGAGAAACTCCCGAAAACATCAACAAAGTGTCGGTCAGGACAAAGCAAAAGTCAAGAAGTCCAGGAGTGAAGGTGGGAGATGAAGCTGGAGGCCAGCCGCAGGTGCGTCACCATCTTGGAGAGCTTGCAGTCAGCCGTCACGGTGGGGGTGAGAGTGCGCCAGGTGGTGAAGGCCATGTTGACGCTGTTTGTGCGGTCACGCGTTGGCCGTGAGGCGCTGCACGGCAGCCGGTGGGTTGTGTGTGCATTCAACCGCAAGCGGTGTGGATTCCGGGAGCAGCGGCTCCCGGCAACATTCAGAACCCTGATGGCATGTGGGGGAGGGGTGAGTGGTCCGGGGATCTGGCCCGTGTTGCAGGGCCACAAGGCAATCCAGCACTGGCAGTGGCCCCAAACTGGCAGCAGGTCAGGAGGCAGGCCAAAAATCCAAGAGAGGGCCGCAGGATTAGCAGGAGGCCGGGGAGAAGTTGGGGCGAGCCAGTGGAAGCGGCGATCGCCATCCGAGAATCGCCGCCGACCGCCATCTTAGAGTCAGGCAGGCGCTGGGAGGATTCCCTCAGTGTGGGTCTCCACCGAAATGAAACTAGTGGAAATTATGCCAGCTGCTGCGGTGAGAGTCTCGACAAGCCGGGGTAGCGCAGGACGCAATCCTACCTCCAGCGGACGCAGCAGTCAGGGGAGTCCCCGGCGTAGTGCCGCCCGCCATTTTGAGCGCCTCCGCCCTCTCCTCCTTCAATTCGGAAGATCGAGCCTGTCCGCCAACTTGGGTGCGATCGCTGTTTCTCCGCACCTGCCCTACTCGCTCCGCTTCGTGTTGGCAAAACCAGTGGTCGAAATGAAGGGCTGTATCTGCCTAGGGCCGGATGGCCGAAGAAGCTTACTCCTTGCCCATTTAATAATTCTTCTAAGCAAAGCACATGGCAGTTAGTACTAATTTGCACACTTTGTTAGTTAGTGAGAACCAGATTTTTGCTTCAATTTTTGAGAAAAATGTGTCCATGTTCGTATAGCAATGGTTTTAATTATTTGGACTAATTGGCTTCTATTGATATCTGTATTTCGGTAGCAAATAGTATTAGGGGTTTTGCTGCGATCAGAAAACGATACGAGTAAAAGTTACATGAGATTGCCAGGGAAGGATATCGCTAATTGTGCTGTCTTTTATTAAGGGGAAATAGGTTGTTTTACATTTTACTTGTCGAAGTTTTATGAGCTGTAAACATTTTACCACTATTTTGTTTTATTTCTTTTATAGTGCTTTAGCACTACTGTAGTCTAAAGTGCTGTACAAGAAATAAAACAAAATGGTGGTATTATTTTGTCTGTGTATATACTGGGGTGACCAACATATCTGACATTCAAACAGTGTATGCACATCTCTTATATACAGAGGCTGAACAAAGTCAAAAGCACCTGTGAAGTAATAAGATGTGAGCCTTTGTTTACCCTCCATTGCATCAAGGTATGAGGCTCCTGATAGCTCTCAGCCAGGATGCTCCAACAAAAGAAGCCTAACAGCCCCTTAACATCAGCTTTTGTTATGGGTGAAGCTGGAATCTAATTAGACCCTCCCCCCTACCTGCATGTTGATGCTCAGAGCAAAAGCAGACAATGTGCAAGCACTGCTGAGTGTCCCAGTGTCAGAAATCAGGGTGAGTTCAGAGTATCGGGATAAGTAGGAAAAGAATGGTGCACTCTGCTGAAGGTGGGCAGCTTTGTCGCACGGTAGATGGCGTTTACACTCTAAAAATAGTGGGTACATGGTATCTACCCTCGATTTGAGCCCTTAGTTTGGTGGTGCCCAGGAGTCGAGACTGGGTGAGTTCCTAAACCCCAGGCTGTGTCCTTGCACTGTACCCCAACGCTCTTCCCCCTAAATATAATAATTTTTTCCAGCTCAGTTCCAGCTTCACCCCCAGCACCAGCTTAACCCATAGTCCACATCCAAAAGCAAACCCATAAGGAGCAGAGTGGTAGGCGACAGCAGATCGCTTGGTCCTCTTACAACTACGCTCCCTCCTATCTGGCGGCTACCCAGCATCACGTCTCCTGACACCCTGGAAAACTTAGATCCTGCTGAGTTTGCAACGGCAGGCAAGGCAAAGTAGAGGAGAAGGGACAGCGGGGGGAGGATTGCCCAAGCTGCGGTGGTAACAGCTACCAGTCGCTGAGAGCGAACCCAGTTCCCAGCAGCAGCGGCGCAGCTTGCAGGGCATCTGGTGTGTTCAGATGCAGGGCATCTGGTGTGTTCCCACTTGGGTGCTCCCGCTTCCTCCCCAGCACAAGACAACCCGGAAACCATAAGGAGCATCCCCTCAACCTTGTGTTCACAGGGTGTGCCCTATCATTTTTGACATCAGCTATCAACACCTTTAGGGAGGGGCCAGCAGGCCGTAATAGAGGAAGCGAACACCCCAAAGAGAAAATCTACTCAATTTTCACTAACCAAACAACGTATAATAAAAACAGTTCAGAAAAAGACGCACTATCAGATACCTCAACTGCAGAGTCAGTCTCATTAAACAACCAGGTTGACCTCAACAAATCAAATAAAACCCAAGTGCTCCCTCGCTCTCAAGCCCCCGGCTCACAAGACAATATGACCCAGGAATATCACACAATCACGAACCATCAAACGGCCAACGAAGTGGCACAAAAGCTTGGACCGGAAAAGCAGAGACCAGCCCCAAATAAACCGATAAATAAAAAGGAAGGGGAAGCTAAAACCTCACGGGCCCCGTCAGTAAAGGTACCTTTAGATCTTAGAGGCCCAAGTCCAGCTAAGGGGGCACAAAGAACCAGCATGAAAGAGCTGGAGCAGATACCGATCAAACCAGAACACAGGGAAGCAACAGGGGAAAAGGCTAATGACAAGACAAAAAACAAGGAACAAAGCAGTCATATCCCGATAACGGTCACAATAAAAAGAATGGGCCGTACTTGTAGGCTTTCCCCCTCATAGCTAAAAATCAAGACTTCACGGCTACCAATACTTAAAAATCCTGGGAACCCTGAGCCAGAAATAAAAGAACACTTCATGGCCATATCACAAGAAAAAGTTACTAACAAACAGGTTGGCCAAGAAATTCAAACTGGCCTTAAAACATGTGACACACAAACACAGCAACAAGCCAAAAATGAAATTGTGAATTTTCAAAACACCAGGGATCACCAAAACATCATTACAGAGACAACATCAAATCTGACTTTTATTCCGGAATTCTCCACTAAAGGAAGACAAGATAAAAACTTAATCGAGGGAACCTACTAACGCTGTTCAAAGAGATACCAGAATTAAAGCGGATAACATCACAAGATATTTTAGCCGTAGAATTCCGGCAAACAGCATCGGCCCCAGATATTGAAGAGTCCTTGACAACTTGGATATCCAAGGAACTAGTGGACAGGCTCTATGAAACCAGAACAACATTTGAAGCCTGGGGAATTAATTTGAGGCTTCATTAACCCCCAAAGTACCCATATCCCCTTTTAAAAAGTACCGCAAATCCAAATACGGAACAAACCATCGGTAAGGGCCAAAAAATGTGTCTACGAGGTGCTCGTAACACCACGCCCCTCGATCAAAATAATTTAAAACAGGACAACGTTATAGCAAGTCCATCAAATTCTGAACATCAGACAAATTATAGTTTGGGCTGGTCCTGGGTGCCATTTACCCTGACCAAAAAACGTACCTGATGAAAATCGAATGACAAAGGACACCATGCGGGTGCATCCAGGCTGGAACAATGGGAAGGAATTCAAGAATGGCATTAGGAGCAACTGCGATTCAGGAGTTTTTGGGTTGGAATTTATCAAGATTTGTTCATGGAATGTCCACGGCTTCAAAGAAATGGGCCAAGACCACGAAACCCTGTCCTTCTTGCAAAAACAAGATCTCATCTTGCTTCAAGAAACATGGACCATGAAACCCGTTCCAATTCCGGGATATATAGAACATCATATTCTCGCAGAAAAATTCTCAAACTTTGGGCATCCTAGAGGAGGACTTTCAACGTACACAACAGTAAAATATAGCTGGCTACCAGAAAAACTAGATGCCGGAGAAAATTGGTTGCAGGTCTTAAAACTTACTGGTAAGCTTCACTCCAATACTGCAAGTTGGCAACTAATATTAATTAATGTCTATATCCATCTGGAAAAAAAGACGCAGAAGGAAAAATCCCTAACACTAATGAACCTGATAAAGGTACTGTAAAGGACTCACGAACAAAGCTATCTGATTATCTCTGGAGACTTCAATAGCAACCTCATATTAAATAAACAGAAAAAAAGAAAGAGGCAGGAAGACCAGGGAAACCAAACTATAATTCGTGAGCTGGATGCCCAAGGCCTGACCATCCTGAACGGCAACGTAGCCGGAGATAGACCAGCAGCCATCACGCTTTTGAGCGGAAAAAGTCAGTCAACCATAGACTTCACCATCACCAGCAGTAACCTCATTCCAATACTAGATTCATTTCAAGTTTGCCCACGTCTAGAAAGCGACCACTTCCCGCACATCACGAAAATCAATATCAAATTGGCACAGGTACAAAAATAAAACCCTTGCTACAATATCCAGAAAGGTATAATCTCAGGAGATTGAAGTGGCGAGGATCAGACACAAAGCTAATAATGGACACAATCAGGCATTACGTGAACCAAACAGGGACAGAAAAAAAGACTTTCTAAAAAAATGTCCAGTCATCCCCGGATGCCAAAAGAAAATAGAAACCAGGGGGGAGCCATGGTTCAATATTGAACTCCGAGATAAAAAAAGAAGGATCACAAGAGAGGTGCGACTTCAAGCAGTGGCAGCAAGAATTGGAAAAAAAAGAGACAATGGTAATCTCTATGAAATGCGAAAAATATACAAGAAAAAATTAGAGGATGCAAAAAAAAGAGTACAAAGAAACCTTCTGGAAAAAGTTACTGTGGGCAAGCAAATTGCCAAACAGCAGGAAATTCTGGGGAATCATAAACAAATTGACCAA
The DNA here is from genome assembly GCF_964261635.1 of Lissotriton helveticus. Classification (NCBI taxonomy): domain Eukaryota; kingdom Metazoa; phylum Chordata; class Amphibia; order Caudata; family Salamandridae; genus Lissotriton; species Lissotriton helveticus. The sequence goes on from NC_136057.1 coordinate 291,581,767, forward strand.
GGGACCAAGAATCTGGCAAGAAGCAGGAATTAGCGAAGAGAACTGGATACAACACGTAAAAAACATGTACGACAAGGCAGGGCACATAAAGTGTGCCGAAGCGACAATGGTTTCAGAAACACCTAGTGGGCAGATCTTTGGAGCAGGAAAAAAATCACTTCCCAGCCTCAAGAAGAACATAATCAAAAAGAGCAAGAGATAAGTAGCAACGACCAAAACAACTTAACCGACATCAAACAAAAAAACTCAAAAAGGAGGGTGCAGCGGGACCAAACGGGCTCCCTAATGCACTTTTTAAGCAAGCTCCAGACTTTTGGGCAGACCATCTTACGCCCCTTTTTAACTACATCTATAGCCAGAACAAGGTCCCCAATTCCTGGAGAGGGAACATAATTCATCCCGTATTTAAACAAGGAAACCACAGTAAGCCCGAAAATTACAGATTGATCTCCTTGATCGACGTGGAGACCAAACTATATGCATCATGCATCCTAGTTCATCTTCAAGACTGAATAGACGAAAAGAACATAATTCCAAAGTTTCAAACAACCTTCCGGCCTGGAATGGGAACAACCACAAATCTGGAAATTCTGGCACTCTTAATAGAAAAAGCAGCAAAAAGGAAAACTCGACTATATGCATGCTTTATCGACCTGAAATCAGCGTTCGATAGAGTAACAGATACCAACTATGGGAAAAATTAAAAACCTGGGGGTTACCAAGTAAATTACTGGAAGCAATGATCACTCTATATAGTGAAACCTGGGCAAGAGTAAAATTAGGCGACGGGAGCAGAGTAACAGCTAGCATAAAAACAGAGCACTGCCTAAAACAAGGCTGCGTCCTGGCTCCAAGCCTATTCAATTTGTTTCTCGCGGACATAACTAAACACATGCAATCAGCCAAGTATCACCCGCCAAATTTGGCTAAAGAACAAATTCCCTTTCTACAGTTCGCTGACGACATCGTGGTGTTGAGTCAAAGTCCGATTGGCCTGCAACGAGCAATTAACAACCTAGCAATTTACCTGGAGCAGGAAAACCTTGAGTTGAATAAAAAGAAAACCAAGGTGGTACGCCTAGTGGACCCCAAAAAATCTAAGTTTAAATGGTATGTTAACGGGGTGCTAGTTGAAGAGCAAGCATCTTATAAATATCTTGGCATAAAACTGGGGCTGGGAACTTCCCATAAGGAACAAAAACTGGACTTAAGAGCTAAAACCCAATCGTTAAGCTTCACCTACAGACTACTGAATAAAAAACTGAGCTGCACGGCCCACAACCACCTTTTAAAAGTGATGGCAGCTCAAATCCTACCCACCCTGTCATATGGACTTGAGACGTGGTGTGGAAAGGAGTCTGAATTATTAAACGAGCTCCAGACAAAGGTCTATAAGTCCGTTTTTAATCTTCCTAAGTCCTTATCCCCCGCACAGGTATGGCTGGAATTCGGCCTGCAGAATCAGATATTCCGAGGCATGTACTCCTTTGCGAAGCTGTGCCATAAATTTAGATCATCCGAGGCCAGATGGATCAAGAAACATCCAATACATGGGGAGCCTATTTAAGAAAATCCTTGACTGAACTCGATATCAAATCAGCATGGGACAGCAGGGTAGATCAGGCGTACTTTAACAAATCCAGCAATGATTCAGCAAAGAAAAAAATCTCTCTCGGAAGACAAAAAAACGTTGTCCAAACAATGTCATGCATGGACAGTGATTAATTCCTACACTCATTTAAAGCCTCAAGCTTATCTATCAGCACATTTCAGCATTGAGATAAAAGAGAGCTTTATTCATCATCGCTTAGGAATGCACGACTCAAAGGACTTACAGCCATCGTGGAAAAGTAAAGACCAAGCAGCACACTGTCGATTATGCGGGTACGCTAACGAAACAATAACTCATTTGTTATGCGTATGCTCTGCAGTTAAGGATTTGAGGAAACTGCTTTTAAAATCCATTTTTAACAAGTCGAACATACGTACAATCAGGCAGGCTGTGATAAGCTGGATGGAAGGTTCCTCAATCATTTTGTCCTGTCGGGGGGTAAAATATTTTGCGGAATTAAGGAAACTTCTGCGGCAAGCAGACTCAGAGAAAAACAGAAAGATAGATTAGCTCAAGGAACGAGGCATGGCCCAAATTTTGTTGCACTTTATACACTCACACAAGCAAGAGTCCCAGGCACAATTCTTTAAACTGGATAAAACTTATAGCAGGAACTTGAAGAATGACCAATATTTGTATTAACTTCCAAACACACTGAACTTCCTGTTTTAAAGTTATCAAACACAGACAGACATAAGTATCATTGTGGCAGCTTACACTTTACAGGTCCAACTCTTCTTGGCACTTCAGCACTTTAAATAAATGGCTTGAGTCACTGTAACACCTTCAGATTAACTATGCCGACTAAGCTCCACTAAGCAGCAAATGCCAATGGCTGCTGCTTAAGAATTTTTATAAGGCTATATGGCACTCAGAAAGACATTTATGTCGGTTCAGGAAGCACTAATATGATACTTGAAAAATCAGAAAAACTCTAGCCTGTGGTACAGCAGTCAGCTCTTTAGCCCAAGACCTATTTGTGTATCACATTTTATACTGTTGTTTTTTTTTTTTTTTCATTTTATTAATCATATGTTTTTCTGGCACTGCCTCGTAAACATTGGTTGTTATGGTTCAGTGACAATTCCCGTTGAGCATTTCATGATATTTTATCCTTTTGTAAATTGTAATGATTTTAAGTAATCAAACAATAAACTTTGAACTCTGAGTAAAATTTAGTTGGGTAACAATAAACATGTTATCCAGCCCCAAGCGGTAACTGTGCTCTTTACATGTATTTTATGTTAACAGAGTTCTACACCTTGTAGTTTCAGTGTCATGCAAGTACAATCAAGAATTCGATTGCATGGCCCCCGTTAGAGCTACCAAGCAGGGCCGGCTTTAGGGCGGTGCGATCAGGGCAGCCACACCTGGTGCTAAGCTCAAGGGGTGGGGGCGACTGTGCTAAAAACTAATTTATGGACTAGAAAGCCCCTGCTGCTGAGCTCCTTGTGTGTGCAGGTGTTTTCAGGCAACAATAAACATGCCAAGAAAACTCTGGTGAATAATGTTCGTGCTTGAGAGAACCTGGATCTTGGACTAGTGGCAGTTTTGATTCATCATAAAGTAATGTAGAGGGCTAATGTGTTTGCTGCAAAGAATGTGTACCCTGCTAATCACAGACCTGTACAGTATGTATGTAGCTTAGTGGTATATTGCTTTTCTCGCAAAGATCTTTTTGTTACTTTCAGTTCATAAATTACAATCCTAATATAGCATAGTGTCCAATTAACTGTCATCAAATAGTTGCATACAAGCTGCATGGTATAGGCAAAGCCACTGGAATTATGTTATTGTGAGGCCATGTCTTTTTTTGCATACTTATGGATCTGCCACATTTGCAACATAATCCATCATCTGCTACATAATCTTTGCAAAGGTCGACTGGATACCTTTCTGTTGGTAATTGCTATGTTTGGATGTTAAACTGGTACTGAAGAGATGCAACCTATGCCCAGACAGTGTTAAAAATTGTAACAAGCAGTGGCAAAGCCAAAAGGTCTCAACAATGCCCAAGCTATTGGCCGTGTCAATGTGAATGTCTTTTAACCATGTTGTCTAGCAGCACATCTGCTGTTCATCATGGCTAAAAGTCACAAAAAAGCACTATGATGCTGCTACGACAGGCCACGTCTTAGCACTTTTTTCAATGAGGAAGCCCTCAAACAAGAACTTAAATATGTTAAACGTCTGTAGTCGCCCTTCATGTAGTAAGAAATAAACATCTAAGTACTAAATGTTAATGAAATTGAGACAAAAAAAGTATGACAGCAATACGAACACAAACGTTTTTGTGAGTGATACATATATACATCGTGCTAGGACCTTCAATTTCGGTAAGCACTGTTCTGCACAAAGACGGCAATTTATTGCCTTTTTGAAAAACAAACCTTTACAATTAGACTGTGAATTCTTCGCACTTTTCTTCCAGAAGCAATCGCCAACATCTAACTCTCGGCCTCCCTGTCACCTGAGAGTGCAAGCAAAGCTATGTCACAGCCCGTCAGCTGCGTAACTCAGAGTACACTGACTGACAAGGCAGGCCTTGTGCAGTAAGTGCAACAAGATAGGAATGTGCAGATGAAGTGTAGCATTCCAGCCACGATGCTGGAAAACATCTGAGGGTCCACCTTGTGCTAGTGCCACTGAAAGAGGCAATGGCATTATTTGTCATAGCATTATGTTTACTGCCGGTTAATTCTGGCTACAAACAATTACCTCTAAAGTACAATAAATTATAATGCTGTTGGAAAGTGGGTTATTAGTAGTAGTAAATATGCATCTACCACTGGCAATATGGTCAATAACACAGACTAGGCCTCAGAATAGGTCTCAGTAAATTATTCTCATGCTCAACCCTGGGTAGCTTGGCTGCAGGCAGGCTTAACTTAGGAGACAGGTATGTAAAGCGTTTAAAAACACGAGTTCATTAAGATACAACACAAAAGAAATATCCAACATCAATTCATAAAAATAGGAAATATTTTTATCTTTCTAATGACACCAACATGACAAAATTTATAGGGATCCAGAAATATGAATTTTTAAAGAATAAACGCTTTCTAATACTTAGAAACCTATAGTGCCACTCTGGGACATGTGGTCACACTTGACCGGGACAAAGTCAAACTTTCAAGTGCGATGGAGCCCTGCGCAGATACACTGAGCGGTTGGCCCCATTCCAAATTTTGCCTGTGGACTCAGAAACTTTTCCAGAGCTTTTACAGCGAGGGTCCCGCAATGCTCTTCTCCAGTCCGGATTCAGTGAGGGTTTGCCTGCTTGACATTCAGGAAGCTTCAGGTCAAACACTGAGAGTCAGACTTCCAGAGCTGTTTAGCGGGTCAAACCTGGAATCCAGGCCATGTCACAGTTGAAGGTGGCCAGCTTGGCTCTCACTGTTGAGTCGGTCACCTTATGGAGCTTTTTTCCAAATTTGCTCCAATCTTCTCCAAACTTCTTGAACTTCTTCCAGAAGTTCCTCTTGAGGGTCAAATGTGTTCAAAACACACAATCAAAGGGTCTGGAAGCTCCAAGACGGTCCTTGAAGGTTTGGGACCATAATTCCCACAATACACCTGACAACACCCTTACAAATCCACTGGATGCACTCCAGACAGGGGACTCTTGGTCGTGAGGTTCCAGGTGAGCTCTGTCAACCGATAGCCTGCAGAGATTCAACTCTTTAATCCTGTAGACGCAAGGGATATCCACAGGGCTGTAGTTCCAGATTGTGCAGCAGGTGAAGTCAGTCAGAATGCAGGGCCTGGTGCAGCAAATCAGGGTTCCAGCATGGCAATCTTCTTCTTCTCATAGTTAGAAGCAGCAAATCTGAGAGGCTCTGCACCTCTCACATATTGTCTCATTGTACTCTGGAGGCAAGCAGGAGAGCACTCCTGTCCCATGAAAATAAAGGCAACACCCCAGAGCATCACCACTTCCTCCAAAGTATAGCATAATCTTCTCCTAGAAGGCACTATTACTCCAAAATTCAACATGGCTGAAATCTCATCAGGGCTTGAAGGGCTAACTAAAAAAACTCTCAGCATGGCTCCTTTCCATAGCTCTTTTGAGAAGCTTGCCTGGTATATGATGTACCCTAATGTAAGTGGGCACCTTACACCAGTCAGGACAGCACTTATGATGACTTGAGAGGTCTTAGACAACCTTAGAAAGCTCTCTAAGTGGTAGCTGTGAAGAGGAGCCTTCAGGCTTAGTCTAGAAAGAGTGTAAAGCAGCTTGTTTTACCAGAATGCAATCTTATAGTATATATTAGGTGAAAAAGAACAACACCAAGCATTTATAAAAATATATATTTATTATCTAATACTATCTAGTAAGTTTCAATATCTCCTACATGGAGATAAACACAATGCACACAATACTTTAGCAATTAACACCTTAACCATATACTGAGAAAGTGCTTAAAGAACCACAGGTGTGCTGTTTGGGAACACAACCAGGTGCTCCATACACCTCTTTGTGCAAGTCGCAGTTGGATTTTTAAAGATTAACAACCCTTCCCAGTGGACCCTAAAGAAACCTCATGGAAGACAGAAGGTTGGAGAGCCACCCCCGTAGATGTCCTAATACCCACGTTACCTACACAAGGGAAGGCGGTGCATACGTGTGAAGTGGTGTCGGAAACCACGTCGAACCCAATGGTTGACTTCAGGAAAGTGCCGCTTCTAGAAGAGGAGAAAGTGTCCATGCGAATACAAATGTGGATTCTTGAAGAGGGGTACCTGAAATCAGAGGGGACAGAGTCTATGTCACTCAGGCGAGGCTAGGAGACTTGGAAGACGAATGCCCTCCTATGTCGGGTGCTTCGGGGAAGATGGCGAAGACCATGACTCTGCAGCTGTGAAGACCAGGCGACGCTGAGAAATACCAGGACCTGGGTACAAGCTGTCCCATGAAGGATATTGAGTGCTGAGGTGACGGTGTCCAGCGGGAGCACCAACAAGCCTTGGCAAATGCAACCAAAGCAGGAAGTCGAGAAGGTGCAAAGTTGGGACCAGCAAGGTTCAGGGGACTCACCAAAGGCAGGGGAGTAAGGGCAGGCCCTGAGCAATCAGTTCAGCCCAACATGTCACAGGAGATGCTGGAGGTTGAGCTAAGTGGAGCCCAAAGAACTTCTTGTAAAGAAGCCAACAAGCCTTTGCAACTGCAAGGTGGACATGGTTCACAGGGGTTCGGTTATTGCAACCCCCACAAGGGATACTGCCCTCAAACTTGGTGAGAGGCGAGAATAGGCCTCGGGTGCTGTGGAAAACCACCACCTGTGCTGCAGAGCCCACGGAGTCCGGAGGAGCTCAGGATCTACAGACTGGTCGACTGAGTTGTGGTGCCTGCAAATGCAGGGGAGTGACTCCGTCACTCCAAGGGAGCTTACTTCGTTTGTCTTTGATGCTGCACAGGCCCTAGAAGGTTCCTGTATGATGCACAGGCACAGACGATGCAGCAGGCTGGGTGTTGTATAGCATTTTAGATTCCGAATGAATTTTCCCGGTTCATGCCCTTATATAGGTACAATTCATGTTGTCCTTATATAGGCATAGAAATCAAGCCCTTCTTTAGGCATAGCCCATGCTACCCAAATACAGGCATGGCTACTTCCATCTGTTTACCAAACGTCACAACGATTTCTTGGAAAACCAGCTTAAACCGTTAGGGATTTCCCCTTGCTTGAATATTGATTTCTCCAAGAACTCAGTTACTTTACAATTAACAACTATTCCCTAGGGGTTCATTCATGACATTCATATGCCCGACTCTACGTCAAACAAGGCATTCCTAAACACCTTCAAGGTATAAATATACCTTCACTTGCTATAGCAAAGGACAGTGGTTCTGTGCAGTTCGCCGACCTACTTGCCCGATGCAGCTCGCTACAGCAAGTGCCGAAAGAAGCCGACTCTCCAAGCTGAAGCACTGATCAGTGTGCTGCCCTCCTCTGCCGAGAAATCCAGCTCCAGTGTTTCTGATTCCCCTTGCGGGGTGTTGGGAAATCAAGTCCCGAGACAGAGATACCAGACCCCCTTCATTCTAAGGTATGGAGCTTATTAGAACCTAGAGAAACCTTTGGCAATTCTTGGCAGAACTAAAACTTATGCTTAACAATACTTACTTCTTCCCTCGTACTAGACCTAGGTTAGGTACATTGGGGTAGGCGTATTTTAGAAGCACCAGTTGAGTATTTTATCCTATGTTATTTATGTATGTATTTTTATATGGCTTAGAAACCATACAATGCTATTACAGTATTATTTTATAATACTATTCTCGCATTTTACTTTGCATTTTGCCTAAGGATTGTAGCAGTTCAGCTCTCTTGCATGAGAAAGAAGACTGTTCAATAAACCTTTTATTGAAACGTCGTCTCTCTATTTCTGTGCACCCTCTGTAGAAACGAAGCATGCACGATTGACTGAGTGAAATACTTATCTATTGTTTTCACGACTCTGAAGATATTTCCCAGTCCTAAGGAAACAAAGTTGTCATGTTTATGCGGTTGTCAGAAACTAATCCCTTCTTGTGTATTCGAGAAAGTTTCTAGTGACCTCTGAGCTAGCTGGCACTCACAATTAAGTTTAGTATATTCAATAGAGATCTACTGACCTAAGTCCTATGTTATATCTATAGGATATATTATTCCAATGCGCAGAGCCTATTGGGAATATAGGAACAACACTACATTGGCTCCCCGTCGGGGAATTGAACCCCGGTCTCACGTGTGACAGGCGGGGATACTGACCACTATACTAACGAGGAGCATGCGCTCTGGTTTAAAGGTGCCCTAAAACATATAGATCACATTACCAGGCATTAACAAATTCCTTCTTGTCCGCAATCTTCTCTCTGACCAGATTCACAAGCTTAGGAATCCAGACAGGCCTTGTTGGGACGGTTGGTTTCTCTTCAGTGGTGGTTGGCTTCAAGAACACGTTCTTTTGTTTCGTTCTTATTTCATTGAAGTCCTGTAAAACAGCCTTTGATATCAAAGTGTTTTTGGTCTACCACTGAAGTCTGACAATCGAGGTCCGATACTAACATTCTGGTCCCAAAAAGGACTTAAAATGGAGTGATAACCCCTAGGGAACTTCTTGGCAGATTGTTAAGACTACGTTGGACACTTACTAGATGTTTGACCCACCCGTCACCGGAGCCTAATACCCTAGCTGTTATAGATTGCTTTATGTCCCGGTTTTTAATCTCCACTACCAAATTTCCCTCAGGATGGAATGGACTAGAGTACCGCAATGCAATGCCCAATTTGGCCATGGCCTACTTGTAAACCCGAGAGCTAAACGCAGAACCGTTGCGTATGTGCCGATAAAGACTCGCAAATCTTCAGTTCGAGCGTCAGCCGAGCGCTGAGGCCACATCCAAATGAATCTTGAGCACAAATCCACTGCATCCATGATATATTTATAGTTACCATCCCTCTGTAAGGGACCGCGGTGATCTAGGTAAACGCAAACTAATGGTTTATCTGAAATTAACAGGGGTGTATGCGCAGGACGTTTCACAGTAGAGACTTTCATCTTTTGGCATATTTCACATTCCAAAACATAATTTCTGGTTTGTTTTTTCATGCGCGGCCACCAGTATTTCTGTTTTAATAATGACACTGTGGCGGAAACACCTGCATGTACAGAGGCAAGCCCTTCACGTGCTGCTAGGATTAGTCCTAATCTATGTTCCATGTTTGGAATTACTCTATCCCCACTCCAGGGATTAGAGCAAACAGAACATTGTTCGCATCAGTTATGTACGAGTATTTGAGTGGAAACACTTTAGGTAATGTTTTTCCACTGTCTTTGCTTGAAGCATTGACAACTAGCATTATTTTGCTGTTTATTTTCATTTTTGAACGAGTGACTGCAGCTACGGAAGCCGTTTGCACAGCTGTCTTTGCGGCTTTATCAGCCAATGAATTCCCTGCAACGTGAACGCCATCACGTTGATGACTCAGTGTATGTTTCACGTGAGTGTTTTGTAGTCCTTGTCGTAACTGAACCTACTTGTTCCCAATGCATTCTATGCTTGATTGTGCCACCTTTTGCATCTTTGTAACCGTTTTGAATCCAGTTCTGTAAGTATTCATTGTAAGATTGAACACAATAATACGAATCGCACACTATGAGTGTGGGGAACTTCAAGTACCATCTTGAAGGCTTGTAGTTCAGCCCGCTGAGCTGTACAATCTCCTAGAGATTGAGTTTTTGTGACCATTGGTCGGAATTTGCCATCATGCCAGTGACCTTTAACGATCGCGCACGCCGCACTATAGGCTTGTTTACCCTCGTAGTGGGTTGAGCCGACCCTTCAGTATAAATTATACATTCATTCTGCTCTAGAGGCAGAATTTCAGTAGGCAGATGACATTCTTGTTCGTATTGTAGAAATGCTTGTGTCTTCAAATATGGATCAAAAACATATTCAACGTCTGTTCCCGCAAGAGAATTAACCCATTGTATCCATCTTGGATGTAAAGCTTTAGCATTTGGAATGCTCACTTTAGTCACTGCCTCTAAGGCAGGTACAGGTGTAATGACTATAATGCGCTTACCCTGTGCGAGTACTCTCTCTTTTGCTACTGCAGTTTGAACCGCATTCAGAATTTCTTCTGTTGAAGTAAATTTAATTTCTGCTTCTGTGTACAAGTGCGATTTGTAAGCTATTGGTACTTTTTTACCTTCGTTGAAAGTGAAGTACGTGAATCCGCATTGTCTTGGAATGATTCCGATCACTACGTTGCGTACGTTTACGCGTGTTTGCAAATGTTTAGTTGCTAACATATATGTTTGCAATGAATGCAAAATGTCAGTGTGTTTTTGTGTACAATAACTGTTTTGAAAACAGGTTTGATTAGTTCGTAGAGAGGTTTAACCCTTTCTGCGTAATTTAGAATGTATGTAATTCCAAAATTTTGGAAACCTAGAATTGACTGTAAGTTTTTCAGCGTGTTTGGAGGTTGGAGTAGCGCACATTTCTCTAGAAAGTTTGCTGCCAGGGTTTTGACTTCACTTGAAAGTTCTTATCCTAGAAAGAGGATGTTTAAATAGGCAATTCTAGATTTCTTGAAATTGAATTTGTACTAACCCTGGGCATAGTACTACCCTACGCTAACGGAGCATACGTAATTTGTACTACTTCGCACTCCGCAAATTGCACATAGCACAGTACAATAACTGTGCTTAATCACGGAACGTGTTACAGGGGAAGTGGTCCCAGTTTTGACTTATTATAGTAACAAACAATCCTTTATGCTTAATTAATAATGCACAACTATAATACAGTGGTTTTGAGAAGAATGTTATTTAATCACACCCTCTTCAAGGTAACGTTTCACAAGTCATCTTTCAATATATACAATGCGCCCAGAAGAAAGGGAGAGGGGGTTTGTAAAGTGATTGAGAGGGTTGGGGGTTTAATCCAAAAGGATTTTCAAAGATCCAGTGAGGTCATAGAGGTATATCATTTGAAATCACATATGCATTTTATTAGCTGAACCACATCGGAAAACAATACAAATCATAGGCCATATATCAGAACACAGTGTTAGTAGTCTGTTGTTCATGGATAGGTGTAGGTGATAAAGTCGACGTTTCGACCCTTTTAAGATGTAGGTTTAGTTGCCACCTTACTACAGGGTCTTCATCAGAACTGGGGTTGGTGATGTGAGTTTAAATTTGGGCACCTAGAGTTAACAAAACACAAATTAAACTAAGAGAAAAAATCACCTATTATCTCATAGGATCAAAACTGTGCCAATATTTACCAAACACCACCCAAATTCGGTGGCGTAGAATCTAGGAGGACTGGTGGGCCGGTGGGCTCCTAGTACATACGGAGAGCACGGTCGCACCTGAAAGGATAACGTGTGTCCATGAGTGGCATATCACTGATTGCCAACTGTACAGAGATTATCGTGAGACTAAAGTAAACACTCAAAATTGCATTGATGAAACTTCGGTAAGGAAACATCACATATTCATTCCTATCTGATGGTTACACTTTGCACCAGGAAAATATGGCCTCATTAATTTAGAAAGTCGGCCATAGTTGGAGTAAATCCATTCTGAAGCATCAGTACAGAAACAATCCAACAGTCGTCTGAAAAACTGTATACAGTAAAGATCCTAACTGTTAACACACCACAAATCTAGATCAACACAGCAACGAAAAATACCTCCGTTAGCCAGTAGTGTGTCTTCACTATTGGGGGACGGAATCTATGGAGGAATAAAATGACAAATTGGAGCTACTGGGTCATGCGGGTTCAATATAGGAAAGGTAATTGACAATCTTTGGCGGTGCAACTCACCAATCCACTGTGATCATGAAACCTTTAACGCAGCCCGTGCCTTAGTCTAGAAAAAATTAAGATTAACAAAGGCTCGGTCAGAACGAGCATTCTCATACCGCGAACACATGGATTACAATGTATTTCATCTCCCCCATCGGTGGGAGCTCAAGACGCTTACCGCGGGTGCCGTGGCTCTCGCTGGAATGAATCGTAAAGCAGAGTGCTGACGGATGCGTGATGCTAGTTAAAGGGACGCGCACGTGTCTCGGTGGCAGCCGCAGACGCTAGATGCTGACACGAAACCGGAGCGGTTCGGTGGATACAGTAAGAAGACTTAAAGTAGAAGTGTGACGGTACATCAGTCTCTTCCTCCCAGGGAGAATTAAATTAAGAGTGAGTTTGTATCAGGTCATTACTACGGCACTACAGTATTGTGAGGGTGAGGTATGCCTGCAAAGGAGTAATTAGGTATTGAGAGTATCTCATGATCTTGTGACTGAAGGCATGATCGATTGTACAGTATGCCCTTACAAGCAGTGGGAAGGTGGCTTGTTGGATGAGTGTTAATACACGATTATTAAACAATTTATAACCAATGTAGTACCCGTTGATGGGTAAGATCTATCATCATACTATTATCAAGGTGACATAAAGAATCGGAAAAATGATCACATGAGTGCATCACACATTGCAGATTACATCACACTTAGGAGAGAACAAAAAGTAATCAAATAAGTTATTCTGAATGGAGGTAGTGGTCTTGACTCTTTGTATCTGTAGGGGAGAGAAGAAACACTGCGAAGACAGTAGCTTTTGAATTCTGGTTACATTGTGTTTCCAGTCAACATTAATCATCTACAGACATGCAAGCTTGGCATAATTGGCATCATGTTCATTTAGCCCATTGTTGATTGAATCCAAACGATTTATCCATTTACTTTCCCTGATGTTTAGAATGGAACCAATGTTTCCACCCCGTGGGCCTTCCATCACCTTCTCAAGTACAACCCACTTCAAATCACATAGTTTGTGGTTCGCTTCCTTGAAATGGTCCACTAATGGGGCCCCCTGTACCTCACATCTCAGTCTACTGCAGTGTTGTAAAATCCTAGCTTTCACTTTCTGTTGGGTTTGTCCCACATAAATGAGCCCACAGGGACATGTGATACAGTAAATCACATTGCTTGTGTTACAATTAGTGAATGATTTAAGCTCACCCGTATGTTGTTTGTGGGTAAATTGTTTGGTTTGAGAGGTTAATTCACAAGCTTTACAGTTTCCGCACCTGAAATGTCCTACTGTCACAGGTAAGTTCCACAAGGACTGTAGGGTGGGTTGTGGAGGGGTCTCCAGGTAGGATGCAACTACATGGTCCCTTATGTTTTTTGCCCTCTTGAAGGAGTGCATGGGGAGGGAATGTTGTCCAATTTCCTCAGCGATTAGACCCCAATGTTTGTTAACAATTTTGCGAATGGCTTTGCTCTGTATACAGAAGGTAGTGACACAGATCATCCAAAGTTTGCTGCCAGGGTTTTGCCTTCACTTGAAAGTTCATATCCTAGAAGGAGGACGTTTAAATGGGCAATGTTAGATTTCTTGAAATTGAATTTGTACTAACCCTGGGCATAGTACTACGCTACGCTTACGGAGCATACGTAATTTGTACTACTTCGCACTCCGCAAATTGCACATAGCACAGTACAATAACTGTGCTTAATCACGGAGCGTAGCAGTTAAATCAACAACATCCTCAGATGCTTTGATAAAGCTATTTATCTTGCTAAACAGCATATAACCAATTCACAAATTGAACATTTTCAATGAAAACATTAGGCAATGAGAGAGGTGATGATTTTGGGGACCCCCCTAACCTAGGGGGAGGACCAAGTTGATGCCTTGAACACAAAAAGCATAAACAAAAAGCACATATTGTGAAACTTCGGTGGTGGTCCCATCCTCTTAGGACCACCCCAAGCACAGCTATTGGCAAAAAAATAATTCCAACCAAAGGCCCTGCAAAGCATTATGGGACGAGTTTAGCAGTGGGCAGTGAATATTATAGTATCCAATATCAAATAAATTCTACAAAGAGCTGCAGTTCAGATGTCCCTCACGAGGAAAGTGTGAGAGGACGAGTTTAAATTGTGAGCATGAGGAGGAGCGAACCAATTGAGGGGTCGGAATGGTTGTCTCCAATAGTCTTAGCGCGCAAAGCTGATAAATCGCTTAGAATGTGTGCTGACCTGCGCGATCCTAATTCTTGCATATAGGTAGACTGTCAGCCTCTGCCTAACATCAATGAGATGTTGTCAACTTTGGAGGGTGCCAAGTATTTTTCTTCTCTTGACATATCTTCTGCGTACCATCAAATTGAGTTGTGCAAGGATTCTAGACACCTAACATCATTTGTGACTCCTGAGGGTGCGTTCGGTTATTTACTATGCCGTCGGTTTGGCGTCAGCTTCCGCAGTGTTTCAATGCCTCATGGGTAACCTGTTTAAGAGCACTGCGGGAGTCGTATTCTTTCAGGACGACATTCTTATCCACGGAAAGACTGTACAGGAGCACAATGCTAAAGTCAAGCAGGTGTTAGAAATTGTGAAATCCAGTGGGTTAACATTAAGAAAGGATAAGTGCAAATTTCCGAAAGATGGGGTGGATTATTTGGGCCACCACATTTCTGCAAATGAAGTGGAACCGAAAATGAAGCTTCTTGATGCTATTCAAAATGCACCCGAACCCCAGTACAAAGATCAGTTTCATTCTTTTCTGGGGCTAGTGGAGTACTATGCTAAATTTGTATCAAATTTTTCTGACAGAACTGTATGCTTGCATAATCATCTTAAGAAAAACATGAAATATGATTGGTCTGAGCAGTGTGCTAATGATTTTAAATTGTTGAAAGAGGTGATTGTACAAGCACGTCCACCTAAGTTGTTTAACATTAACGATCGATACATAGTCACCACTGATGCCAGCAATGTAGGTCTTGGTGCTGTTTTAATGCAAAAAAGAAATGATAATAGGGAGGAGATTATTGATTTTGCTTCCAGAACACTCCGGGGTGCCAAAGGGACCTATTCCACTATTGAAAAGGAAGCATTGGCTCTATGGTGGGGTGTGCAATATTACCGGAATTTTTTGTGGGGTAATGATTTTGTTCTCAGAACTGACCACAAACCTTTGGTGGATCTTTTTACCACCAAGGGTGGGGGTAGGGCTACACCTCATATTGCTAAATGGCAGTACAGGCTTAATGAGTTTAACTACCGTCTGGAGTATGTAGCCGGTATGAACAATCGTGTGTCTGATTGTTTATCTAGATTGCATCTTTCTCAAAATGCTTTGGAACCAGAAAGTGATCAGTTGGAAATGGTGTGTGCTGTTAGCACTGTAGGCAATACTGGTGCTGCTTTATCTGAGATTGATTGGAAGCTTGCTACCTCTGAGGATGTTGAAATGAACAAAGTAATTGATTTGGTAGCTCATGGCTGGCCCAATGATACAGTTCTTCCTTCGGAGTTAGTTCCTTTTAGGAGGATCAGTGATGAATTGTCTATAGTGGACGTAATTTTGCGCAGAGGTGGTTTACTGGTTGTTCCTTTAGCTCTACGTAAAGTAGTTTTGGATTTTGCCCACAAAGGCCATCTGGGCATTCGTGCCATGAACCGGCGATTAAGAGAGGATTTTTGGTGGCCTGGTGTTGATAGGTCCGTTGAACAATGTGTTTGTGAGTGTGGGGCGTGTGTTTTAAGTGACAAAACTCAAGTGACTTGTCCTTCTCCCATCACTCCCATTTCAGTTAAAGAATTACCTTGGTGTAAATTAGCATTTGATGTGGCTGGTCCATTTAGCGGTCTGGGCAGTTCTCCTAAATATGCCTTGGTTTTAATCGACTAAATGTCAAAATGGCCAGAAGTTAGATTTGTGGAAGGAATCAATTCTGCCACAGTGATTAATTTTTTTTAAGGAAGTTTTTCTTTGGGAAGGATTTCCGGAGGAATTAGTAGCAGACAACGGTACTCAGTTGGTGTCTGTTGAGATGCAGGATTTCCTTAAAATGCATGGAATTAAACATATTCTCACTTCTCTTTACCATCCTTGCAGCAGTGGTTTAGTTGAACGCCTGAACCGTGTCATTAAGGATCAATTACAGTTAGCCTCCATTAATGGTCTTCACTGGAAACAAGTAATTTCTGACATGCTGTGGGCAATGAGGGTTACTCCCCATACTAGTACGGGCATATCTCCTTTTATTTTACTTAGAGGTAGAGTGGCGGGTTCCAAGCTTAATAAGGATTGGATGTCGAGGAAAGAAGTAGATGTACAAAAAATAGAGAAAGTGGTCGATGTTAGAGCTGCAGCTCAGGCAAAGTATGCATCTGACAGTGTCAGAACATCTCCAGTGCGTCAAGGTGACTGGGTAAGGATCAAGAAACCTATACTTGTGCGCAAGGGTTATTCTCGGTTTTCTGCTCCTTTCAGGATCAAAGAAGTAAGAGATCATGTTGTTGTACTGGAGAATGGAAACGTTTGGAACAAGTCTGTTATTTCAGTAGTGCCTGAGTCTAAAGTTGAGTTTGTGAAAAACAAAATTGGAGTAATCACTCCTGGTTCGACTCTTTCCACTGAAAATGTCAGTCCTAATATATCTGTACTGAATAACAATGTTATTGACGGAGTCTTTCAAGAACTAGGGGGCATATTACCAAGCAATAGCAATAATTATCGCTATTGCTTGGTTAGAGACAAAAATTTACCGCAGAGCTGCGGCGATTTTTATCGCAGATAAACCTTGGTATTACCAAGGTTTATCGCAAATGCGATAAAAAACGGCCGCAATGCATGAATATCGCTGAAAAGTCAGCGATATTCATGCATTACTGAGCTAATGCTCTTAGCCATATTATCCACTTCCCATTGGATAACATGGCTAAGAACTGCTCAGGGCAGGTGTTAGCTTTTGGAGATATTCGCGCTTAGCGCGTATATCTCCAAAAGTTGGTAATAGGAGATAGCGATGTTAGCGACTGTTTCCAGTCGCTAACATCTTGGCACGCCCACTTTGCATGTCATTAGTGATATGCCCAAGATGGTCGCTATCTCCTACTAGCTGTCGCTAACTGGTGTTAGCGGCAGCTAGGTAATAGGGAGATAATTTTATCGCCGCTTTCTTGGCTTTTAAAGCCAAAAAAGCGGAGATAAACCCCCTTGATAATATGCCCCTAGGTCTCCTCCTGTTAAATTTCACAATTATGTTAGATATTAAGTTTAAGTTCTTATCTTCTTTTTGTTATGTTTATCATTGTAATGTATTTGTATCATTATGTGATGGGTGGGGTGGTACTCTTTTTGCCTTCGTTAATGTGTTGGGAGGGTGTTGTGTTGGGGTAAATGTTGGTATTTTTAGTGAAGGGAGGGGGATGTGTTGGGGATGTCACGAGTGCATTCTTGTGACATTACGACTTTGGGTTCTGAGGTCGGAAATCAGAATGTAATGGGACGGCAGTTGCTGCCGGGGCGCCTGCTTCATCAGACCAGAATAAAACAAGCTCTTCTCTTACCTGGTGTCGTCTTCCTTTCACTGTGATGCTCAGATTTGGTGCTGCGGATCGGGGAATGGCCTCGAAGATTGCAGCATGCTTTGCGCTGATAGCATCCTTTCATTTCTGAGATAACTGCTGCTTTCTGGCCCCAGATCTCTGTCCCTCCTCCGACTATATGGCGATGCGTCAGGTCTCTGAGTCAATAAGGGTAAATATTGCCTGATACATATCAGGAGAGAATCCCATGGCGCATACCGCCCTTTTTAAAAAGATATGCCTGGCGCGCAACTTGTACATCCTCAGTAATTATCCTTAATCCATATCTCACACATTGGGGCATATTATCAAGGGGGTTTATCTCCGCTTTTTTGGCTTTAAAAGCCAAGAAAGCGGAGATAAAATTATCTCCCTATTGCCTAGCTGTCGCTAACACCAGTTAGCGACAGCTATTAGGAGATAGCAACCATCTTGGGCCCCACTTTGCATATCAGTGATATTTATCACTAATGACATGCAAAGTGGGCGTGCCAAGATGTTAGCGACTGGAAACAGTCGCTAACATCGCTATCTCCTATTACCAACTTTTGGAGATATTCGCGCTAAGCGCGAATATCTCCAAAAGCTAACACCTGCCCTGAGCAGTTCTTAGCCATGTTATCCAATGGGAGGTGGATAACATGGCTAAGAGCATTAGCTCGGTAATGCATGAATATCGCTGACTTTTCAGCGATATTCATGCATTGCAGCCGTTTTTTATCGCATTTGCGATAAACCTTGGTAATACCAAGGTTTATCTGCGATAAAAATCGCCGCAGCTCAGCGGTAAATTTTTGTCTCTAACCAAGCAATAGCGATAATTATCGCTATTGCTTGGTAATATGCCCCATAGTTCTGTTCCTTGACTGCCAGGATTGTCAACTTTATATGGGTGGTTGGCAGACACAGGGTAGCTTTCCAGACGCTGCAAAAATCCCCTTTTGACTGTGGCTTTGGGCCTACCAGACTTATATTTTTACTACCTTGCAGCTCAGATGGTGCGATCAACGAATGGTTCACGGTGAGTGGGACGACCCGGCATATCACCTGGAGATTTATTCACTTGGCCTCAATGATTTGCTTGACCAGCTGTACAGCGCTAGTCTTCCTGCCATACTGTCCTCTTGAATGCAAGTGTCTCTAACCTGTTGGTGGAAGGTTCTCCGACTTATTGGTTTACAGGAATGATCCCTTTGTCAGGTTTCAACCCTAGAGGGCTTCATCCCTTGGGATCAAATTGGGATCTCCTACTTGGGGGATGTCTACAAGGGTGTACCTCGCATCATTTCAAGATCTGAAGATCCAATTTTCTTTGTCTAATTCCCCATTTTTCCATATATCGAGCTGCTCCATGTTCTGCAGGCTCACACTCTCCTGAAAGACTCACTTCCTGAATACAACCAGTGGAGGCAAATATTTTCTTCAGGCTTCTGGGCAAAGGGGCCACATCAAGGCATTACCGCTTATTGGTGACTTATGCTATGCTCCAGATTATCTGGAAAGAGCTAAATGGAGGTGGGAGGCCTGGGTGAGAGAGTTGGATAAGGATGAATGGAAAGAGGCTTGTATTTCGCCCGGGGATTTGCGATTTCAGCACAACTGCATATGATCCAGTTTAAAGATATCCATGCAACTTATCTTTCCCCAAAGTGTTTACAGCATCTTTGTCCATACACCCCGGCCACCTGTGTTAGATTTGCATTACTGGCTGAACATTCCTTCCACGTCATATGGGACTGTCGAGTGTTATGGCCTGGGTGCTGGTGGGTAGAGAACTTTCTGCTGTCCTGGGCCGCACCTTGGATCTCACTCCTCGTACTGTGCTGGTAGGGCTTGTGGAGGAATTCAAAGGGCCAAGGGCAGAGCAGACCTTTTTGGAGTTGGCCTGTTTGGTTTCCATGCGGGATGTGGGCATAGGGCTCCACCGGCTATCAGGTGCTGGTGTAAGAGGGTGGACTGGTGCACACACCAGGAGCAACCAACTTTTATGGCCTGTGGCTGTCCTCAGAAGGATGGCCGTATTTGGGGGTAGTGGTGCGACTACTATTGACTAATATTTCTGATTTTGTGTTGCTTTGCCATGCTGATGTCCAATGTACTTGCAATATCTACTTTGTGATACAATGTGTCTTGCTGCAAAGCTTTGCTAGTCCATCTGCTCTCTCTCAGTCCCTGGAAACCTCCCTGGGCATTGTTGAGTCCTTAAAGGCCATGGGTACAATTAACAATCTTGAGTCTCCTGGTTTAGATGACCCAAATGTATCTACTGCACTAATAATTATGAGCTCAATCAGTCTGGAGATCTGCCGCTCACCAATTCTCCCCCACATCTGTGCTCTCTAATGGAGTTTTCCTTCATTTTGTTGGAGAAATCAGAAAAAACCCTTAGAGCCTGTAAGTCCGATTCACCTGATGACCCTTGCTCCCCCTAAAATGTGGCTGCCAATGCAAAGGCAATAAATCCCCCCATTAATGCTATGATGAACAACTATTTGCACCAGGCCATTGTTCCTAGCTGCTGGGTGAAGAATGCTACGTTGATTCCTCTGTTTAAAGAACCCTCACAAGACAAGACCGCCCTGGCCAATTGCAGGTTGATCTCCTTATTGCCTGATTTTCTAAGAGTCTTGAAAAATCAGTCAACTTCCAACTTTCCAGTTATCTTGATGCTAATCAGTTGCTGCATCCTTTGCAATTGGGCGTCCGCCCTGGATATAGCACTGAATCTGCTCTTGTAAAGGTCTCAGATCTTATTAAAATGGCCATGGATAGCAAAAAGAAAGTGGCCTTGCTGCTTCAGGACCTCTCTACGGTGTTTGATTTGGTTTACCATCCTATCATGTTGCAACGCTTATGGGACTTCGGGATAGGTGGGACCACTATGGGTTGGCTGTGTTCCTTTCTATTGAATAAATGTCAGTCGGTGTGGACACTGCCATGTGCTTCAAAACCTAAATTCATTGCGCACAGAGTTCCCCAAGGGTCTGCCTAGATTCTAAATATTTAATGTCTATAAGTCTCTCTTAGCATCCCTGGTGGCATCCTTTGGAGTGCAGGTCATCTGCTATGCTGACGGCACACAGATCATTCTAACTTGGGATGGGAACATCTCTAGTGCCAAAAGTGGAGTTGAAGCATGCCTGTCAGCGGTGTTCCAGTGGATGTGGCAGAACAACCTCCAGTGCAATGCCAGCAAGACTGAGAAACTGGGCTTTGGTTACCCCCCCCCCACCTCTGTGGGGTGGTGAGGTTTGGCCTAGCTCTGTGCCATTTCCCCCACCCCCCACTACAGTGGCTAAGAACGTCAGAGTGAAGTTTGACAACAATTTGTCCCTCACAACACAGGTGGAGAGCGTAGTTGGGCTTGTTTTGTCCCCCCTCTCTGATTCTTGCCAGAAGATGGTAGTCCATGCCTTTATAACATCTCAGCAGGACTATGCCAATGCACTATACTGTGGTCTTCCTTTATATCTACTAAGAGACTCTAGCTGGAGCAGAATCCTGCAGCCCATACCCTGCTGAATATCAGGAGGAATATCTCAGTTGAGGTCCATCTTAAGGAGTTGCATTGGCTTCCCATCCGGGCAAGAGTGAAGGTTTAAGGGACAGATGCTGGTCCATAGACCTTTCTATGGAATAGGCCCTGAATATAAAACTCAGCAACTCTCTCATTATCGTCCTTCCAGAACTTTACAGTCCGCTGAAGCACTGCTGGTAGTAGTGCCAAGGCCGAGGGTGAAGAAATGGAGAGATACATCATTTTCTGCGCTAGCAGCTGCTATCTGGAATGCTCTTTTGATGTACCTCAGTGCAACTAAGGATGTGATCTTTTTTAAGCGGAGCCTGAAAACCTGGCTTTTTAACTAGCCCTTTTGGACCATACCCTCTTTTTAGAGGGAGCAGCAGTTAATAAAGTTGTAGCGACAGGATACTCTTGCAAGACCTGCACACTTTATAAGTTCCTTGCTTTGGAATTAAATTTTTATTTTTTTTGGTACTGTCTCACTGCTTGGCCCATATATTTGTAACATTTATGCTGGCAGAAACTGTACCTTTTTACTAAGCTGTATTTTGAGTCAGAAGCTATGCTTATACACATTGCACCTTGGCTCATACCCAGGACCAGATGTAACTGGTCTTCATTTATAAGCATAATACAGTTCATAATTATCTACTTAACTTACTAGAACCTATTTATGTTACCCAAACAGATTACCTCGAAGCATGTATGATGCACATTGCAAAGTTTTAGCACAGATGATATATGACTTTAGGAGTTGACAATATATAAAACAGTATTGGTAATACAAAAATACAAACAAAAGAAGTATAAAATATATATCTAAAATGTGTACACTCAACAGTGTAAATATTTTTTTAATAAAAAAATTGTAATTAAATTAAGGCTGAAAGGCCTTTACACATTTGGAGGAAATCGACAAATTAATATCAAATAATTGAGTAGAGCAATCAATTAAGTGGGAATATATATCCTCGTTGTGTAACAACTTCTATTACAATTAGGCCACACTAAAACAATAGTGTCTTAGTTAAGCAAGGGTAAAACGTGATTTTTTTGATAAATATGATGTACTTTAGATTTTTATAAATGCATTATCCTTTTATGTGCCGGATTGAGGCCCTACCATGGCTGCACCGTTTCAGAGGCACAAATCCTTCGTGCCACAAAGACAGGCAGGCCTTTTCACCCACTAAAGGCCCTTTCACCTACATTAGCCCTCCCTTCACAATAATGAGCAACAGAGGCTGTCACTTATCTGACGTGGGCTCTGGGTGCAGAAGAAGGTCCATCCTAAATACATCACCTCCATGTCCAACAGTGACTAACCTACGTCACAACAAATTCTTAGAAGCAGACCCTTAAGCTCTTGGGATTTTCCCTAGCACAGGATTATTGATTTTTCCAAGAACTCGTTAAATATGCATGAACCACTATTCCCTAAGGGTTCATTCCTGACGTCTTCCTCTGACCGACTTTACGTCAATACCAACATTCCAAGGCACCTATCAGGTATAAATATACCTCCCTTTGCCCAAGCAAACCATAGGGGACCGAGACTTCCATGCCGACACTCTGACCTGAGACGCAACAACCTGCGTCATGCCACAGCTCCAGCTGGCAGTGGTCCATCCACCCATCCTGGGGTATCCAGCTCAAGATCAGGATGAAGTCCCACTAAGGTAATGGGGTTAGGCTAAATCCTAGGGGGAGTCTTGGCTCTCTAAGACCTACACACATTCTAGGTACACTTAGGTACATCTAGTTAGGCATCATAGGGGTATAGGCTTTATCTTAATGCATTCTGTATTTCATGTATGTGTTCATTACTATTGCAAAATGGTAGAACTATACAATGCCTATTTATTTAACTGCACTGCTGGCCATATTTCTCTGCTACTGTCCAACAGTTGTCGCAGCACATATAACCAGTACTAGAATAACAACTCTGCAATACATTTTATTGCAAACACACTCAACTGTTTCTTCTATGTACTTCTCTGAGATGAGTGACTGAATGAAAAGTAGTATATTGTTTCCACGATCCTGAGGGATCAGGGTTTTATGTTATGTGGTTGCCAGAAGCTATTCCCTTCTTGTTGTCAAGAAGTTTCTAGTGGCCTCTGAGCTAGCTGGTACACAGTAATTAAGTTTAATATACGCGATAGGGACATACTGACCTCAGTCCTATGCCTAGCCTATAGTGTATGTTATTCCAATGCGCAGAACCTATTAGGGAAATAGGAACTACACTACAATCCATTATCAAGATGAAAATGAAATAAAAATTATATACTATTATTATTGTTTTTCTGGACTGTGTCAGTATATGTATATTAACATGAAGTATAAAGTGTACAGAGAATAGAGACACATTATCAACCTCAGAGAACACTAGACTAATCGTGAGACCTCTCTATATCATTTATACATTTAACCCTTTGAAGGAAGGAATGGCATTTAACCAATATTGTGGTTTTCACTTATGTCTCATTATCATGTTACCACAATAATGACCCTTTGCATAGAGCTGAACACCGTCACACCACAAAGCAGTCGTATCCTTGCCCAGATCAGGGTCTGAAGTGGCAGGATCTCCAAGGCTTTGCTTTGAAGGCTGCAGTGCATGTTTAAGCCTTTAGTTCTCCTCACAATAGCGGTAACTGGCAGAAACAATGCACTGGCACGCACAGTTTAGCAATGGCACTTCCATGTGGCGTGATGTTGTGAACTTGCGCATCAAAGCAACACCGCACTACACAGTTTTCACAGCTGCACTTGAAGTAAATGTACTACATCTAAGTTAGCGCCTGTGTACAGCACGATGACATGACAACGAGGGTCAGCACATGAGGGTCAGCCGGGAGGGTCAGTAAATGTAGCCTACGCCACGAGTCAGCGCATGCAGGATGCTCGTCAGACTTACATTCTTGGTACACACCTGAACTGCTTCTTGGAAACCAGCATGACTTGCACATCTGCTGCTGCCTGGCAACATGAAGTGGCTCGCTCACGTCAAAGGCTTGTTCTTCCTCAGCACACTCTCAACACTAAGCCCACTTTTGTACTCCTCGAGCCAATCCTGGCCATGAGTCAATTTATAGGTAAACAATACAGGACAACCAAATACTCACTCAGATAAAGTGAAACAAATCCCAAAACTGCATGCAGTTGCAGCGGTGCACAGAATCCAGTTGGAGGCACAACAGTCCACTTAGTGACCACTGGAGTCTTTACAATCCACATAATGGTCTTAGATGATTTAGTTGAGGCAGTCCTTCTCTCTTCACCAGTGTTTCTCGTTCAGATGAAATGTCTGCTGCACACTTACACTGCTGGCCTGGTAAATTGCACAAGACTACAGCTGTCTGATGTACATAGTCACTGGTGGGGCTACCAGGCGCAATACTTTCTTAAAGGCTTCTTACTGGTTTCAACCTATTTTGTTCTGTAATCCTATTAGTTTCTTCAGCAGTTCGACTCGTTTCTTGTTCCTCACATGCAGTTTCTTTTCCACTCGTCGCCAGTGTTACAATAAAGGATAGATACACATAGGTTATAAAAAGGCTGGGGTTTTTTAGGTTTAAACCTATAATAACTGATAAAACCCCACTGAAAGAAAAATAGCCCTTACTGGTGAAAACATATAAACACTGAAAAAACACCTGCACAACCACAAACTAAATGCCATTCAAAGAAAGGAAAAAGAAAGTGAAAGTCATTTTGTTCTTACTGAAGGGGTCAATAAAATGTAACTTTGTTATACAAGCTAGCAGTAAGAAGACTGGATAACATTATTCTGCTTGAGTTTTGTTCTTTAGGTATGCCACTAAAATATTGTTTCTTCTTCCTTTTACTTTTTTCAGTTTTATGGCCTTTGGTCTAAAGATGCAGGGTTTAGTTTCACGTTTTAGGTTTAGTTTCATTATTTTATAAACTGTAGAAAATCAGGACATATCAAACTTACATTTGATATTTTGGCTGCATTTGATTCTTTCACTGATAGGTAAAATGGCTAGTTTCATAAAAATCTTTCCTAATATGTGTCATCACATTTACCCACCGAGAATGGGTAAAAACCTTTAATACATCAGACCATAGTTTCCAGTGGGTCAGTATTGATAGTAGGTGAATTGCCAACACCTCAGGCTTTAAACATTAAATGCAAGGTATATTGACAAGTATATATATCACCAAGCATCTGGGATAGTGGTGAAAACGTGACACCAGACTTTTGGAAAACATGGAACGCAGTGTCACTTGTTATGCTCTGCAAAAAAGGTTCTTTCCAAGTTCAACAAAGATTGGAGTGATATTGTATTTGTAGTGGTTCAGCTACGTATATAAAAAAATTGTCTGATGACCTGTCAAAATTGATACCCGAGCTGAAGTGATTCCCTGCAGGAGATCCTTGCCACTTGTTAGATTGTATGTTGAAAGCATCTTTACAATCTTCAGAGTTAATGAGGGACGCTATTGACTTTTTAGTCCATTCTGGTGCACTGTTTTCTTATGCCCAGGAACTAAAATATTTATCATTTCATGCTTTATGTGGCATCCAAGAAAGAGTCATCCCAACTGTGTCCCTTAGCTGATGGTTCTCAGCCCAAGGGGCTATGAATGCTGAGAGGGCCTTTTCACAGAAGTTTACATGGGAAGGAAAGCACGAGCGCACATGACCAAAGACTCACTGAAGAAGTATTGTATGGTGTACTACAATAAGATTAATTTGCAAACATCTCTTTGGACCTTATATACACGATACGTACACTGTCTATATACCATGTTCTTTCAGTGCAGAAAGCAAGCAATGATAAAAGCAAAACGTTCCATAAACACCGGAAAAACACTTTTTCTGTTGTTTTTAGTGGCGTAAAAATGTGTAACCACTGATAACAACTGTTTTTTAAGATATTGAAAACACTGAAAAAACCACCAGAATTTACCAAAAATAGAAACTGAAAACAGGACAGCCTAGTTATAAAGGAAGTAGGTTTATTAGCTTAGTTGTAGGTTAGAGATAAAGCTTCACCATGGGCATCATCCTTCTGCTCAGCTCTTCTCACTCCAACCGTCCACTCATCCAAGCACACTCTCAACATTTCAACCATACAATGGCCCTACTCACTTCCTGAGCAGAAAGGAACATCAAGCCTGCTGGGAGAGTGCATAAGATAGCGAGAGGCCACAGCAAAATGCTATTGGCTAAAGTCTGTCCCTGATGCATACCTGGCCTTTTCTCACGCAGGTCGATTTAAATGACGATTTGAAACAAAATGCAGCTATTAACAGTACTGGTAAATTTCAGGAGGAAGTCAGCTCAATCATATTATGTTATGTTAGTCAAATTTGTATAGCGCACATTCTGCCATTTATATGGCAGGTGACCTAGTGCTATTGCAAGTACCATGCATGTTATTCAAACGTTTGCCTCTAGTAAGCCTTGTTTAGAACTGTAAGTGCCACTTCACTATAAGAGAAAGAGTGTGTGTTTGTGTATTTGTCTCCTGTACAAAGATGGATGGATGGAGAGTGATTAAGTACATAGATACATTGATAATTAAACACATTAAAGAGGCGGGCCAGGCCTCCTGTCTTGCCAGTGTTTGTATGTGGCATTATTGCTTCTGCTATGGTTGAGGCACAACTAATTTCTATTGATAATGATGTTCATCTTGTTCTTCTAATTATTTTGTTAATCCAGTCTCCTCCTGGAAAAGTGAAGGATGCTGTGATGTTGGCCATTGATGCAGGATATCGCCACTTCGATTGTGCCTATGTCTATCAGAATGAGCAAGAAGTTGGGGAAGGAATTCATCAGAAAATCCAGGAGGGTGTTGTCAAACGAGAAAATGTGTTTGTCGTCAGCAAGGTACTGTTTTGAAGGAGACTTCAAACTCTTGAGGGCAAGTTACAAATCTTCCCATAAAGCTTATCATAAATATTTGTAGTTTGGCAGTTTACATGATTTCAGATTGTTTTTGGTTAAAAGTATATCCTGTTTTTGACATACTAGTACATACTATAAATGGATCCCCTATAGAACATTCGGAAGAGTCACAGAAGCAGGTAGGAGTACCAGGAGTAGTACCACAGGACTTCTGTTTTTTGCCCTCCTACATTACTTTGTGAATTAGTCCTGAAACGTCAGACTTCCTTTTACCAAAAATGCAAGGATGCCATAGTCCTTTTATTTCTACCACATGTATATGAATACTGCGCAACTATTCATATTTTATTTACATTTGAGTGGTCACAAAAGTAGGTTTGAGTGCCTAATAGAGCACTACAGGAGTACTGCTTTACATACTCCAGAATGCCTTTGTAATTAGGCTGCAAAATACTGCCATTGCCACAATGTTGTTCAATGCTGTTTACCTCAGAGAAGGAACCTGCCTTTCTTACACTTATGTTGAAAACTGCCTGTATTGAAGTTCCTTCAACAGATAAAAATGTACTACATTTATGGCATGAATTAGTTGGATTACTCCCATTAACCCCAGATGTTTCTAACCTCAAGTATTTTTAACATGACATACCCAGTTTAGAATTCTGCTAACAGGCAATATTTATATCAATATTTACAGGAATTATATGTTAGCCGTCTTCTTCTACTGCATTGCTTAGCGCCTACTCATTTTTGTGTGACATCCTACTGCTTTTTATGATGTAAGGCCAGGCCTAGGCAATTGCATCCCCCCCTTCCCCCCCCCCGTAACAACAAAAAAACATGACCCAGGGCAGTTCACATACTTGCGAAAGCCATTCTAGTGAAAAGATGAGAAGAGCTAATTATCTTGTTGGCTGTGCTGAACAGATCAAAAAATGGCAACTTCACAGTGAAAGTGGTATGGCACAGAGGACAGCACTGCTCTGAATACAGGCCTTCTATCATCTCTGCAGACCAAAGACATGGCTGCATAGCTTTCCGTTGGCTTATGCCTGACATTTCCATGATTGTAGAATTGTGTTTTCCATTTCTATGTCATGTGTGACACTTTGAGTGACATTTTACCACACACCAAACATCTCCATAAGTATTGCAAGGTCAATTTAAGAAAACCCTGTTTTGTGTAACAAAAAAGCCTGGAAATGGTCTCAAATCATTCAGAATTCACTAAATGTGACTTAACAAGGTCACTAACATCCTCCGTTTTACTGCATGACTGCTATGGAAACTTTACAAGTGCCATAAATAACTATGGGCTAGATTTAGAGGTTGGTGGACAGGGTACTCTGTTGCAAATGCAGAACGCCGGCTCGCTAAACCTTTGGTCCACCTGCGTCCTTTACAGATGGGTGTACCTTAAGAGTTCTGTGGACGTAGCCCTCCTCAGCTCCATCAATTGAATTGGGGTCGTCGAAGGAAGGACATATTGGGGCCTATTACGATGGAGGATTTTCCGCATCCTGCGGGCCGGCGGAAGCCACCGCCGGCCCGGAGGATGCGGAAAATCCTCTGCAGACCCACCAAAGACCCACCGCCACATTAGGATGGCTGGTGGGTCCTGGTTTCCGTCCGCAGCTTTTCCGCCACGGTTGGCTTACAACCGCGGCGGAAAAGCACTAATATGGTGACGGTGTCTCTTAGACACCGTCAGCCAGATTAGGATGGGCTCTGAAACATGCTTTTCCGCGGCGGCTTTTCTGGCGTGGAAAAGCATGTGTAACTTCACTGCGGGGGCCCGTTGCGGGCCCCCTAGGTGAAGTGGGGGGTGGGGGGTGCACATGGGGGGTACCTATGGTACCCCCCTGCATTTGTATGCAGAAAGCAGCAGGCACCGCGCGGTGCCTGCCACTTTCCACATACAAATGCAATGCGTGCATTTTTAACATTGCTGCGGGTGCAGCTTGAAGCCGCACCCGCCGCAATGTTAAAAATAGAGGATGTGACCGCCAGGGTGGCGGTCACATCCTAATTGCACAGGAGGGAACTCCACAGCCCATGCGGAGGTTCCCTCCTACTCTATGGTGGCGGACGGACTCAGGTCCGTCCGCCATCATAATGTGCCCCTTAATTTGTTTACCGATTTATGGTTAACAAGGTAGTGCCTTTTTTCCCTTCTGTCACTGCCAGGAAAAACCTGGTGGAGAGGCGCTGCAAAAAACATTAATGACCTCCCAAGATTTGAGGGTCATTATTTTTTTGTTTTTCAATAGCAGCAAATTCCCAGTAGGTATATGATCATATACAGTACTTCGTTGAATTTCGAAATGTGTTTCTTAGTATGTAATAATACGTTTACTTTTTGCTCAGGTCATTTCGTCAAAGTTAGCACATTATGAACGTTTTCCATTATCCATGTTAAGTACGTCAAGACCAGTTCCGGCCAGGCCCTATAACCATACTTTTTTATTTGGAAGAATGGCTTGCTCATGAAAATGTCAGAACACTTTAACCCAAGACTCAGAGGTGAGCTATATCGGTAGGAAATTCAATTGATGCCTGAGGAAATGACTCTGAAGTGTACAGAACATACACATTGTAACTTTAGTTCTGTGTTGCTTATTGTTAAATCTGTAGCAGTGACTCTTCTTTAGGGATTGTCACAGGAAGGATCAGGAAAAGGCAATGGAATTGGAAATAACTCCAACAACATCTAAAACGTGTGTTCACAATTGTTGATAAAACATTTTTTACACTTCCATGCTCAGCTAATGTCAATGATCCTGGTGTAAGAGGTGTAGGCATTCACCATTTCTAAAAATTGTGTATATACAAAAAAGTATTTACAGGTAAATATTTCCCATCAAAAACATTAATTGAAAACATTGTTTAAAATGTTCTGAATTTTCTAATCCTATGCATTGTAAACAGAATGTAGAATTGGACGCATGAGGCCAAAGGCTGTCTGGTTTGTAAAGGAACCCTAGAGGTTGCAGTGTAGGCCCATATTGCACATCACCCTTTATGTATTTAAATATTACATATTTTTAGGGGATTAGGATGACAAATCTGTTTTCTATAAAGTGCACCGAACATTGGGCACTTATTGGAATTAGAATGTTTAGGTTTGGCTTGATGACAAACAGTAGACAGTGGTGATGCTCAGTGGATTTATACAATTCT
Organism: Lissotriton helveticus; assembly: GCF_964261635.1. NCBI lineage: Eukaryota > Metazoa > Chordata > Amphibia > Caudata > Salamandridae > Lissotriton > Lissotriton helveticus. Next base: position 291,611,864 of record NC_136057.1, read on the forward strand.
GTGGCTGCAGTGCTCACCGCAAAATTATGGCTTTGCTGCATTTGCCACATATTTAGCAGTTTTACCAAAAAAGTTGTTTTTAGCTAAAACGGATGAAAATAATGCTGCCAGGGAGTATGCTGCATAAATAGCATTTTTGGTGCATAATTTGGTCCCCCACACCACATTGCACTAGTAGCCTGGACAATGATGAAGCGGTACATAGTGGTTTGATGACCATCATTCTAATGACGAAATCTGTATTTCATAGCTAACTGTGAAATAGTTTCCATACCTCACAGTTACATTTCAAATATTGGTTTGTGTGCATTCCACCGTATTTCGTGCAACAAAAGCACCCAAAGGGGATGTCATTATGTGTTTTAATTACATATTTGTATTATATTTAGATCTCCAGGCATCTTGTAAGAATAAATGAATTTTTCACCAGTGTATTTATATGGGAAGATTGCAATATATTATGGATCTATCACCATTCAATTAATCAAGAAGTAAATATGGACCGCACAATATATGTCCACATTGGGACATGGCAACAAAAGAAAAACAAAGCAGAACCATGATGGGAAAAGAAAGAATAAAATAAAATTACCAGCTGATAAAAATGCAGTTGTATACGAAAAAGAATGAAAGACTCCTTTTCCTTGGTGGATACATTGTTGCAAAAGTATATGAATTTTCTGTGTATTTCTTCTATTTCTATGTATGGTGTCCAATCACGTGGTGTTTGCATTTCATATAAAAAATGGCGTTTTGAGTTTTCTGTTTGTGTGACCAAGGGCAAGTTGTGTGACCAAGGGCAAGTGGTGCCCGAAACGCGTAACTAGGAAGCAAGAATAAAGATTTAAATTTGTCTACAGTTCCAGTGGTTCGTGATTCATTTCGTCGCTGAAGCGGTAGAAAATAGGTGCTGCGAGCGGACGAGGGATCTGGTGGATTTTATATATACATATATATATATATATAGTGAAGATGACAAAGTGTTATCCTATTTAGAAATTTATATTTTGATTTCTTTTTGCGTATTTGCACAGTAAGAACTACAGCATTTGAGATGTTGTTTATGTCTATGGTCACATGATTTGATCAGAGGGCTGGGTTTGGGTAGCCACCGAGCATTATAAAAACAAAATAGTTACAAACAATCGATGCATGTGAGCAAGGGCTTGTGTAGCCCAAAACGCGTAATGCACTTTTTCCAGCTGTATCTGCCAAAATAAAGAAAACCTGTAACTGATCCTATGGTCCGTCTCCTGTGTAAACGCCTCGCTGGTCCGTGGGGATTGGAAGTGGCGCGAAGGAGTTTTCGTGTATGTAACTACGGAAGTGAGCTTGCTTCCGGTTACGGACCCCTTTCCCTGAGGTGGCGTCTGTTTTTCAAGCTAACCGAACTCTGGATCCTGTGAGGAACTTAACAGACACCCCCTACTGCAGCCGAGTAGATTCAAACGACATACGACGGAAGCACAAACCGATGTGGGTCGGAGGACTCCGTTTGCTGTTTGGAGCTGAATCGACGTGGTGAGTCTTAAAGTGGCAGAGCGGAGGTGGGGAGGTATCACCGAGTGTGGGATCGTTTTCCAACTAACGCCGCAAGCAAAATATCAGCGGGTCGTTTAAAGATTACTGGCATATACGGATACAGCTGGCTAAAGCATGTCTGCGGAAACGTTCTGTGTCAGAGAAGTTGAAGACGAGGAACTGTTTGAACAAATTGCTGCTTCGGGAAGTGTTACTAAAAAAGCCCCCACTAACATCGTAGCACAGGAAGAGAGCAACATTAAAACATTATACAAGGACCTCGAAAAGCAAAGGCGGCTTGAGATTACTAAGTGGTGGGAGCACTACTCACTAACAAAGTATGCTGTGGCTGGGCGTGTCCCAAGAGGTCTTCGTACCATGCTCGCGCCAAGTTTTGAAAACCCGAGTGCTCAGCTACTAAAAGAATGGGGGCAAAGCAATTTAGCTGCATCAATGAATTTAGTGCATATTCTTATTAAACATGCAGCCATTGACCGAGCAGAAATTTGAAAGATTATTGAAACAATTCAAGAGGAAATTGATAAAATTACTGAAACCGAGAACAGTAAAAAACTAAAAGAATCAATGATGGACAGACTCAAAAAACATGAGGACAGAATCAAAGTTCGAAAAGTCAATAAATTCGCTCGAGATCAGGCGGATTACGCAAATGGACAAATATTTACATTTGCAAGGAAATACAACGACATCAAACGCCAACAATTTAGCGTGAAAAGTAATAAACAGCAAATACAACAAGGTAATGCAGCAGAAAAAACAAGTGGGAATAAAGATGACGATACATCTAGCATGGATTCCAATATGTCATCAAGTGCCTCTAGTGCCTCCAGCAGTGGTTCATTGAGAAATGATCAACCGGGAACCATTTTAAATCTGGAAGAAGAGCTAGATTTTTTAGTCGCGGAAAGACTGAGAACACTACGACCGCTACAAAAGAATGCAGCAACAAGCAAAGAAACAAAAAAGACAAGAGAGAAGAAAGAGACACAAACAAAAATATACAAAAAAACAAGAAACAAACATGGCAGAAGAACAAGAAGAAGTAAGAAGTTACTCTGTCATAAATGTGTCTAATATAACTTTATCGAAAGCGGAACAACAACTACTCTCTCTGGGTCTCAACTTTTGTCCTGCACAACCTTTCAAATATGCCTCTACAAGAGTTGATGTTTTTTGTTTTATAAGGAAACTGAAGCTTAAGAAATTCTTCACTCTGCAACATTTAAAAACTAATTCAACCACTCCGATTTCGAATGCGGCTGGTGATGCTATACCTTCGGTGTCAGCTGCAGATGTCGAAACTTTACTTGACATACATGACTTGGATTTGGCAACTGATTCTCAACCCATGGGTCCTGACGTGGATATAAGTACCCAAAGGAGACTAAGCAAAATACATATGACACAAAAAGGCGCTGGTGTTACTCCTTTTAAAGGCAAGTCCAACTTTGTTCCTCAAATGGCAAAAGATGCGTTAGATACATTTCATGATTGCATCACTACGGAAATCAAAGCATTGCATAAAAAAAACTAATTATTGCAAAAGAAAAGTATTTAATCAACAACGGGCAAACTACTTTGCATTGATGAAAAAGTTAAGTACCAATCCTGACATTGTGGTGAAAACTGCTGACAAAGGCGGAAATATTGTGCTATGGCCTAAGTCTCAATATACTACTGAGGCCTACAGACAACTCCATGATACTGATTGTTATATAAAATCCAACAATAAGGAATATCTGAAAGCTAATGACACTCTATTTAAACTCCTGTCAAAATGGAGAAGGGAGGGCTTTATCTCTGGAGAAGAGTTCAAATTTATGCACAATGAGTTTCCAGTCTTACCAGCATTTTATTTAATACCAAAAATCCACAAAGGTATATCACCTATACCTGGCAGACCAATAATCTCTGCTATCAGTAGTGTAGGAGAAAAAGTCGGACAGTACATTGATTTCTTTTTACAAGATCATGTGAAGAACTTGCCCAGCTTTGTTCGCGACACCAGCGATTTCCTGCAGAAAATAAATAGATGCAATTGAGTGGCAGGAGGACATGCTTTTAATAATTTTGGACGTGGAGTCCCTTTACACCAGTATAGCCCACATAAACGGCCTAAATGCTGCTAGCTATTTTTTAGGTGAAAGATCAGTAGAATACTACGAACACAACAAAGTGGTATTGAGTCTAATGGACTGGTGTCTCAATAATAACTATTTTGCATTCGGCAAAGATGTGTGGAGACAGTTGAGGGGTGTTGCGATGGGGGCCTGTTTCTCCCCCAGCTACGCGTGCTTGCACGTAGGCTGGTGGGAGGAGCAGGTCCGCAACATAACGCATAAAACTTGGATGAATGAGAAAGTGATCAAATACTTGCGGTATATTGATGATATTTTTATTTTGTGGCAAGGGGACGAAGAAGAAGCAGTCTCTTTTATTAAGGAAATCAATAACAACTCCCTGAATTTAAGGTTCACGTCACACATCAGTGCATCACAGGTTGAGTTTCTAGATGTTAAAGTTTATATTGATGATTCCTGTAATTTACAAACCACACTGTTTAGAAAACCTACCGCAGGTAACACTACTCTACACGCCTCCAGTCTCCACCCTAGGCACACCATAAACAGTATTCCCTTTGGAGAAATTCTGCGTCTTAAAAGAATATGCAACTCAGCTGATGAGTTTGACAAATGTGTCAGGGAATTGCGAGACCGATTGAAAGATCGAGGGTATGCTTATACCATATTCGATCAGGCTTTGGCTAAAGCCAATACTAGAACTCGTGCAAGTCTCTTCCCAGATCCACTAGTAAACACTAACACTGAAAAACAAAACCAGTCAGCAGACTCTAACACATGTCCAAGATTCATCACGGCTTTTAGTGACCAAGAAAACACCATCAAAAGATCATTAACAGAAATTGGCCAATCGTCCTCACAGACAATGTGTTAGGAGCTATCTTACCACCTAAACCTACCGTAACTTTCCGCAGAGCACGCAACATGGGAGCAATTCTGGACCAACCAAGTCCGGAATTAAAACAGAAATCCAATTGGTTGGCACCGGCAGCCGGATTTCGCAAATGCTCCAGTTGTCGAGCCTGTAAGTTCGGGGTGAATAAAACCCACTACTGTACTCCATTCAGTTCGGAAGAAATTCCTATTGTAGGCAATCACACCTGCAAAACGGAATTCGCTGTATATGTCCTGACGTACACCTGTGGTCTCAATTATATTGGGAGCACTAAACAACAGGTGCACGACAGGATATTACAACATTTGAGAGCCATCTTACACAGCGACCCTTCCTATCCAGTGGCTCGCCACTTTGAACTTTAGCACAATAAAGATGTCAATTGCTTAAGGTACTATGTAGTGGGAGCAGTTCCGAAATCACGTAGAGGTGGTCATAGAGAGCTCAAATTAAGGCAATTGGAGTCTAGCATGATCCTAAAGTACGACAGTAAATGGCCCAACGGGCTTAACAATACCGAGGATCTGCACACGTTCTTATAATATGACTCCTTGTGTTAAAAGGTCTAATGATTCTGTATTTGGACATGTGTTCCATGACCCCAGGTAGTCAGGTTCCCTGTTGCCTATGGGGACATGAAAAGATTATTACAATATACATATATACTGATTCTATACGGTTACATATTTCATCTAATTTCCTCCGTCTGGCTAGTCAGGTTCCCTGTTAGCCAGAAGAGATATATCTGCAGTTCTTCGATTCTTTCAACTTGTGTAAATATATTAAATATCCTGTTTTCCCCTTTTTTCACAAAATTCTTTTAACACTTATTTTAGCCACAGGGTGTTTTTAAACAGTTTTTTATGATAAACTCCGTATTTAATATTAAATGTTTTAACCATGCTCTAATATTTGATAAAATGTGATTTTATCTTAAATTGTTTGAACAGCATGTAGCTAACATATTTATACAGGTGGTTTTATCATTGACTGTAGCACTTTATGCCCAACTGTTGACACATGTTAGGAAACATATCTCTGCACTTTAGACATGGATTGTTTTGCACTGTATAATTCACTTTGAAATGCACTTTTCCATGCGAGTCCTCTTTATTAATATGTGGTGTTCGCAAATTAGAACAAATAGGAATTCTTTGTATATAGTTTTGTTTATTCTATTTTCATCTTCTTGGATTTATCCAGTAATAAGTGAAGATGACAAAGTGTTATCCTATTTAGAAATTGATATTTCCAGCTGTATCTGCCAAAATAAAGAAAACCTGTAACTTATCCTGTGGTCCGTCTCCTGCGTGAACGCCTCGCTGGTCCGTGGGGATTGGAAGTGGCGCGAAGGAGTTTTCGTGTATATATATATTCAAAGGAAACAGCAAGTTATGCCAAAGGCCCACTAAAGGTTTTTACTGAAACAAATTAATGCAATGGGACAGAGCCTACAAAGGTAATTTAACTATGAGAAGGCACTTGCAACGTTAATTAAATAAAATGAACTACTCTTTCCAGCATGCAACATCATGCTGCAACTAACTGTGACCAATTGAAGAACACTTACAAGTCACGTGCTGTGCAAAGCGTCCTCAAATGAGAAAATCTCTCGCATTGTATGTTAATGCCTGTGAACAAGGGGATTGAAGCCCCAAAACGCGTAAGGCTAGGACAATTGACTCTGTGCATAATAAATGCTGTGTGCCGTCGTCAATGAAGCTGGCGTCTGTGTGCGCTTCCATTCGAGGGTGCGTTTGGATAAATAAAATGATAAGCGGCGGCATCTTTGCCGCGGAAGCGCACCATTCCTGAAGTCTGGAGGCCGCGAGGGGGACAACTGAACTGTTCGAAGTTCCCCGTCCGTGGGATGCCAGCTGGCTTCAAAGGAAACAGCAAGTTATGCCAAAGGCCCATTAAAGGTTTTTACTGAAACAAATTAATGCAATGGGACAGAGCCTACAAAGGTAATTGAACTATGAGAAGGCACTTGCAACATTAATTAAATAAAATGAACTACTTTTTCCAGCATGCAACATCATGCTGCAACTAACTGTGACCAATTGAAGAACACTTACAAGTCACGTGCTGTGCAAAGCGTCCTCAAATGAGAAAATCTCTCGCATTGTATGTTAATGCCTGTGAACAAGGGGATTGAAGCCCCGAAACGCGTAAGGCTAGGACAATTGACTCTGTGCATAATAAATGCTGTGTGCCGTCGTCAATGAAGCTGGCGTCTGTGTGCGCTTCCATTCGAGGGTGCGTTTGGATAAATAAAATGATAAGCGGCGGCATCTTTGCCGCGGAAGCGCACTATTCCTGAAGTCTGGAGGCCGCGAGGGGGACAACTGAACTGTTCGAAGTTCCCCGTCCGTGGGATGCCAGCTGGCTTCAAAGGAAACAGCAAGTTATGACAAAGGCCCATTAAAGGTTTTTACTGAAACAAATTAATGCAATGGGACAGAGCCTACAAAGGTAATTGAACTATGAGAAGGCACTTGCAACATTATTTAAATAAAATGAACTACTCTTTCCAGCATGCAACATCATGCTGCAACTAACTGTGACCAATTGAAGAACACTTACAAGTCACGTGCTGTGCAAAGCGTCCTCAAATGAGAAAATCTCTCGCATTGTATGTTAATGCCTGTGAACAAGGGGATTGAAGCCCCGAAACGCGTAAGGCTAGGACAATTGACTCTGTGCATAATAAATGCTGTGTGCCGTTGTCAATGAAGCTGGAGTCTGTGTGCCCTTCCATTCGAGGGTGCGTTTGGATAAATAAAATGATAAGCGGCGGCATCTTTGCCGCGGAAGCACACCATTCCTGAAGTCTGGAGGCCGCGAGGGGGACAACTGAACTGTTCAAAGTTCCCCGTCCGTGGGATGCCAGCTTGCTTCAAAGGAAACAGCAAGTTATGCCAAAGGCCCATTAAAGGTTTTTACTGAAACAAATTAATGCAATGGGACAGAGCCTACAAAGGTAATTGAACTATGAGAAGGCACTTGCAACATTAGTTAAATAAAATGAACTACTCTTTCCAGCATGCAACATCATGCTGCAACTAACTGTGACCAATTGAAGAACACTTACAAGTCACGTGCTGTGCAAAGCGTCCTCAAATGAGAAAATCTCTCGCATTGTATGTTAATTCCTGTGAACAAGGGGATTGAAGCCCCGAAACGCGTAAGGCTAGGACAATTGACTCTGTGCATAATAAATGCTGTGTGCCGTCGTCAATGAAGCTGGCGTCTGTGTGCGCTTCCATTCGAGGGTGCGTTTGGATAAATAAAATGATAAGCGGCGGCATCTTTGCCGCGGAAGCGCACCATTCCTGAAGTCTGGAGGCCGCGAGGGGGACAACTGAACTGTTCGAAGTTCCCCGTCCGTGGGATGCCAGCTTGCTTCAAAGGAAACAGCAAGTTATGCCAAAGGCCCACTAAAGGTTTTTACTGAAACAAATTAATGCAATGGGACAGAGCCTACAAAGGTAATTTAACTATGAGACGGCACTTGCAACGTTAATTAAATAAAATGAACTACTCTTTCCAGCATGCAACATCATGCTGCAACTAACTGTGACCAATTGAAGAACACTTACAAGTCACGTGCTGTGCAAAGCGTCCTCAAATGAGAAAATCTCTCGCATTGTATGTTAATGCCTGTGAACAAGGGGATTGAAGCCCCGAAACGCGTAAGGCAAGGACAATTGACTCCGTGCATAATAAATGCTGTGTGCCGTCGTCAATGAAGCTGCCGTCTGTGTGCGCTTCCATTCGAGGGTGCGTTTGGATAAATTAAATATATATATATATATATATATATATATATATATATATATATATATATATATATATATATTCACTGAAAAAAACATAGGTTATAGACCATATATAGTTAGGAATTAGCATTTAAAAAACCTTATTTTACTCACACAAAACCATTGAAATTCCATATATAGTTAGTTGCACTAACTATATATCGCGCACCCGCAATCCACTGCTGATGATGTCACATATTACATCATTCATGACATGGTCAGTGACATCACTGATGACATCACTGATGACATCTCAAATGACATCACTGATGACATCACTGATGACATCTCATTTGACATCAATGACCACATCACTGATGATATCATTCATGTGACAATACAATGCATCTCCTCACATTTTAATATAACCTCTGTTTCACCCAGTGTTAAATACAGAGTATAATTTTTGAAACCATTGACACACCAATACTAGTTACTACATACGCACTCACTGATTCCTATGTCTACACACACATTCACTCATTCACCCATACAATCATTCATACATACAATCACTCATCTTTACAACACTATCATATGCACTCATACACCTATACAGACACTCACAGTCTGCCACTCATCCATGGAGTTACTCACACACCTAGTCAGTCCTGTAAAGAATCAATGACACTTCCATTTTCTTGTCTATACAGTTAAACATAGAGCACCTTACATTTTCAAACATATACTAACACATACTTACCTTCTTATACAATCATTGATACAAGTACACATTGATCTGCACAGAGTCACACACCTCCCAGCCAGCCACACACACACTCAGTCTCCCATACAAATACTTGGACAATCAATCAGTAACCCATATAGTTAATCATATAGCTACTGATCAACACATGCAGCAGTTTACAGAACAACAGACATAATGATGCACAAATTAAGACAGTTTAGTCACTAACCCATGCACTCAGTGAGACACATTTAATCACTCACTCATACATTCAGTCATGCACCTACTAAATCCTTTGTCCAGACACTTATACTTCCACTCATTCTTCAATATGTAAGACACATTTTAACTTTACAGAAACATACAGTCACTGGATGTTGTCATCAGTGATGTCATCAGTGATGTCATCAGTGATGTCATTTGAGATGTCATCAGTGATGTCATCAGTGATGTCACTGACCATGTCATGAATGATGTAATATGTGACATCATCAGCAGTGGATTGCGGGTGCGCGATATATAGTTAGTGCAACTAACTATATATGGAATTTCAATGGTTTTGTGTGAGTAAAATAAGGTTTTTTAAATGCTAATTCCTAACTATATATGGTCTATAACCTATGGTTTTTTCAGTGAATTTTCAAGGTTTTGTAAATGCTAATTCCTAACTATATATGGTCTATAACCTATGGTTTTTTCAGTGAATTTCATTGGTTTTTTAACAGCTAATATCTGTAGCTGTAAAATGTATTCTTCTTTAAATCCAAAAATATATTTTATATGTTTATGAATAATTTTTTTTTAAATATTTTTTTTTCTTCGTTCCCGCTTCGCGAATCGGGAAGCTTCCCGTTAGCTGACCTTGATGCCGCGAAATAGACCGCGAGCCGGTAAACGTTTCTTTACCGCAACTGCCGCGTTAGAAAACAACATCGTGACGCCTCCCGTCCGCATGACGTTTCACGTTGTCGCGTGATACGTCATATGACGTGCTATGTTAGCGAACTGGTACGCGAAGCGAGTCGCAAAGCGCAGGTTTCTGGAAACAAACCGGGAGGCCCTGCAAAGCGCTTAATGTAAACACAGCAGGTCATGTGACTTGGTAATAACACTTTTCATTGGTTCATTTCACTTTTGGTTTCCTAATGATGTAAGACTAGGTCATATAATCTAAAATGAACACTTTTCATTGGTTGAGAACTCTTGTTTTTCCCAAATGATGAAAATCCCTCCTTCTTTCCTCACTCTGACTTTCATCATTGTGAGAGAAAGACCCTTTGTTACCAGTGAGCAATGGCTTCTTTAGTAGCTTCAGCTGGTGCTTCCCCACCACCTCCACCACATCCAAGGAAGAGTGGACCACCTGCTCAAGTTATAATTCAACAAGAAGAGGAAGAAGAGGAACAGGACGACGAGCACGAAGAGAGGCAGTTTTTGCCTGAGGAGCCCAGGACGTCTCACCGGAAAGAAAACCTCATTTGGCAATTTTTTAAAATTCCCAAAGGTCAGAAAAAAGTAAATGCAAGATACGTAACTTGCCTTATATGTCAAGATAGACTGTCCAGAGGGACCGAGAAAAAATACAGTTTCGGAAACTACACAATGCATCGCCATATGACTAGGTGGCATCCTAACAACTACAGTGCTGCACAGTTTCGGAACGACCTAGATAATCTCCCTATTATGGCCAGAAGATCTGTTGTACCGGAAGTAACGGGACCAGAGGGCAGGGAGATGGTGCCAAATATACAAATGAGATTTGGTGAAGTAAAACAAGTCTGCGTACATTGCAATGGATTCATTTGCTACAGAGAAAGTAGCATCACTCTGATCAACAGAGCTATTGACAATCATATGCAAGTTTGTACGAAACGCCCCAAATAATAAATACTTTTTTTTTATTTTGTTGCTCCTGTTGAGCCCTTTACAATGAATCGTTTTCATTGCCCCCTCCAAGAAAAACCCCAAAAAATATATAACTGTTCAGAAAAATTCAAAAAAAGTAAAAAAATGTTCCGAAAAATAATAAAAAAAATATAAAACAACAAAAACAATTAAAAAAAAAGTTCTTTTCAGAACTACCTCCCCGTTATTAAAAAATTGGTACAATATTTGGAACTGTGCCAACCTCTATTTCTCGTAGTTCGCTTCCCAGTTCGCTCGCCGGTACGCGAACCGGAAGTGAACCAAAAATTTTTTTTTTAAAAAAGAACAGTAAGTATAAGGGAAGGAAACAGACACTTATGTTAAAAGAAAGACAGCTATAGGGGAGTAAACTAGAGATACTATTACCCGTAATCCACTGCTGATGATGTCACATATTACATCATTCATGACATGCTCAGTGACATCATCAGCAGAGGATTGCGGGTTTTTTGGCAACGTGCCTTATCCACGGTTTAATAACGCTGCCTTTTGCTTTATATAAGTTTTCAAATTGTATGAAATATATACCAATAGGTTGTTATGAACCTTTAGGTAGTGCTTTTCTTCATGAGGTCTGGTCGCTTCCATACACATACAGATGTTTCAAAGATGATCAAGAAGTTTATCTGAATGGAGAGGAATGCACTGAGACGCCAGATCATTCACTAATGTGTAGGCACATACAGTTACACGGTTCATGCAACAAACACCGACCAAATATGGCTTGCGTGTTGCAAGGCACGCCAGTTCCTGCTATCATCCCCACGTTCAAGTTGTTGGAAAATGGTAGTTATTTGATGCTCAATAGTGAAGATTGTTCTGGGTTAATTAAAAGTATTCCTTTTATCGTAACAGTAAGTGAACGGGTTATTTGCTGCAGAATGTTCTATTTCCTCCCACACATGAACATAGGGAGTTTTCAATCTCGCCACAAATACCAACCTTGGGAGCACATTTCAACGGCATGGCAAGAATAAGAGCTCTTTTGTCTCAGAGAGAGGTGGCCTTGAGTTCGGCCCGTGAAACTTTCGTGCTTCACATAGCGAACACCCGTACAGAGGTGCAGACCCTTTTCAATACAGATTTGCCTTTCCATTTCAGCAAGATGGTTCGGACTATCTTTAACGCGTCCTCCACAAAGGCCCTGGCGCACTTTTTTAAAGTTGTTACCAGTGGTCTCGTGACTTCATTTGAGAAAATCTTTGGAGTCATCCCTGCTTTCTTTCATTCTATTTTTTCCACTCTGCTTCGTGGATTCCCATTTTTACTTGCATTACCAGCGGACGCTCTTGTGCTTTTTTACATTTTTAAATATGGATGTCCCTCCTGTGCAAGCTCCCGCCCTGCAGCTGCTGACACTGTTCCGCAATCGCATGCTAGAATATTATGGCACAATGCCGTTGGCGATATTAAGCACGGCATATGGATTATCTTTTCGATTCTCCTACTTCACCTGTGTCCAGCCTGTATTTCACTGCCTGACCTGTGATTTCGATTGGGCCATTGATTTGTGTCTCTGCGGACCGGTTTCTCCTGACGTCGACTTTAATCAGCTGATGACTCCTATCATTACTCACGAGTTGGTTTGTCCTGGCGAAAGGATTATGGCTGTGGCATTGATGCATGGACTAATTGGTCCCTGGAATTTACTGGCGGCAACACAGTCTTTCTTGGAACAGAGCTTTCTTGAAAACCCACCGAGCTGTCCTCTGATGGTGATAGAGGATCCGGTGCTGGGAGAGCACGTATGTTCTTTTCCGCTTTTAAATTGGATGGCTGAACTCTTTTCGGATGAAGACGGTGACTTCCTATTGGAGGCTGTTGCAGCTTATTTTGCATACACAGTTATGTCATAGACCTTTTTCATGTTTGATATGCTGAGTACTAGCATTTCATTGACAATTCATTGACTTATTTGTCAAGTTTTTATTATTTAGCTTGCCTATTGGCTTAAGACTCGATAAAGTACTTGGCTGTTTTATTTTTCTTTAGCATTAAATTTTCCTAGTTTTTAATGCTTTACCTTGCGGACCGTCCACATATAAACTTGCAATCTGCTCTCATGAGATGGCACTTCTATTATCTTATTCAGTTCGTTTCCGGATCATGGGGAGGTGTCATCTAGGTCCTGGATATCTTTACACCGTGTTAAGTTAGCATGGGCTCATTACCGGTTTAAACGCCATTTTTCCTTTTTTGCAACTTCTGCACACGACACTTAGTTGTTGCTTTAGCTTTCAACCTAGTAGTTCATCGTGGTTTACATGAGAATAATATGTTATTGCTCTACTATCTGCTTTGCTTGTTAAACTATATCTGTACAGCGAGTGCTGAAGTTTCAAGAACAACACGATACAGAATTGTTATGAGGTCTGATCTCCACGACTTCATACTCATAACATAAGTGCAACTTCTGCCAATTCTGGGCATGAGGCGGGTTTTATATTGCTTTGCCGAACACACATACACAACAGTTGATGCGGTTCACATGAAGAGAGAGCTGGTGTATGCTGATGTGATTCCTTCAAATCTAAGACACTAAAGTATGGGCACGCCCTAAACCAACACAAAGAGACCTTCTTAGCAAATAATATAATATGTGTATTAGGGAGGGTGAGATATAAGCAGCCGCGGGCCGTGGAGGGAGTTACGGTGGGGCAGGGAGGCGGGGAGGGGGAGGGGCAGGGTGGAGCCCTCTCCACCCTGCCCCTCCCCCTCCCCGCCTCCCTGCCCCACCGTAACTCCCTCCACGGCCCGCGGCTGCTTATAAGTGTTGCTAACTCTTATTCATTTACAGCATGTTAACATACTGTCACCATTCGCTTTTTATGTACTAGTAACTATGCTGGTAATTTTGCTACTGATAATATGTGTACTTGTATTATCTAAGATACTACGCCTGAGAAGACGGCATTAGTAAATAAACATTTCAAATACACATGTGTTCTTCTTAACTCCATGTTCTGGTTTCTAAGAAATATATAACGACCGACTGTTCATGAGTTCCACGTATCCTGAGGTACTATAAGTTCATATTCTGGATTGTCTAAACATTGAGAGTTTGTTATATCCAATGTGACACTGTACCTAGCTTGCTAAGGGGTTTTGATTACTAAGGTGAGTTTTGGGACACCCTAATTCGCCGAGGTTCCAATCCTCTGTCCACAGTTCTGTGTGAGAACAGAAACCCTGCGACAGGGGCACCCCTGAGCCTTGCTGGAGCTTCATCACACTTGCGATATAACTCCAGCAATGCGCCACCTTTACGGCACAGATACGTCACGCATCTGTGCTGTTTTTGCCCCATGATGCGCCGCATTGTAAATGCAGCACACCATAGGTGACGGAACAGCGGCACAGAATGACTAACACATCCCTGGTGATGCGCCAGTCATCATAAATCTATCCCTATGCTTCTTATCTTGTTAGAGATGAACCGCCATATGTATCATCAAAGTTTTTTGCATTTCCTAAATAGCGAACTTTAAGGAATAAATAGCGATTCTTTACCATTCCTAGTTTGCGATGACCTATTTGCTAATTACAAATTACCCATTCATTTCCATGCAGCAGGAGGCCCATAGGAATGAAGGTGCAATTTGCGATTAGCAATTACCTCATCGCAAATTACGAATTTTTCCGAGGGTGCAGGGGTGTCTCAAGAACACCCTGCTGCACCCCTGAAAAAGAAATTTGGGGGCATATGGCGCACATAAATTTTGAAAACATTCCTTTACCTCAAAAACGATTTTCAACTCATAATTTGAAAACACTGCACATGGGGAAATGACTTAAAATGTCCTTAAGACACATAAAAGCGTTTTTTGATTGCCTTTGCAGCATGTTTCAGTCACCTTTAACATGCCTATGTAACGCAAACATTCAAAATCTAAATTTGCCATGCACAGGTGGGAGCATATTTACAAGCAATTTGCTCCACAGACAAACTTCTTACATTGAAATGGGAAAAATAACATCAGAGACTCTCAATTACCTTATAAAGAAGCAGACACCATTATGTCCTTCTCATCAATATTAAAACCATTGCTTTTTCTCAAAAACGATTTACAAGTCATAATTTGAAAACACTCCACAGCTCCTATGCACATAAAAGCCCTGTCAGTACTAATACTTCACATTTTCTCCAATTACAATTTCTCAAAGAAACAAAATCTATTTGTAAAACACTTGAGACAAAGCATCATTTGAAAAACACAACTTTCTTCATAATTTTCTCCTTAAAGCACACTATTTTCTATCTAAATTAAAGAAATCTTTTCTCACCTTAGCAAATACTTTGAGTTTCAAAACAGTCTCAGAAACACACCAATTTGTCTTCAGCAGAGCAAAAGGTATGCACTCCAGAGTCTGCAGCTATCAAAAGCACAGAAATGCTGTAATTCCTCACACATATCTCTCATGTCACCCAATCAAAACTCTTCCCTCACTTTTTTTCAAAGCAAAACCCTTCCCCCCTCTGCCCCCTCTCTGCTTTTTCTGCATAGCAACCACCTCTTGCAAGACCTCTGGTGTTTCCAAGTTCACACAACAATGTTGCAATTGAACTCTGAACTCTCAGTGCACCTGCATATCCAGAGCATTCTTTCATTTAATGATTTTTTCTTCGCCACTCAAAATACATCTTTCAACGAACTCATCCATGCACACTAACTTTCTGTTTTCAGCAATCAAAATCCACCAATCACTCTTACTGCTTCATTAACACAGAAACTCCTCAGTTTTTTTCATTTTACACTCTCATTTTTTCAACTGCCATTTCATTGCCACACTTAATCTGACTGCAGGAGAACCTTCTCTCGCCATGTTTTCTGTCTGGATTGTTGGACATAGTTATATCTATTGGGCTCAAAGGTACGCTGAAAACAGGAATTTACCTAACCTCAATTTACAAGATGTGGAAATTAAGTGGTTTGGCCACAGAGGATTAAAATGTCACCAATTGATACCATTGGTGAAAACCTTTATGCATTTGCCAAAACCTGACCTGTTAATTGTGCACTGTGGAGGTAATGATTTGGGCACTTTGACTGGGGTAGGTCTGGAAATGCTTTTAAAGGACACCTTTGAGCAATTGATGGCACTTTTTCCTCAGACTGCCTTGGTATATTCAAATATATGCCAAAGACAAAAATGGAGGTGGTCGAACCAATTTTGTCCACAAATTGAGAAATCGAGGAAGCATGTAAACAAATCTGTTTCAGCTTACATGAGAGACCATGGAATGGGCTCCCTGTACAACAATAACTTGCGTTACTACATGCAAGATATCTACAGAGGAGATGGAGTTCACTTCTCAGATGAGGGCAACAGAATTTTCACTCTGAATTTAAGACTGTGCATTGGTACCTACTTATAAGTACCTAAATGTACCATAAACCCAAAAGCTCTTCTCAGAGCTACCCTACATCTGATCACTCACAATTATTATTTTACTCTAACTTTTTTCACTAATTTTCAAGAAAGTACGCTCCCCAGAACGCTTCCCGGTTCGCGAACGGGGCGCACTCCACGCAAAAAAACTAAAAAAACGGTATATTTTTTTTTTGCCCTGCGAGACCCTTTCAAAGCCTCCACATCAAACCTAGGGGGTCAGGGACGATCTACTATGCCCCCTTATGGTCATTTGCCCCTTCGCTTTGGCCTCCTCTTGTCTCTCGATCCTACCGAGAGACAAGATGGCGGCCGCTACGGACTGTTTGGAATGTTTACAGACGCCGAAGAACCAATCAGCTTCGCAAACCTCCGTAACGCGAAAAGTACGCGAAGCGGAGCGCTGTTACAGATATATATCTTTTTTTGAACGTTAATTTCTCAAAATCCACTGGAGCACATATATTGAGACCTAGCAAAGGCACATCGGGCTACCAGTCCCTAATATTTTACCAAGTTTCGTGCAAATCCATTCAGCCGTTCGATTATTATTATTATTTTTTTTTTTGCCCCGCGGGGCCCTTTTAAAACCTCCACATCAAACCTAGGGGGTCAGCGAGGATCTACTATGCCCCCTTATGGTCATTTGCCCCTTCGCTTTGGACTCCTCTTGTCTCTTGATCCTACCGAGAGACAAGATGGCGGCCGCTACGGACTGTTTGGAATGTTGACAGACGCCGGAGAACCAATCAGCTTCGCTTCACAAAGCTCCGTTGCGCGCAAAGTACGCGAACTGGAGCGCTGCCCGGTCCACTGTTACAGATATATATCTTTTTTTAAACGTTAATTTCTCAAAATCCACTGTAGCACATATATTGAGACCTACAAAAGGCACATCGGGCTACCAGTCCCTACAATTTTGCCAAGTTTCGTGCAAATCCATTCAGCCGTTCGGGCTAAAAGTGAGGCCAACCGCCCTATGGAAAACTCAATGTTAAAAACACGTTTTGGGACCCCCCTTTTTTCTCGGCCCCCCCTTGACGAACCCCCCCCAAATTTTCAAGGGCTGCTCAGAAACAAAATGTGCCATTTTCCTGAAAATTTCAGCCAATTCCGTCCACAAACGCCAAAGTTATTAGACATAGAATTTTCAAAAATCCCATAGAGAAAAAATCCTAACTATATATACCTACTGGCGACCGCCAGTAGGTAATATACATATATATATATCCATATCCAATTACACTGGCACAGTTTGAGGTGCACGCAATGACAGGTGAACTCAGCCACCACGGTTAAGTCCTTTATTCAGGCACAACGAGACACAGCGCTGGATAATTCATTAAGCCCCAACGCGTTTCAGAGCTCCTTCTGCTCCTTGCATGCAGCGGCAGACGTAGGAAGAAAACAAGTCCCTGATTTGTCCTGTTTCATAGCTGCTGTTGCTGACATCATCTAAGTACTTCTCGGATTCGTAGTTCTCCAACCACCATACGACCCATGTTGGGCTCTGCCTCCTGCAAAATAAAATCAAACCCTTAGTCGGGCCCCCAAATCTGTGTCTGTTGAAGATTAAATGTATATATATATATATATTACCTACTGGCGGTCGCCAGTAGGTAGTTATAGTTAGGATTGATTTCCATAGGGAAATCGCAACATTCTATTGGGAATAACTTTGGCGCCGGTTGAGAATTCTGCCTGAATTTTTCAGCAACTTTGCCTCGCGGCGCTCCGCTCCTTCTCTGAAAGTTTGGGGGGGATTCGTCAAGCGGGGGCCGAGATAAAAGGGGGGTCCTATCGTGTCCAGGACATGGGCACTAGGACCCTGGGACAGCGCAAGGGCGAGGGGACACCGGACACCACATCCGGTCAGGGGGTGGAGAGGAATGGCACTCTCTGATGCTAGACCTCGAGGCAGGAGGTCATGATCCAAGCATGATGTGAACCAACAAATAAAAGAATACCTGCAAGATGCACATCGTGTCCTGTGTGAGTTCCTGGGTGGTACGACACGACAACTGGCGACGAAGGACGGTGACGACCCCACACGCATGAGGATCGCGTCGTGTGAAAGAAAAGATCGCCGTCAACAAGGAGCTACACGGGAGCCCACCCCGATCAGCGTCCACCTATGAAAACGACACAGCGCGGTAAGGAGCACCGGGAAGAAGCGCCAATGCAGGGCAAGAAGCGTGAAGCTCTCGTGTTTGAAACTTGAAGAGCGAAGTCTCGCGAGAGGCGAAAATCTCGGCGCCCATCTTAGGGACAGGCGAATGCAGCCAATAGGAACGACAGGGCAATGCGGCGGCCATCTTAGAGTCAGGAGAAGCGAGATTTCGATCGCGAAATCTCGCGGGAACAAGGGCGGCCATCTTAAGTGGGACATTAAAAGAAAACAGCAATAGGAGCCACAGGACAACCATTTTAAAGGCAGGCAAAACGTAAAACACAGCAAACAAAGAGAAATAAAGAAATAAAAAGGGACAAGGACAGAGAAAGATCCCCACAACAAGAAATACAACAAAATAAAGAATGAAATAAGAAGAGAGAACAACGAGACAAAAGAAATATAGAGGCCGGAAAGAAAGAGAAAGGACACAAAGAAAATAAAAGGAAAAAAGGAGGTACTACGGACACAAAAGAACCGGAAGAGGACCTAAAGGATGTCTAAGAAGGACAAAAGGAAGTCAAGGGAACAAGCACAGATAACAAAGAGAAAATAAAGAGCAAAGAAGAGAAGACAAAGAAATAATACAAGTGCACACAAGAAAAAAAAAAGGAAAATACAAGGAAAAAGGACTAAGAAAGCCCAGAAGAGGCGAAATAAAGTAAAACAAAGGAAGGAAAAGGGACAAAAGATCACAAAGAGAAAAGGAGAATATGAGAAAAAAGGACTAAGAAAGCCCAGAAGAGGCGAAATAAAATACAAGGAAAAAGGACTAAGAAAGCCCAGAAGAGGCGAAAAAAGAGAAATAAAGAAATAAAAGAAAGAGACAAAGAAATAATACAAGTGCATACCAGGAAAAAGAAGGATAAATAAAAGGCAAAAGAGCAATAAGGCAAAGGAAGATGATGGTGCAATAAGAAAAGAGATTACCAGAGAATAACAAAAGGACAAATAGAGAAAGAAGGAAAGAATATATACATATATAAGAAAGAAGAACAAGAGAGTGGAAGAAGCCAGAGAAGGCTAAATAAAAGACAGAAAAAGAGACACAACAAGGAAAAGAAAAGAAAAGAAAAGAAAAGAAAGCAGAACAACAAAGAGAAAGAAAAGGACAAAGATTGCACAAGGACAAAGAAAGAGCAAAGGAGAAGTTACAAGGCAGTAAAGAAAAGAAGAAAGAAGAAAGAGGAGTAAAATAACGAAGAGGAGTAAAATAACGAGGAAAGAAGGGACCAAAGAAAAAAGGAAAAAGAAAAGGAGAGCCTAGAAAAGGCTAAAAGGACAAGGAGAGCCTAGAAAAGGCTAAAAGGACAAGGAGAATAACAGAAGAAGAAAAAAGGACACAAAAGGGACACAAGAGAAAAGGACAAGGAGAGCCTAGAAAAGGCTAAAAGGACAAGGAGAATAACAGAAGAAGAAGAAGAAGAAAAAAAGGACACAAAAGGGACACAAGAGAAAAGGACAAGGAGAGCCTAGAAAAGGCTAAAAGGACAAGGAGAGCCTAGAAAAGGCTAAAAGGACAAGGAGAATAACAGAAGAAGAAGAAGAAAAAAAGGACACAAAAGGGACACAAGAGAAAAGGACAAGGAGAGCCTAGAAAAGGCTAAAAGGACAAGGAGAGCCTAGAAAAGGCTAAAAGGACAAGGAGAATAACAGAAGAAGAAGAAGAAAAAAAGGACACAAAAGGGACACAAGAGAAAAGGACAAGGAGAGCCTAGAAAAGGCTAAAAGGACAAGGAGAGCCTAAAAAAAAAAGGGGTAAAAAGGAGCAACACGAAAAGACATACCGCAGGAGAAAGAGCAGCAAAAAAGAAAGGACAAAGACATGCAATGAGCAGAGCGGACAAGCGACACAAAGGAAATAAAGGCAAGAGGCACCTCAGGGCCAGGACCAAAGGTGTTGAGTATAGGGCCAGGACCAAAGGTGTTGAATATAGATGATAAGACAACAAGTTTTCCAAAGAGTCACTGGCGGTGACGAAAGTGAAAGGATCGATGATAACGGCTGCCCACGAACAACAACGAATAACAAGAAACAGATATCATTTCAAGGACAAAGAAGGCGGAGGAAGAAGAAATGGCAGCGACAACGGCAGCCACATGGACGGTGGAAGATAGAGGATAAGGAAGCGATGGAGACACTAGATTCATGAAGAAATGTAGAATGACAAGTACTCTCTCTCTCTCTCTCTCTCTCTCTCCCTCTCTCGCTTTCTTTCTATCTTTCTTTCTTTCTTTCTTCGTTTGTTTTGCAACAAGGGGGGAGATATCGTGTCCAGGACATGGGCACTAGGACCCTGGGACAGCGCAAGGGCGAGGGGACACCGGACACCACATCCGGTCAGGGGGTGGAGAGGAACGGCACTCTCTGATGCTAGACCTCGAGGCAGGAGGTCATGATCCAAGCATGATGTGAACCAACAAATAAAAGAATACCTGCAAGATGCACATCGTGTCCTGTGTGAGTTCCTGGGTGGTACGACACGAGAGGTCCCAAAACGTGTTTTCCCCATGTTAATTTCCATAGGGCGGTCGGTCGCACTTTTAGCTCGAACGGCTGAATGGATTTTCACCAAACTTTTCAAAATTGTAGGGACTGGTAGCCCGATGTGCCTTTGCTATGTCTCAAGATATGTGCTCCAGAGGATTTTGAGTAATTTAGGTTCAAAAAAATTTATATATCTGTAAGCGCGCCCCGGTACGCGCACCGAGGAGCGCTCCGGGCACGCCACGCGACTTGCGTACCGAAAGCTGATTGGCTCTCGGGTGTCTGTAAACATTCCAAACAGTCCGCAGCGGCCGCCATCTTGTGTCTCGGTAGGATCGAGACACAAGAGGTGGCAAAAAACAAAGGGGGAAATGACCAAAAGGGGGCAGGGTAGAACCCCCCTGACCCCCTAGGTTTGATGTGGGGGCCATAAAAGGGCCCCGCGGGGCAAAAAAAAAAAAAAATTCGATTTTCGCGGGGGGAGCGCCCGGTACGCGCACCGGGGAGCGCACCGGAAAGCGCACAAAAGAGAAAAAAGAATGCCAGAGTTGAAAATTTTTAGCAACATTTTTTATAAATGTGAAGTAGTTCTGAAAAGAACGTTTTTTTTATTCTTTTTGTTGTTTTATATTTTTTTTATTATTTTACTGAACATTTTTTTTTTGTATTTTTGAACAATTTTATATATTTTTTGTGTTTTTTAAGGGAACAAACAAAAAACAGGGAATTGGAAATGGCTCAACAGGAGCAAAAAAAAAGAAAATAATTAGTGCTTCCTTTTCTTGTTGCATTGGTGGTTGTCCACAGCATTATTTATTAAGGTGACACTAAGTTCACCATAACATAACGTTTTGCCACAGAAAATGCAAACAATTTTTATGGTGCCAAATTTTTGTTGTATATTTGGCACCATTTGGCGTTCTTCAGGACCAGAAAGTGAGTCTTCAGTAGAGGATGTGCTGGCCACAGGGGGTGGGTTGTTCTGAAGTTCCTGTACTTCAGCGTGGGCTAAGTTATTGGGATGCAACCTCTCCATGTGGCGGATCATGGTAAAATTACCAAATGAATATTTTTTGGGGGGATTGCCCCTGGAGAGGACTGAGCCACAAATTAGACAGGTGACTTTGGGGGCGTTCACCTTTTTTTTGTCTTCAGGGAATGAAAAGAATTGCCAAATAAACTGCACTTTAACGTGCCTTTTCCTTGGTTCTTCATGCAGGAAGCGCCTTGATTGTTCCTCTTCTTCCTCCTCTTCTTCTTCTCCTCCAAGGAACTGTGGTGGTGTACCTTCTTTTCTTGGTGGTGGTGGTGGTGGTGCACCAGCTGCAGCTACAAGTGATGCCATTGCACTGATCAAAAATAGCTCTTGCTCTCTCAATGAAGAAAGTTAGAATGAGGAAAAAAGGAGGGGACTTTCATCATTTGGAGAAAAAAAATGATGAGAACCAATGAAAAGTGTTATTCTCAGGTCATATGACCCGATGCGCTTACGTTACGCGCTCCGGCCCGCTTACGTTACGCGCTCCAGCGCGCTTACACTATGCGCACTGGGCCGCGCCGCGGAGCGTTTCCGGGTGCGTTTACGCAGCGCATCATAAGACACATCACGTGGCAACGCGATACGTCGCGCTTACGCGACGCGCCATAAGACACATTACACGCGGCTACGCGATACGTCACGCTTACGCGACGCGTCACGATGTGGTTTTAGCAATAGCGCTAACGGGGCGCTCACCGGTACGCGCCCCGGGGCGCTTCGTAACATTGCGCTTACCCGTACGTTCACCGGCACGCGCCCCAGGAGCGTCCCGGGGCAAACAATAAAAAAAAAATATATATATTTACACAATTTAAAATTTATTATAAAAATTATTACTTTTCATACCTATAGATATTTGCTATTAAAAAACCTATGAAATTCACTGAAAAAACCATAGGTTTCACACCAGTTATAGTTAGGAATTAGCATTTAAAAAACCTATTAAATTCACTGAAAAAAACATAGGTTTTACACCAGTTATAGTTAGCTGGAAGTTTTACTCGCATAAAACCATTGAAATTCCCACGTTATAGTTAGTTTGACTCACTATAACTTGCGCGTGCAATGCACTGCTGATGACGTCACATATTACATCACTCATGACATGGTCAGTGACATCACTCACATATATATATATATACATATATATATATATAATATATTAAAAACTATTTTATTATATTAAAAACTGGAACCTCCTGAGGCTTGAGCCGGGAGTAGAGTGAAACTGTCTTTTAAATCTAAAGTGCTAGAATTGTGTTTGTCTTTTTTAACTTGCACTCACCTGCCCTGAGCACCTCGCGCTTTTCACGAGTCCTCTGACAGCTGAGTTGAAAGCTGCCTCTGGCGAGGGTTTGTTTGGTTTCCCTGCCGCCATTGCCCAGGACACAGGCCACGCCCACCTGGACAGGCCACGCCCACCCTCCCTTACATCGCTATATAGAGCGCACTGATTGCAAGCGCTGCCTCTATTAAAAACTGGAACCTCCTGAGGCTTGAGCCGGGAGTAGAGTGAAACTGTCTTTTAAATCTAAAGTGCTAGAATTGTGTTTGTCTTTTTTAACTTGCACTCACCTGCCCTGAGCACCTCGCGCTTTTCACGAGTCCTCTGACAGCTGAGTTGAAAGCTGCCTCTGGCGAGGGTTTGTTTGGTTTCCCTGCCGCCATTGCCCAGGACACAGGCCACACCCACCTGGACAGGCCACGCCCACCCTCCCTTACATCGCTATATAGAGCGCACTGATTGCAAGCGCTGCCTCTATTAAAAACTGGAACCTCCTGAGGCTTGAGCCGGGAGTAGAGTGAAACTGTCTTTTAAATCTAAAGTGCTAGAATTGTGTTTGTCTTTTTTAACTTGCACTCACCTGCCCTGAGCACCTCGCGCTTTTCACGAGTCCTCTGACAGCTGAGTTAAAAGCTGCCTCTGGCGAGGGTTTGTTTGGTTTCCCTGCCGCCATTGCCCAGGACACAGGCCACGCCCACCTGGACAGGCCACGCCCACCCTCCCTTACATCGCTATATAGAGCGCACTGATTGCAAGCGCTGCCTCTATTAAAAACTGGAACCTCCTGAGGCTTGAGCCGGGAGTAGAGTGAAACTGTCTTTTAAATCTAAAGTGCTAGAATTGTGTTTGTCTTTTTTAACTTGCACTCACCTGCCCTGAGCACCTCGCGCTTTTCACGAGTCCTCTGACAGCTGAGTTGAAAACTGCCTCTGGCGAGGGTTTGTTTGGTTTCCCTGCCGCCATTGCCCAGGACACAGGCCACGCCCACCTGGACAGGCCACGCCCACCCTCCCTTACATCGCTATATAGAGCGCACTGATTGCAAGCGCTGCCTCTATTAAAAACTGGAACCTCCTGAGGCTTGAGCCGGGAGTAGAGTGAAACTGTCTTTTAAATCTAAAGTGCTAGAATTGTGTTTGTCTTTTTTAACTTGCACTCACCTGCCCTGAGCACCTCGCGCTTTTCACGAGTCCTCTGACAGCTGAGTTGAAAGCTGCCTCTGGCGAGGGTTTGTTTGGTTTCCCTGCCGCCATTGCCCAGGACACAGGCCAGGCCCACCTGGACAGGCCACGCCCATATTTCCTCTCCCCTGCCATCTATAAAATATGTGTCTAGACAGGAAGCGCAGCGGACGAGCGCAGCGGGCGCGACGATTGCGCGCCGAAGGCGCGCATAAGGCAAGCTCGTCTGCGCTCGTCCGCGCCGAGTCCGGGCCAGGGGCCACCCCCCTTACATCTTGTGCCAAACAGCCCATAGCCTACAGTGCGGACATTCTCCATGGCATGAGGTCCTCAGGACCGGTCTGTGAACTGCATCGCTATGAGGTAACGTCTCTTCCAGCCATTTGTCCAAATTGCAACGTCCCTCTTAACCGGTGGCAGACCAAAACACCGAAGCAGGAATACCGTATGTTCTCACTAAACTGCAGATCCCTGCCAAAACATAAGGTGGAAATTTCTTTTCTACTAGAAGAGCGTTCGCCGGACGCAGTATTTCTATCTGAAACATGGCTGACACCCGACTCCGACCCTGCTGTTGTAACCTCCCTCCCCTCAGGCTTCCAAATCATCCGACAAGATCGCTCGGAGGGTAGAGGTGGAGGGCTAGCAATTATATTCAAAGAACAATACCACTGCAGACTCATCCCTGAAACCATTCCAGACTGTGAGAGCCTTGCTTTCTCGCTGGAGTTCTCCCCTAACCACTGCTTTTCGGGCACATTGATATATCGCCCACCCGGTCCCCCTAAACAATTTCACAATCTCTTACCAGTAATTATGGCGCCACACGTTAGCGCTTCCGCCAACTATACCGTGTTAGGGGACCTCAATTTTCATTTTGATTCACCACTGGATCCTACGGCTATTACGTTAGCCGATGACCTGGCTGCGCTGCAACTTAGCCAACGAGTAAAAGCATCGACCCATGTGAAGGGTCACCTATTAGATCCAGTGTTCAGTAACTGCGAGGACCTTGTGGTTGGGTTTCCGCTCCCCCTCCCGTGGACTGACCACTCTTTGGTGCCCTTTACTTGGTCTACTCAGAAATCCGGTCCGGTAAAACCGTCGATAAGACATGCCAGATCCTGGGCACGGATACCTACAGAGGAATGGAAAAACTTACTTACGAAAGAACTTCCCCCTAACAACGAGGATCCATGTCTGGCTAACCAGGCCTATGAAAACTGGATCCTGCACTCTCTCGAATCCATCCTCCCCCTCAAGAAATTAACAGTAAAACGCCTCCATAAAACAGCACCGTGGTTTTCGGAGGCACTTAGGAACAAAAAGCGCCAATGCCGGAAAATTGAAAGAAAATGGCGCATAGACTACTCCATGGAAGAAAAGACTCGATATCGAGAGGAGATAAAAGCCTATAAAAAGGAACTAAAAGCCGCCCAAGCAGCGTACTTCTCTGACAAGATCTTAGCTGCAAAATCCAAACCTAGAGACATTTTTCAAACTTTGCAAAAACTCACAAAACTCCCTTCTCCAGGTGTTTTGAAGGAAAAGTCTGTTTCCCAGTGCAATGACTTGGCTGAATTTTTTTCAGCTAAAGTAAATAAAATATATGCCTCCTTCCCTTGCACTCTCACTCCCACCCCTCCGTTAATTCAGGATAAAACCAAGACGTCAGACTCCGCTCCAGCCCCTCCACCTCTGCTCAGTCACTTTCCTGGCATGGATCTCGAAGTATTAGAGTCCATGGCTCGGAAAGTAAAATCTGGATCTCCATCTGATCCGGCACCCCCTGAAGCCATAATGCTGGTCTCTCAGACTGTTCTACCAATCATTAGGAACCTGCTAAATGCTTCCATTGCTTCGGGCATTGTCCCTCCTGCTTGGAAACGGGCGATGGTCCGAGCGCTGATAAAGAAGCCCAATCTGGAACCATCCGACTTTGGGAACTATCGTCCAATTTCCCTGCTTCTCTGGGTGAGTAAGATCGTGGAGAGGTATGTCAATCTCCAGCTGATCAGCTTTCTTGAAGATAACCAGCTGCTAGACACCACCCAGACAGGGTTCAGGCCTAAGCATGGAACAGAATCCGCCCTCCTAATGGTCATCGAGGAGTCCAGGAAAATCCTTGACCAGGGAGGATCAGTGGCAGTGATCCTCCTTGATCTCAGTGTGGCGTTCGACACGGTCAGTCATGTCACCCTACTGAACCGTCTTTCGAATGTCGGCATTGTGGACAAGGCTTGGCTCTGGTTAAAATCTTTTCTGAGCAACAGGTCATTCCAAGTGTTTGATGGACAGACAGTGTCTTCTAGCATTCCCCTGAAGTGTGGAGTCCCGCAGGGCTCCTCTTTAAGCCCCGCGCTCTTTAATGTCTATATGAGGCCACTGGCTGAGGTAGTTCGTCTGTATGGAGTCAAGATCATATCCTATGCGGACGATGCCCAGTTGGTGGTCTCATTAGCGCAGGAGGCTCTCCAACCACGTTCAGGGGGACTAACTGAATGTCTGGAGGAGGTGAAGTCTTGGATGACTCGGTCATCATTAAAACTTAATGGTGACAAAACGGAGCTTATGCTCCTGGGCCCTGCCGACCCCACATTCTTCAACTCATTGTGGCCCCCCTGTCTAGGTCCCCCTCCGGCCCCGAAGGATAACATCAAAAGCCTAGGGGTTTGGCTGGACAGGAGTCTCTCACTCAACACCCAGGTCACAAAGCTCTCATCCACCTGTTTTGGAATACTAAGGACACTGAAGAAAGTTCTTCCTTTGCTCCCAATGGAGGCAAAGCAGATAGCCATACAGGGCCTGATACAATCACGACTGGACTCCAACAACGTCCTATATCTGGGTGCACCAGAGTACACCTTAAAGAGATTATAGCTGGTACAAAACTGTGCTGCTCGTACTCTGCTGCAGATTCCTCGTAGACTGTCAGTAAAGGCGGCTCTGACCAATCTTCACTGGCTCCCAGTGCGTAAGAGAGTCATTTTTAAAGCAATGTGTATTGCTCACCAGGCTTTCTGGGATTCGGGTCCCCTAATCACCCGTAATCTAGTAAGCCAGTATCACCCAGGTAGAAATCTGCGCTCTAGTCAGGCCTTCATGGCAGCAGTCCCCAGAGTTAAAAGGACTAGATCGGGCGGGAGGACGTTTGCCTTCAACGCCGCCAAGATCTGGAACTCCCTCCCGTCTCACCTGAGATCCAATCCCGACCTTGCTTCCTTCCGTAAACAATTAAAAACGTACCTATTCAATTCCGTCTAATTTAACTCAGCTCTCCCTCCTCTCTGGCTCTCTACCATCTCTCACCCTCTCACCTGGTTCCCTTTTTTAGCGCTTGGACGCCTCAGGGCAGCAATCGCGCTGTTATAAATCCACTTTCATTCATTCATTCATTCATTCATATATATATATATATATATATATATTCACTGAAAAACAGTAAGTTTCAGGGACGCTTTAGTTAGTTATTAGCATTTAAAAAACCTTTGAAATTCACTGACAAAAACGTACATTTCAGGGACATCATAGTTAGTAATTAGCATTTAAAAAACCTTTCAAATTCAACGAAAAAAACACAGGTTTCAGGGATGTTATAGTTAGTTGGACATTTAACTCGTACAATACCAGAGAAATTCGGCCGTTGTAGTTAGTTGAGCTAATTATTACTCACGCGCCTGTAATGCATTGCTGATGACATCACATATTTCATCACTTTATGACATATATAAATCTATAAATCAAATAAATCTATATATATTATAAATCTCTCTCTAAATATATACATATATCATATAAATCATATAAATCTATAAATCATGACATCTATCATAAATCTATTTGTTTTTAACACAAACATACTTATTTTTATTTTTTTGTGAATTTACACACTCATCGTAAATTCGCATCAGCATGAATTCAATGTACTACAACACAATACACTTTACAAGTTTAACTTTTCATTTTTAATTTTAAATATTTTTACTATCAGTTGTAATCTTCTCATTAACTTCAAAAACACTGCCTTTTTAAAACAACTTCACAAATGCAACACTACCATCTAAATGATATATTACTAAATTATTTATTTGAGGAGAAAACGCGAATTTGGCGCAATGTTACATGGGGAGCAGTGCTGAGAGCTGCATAGGGGTCGCAACTCCAAACTCAAAAGGAAAAAAAAAAAACACTTCCAATATTCAAAAATCATCCCAGGGACTCCAGCCCGAGGGCATTACCTCTTTCTTTTTTTTAAAAGTAAATAAATAAGGAAGAAGGGCTGCATGGCTCCCCTTCCCTTGGTCACTTTCGGCCTCTGGGACCTTCTAATAACAAAAAAAAATTATAAAGAGGGGGACCGCCTGGTCGGAGGCCATTCTTAGCCCCGGGAACCCCATCCCTGGGGCTTAGACTCTGTTTTTAAAAATATAAAATTATGGGAGAGGGGCCACATGGCCACCCTTCCCTAGGGCACTTCTAGCCCCGGCGACCCCATACCCCGGGGCCCGCCCTCAACATTGGGAACCGTGGGGGAAGCTCCAATGCCCTGTGGTCCCACCGGCTCCCGGCCTCCTCCGGGGGGCCGACATTGCTTTTGGACAAGGGGAGCTGCTAGCATGCAGCTCCACTTCTCCAAAAGCAATCTGCTTTGCTTCATGGAAGCGAGAGCAGGTTTTCTGCTCTCACTTCCTTAAAGCGAAGATCAAGTTTGCAATGACAGGGCGGGAGCACTGCTCCTGCCCTATCATTGCAAACTGCAATGTCCCAGGGGACAGTGATGTCATCAGTGATGTCATTTCAGATGTCATCAGTGAGGTCATCCGTGATGTCACTGACCATGTCATGAATGATGTAATATGTGAGATCATCAGCAGTGCTTTGCCGGGGCGCGAGTTATAGTTAGCTGACCTAACTATAACACTGAATTTCTCTGGTTTTGTATGAGTGAAATGTCCAACTAACTATAACGTCCGTGAAACCTGTGTTTTTTTCAGTGAGTTTCAAAGGTTTTTTAAATGACAATTTCTAACTAAAACGTCCCTGAAACCTATGGGTTTTTTCTGTGAATTTCAAAGATTTTTTATATGCTATTTTCCAACTATTCCTACAGAGGTAGAACGTGTGCAGAAAGAGGAAAAAATGTGCAGAAAGAAGCAAGAGAAATGCAGAAAGAGGCAACAGAAGTCCAGAATGACGAAAAAGGTGGCGAAAGAAGCAAGAGATATTCAGAAAGAATCAACAGATGTGCAGAAAAAGGCCTTGTTGCAAAGTCATCCTGTGCCCCCAACTCTTTGCTGACTGGTACTAGTGGTAACTGACTGTGATTAACCAGGCCCGGAGCCAGTGCTATCCTGAAAGACACTTAGAATACAGTGAAAACACCTACATACACTAGGGTACACTATGGGTTGGAGTATCCCTGTGATTGGCATGACCTCCCGTGTAAGGCCCTAGTATATAATAGGGCAGGGGGATTAAAACTACCTATAAGTCAGAGGTGCAGAAAGAGTCAAGAGAAGTGCAGAAGGAAGCAACAGAGGTACCGGAAGAGGCAAGAGAGGTGCAGAAACAGGCAAGAAAGGTGCAGAAAGAAGGAACATGTGTGCAGAAAGAGGCAAGAGGGATACAAAAATGTGCAACAGAGGTACAGAAAGAAGCAAGAGCAGTGCAGAAAGAAGCCCGAGAAGTACAGAAAGAAGCAAAGGAGGTGCAGAAATAGGGAAGAGGGTGAAGAAAGAGGCAAGAGGGATACAGTAATTTACAAAAGAGGTGCAGAAACAAGCAAGAAGAGGCCATAGAATTACTGAAAGAAGCAACAGAGTTATAGAAAGTAGCAAGAGAAGTGCAGAAAGAGGCAAGTGAGGTACAGAAAGAAGAAAAAGCAGTGAAGAATGAACCAACAGAGGTGCGATAGGAGGCAAGAGTGGTGCAAAAAGAAGGAAGAGAAGTGCAGAGAGAGGCAAGTGAAGTGTAGAAAGAACCAACAGACGTGCAAAAAGAGGCAAGAGGGGTGCAGAAAAGGTAGGAGGGGTGCACAAAGAGGCAAGAGAGGTACAGAAAGAGGCCAGAGGGGTGCAGAAACAAGGAAGAGAAGTACAGAAAGAGGCAAGAGAATTGCTGAAAGACGCAACAGAGGTGTAGAAAGACGCAAGAGAAGTGCAGAAAGAGGCAAATGAATTGCTGAAAGAGACAAGTGAGGTGTAGAAAGAAGCAAGAGAAGGGCAGAAAGAGACAAGTGAGGTGCAGAAAGAAGCAAGAGCAGTGCAGAAAGAAACAACATAGGTGCAAAAAGACGCAAAAGGGGTGCAGCAAGCGGGAGGAGAGGTGCACAAAGAGGCAAGACAGATACAAAATGGCAGGTAGGGTGCTGAAAGAAGGAAGAGAAGTGCAGAAAGAGGAGAGAAAATTGCTGAAAGAAGCAACAGAGGTGCAGAAAGAAGCAATAGAAGTGCAGGAAGAGGCAAGTATGGTGCAGAAAGAAGCAGGAGCAGTGCAGAAAGAACCAACAGAGGTGCAAAAAAGAGGCAAGAGGTGTGCAGAAAAAGGTAGGTGGGGTACACAAAGAGGCAATAGAGGTACAGAAAGAGGCAGGAGGGGTTACAGAAAGAAGGAAGATAAGTGCACAAAGAGGGTAAGGGGTGCAGAAAGAGGCAATAGAGGTGCAGAAAGAGGCAAGAGAGGTGCAGAAACAGACAAGAGAAGTGCAGAAAGAGTCCAGAGAATTGCTGAAAGAAGCAACAGAGGTATAGAAAGAAGCAAGAGAAGTGCAGGAAGAAGCAACAGAGGTGCAGAAGGTGGCAAGAGAACTGTAGAGAGGCAAGCAAGTTGCAGAAACAGGCAAAAGAGGTCCAGAACGAGGGAACAGAGATGCAGACAGAGACAATAGAGGTGCAAACAGGTAAAAGGGGTACAGAAAGAGGCAAGAGGGGTACAGAAATTTGCAAGAGAGGTACAGAAAGAAGCAAGAGCAGTGCAAAAGATCCAACTGAGGTGCAAAAAGAGGCAAGTGAGGTACAGAAGGAGGCAAGAGAACTGTAGGAAAGATATAAGGGAGTTGCAGAAACAGGCAAAAGGGGTGCAAAAAAAGGAAAGAGGTAGGCAGGAAAAGGCAAGAGAGATGCAGAAATTTGGAACAAAGGTGCAGGGAAAAGACAGAGCAGTGCAGAAAGAACAAACAGAGGTGCAGAAAGTGGGAAGAGGGGTACAGAAAGAGGCAAGTGAAGTGCAGAATGAAGAAAAAGAGTTATAGAAAGAACCAACAGAGGTGCAAAAAGAGGCAAGAGAGTGCAGAAAGGGGTAGGAGAGGTGTACAAAGAGGCAAGAGGGGTACAGAGAGAGGCACGAGGGGTGCACAAAGAGGCAAGAGTGTTACAGAAAGAGGCAAGTGAAGTGCAAAAGGAGGTAAAAGAACTGCAGAAAGAGGCAATAGAGGTGCAGAAAGAGGCGCAGAAGTAGCATTAGTAGCTTGCCCACCATTAGTACCAATTTAACACCCACATTAGAAATAATTAACAGGTGACCATTTTAGGTTTTCAAAGGGCCTTCCAACATGCTGTAACACTTTTCGTGGCTTTTTTGGTAACGTTTGAGCAGTTTGAGGTAGAAACTAGGCTTTTTTTGTTCAAATCTGCAAATGATGAATTATGTGGATAATGAGGAAAATATATATTGTTGCAAAAGTTGGTGCAGCCAAACAGTCGCATAATTCCAGTGGCCCTGCTGGTACATCTGACTAGGTCCAGAAGTGCTTCTCAGTGATTCCTTCTTTTTTTTGTCTCATTGAGTTTATAGTTGAGCTTCTATGGAAACAAGGAAGACTAAACCTGACATTACCACTCCACAACACCGACTACCATACCACATAATTATTCCCATAACACATAACACATAATCACACTCTACATAATTCCTATAAAATAAATACCACATACTTTCTATCCACATAATTTCACTGCACAGTTTAACACAAAATTCCACTTCACACAACTTACATCCACTCCACTCCGAAAAACATTAAAAAGCTTTTACATTTACATTGCCAATAGCTCTAACTCTCGCAAATGCAAAATCTATAACATTGCAAACACTTCATTACCTAGTAGTCCCGTTTGCAGAGTGGTGTAGAAAGGATTCTGGGCCTCTGACCAGCGCTCAGGAATTCTGCTGCGTAGGACTTATAGGAGATACCAGGAGGGCTTCTTGGCCCCCAAAGTCCCTCAGGAGTAAATTGGACTTCTTCCCCCATCCCATACTCTGCCAGGAGGCGCATTTGTAGAGTGGTGGAGAAAGGGGGCATGGCCTCCAAAGACGTCTTAGTAATCCCACTGTGTGGGACATACTAGAGGTAACAAGAGGGGTAGTTAGCCCCCAAGGATGTCCTTGGGAGCCAACTACTCCTCCTATTACCTCCAGTAAGTCCCACATAGCAGGATTGCTAAGTTGTCATAGCTGGCCACTCCCCCTTTCCCCACCACTCTGCCCCACCACTCTGCAAACGCACTTCCTGGCACACTCTTGTATGGGGATTGAAGTCCACTTCGCTGCTGGATTTCATTAGGGGCCAACTAGTGTACCTGATTTCTCCAGTATGTCCCAGATAGTGGTATTGCTGAAAGCTGGACACAGGCCATGCCCCCTTTCTCCACCACTCTGCAAATGTCCCTCCTTGCGCATTCTAAGTTAGGGTATAATGTCCCCTTGAATACTGAGGGTCCCTGGGGGCCAACTAACCCAACTGTTACCCCCAGTAAGTCCTATACAGCTAGATTACTGCATGAGTTCAAAGGCCACACCCCCTTTTTACATGACTCTGCAAATGCGACTCGTGGAGCACTGCTGCTCGAGAGATGCAGTCCACTTGTGTTCTGAGGTCCTCATGACAAAAGAGGACCTCAGCGCCCCACCAGCAGTGTGCCAAGAGGTGCGCATGCAGAGTGGTGTAAAAAGGGGCATGGCCTCAGATCACCTCTCAGCAATCCAGCTGTGCGGTGCTTACTGAAGGTACCTGGTCGGCTAGTTGGCCCCCAGGGACCTTCAGTATTCAAGGGTCATTAATTCCCCAATTTAGAACGCACCATGGGGCGCGTTTGCACTGAGGTACAGGGAGAAGGCGGGCCTCCAGCAAGATGCTATCTTTATTTTTATAGTTTTTTTGTTATTGTTATTGTTATTGTTAAAGGAAATTTATTGAGCGCACTGTCACCATGAGTTTCCTGGCGCTGATAGGACACTGGGCCAAGCGAGAGGAGTTAGTGGGGGTGTGAGAAAAGCAGAGTTTTTAAAGATTTCCTAAAGGATAAGAGAGAGCATGAGGTCTTAAGTGAGAGTGGAAGAGAATTCCATAGCTTAGGAGCCAGGTGAGAGAAACTGCGGCCGCCTAGTTTAGTGAGTTTGAAACGGGGGATAACTAGAAGCTGAAGATGGGTGGACCTCAGGGTACGGGAAGGACAGTAGGGGATGATAAGAGACTGCAGGAAGGCAGGGGAGGGGCCAGTTAAGGCTTTGAAGACCAGACAGCAGACCTTGAAGGCTGTTCTTTCGCTGACTGGTAGCCAGTGTAATTGATGTAATAAAGGTTTGGCCGACTGCCATCTAGGGATTTTGAATGCCAGTCTGGCAGCCTGGTTTTGGATGATCTGTAGCCTAGACAGCAGGGATTTGGAGAGGCCATGGTACAAGGAATTGGAGAAGTCCAGACGAGACATCACCAATGCTATTAGGACTTGTAGCAAAGCTTCGGGAGTCAAGAGGTGGGCAACTTTCCGTATCCTGTGTAGCTGGAACATACAGGAAGATGTTACGGCACTCACCTGGGCCTTGAGAGTAGGCTCAGAGTCGATAATGACCCCGAGGCTCTTTACACAGCCAGCAGGAGAAAGTGGTGAACCAAGCTCAATTGGCCAATACTGGGGGCCCCAGTGGGAAGCACTTCTCCCAGGAAGGAGAAGCTCAGTTTTCCCAGGGTTGAGCTTTAATTGATTTTGATTCATCCAGTGCTGGATGTGTATCATGACCGCCTGAAAGTTGGTAACGGCGTCAGGGGAGGTGAGGGGGAAAATAATTTGTAAATCGTCAGCGTAGTTAAACACGGTGACGTCCCACCTACCCAGGGAGTGAATAGGAGGTTGAAGATACAAATTAAAAAGAAGAGGGGACAGAGATGATCCCTGAGGGACCCCGCAGGATGAAGGAGCACTGGTGGCACTAAAGGGGCCCAAGCTGACTGCTTGAGATCTACCCTCTAGAAAGGACTTGACCCAGGATAGGGCAGGCCCACGGACTCCGGCGGACTCGACACGGTGGAGTAAGATGTTGTGATCCACCGTGTCGAATGCCGCCGACAGATCCAGTAGGACCAATGCCTGGGAGAGTCCTCTGTCGGCGTTGCTTCTGAGGTTGTCCAGCACGGCGAGGATCACAGCCTCGGTAGAATGGGCTGGTCTGAAGCCGGCCTGGTTTATTTCCAGGAAGTTGGACTCCTCAATGAATTGCGAGAGGCAAGTAGTAACATGTGCCTCCAAGATTTTAGACAGGTAAGGCAAGAGGGAGATGGGCCGGTAATTGGCGAGGACAGCTGGGTCCGCGCCAGTTTTTTTTAACAAAGGCACCAGTACGGCCTCCTTAAACGATCTAGGGACTGTGCTGGAGTTAAGGGAGGTATTAAGTAAGGGTAAAATGCAGTGCGGAAAAGTATGGCAGATGTCACGAAGCACTGAGGGAGGGCAGCAGTCCTTGGGGGAGCCAGATTCCACTCGAGTAGCCAGCTTGGCTAGGGACTCGGGATCAAGTGTGGGGAAACAGGTCAAAGTAGAGGTGTTAATAGAAGGGGGGCTGTGTGGACCCCCTTCTATTAGCATCTCCCAGGGCCTGACCCCATCCTCCAGGGACTGATCCCTTTTTTATTGTGAAAAAAAACAGGAAGGGGACAATTTCGGCCACAGGGACCCCATCCCCCTGGGTTTGGCCTCCTTTTAAAAAAATGTATTTATAGGGAAGAGGGCCATGTGGCCCCCCTTCCCTGGGCCATTTTTTGCCCGGGTAACCCCATCCCTCGGGGCGTGGCCTTTAAAAAAAAATATATATATATTTAATGGGAAGGGGGCCGGCCTGCCGCTTAAAAAAGTTTTTTTAATTATTTGGGAGGGGGGCTGGGTGGCGAATTCGCAAATTTTGCCCATACTTAATAGTGACAGGACCTGCATCTGTATCATGTGCACCAGTGTTGATGATGGTTTTAGCACCCATTCAAAAATCATCTTGTATGGAAGCTGAGCACCTGAGTCCCGGCAGAGCTAATCATCAGTGGAGCAAACAGAAATATGGGTAGGTTTTCCGGACTAGGAGGCATAGGCCCCACCGACTAGCTCCATTTAATTACTCTGAGGTGGGACATTCTGTCCTCTCTCCTAAGAGCAAAACGACTGACACTCCCTCGTTTCATCTCCTCCTTCTGAGCCATAAGAGGAGGCACAGTGGATCATGCATCCAACTTACGTCTTTAAGTAGATGCCACTACAGTAGGCTCACATCCCTCACTGGTAAACCAGCTCCACTAATTTTCCAATTTGGCATTTAGTTCTATTATTTAAACTAAATTTACTGAAGAAAAGGCAACTCACCCTTTAATTTGTGTTCTATATCACGAGTATTAGTGTCTTCTTTCATATTTCATTTGAGTGTTAAAACAAACTGAGATTTCATCTTCCACTGATTGGCTGCCAGCAACATGAGTAAAAATAATGTAGAAGCAATTACCGGACTCAAGGACAGAGGGCGTGATTACGATACCAGTCAGACTCTCGTCCGACCGGCACCATAGTGGAAGCAGGACCGACTGACTGGAAGTGTCCCGCTGCCCACATTACGATGCGATTGCCTTCACAGTAGTCGCAATGTGTATATTTTCTATTGCGGCATGCTCTGCAGGCTTCAGCACACGCCCCAATAGAAAATAAACACATTTAAAACACCCTTGCACTATGTGGCAGGTACCATGCGTGGCCTGCCACATTGTGCAGGGATGTTTAGGGAGGAACCATAGATGCCCCCCAGGCCCTATAGTAGAGGGCCAGGGTGGACGGGGCCCAGCTACGGGTCCCCAAAGTCACTTTCTGCCTGCCTTTATATAGTGGATGAATGGCCATGAAAGTGTAGGTGGAAAGGGACATTTTAATACCTATGGTGGTGCCTGAGCAGGCACTGCTCTCATGTGCCCATTGGCAGCACGGTGGACGAACCATCCACCATATGCCTCCACCCGCCGCATCATACTGCGGCAGGCTGGAGGACTGCAGGGACCGATGTGGGTGGTTCCGCCACCAATGACCCGTCCATGTCGGACTCACCCACACCATAATCAGGCCCTGAGTTCTCTCTCCTGAGATTAATTTAGCAAAAAAATATAAGTTGGCAAGGATACATTGTGCCAAAATATGTCGTTCACCGGGCATGTGCACCGATGGTGGATGTGGCCGATAAGGCAGAACTCTGATACATACATACACAAATTTGTAGAAAAAGGGCCAGTCCGTAGGGGAAGTTACAAATAACGGAGGGACTAACAAGCCTATTAACAAATCAGAAGCCAGCATTAACGAAGGACAATGACACAAGCTAATGACAAATATGGGTGGAGATTGGATGGGGCTTCCATTCCATACTCCAATACAGCATAATGCAGAGCAGCGCATACGCTGTCCAGGCTCGACCTAATAAAGGAAATTTAAGGGGTGCACGTCTCAGGTAAAATCTAGGCAGTGTGCACCTAACGTAAAATGTCTCACAAGATCACAGCAAGAGACTGGCTTGAGCAGAAAAGGTTTGCTGAGAATATATTGTGTGTGCAAAACAGTGACCCTCTGGGATCTTGCAAGACTAAAGAAAAATGTACGCGTGTCACAAAAACGTTTTGTGGATTTTACATAATGCAAACTTTTGGGAAATGTTCATGTTACAGGAAATTCAGACATTTCGAAAATGTTCCTATTTTAATAAAACATTTGCCCACACCGCCTTACAGTCATTTCTCATGGAGCGTTTTACTGTACATTTGCTACATTGTAAATGTTGAGTACAGATACCATTTTTATCAGTCTCAGATGAAATGCTGAAATGCATCTGCTTAAATTCAATCCAGAGTCTGTGGGTGTTAGGTCCCTGTAGAAGGCATATACGCTTGCCTCTATCCCGAAAGCATTTTTTGCAAAGTATGGAAACAATTAGGCATAGTGTGGTGGGAGGAGCTCCTTAAGTAGTTAAAAGTTGAAAACAAAACGTCCAACTTAAATGTCCTTCGGAGGACAAGAGAAATATTCATCAATGCTTGTACCCTACAAGTAGGGTTAACAAGCCCTGCTCAGCCAGTCCAGCCCACTGACGGGGTAACTAAAGCCAGCTCAGCTAAATAGGCGTTGAGTGTCTGTGTGCCCGTGATTATCATGTTTACCTTACTTTTAGTATAACTGCAAAGGAACACCACTTAACTTCTACCTTATAATGTTAAAAAAGTATTTATTGCCGGTCGTCACAGGACTTTCACCACTTCCTATTTATTCTCACTATACATAAAAAAAGTTTAAAGATGCGACGCAGCCTAATGGACATGGGTAAGGTCATTGATTACCTGATGGCGGTCGATGTTTCTCTTCACAAAGTGTCACACTTTGTTTGTACTTTCAGGGTGATGTCCTCCCAAAATTCAAAACAAGTAGCTTCCTCGCTGTGACAGGAAGAACAATGAGGCTGTAAGGGAATGGGAATCAACGCTTACCTTCTAACACACGTGACCTGATCATGAGTATTTGCAATGGGAGGCGGGAGCAGAACCCCTACAAAGCACACAAACAGAACTAAGCAGATACTACTACTTCCCATCCTGAGCTGTTGGTGTATTTTTACTGAGTATGCTCAAGAAGAGAAGCCTTTCCAAAGTGAAAACTAGGGGGCATATTACCAAGCAGGGCGATAGGCAATTATTGCCGGTTTAGCAGCCGTTTTCGGCCGCTAAGCGGCGATAATTCTATCGCTCTATTAGCAAGCTGTCGCTAACAGCATTTAGCGACAGCTTTAGGCGATAGCGAGCGGTTTGGGGCCCGCTTTGCATGTCAGCAATATTTATCGCTAATGAAATGCAAAGTGGGCGTACCCAACCTGTTAGCGACTGAAAGCAGTCGCTAACGTCGCTATCGCCTATTAGCAAGGAGGGCGAAATATTCCCGCTATCGCCAAAAACTAACGCCTGCTCAGACCAGTTCTTAGCCATGTTATCCAATGTAAGGTCGATAACATGGCTAAGAGCATTTCGTCGCTAATGTGTGAATATCACTGTATTCTCAGCGATATTCACGCATTTCGCCTGATTGTTATCGCTTTTGAGATAAACCTTGCTAATAGCAAGTTATCTCAGCAATAATTTCCGGCGATGCTTACCGTTAAAAAATTTGTTGCTAAGCCTAGTTAGCGATAAATATCGCTAATCGTTAGTAATATGCCCCTAGATCCCGCTGTATGCCCCTGTTTCAATGTCTGCTATCTTGCTTTCCTGTGGGCCAAGTAAAGCAGGAGCAGGGTCCTCTTTGGGGATCTCGTTCCTCACTGAGATGGGTTGAAAACTCAGCTCATGGCGAACAGGGCTGCCTGTGGTGCTACGGGTGGGTGAAGTGGAGACACACAGAGAAATCACCCTGGAAGGAGAGCAGTGGAAACACAACACTTCTCATCTAGCCGCAAAAATAGAAAAATTACGTATTATTTCTTTCTCTCAGTCACGGAAAGCAACGCGGCAGAACATCGGAATACCTTTAGATGGACTTGTACCAGAGTTGTAAAAATCATCCTGTGTCCAGCAGGCTGACGTTTATTTTGCAAACGCTGGGAAATTCTGTGTCTGTGTCAGAGGGTGGTAGGAAGCAGCATTGTACCTAAAGCAATGTTTTTAAAAAAAAGTTCTGAAAACAATAGATAAAGAAAGTAAGGGTAAGGCGACCATGCTTGGCCGGTGCTCATTAGCCTTGACCGTAAGTGATGCATGCGCTGCCTCAGCGACTTAAGAGGCAGCAAAGAAGAGTGATGGAGGAGGGAACCAATGGTAAGTAACAGGCAGGAATAAAGTGGTTTTGTTGACTTGAAGAAGCCTTGCAGAAAGCGCATACGCGCTGATGCTCGACCTAAAAATTGACATTTGTATTCAAATGTGAGAAAAAGTAGATCATTGCTCTAGCAATACAAGAAAATGATCTTGTGCACTAGCATTTTGTTTACATACATGAAATAGACCCTATAATGAGCAGCACACTTTGCAAATAAGGCCTAAATTCAACACTTTGGCAATTTGCAAGCTAAGGGTCGCATGTCTGACTGCATGCATTGAAGCCTTATTTCATTTTGCATTTGTTTGTAACTCTACTCTACCCTGTGAGTGTCACAACATATTAAAGTATAGTAAAAGTTAGGAGATTGGATCTCACATTACATTAATCATTAGAGTAACAATGCCCATTACATTAATCATTAGAGTAACATTTAGCAAAGTAAACAAGCATTGGCAAAGTCAATTCAATATGCATCTACCGTATGTGTGCAATTTTTGACTTTTTTTTGTTATTCATCGATCCAAGACTGCTGATGCCACTTGAAAGGGTAAAAGAAAAAATATTTTTACCTGCCAGAAAATGTTTTTCGTAAAGCAGAACAGCTGGGCAGCGAATATATATATATACCTACCTGCTGTGAGTGCCTCTACTGCTGTCAGAGCCTTTGGAATAAAAAAAAATTAACACGACTGCTTCGTCGTGGGTAGAAGCACCACCTGAGAAAAGAGGAGGGAGCCGCCGGAGACAGGGGCCGCGAAAACACAATTATTTTGTTTGGACGCCGGCACAGCGGTTTGCCTTAACTGCGGAGGGGACACTGAATACCGGAGCACACTGGAGTGCTTTATATGTCACAGTGGATTTGCAAATACCACTGTGACTCTGCCAAAATGAGAGAAAAAAGCGGAACTCACTGAGAGTAATGAATTACAACTACTACGAGTCCCAGAATGCTACGAAGCTGACACACCTGCCTCCAATCACTACTAAAGAGGGAGGCAGTCTGGAACCGGTTGTTTCACCATGCCGCTTT
The DNA here is from genome assembly GCF_964261635.1 of Lissotriton helveticus. NCBI lineage: Eukaryota > Metazoa > Chordata > Amphibia > Caudata > Salamandridae > Lissotriton > Lissotriton helveticus. The sequence continues at coordinate 291,652,493 of NC_136057.1, forward strand.
TCGTCTCAGCCCAGGAAGAAGATGCAAAACAGCATTGAAACGCATTGGCATGCAGAGAAAAGAACGGTTACTGTATCACCCTCTGATGTGCATAAATAAAGGAAATTGCCTACCTGCTGTGAGTGCCTCTACTGCTTTCAGAGCCTTTGGAATTAAAAAAAAAAAAAATATATATATATATATATATATATATATATATATATATATATATATATGCACATATATATATATATATATATATATATATTCACTGAAAAAACCATAGGTTATAGACCATATATAGTTAGGAATTAGCATTTACAAAACCTTGAAAATTCACTGAAAAAACCATAGGTTATAGACCATATATAGTTAGGAATTAGCATTTACAAAACCTTATTTTACTCACACAAAACCATTGAAATTCCATATATAGTTAGTTGCACTAACTATATATCGCGCACCCGCAATCCACTGCTGATGATGTCACATATTACATCATTCATGACATGGTCAGTGACATCACTGATGACATCTCAAATGACATCATCTAGTGTCTGTGTGTTTTTGTAAAGTTTAAATATGTTTTACATATTGAAGAATGAGTGGATGTATGGAAGACTGAGTGTGTGTGTGGCTGGCTGGGAGGTGTGTGACTCTGTGCATATCAATGTGTACTTGTATCAGTGATTGTATAAGAGAGTAAGTATGTGTTAGTATATGTGTGAAAAAGTATGGTGTTCTGTGTTTAACTGTATAGATGAGGAAATCGAAGTGTGATTGATTCTTCACAGGACTGACTAGGTGTATGAGTGCATATGATAGTGTTGTAATAATGAGTGACTGTATGTATGAGTGATTGTATGGGTGAATGAGTGAATGTGTGTGTAGACGTAGGAATCAGTGAGTGCGTATGTAGTAACTGGTATTGGTGTGTCATGATGTCATCAGTGATGTCATTTGAGATGTCATCAGTGATGTCATTTGAGGTGTCATCAGTGATGTCACTGAAGTATGGTGTTCTGTGTTTAACTGTATAGATGAGGAAATGGAAGTGTGATTGATTCTTTACAGGACTGACTAGGTGTGTGAGTAACTCCATGGATGAGTGGCAGTGTGTGAGTGTCTGCATAGGTGTATGAGTGCATATGATAGTGTTGTAATAATGAGTGACTGTATGTATGAGTGATTGTATGGGTGAATGAGTGAATGTGTGTGTAGACATAGGAATCAGTGAGTGCGTATGTAGTAACTGGTATTGGTGTGTCATGATGTCATCAGTGATGTCATTTGAGATGTCATCAGTGATGTCATCAGTGATGTCATCAGTGATGTCACTGACCATGTCATGAATGATGTAATATGTGACATCATCAGCAGTGGATTGCGGGTGCGCGATATATAGTTAGTGCAACTAACTATATATGGAATTTCAATGGTTTTGTGTGAGTAAAATAAGGTTTTGTAAATGCTAATTCCTAACTATATATGGTCTATAACCTATGGTTTTTTCAGTGAATTTTCAAGGTTTTGTAAATGCTAATTCCTAACTATATATGGTCTATAACCTATGTTTTTTTCAGTGAATTTCATTGGTTTTTTAACAGCTAATATCTGTAGCTGTAAAATGTATTTTTCTTTAAATCCAAAAATATATTTTATATGTTTATGAATAATTTTTTTTTAAAATATTTTTTTTTCTTCGTTTCCGCTTCGCGAATCGGGAAGCTTCCCGTTAGCTGACCTTGATGCCGCGAAATAGACCGCGAGCCGGTAAACGTTTCTTTACCGCAACTGCCGCGTTAGAAAACAACATCGTGACGCCTCCCGTCCGCATGACGTTTCGCGTTGTCGCGTGATACGTCATATGACGTGCTACGTTAGCGAACTGGTACGCGAAGCGAGTCGCAAAGCGCAGGTTTCTGGAAGCAAACCGGGAGGCCCTGCAAAGCGCTTAACGTAAACACAGCAGGTCATGTGACTTGGTAATAACACTTTTCATTGGTTCATTTCACTTATGGTTTCCTAATGATGTAAAACTAGGTCATATAATCTAAAATGAACACTTTTCATTGGTTGAGAACTCTTGTTTTTCCCAAATGATGAAAATCCCTCCTTCTTTCCTCACTCTGACTTTCATCATTGTGAGAGAAAGACCCTTTGTGATCACTGAGCAATGGCTTCTTTAGTAGCTTCAGCTGGTGCTTCCCCACCACCTCCACCACATCCAAGGAAGAGTGGACCACCTGCTCAAGTTATAATTCAACAAGAAGAGGAAGAAGAGGAACAGGACGACGAGCACGAAGAGAGGCAGTTTTTGCCTGAGCAGCCCAGGACGTCTCACCGGAAAGAAAACTTCATTTGGCAATTTTTTTAAATTCCCAAAGGTCAGAAAAAAGTAAATGCAAGATACGTAACTTGCCTTATATGTCAAGATAGACTGTCCAGAGGAACCGAGAAAAAATACAGTTTCGGAAACTACACAATGCATCGCCATATGACTAGGTGGCATCCTAACAACTACAGTGCTGCACAGTTTCGGAACGACCTAGATAATCTCCCTATTATGGCCAGAAGATCTGTTGTACCGGAAGTAACGGGACCAGAGGGCAGGGAGATGGTGCCAAATATACAAATGAAATTTGGTGAAGTAAAACACATCTGCGTATTTTGCGATGGATTCATTTGCTACGGAGAAAGAAGCATCACTCTGATCAACAGAGCTATTGACTATCATATGCAAGTTTGTACGAAACGCCCAAAATAATAAATACTTTTTTTTTGTTTTGTTGCTCCTGTTGAGCCCTTTACAATGAATCGTTTTCATTGCCCCCTCCAAGAAAAACCCAAAAAAATATAAAACTGTTCAGAAAAATTCAAAAAAGTAAAAAAATGTTCCGAAAAATAATAAAAAAAATGTAAAACAACAAAAACAATAAAAAAAAAAGTTCTTTTCAGAACTACCTCCCCGTTATTAAAAAATTGGTACAATATTTGGAACTGTGCCAACCTCTATTTCTCTTAGTTCGCTTCCCAGTTCGCTCGCCGGTACGCGAACCGGAAGCGAACCAAAAACAGTAAGTATAAGGGAAGGAAACAGACACTTATGTTAAAAGAAAGACAGCTATGGGGAGTAAACTAGAGATACTATTACCCGTAATCCACTGCTGATGATGTCACATATTACATCATTCATGACATGCTCAGTGACATCATCAGCAGAGGATTGCGGGTTTTTTGGCAACGTGCCTTATCCACGGTTTAATAACGCTGCCTTTTGCTTTATATAAGTTTTCAAATTGTATGAAATATATACCAATAGGTCGTTATGAACCTTTAGGTAGTGCTTTTCTTCATGAGGTCTGGTCGCTTCCATACACATACAGATGTTTCAAAGATGATCAAGAAGTTTATCTGAATGGAGAGGAATGCACTGAGACGCCAGATCATTCACTAATGTGTAGGCACATACAGTTACACGGTTCATGCAACAAACACCGACCAAATATGGCTTGCGTGTTGCAAGGCACGCCAGTTCCTGCTATCATCCCCACGTTCAAGTTGTTGGAAAATGGTAGTTATTTGATGCTCAATAATGAAGATTGTTCTGGGTTAATTAAAAGTATTCCTTTTATCGTAACAGTAAGTGAACGGGTTATTTGCTGCAGAAATGTTCTATTTCCTCCCACACATGAACATAGGGAGTTTTCAATCTCGCCACAAATACCAACCTTGGGAGCAGATTTCAACGGCATGGCAAGAATAAGAGCTCTTTTGTCTCAGAGAGAGGTGGCCTTGAGTTCGGCCCGTGAAACTTTCGTGCTTCACATAGCGAACACCCGTACAGAGGTGCAGACCCTTTTCAATTCAGATTTGCCTTTCCATTTCAGCAAGATGGTTCGGACTATCTCTAACGCATCCTCCACAAAAGCCCTGGCGCACTTTTTTAAAGTTGTTACCAGTGGTCTCGTGACTTCATTTGAGAAAATCTTTGGAGTCATCCCTGCTTTCTTTCATTGTATTTTTTCCACTCTGCTTCGTGGATTGCCATTTTTACTTGCATTACCAGCGGACGCTCTTGTGCTTTTTTACATTTTTAAATATGGATGTCCCTCCTATGCAACCTCCCGCCCTGCAGCTGCTGACACTGTTCCGCAATCGCATGCTAGAATATTATGGCACAATGCCGTTGGCGATATTAAGCACGGCATATGGATTATCTTTTCGATTCTCCTACTTCACCTGTGTCCAGCCTGTATTTCACTGCCTGACCTGTGATTTCGATTGGGCCATTGATTTGTGTCTCTGCGGACCGGTTTCTCCTGACGTCGACTTTAATCAGCTGATGACTCCTATCATTACTCACGAGTTGGTTTGTCCTGGCGAAAGGATTATGGCTGTGGCATTGATGCATGGACTAATTGGTCCCTGGAATTTACTGGCGGCAACACAGTCTTTCTTGGAACAGAGCTTTCTTGAAAACCCACCGAGCTGTCCTCTGATGGTGATAGAGGATCCGGTGCTGGGAGAGCACGTATGTTCTTTTCCGCTTTTAAATTGGATGGCTGAACTGTTTTCGGATGAAGACGGTGACTTCCTATTGGAGGCTGTTGCAGCTTATTTTGCATACACAGTTATGTTATAGACCTTTTTCATGTTTGATATGCTGAGTACTAGCATTTCATTGACAATTCATTGACTTATTTGTCAAGTTTTTATTATTTACCTTGCCTATTGGCTTAAGACTCGATAAAGTACTTGGCTGTTTTATTTTTCTTTAGCATAAAATTTTCCTAGTTTTTAATGCTTTACCTTGCGGACCGTCCACATATAAAGTTGCAATCTGCTCTCATGAGATGGCACTTCTATTATCTTATTCAGTTCGTTTCCGGATCATGGGGAGGTGTCATCTAGGTCCTGGATATCTTTACACCGTGTTAAGTTAGCATGGGCTCATTACCGGTTTAAACGCCATTTTTCCTTTTTTGCAACTTCTGCACACGACACTTAGTTGTTGCTTTAGCTTTCAACCTAGTAGTTCATCGTGGTTTACATGAGAATAATATGTTATTGCTCTACTATCTGCTTTGCTTGTTAAACTATATCTGTACAGCGAGTGCTAAAGTTTCAAGAACAACACGATACAGAATTGTTATGAGATCTGATCTCCACGACTTCATACTCATAACATAAGTGCAACTTCTGCCAATTCTGGGCATGAGGCGGGTTTTATATTGCTTTGCCGAACACACATACACAACACTTGATGCGGTTCACATGAAGAGAGAGCTGGTGTATGCTGATGTGATTCCTTCAAATCTAAGACACTAAAGTATGGGCACGCCCTAAACCAACACAAAGAGACCTTCTTAGCAAATAATATAATATGTGTATTAGGGAGGGTGAGATATAAGCAGCCGCGGGCCGTGGAGGGAGTTACGGTGAGGCAGGGAGGCGGGGAGGGGGAGAAGCAGGGTGGAGCCCTCTCCACCCTGCCCCTCCCCCTCCCCGCCTCCCTGCCCCACCGTAACTCCCTCCACGGCCCGCGGCTGCTTATAAGTGTTGCTAACTCTTATTCATTTACAGCATGTTAACATACTGTCACCATTCGCTTTTTATGTACTAGTAACTATGCTGGTAATTTTGCTACTGATAATATGTGTACTTGTATTATCTAAGATACTACGCCTGAGAAGACGGCATTAGTAAATAAACATTTCAAATACACATGTGTTCTTCTTAACTCCATGTTCTGGTTTCTAAGAAATATATAACGACCGACTGTTCATGAGTTCCACGTATCCTGAGGTACTATAAGTTCATATTCTGGATTGTCTAAACATTGAGAGTTTGTTATATCCAATGTGACACTGTACCTAGCTTGCTAAGGGGTTTTTGATTACTAAGGTGAGTTTTGGGACACCCTAATTCGCCGAGGTTCCAATCCTCTGTCCACAGTTCTGTGTGAGAACAGAAACCCTGCGACAGGGGCACCCCCGACCCTTGCTGGCGCTTCATCACACTTGCGATACAACTGCAGCAATGCGCCACATTTACGGCACAGATACATCACGCATCTGTGCTGTTTTTGCCCCATGATGCGCCGCATTGTAAATGCAGCACACCATAGGTGACGGAACAGCGGCACAGAATGACTAACACATCCCTGGTGATGCGCCAGTCATCATAAATCTATCCCTATGCTTCTTATCTTGTTAGAGATGAACCGCCATATGTATCATCAAAGTTTTTTGCATTTCCTAAATAGCGAACTTTAAGGAATAAATAGCGATTCTTTACCATTCCTAGTTTGCGATGAGCTATTTGCTAATTACAAATTACCCATTCATTTCCTTCATTTCCATAGGGCGGTTGGACTCACTTTTAGCTCGAACGGCTGAATGGATTTGCACGAAACTTGGCAAAATTGTAGGGACTGGTAGCCCGATGTGCCTTTGCTATGTCTCAAGATATATGCTCCAGTGGTTTTTACGAAAATTAACTTTGAAAAATATATATTGGGCTACATTGGCCTATATATATGTTGGAGCCCAAATGTAGCCCAATGTAGCCCAATGAAGCCCAATGAAGCCCAATCTAGCCCAATGTAGCCCAAAGATGGCCGCCAGAGACGAAAAAAAACAAATGTAGCCCAAATATCAGCCAGATGTAGCCCAACTATAGCCCAGTGACAGAATGACCAATCAGCGTCGCAAACCTCCGTTACGCGAAGCGGAGCGCTGTTACAGATATATATCTTTTTTTGAACGTTAATTTCTCAAAATCCACTGGAGCACATATATTGAGACCTAGCAAAGGCACATCGGGCTACCAGTCCCTAATATTTTACCAAGTTTCGTGCAAATCCATTCAGCCGTTCGATTATTATTATTATTTTTTTTTTTTGCCCCGCGGGGCCCTTTTAAAACCTCCACATCAAACCTAGGGGGTCAGCGAGGATCTACTATTCCCCCTTATGGTCATTTACCCCTTCGCTTTCGCCTCCTCTTGTCTCTCGATCCTACCGAGAGACAAGATGGCGGCTGCTACGGACTGTTTGGAATGTTGACAGACGCCGGAGAACCAATCAGCTTCGCTTCACAAAGCTCCGTTGCGCGAAAAGTACGCGTCCTGGAGCGCTGCCCGGTCCGCTGTTACAGATATATATCTTTTTTTAAACGTTAATTTCTCAAAATCCACTGTAGCACATATATTGAGACCTACAAAAGGCACATCGGGCTACCAGTCCCTACAATTTTGCCAAGTTTCATGCAAATCCATTCAGCCGTTCGGGCTAAAAGTGAGGCCAACCGCCCTATGGAAAACTCAATGTTAAAAACACGTTTTGGGACCCCCCTTTTTTCTCGGCCCCCCCTTGACGAACCCCCCCAAATTTTCAAGGGCTGCTCAGAAACAAAATGTGCCATTTTCCTGAAAATTTCAGCCAATTCCGTACACAAACGCCAAAGTTATTAGACATAGAATTTTCAAAAATCCCATAGAGAAAAAATCCTAACTATATATACCTACTGGCGACCGCCAGTAGGTAATATATATATATATATATATATATATATATATATATATATATATATATATATATATATATATATATTTCAGCAACGCAAAGAAACCCCCAATCCTCGGGATTCAAAAATGAGAGCACTCAAAGCCAGTATGGCGTAGGTTCGCCAGATAGTTTATTCACAGAACCCCCGAAAACTCAGTTTACAAACGTGTTTCGGCGTTGCCGCCTTCGTCAGTGTAAACTGACGTTTGTTTCCACCATTACTTAAATGAAACCGTGGTTACCATATGTCACGTGTTTCAAACAAAAATGAAAATCAACATAAAAAAAGGCACATCATTATAATTAATTCATTACTTCCTCGGTGGCCATCTTGTAACAGCTAATATACTAATGACAAATCATCAAATGCAATGCATTGGGAGCTCTCATATATATCAGAATGTTAGTTCAGTGTAAATCACAACACAATCACATCTGAAATTACGTTTTTTACCAGCTGACAGCATCCTATGCTGCTTATTTGAGTTCCGTGGCGTCTATGTTAGTTGTGCCTTATAATCGTGGTGTACACTAATAATTTCTCAGTGAACATCACGAGAGGTTCACAGTTTCATGGCACATAAAATGACAAATCATAATTATTGAAATCAAATACAATCAGGCCCTGAATGGGCATAGCGTTATACATTGATGCATTCAGACACCATTATTTAGAATTGTCAGTGTGATTCGCCATGAGCAGAACGAATTCTTTTTAAAAAAAAAATAGGTATACAGGGTAGCGGAACAGACATGTCTGACTAGAGGAAAACAGTATACATGTCTATTTTTCCAGGTTCACAAGAAGGCAGAGTTAGAGACTGGAAGGGATTGTTTAGATGTGGGTCCACATCTCTTCCTCATTATTCATCCCTCCCGGGGTCTTGGTCTGTAACTGGATGATAAATCTTGATTCTAAGGTTCTTAGTTTTTTCACCCAGTTTCCCCCTCTTTCTGTCCTGACTAGTTGGTCCAAAATGAAATATGTCAAAAGATTACTGTTGCTGTTGTGTGTCTGCTCAAAATGACGAGCTACTGGGTAGCTCGGATCCTTTGAGGTGATTGCCCTCATATGTTCAAGGACCCTGAGTTTGGTTTGTTTTACAGTACTCCCTATGTATTTCTTCCCACAGGGACATATCAGACAATAGACCGTATAGTCAGAGTTACAGTTTACCAGTTTAGTTATTCTGCCCTTCTTTTTATTGCCTGGAATTGGGTATTCCTTGACCTTTTGAGAGTTTCTACAGGCCTTGCACTTCATACAAGGAAAGAAGCCTGAGACAGTAGGTTTTTTCTTTCTTTTCTTTTCGTAGTGACTGTTCACTAAATGGTCTTTAAAAGAATTCCCCTTTCTGTATGTGATGAGAGGATAGTCAGATATCGACTTTCCAATTACGGAATCAGATTTTAGAATCTTCCAGTTTTTTCGCATTATATTAAAAACTTCTGGAGACTTTTCCGAGTAATCGGTAATTAATCTGATCTTAGAATCTGGGGTGCTCAATTTGTCAGTTAGCAGATCTTTTCTCTCCACTAGATTACTTCTCACTTCCGCTTGATCTAGAATTCCTCTCCCATATCCTCTCTGTGAGAATCTTCTTTTAGACTGTTCCTTAGCTTTTTCAAACTCCTGTGTGGTTGAGCAATTGCGTTTCATTCGCAAAAACTCTCCCAAAGGGATGTTATTTATGACACTGCGGGGATGATAGCTGCGCGAGTGCAATATAGTATTGCCCGCCGTTGGTTTTCTATACACAGCGGTTTGTATTATGTCATTTTCCACATAGACCCGAAGGTCCAAGTAGAATACCTCACTTTTGCTAACATTGCTTGTGAAACTGAGATTCAAATTGTTTTTATTAAGTTCAGCAATATATCTCTCAGCCTCATTCCGTGGTCCCCGCCACACCAAAAACAAATCGTCGATGTAGCGGGTCCACAGAACAATGTTGTTCATCCACCTGTCATTTTTCCCCGCCCAGGCCACATGCTTCTCCCACCAGCCCACGAATAAATTCACGTAGCTGGGGGCGAAGCACGTGCCCATCGCGGTCCCCTGCAGTTGTAGGTACAATTTCCCTGCAAACAAAAAGATGTTATTTCTTAAACAGAAGTCAGTAAGCTCCAGCAGCATAGCATTGTGGCTTCTGTACTTTATCGGTCTAAGATCTAGGAAGCTTTTCATTGCCATGAGACCGTCTTCGTGTCTAATGGACGTATATAAGCTGGCAATGTCCAATGTTATTAGGATCATATCCTCTTCCCACTTGACATCCTGTATAATTCTCAAAAAGTCCTTCGTATCTTTGAGATACGAACTAAGATCTTTCACAAATGGGGCAATGAAGCTATCGATATAGCTCGAAGTTTTCTCCAATAGGCTGTCTTTGGCAGATACGATGGGTCTACCAGGTGGCCATATTTTACTCTTGTGCACCTTTGGTAGGTGATAAAACGTTGCAATTTGAGGGAAGTCACATTTCAGGTTCTTCCAATCCTTGAAGTCCAAAAAAAAAAAAAATATATATATATATATATATATATACATTTTTTACTGACTGCGAGGGGAAGGGGAGCTATCAAGGAGCACGTATGAAGGGGCAATGGAGTGTAGGAGGTAGAGCTGTGAAGAGTAGGAAGAAGAATGGTTAATAAAAACAATACAGAAAAGTTAACGTGTCTTGTTAAACCTACCTATACAGTGTACTAGAAATGTACATTTTAGAATGCACATATTTATTTTTTCTTACAATGGCCTTTGCATTTAATGACTTTGCATTTCCTATGTAGCCCAAAGACAATAATTTATCAGTCACTGTTTCACCAAGAGCTATGGTTCAGATCACAACATGCCTATGGAAAGTTACTAACACTAGAAGATGATATGCAAGAATCGGATACACATACCATGACTCTTGGTGAATCAGTGACATATTAATTGCTTTATTTGGGCTGTTAATATGATTAGACATCCCACAATATATTTTGGCCCTGAAGAAGCTCTTCTTGGAAAGCACAAAACGTGTTGGCTCCTATTTGTTTTTATGCTCGAGAACAACACTTTTTTTTTACCTCAAGGCGCTTAAACAGAATGCGTGTAAAGTGAACCACTTCTTGGGGTGCTCACTGTGCATCTTTTCAGAATTGATGCATCTTTTGTTTCTTATGAAAAATGTCCTGTAGAGTGCACTGTTAACTGAAGTCTTCTAAGGCTGTTGCTGCTTCATTTTGGGGCTTTGGCATCAAACTTTTTAAGGAGGGATGGAAAAGGATAGTTTGTTCAAAGCTTCTTCAGTCCTGGGCCACTGTCCATAGAATTGTTTACATCTTCAGTGGTGCTTTGTGAAGTTCCCCCTGCTGCACTTTGAGACCAAATTGAAGCATTCAGCAGGCCCATTGAGCAGATATCAATTTCAATTACTATACACTTGGGTTAGAATTAAACTGAATTTGTGTGGGGTTTTTTCGAACCTTGCAGAGGCCACGAGTGGACACTTGAACCACACTCTTTCAGTAACACAACTATTTTCTCTTGTAGCTCTGGTGCACATTTCATGAGAAATCGATGGTGAAGGTTGGATGTCAGAAAACATTGGATGCTCTGAAGCTGGACTATCTTGATATGTACCTGATCCACTGGCCAATGGGGTTCAAGGTGCATTTGTATATCAGTGTTGCACTATATTGTTCACTGTGCAAAGTGTAAACATAACAAAGCTCTACTAATTACACCACAATGCTATTATGCTTTGGATGTGGTCACTGATCACACTTTTGCCTTTAGAAAGAGTTCAACGGTGTGCAACTAGAGCCCAAAAAGGTTCTTATGTGAGATGTTTTTATTTTTCTTTGGCAGGCTGGTGACACGCTGATCCCACTTGATGAAAATGGACATGCAATCAGGAGCAACACTAACATTCTGGAGACTTGGGAGGTAGGATTGGGGAGGCTGTGCTGCTCCAGGAGTCCCACTATCAGTGAAGGATGAATTGTGGATGTCTATAGTGACCCATAGTGATACTTTTGCTGTTTCACGACCTCTGTTTTGCAAGATACTTTTTGATTTTGCCCTCTACCTCTGTTTGGAGTTACAAAAAAAATTGTACACTTTGGTGATACTGTCACTCGACACAGACTTTTGAGAATGTGCGGAAAACTAATTTTAAAAGTTATCTGTTTGGTTTTATTTCGAATTAACAATGCCATTTTGTAATCAACAGATAGCATTCACTGCTGAGCACTTAACTCCCTTTTACCAAACCGTGGCAGGTTGGTTCTCCACCAGCCATGGTTGTCACATCCTAACTGCATACTTTAAAATTATGGAGTTTTTTTATTTAAAACTGTGCTACAAGTAGATTCTCCTCTTGTACAGTCACATTTCTTTTTCTTGAATGTTCCTCAATGTTTCTCTGTGCAGTGTGGATTGCGGGGTGATAGGTCTTAGAATGTGTCGCTTTTGGGCTACCTCAGGTATTTTTTGGGGTGGGGAGAATTGGAGGTGTGTGTGTCCTGATAATTTGTGAATTCTTTGTGCTTTATGAAGTTGTGTATCTTTGGTGCTGCATGGAATCATGCATTATTTGTTGCCGTGGAATCTTGGTCTTTGTTACTGGGGTCTTTTTCCATACTATGTGGATTAATATATGTATTGCCTTTAGCAGCCTTTGGTTGTGTTACAGTTAGATCTTGGTTTGCTCTTTTTGATGCAGAGGGCTCTAATAATTTTAGAATGTATGGGGCTGTTGCCAGGCTGCCATCTGTGCACCATTGGATCGCTGTGTCTTTGCAGTATGTTGGGGTTTGTGGACACTTAAATCTCATTTGACCTCTTGAAGGGCATGGAAGAGTTGATGGATGCTGGTATGGTGAAGGCCATTGGAATATCCAACTTCAATCACGCTCAGATGGAAGCCATCTTGAACAAGCCAGGACTTAAATATAAGCCAGCAACCAACCAGGTAAAGCTTTCTTCAAAGCTGAATGAGATGTATTCAGATTGTATTAGTAGATGATCACAATAATAATACTTGCTGCCTTTATTAACACATATTTGGGCGTGTTCTATTGTGGTTTACTGTTTAATGGTCACTCAGATTCAGCGGGCTATAGTCACAGTGATCAGTAATCCAGGCAGAGGGGGAAATCCATAACGGAGATCCCAGGTAGTGACTATGAAACCAATAGGAGGAGTGGAGGGAGGTCTTACCCACTCTTCTCCAAGAGGCAGGAAGGGACTAGGCATCCCAGAATGCAGATGAAAGTTTGTCAGTGTCCTGATATTACCGACTGCTTATCGGAGAGAGACTCAAATTCCCACTGATCCTATACAGGTAGATTAGATAAGCTTGGTAGTGTTTTTTTCTCCCATTGTTTTCTGTGAATATATGCCAATTTGACCACACATCAAAATCAACAGTGTGGAAGCCACTATTCTCCTAGAACCACTAGCAGCTATAATGCTCCCTGTATTCATCTAATCCTTTTAAATTTCTGTATGTGTACAGTCATAAAGCTGTAGTAATAAAGACTATTGGCAGTATGTAGACCCTCTAAATGAGTATATATTTAGCAGATTCAGTACTCTCAACCCGTACATTTCCAGCATTGGATTATCTTTAAAGTTCCTAAACGATAGGGCACATATATATATAAAAATTCACACAAAGCAGCTGTGTTGCATGAAAGGGAGAGAGCAGAACAGCACCATATCTACTAAAATGTCAGCTCTACCTGCGCTGGCACACGTTTGGCTGCCATGCGCTAACGCACAGACCAGTGCGCCATAGTGCATGGGTGTGTGTGTTCTATAAGCATAGTTTCTGTACTGGAAAGGGACCTTTTCAGTACAAAAGCTACCATTTAACACTTTTTCCACTTTGTGTGCGTGTTGTACAATGAAAACACATGCAATGTAGGAAAAATGAGGAGAAAGGATAGCATTTGTCTTCATTACATCTGCCTCGACGAGGCATGAAATTCTGTTGCAAATAGCTGTCTTGTAGATATGGGTTTGTCATGAAACCCTTGGAAAGTTGCCCATATTCCACCTATGGAACACCCCCTTGACACAAAGTAACGCAAAGCAGCGCTTAGCTCAACTTTGTATTATTTCAGGAAATTATATAACACAAATCCTGATTTGCATTGCATAGTAAATTCTAGCTTAATACTTTGTGTGATGTTTGCGCAACAAAATTAACGCAGAACCAGAATAAATCTGGGGCTAAATTATTTTCATGTGCGCAGTTCTCAAAATGTTAGATCATAGAAAAAGTTTTCAAAATATAAATTATAGCAAGCCATTTCAAGATATCTATATAAAGACAACTTATCCAGTTTATTTCATGTACATAACGAACAGGAAATACAGCAATGCTGTGTATTAAAATCCCCTTTAAAAGAAAGGCGGAAGTGTAATTTTGTATTTCACACATCTTTTAAGTCAGCTATGGACACGTGACCATGAAAAATCATGTCAAATGACTTCACTCATAGTGCAAAACAGGCAATGAACGCAGTGCCTCAAACTGAATGCTGTGGTGGGAGGAAGCAAAATGCAAATGACACTTAAATACATGAAATGGATAGAGAGGTTTGCCTGAAAGTCCCTGCACATATGTATTTTTATTTTGATGTCATAAAATACGTACTAGCAAACATCTAAAGCTGTCACTAGGTCAGACCTAAAACATATTAAAGGGGGTGATATGAGCCACTGTCTCATAAAAGTCTAACTTTAAGGCAGCAGAATTGACATTGCATGCCCTTTGATCCCAATACCATCACAAAAAGTTACATCATCTTTGACCTGCAGTCACCCTCCTAAAACTGTGTTTCTCAGCTTTTACAACCTCTTGCTCACCTGTGTTTATCACCGGTTACTGTCTTGATTATCTTCCTCACGATCACCTCATTCAAGTGACTATATCACCCCTTCTCTTCCTCACTTCTCTTTCACCTGTTTTCCACCTCTAACTCCCTTCGTCTATCTCTTTCTTGCCTGTTTCTGTCTCAGTATCACCTCTAGTCTATAGCTCTCACCCTTCCACCCCCCAACCCCTCATCCTGGCTGTTTTTTCGACCTCCCTCTGTGTCTCTCTCTACTCTCTAAATTGTATGACCGCTC